>NC_044200.1:19768226-20423544 GCF_900880675.1 Sparus aurata | reverse complement strand
CGGGTGTATCCAATCACACACAAAGCCGCTTCTGAGGGCCCCTCCGCAGATTTGCGCCCCTCCGTTCCGCCTGTGCGCGGCCGATGATCTGCTCTAATCAAAGTGGAAAATTCGGCCTCTGTTGCACAATGGTGCCTCAAATGAGCGGCATTCAGACGCGTCTGTAATGTTAACAATAAAACTAGACGGCGTTCGAGTTGAAACGGCAGCGAGCGACTGATTTACATGCAGCGCTCCGAGATCTGGACCGTGAGCCGCGAGCGGAGGCTGAGCTGTGTTTCAGCACCACAGTTTGGTCCAGAGGAAAGAAAAACTGGATCACGGAGACACATCTGAGAACAAACACAACCACAAACTTTCTTGTGAAACTTTCTTTTTCATAACCAGACTTAAAATGCTCAAAATGACTGAGACTGTTTCGATGTTATCTGTTGAAATGAGAGTTTGACGTGTGCGTGTGTGCGTCAGCTCGGTACTGAGGGAAAGTCCGGACACCAAACTTCCCTTTGGAAAAAGTTCATCTTGATCTCTAAAGATCTAAACTCTGAAACTTATAAATAGTACAGTTTATTCGTTAAAAGATCCCTACGTGGCTCCATGTGAGAGATTTTCTTGATGTTTGTTCTTCAAAATAATTTAACTTATCAACTAAAACTCATAGTGTGTTTTCTTTGGAACAACAACACGCCGTGCTGCAGCTCCACGTCTCTCCTCTCTGCTCTGCCGCTTCACCTCTCTGACACTCGTGATGATAGAAAAGAAAAAAACACTCTCCACTGACTGTTTGTTTAGTGCTTCAAGTGGCACGCGTCCGGCGCGCGCAACGCACCGGCACCGGGGCAGGAGCCCAAGGTGAATCCACGCGACCGGAGGGCGTGGCCTCAGCGCCGTCCAGACGTATTGAAAAGCAGTGGAGTCTGTCCTCGAGGACTCAGAGCAGCTTTGAGGAGCGCGCGAGGCAGAAGCCCAGCGGACCGCCCCACAACACGTGAACGGCACGAGCGGGACGCACCGCCGCGAGACTCTGTGATTGTTTATAAGTTTTTTCCTGGGACCGGATCTCACAGACATGATGGACATTAACGTCAGCCAGCAGCAGCTGATGCCGCCCGCCTGCTTCTTCTCCGCGCAGAGCATCCAGCTGAGCCCGAGCGGCAGCAGCCAGAGCAGCGGGAAGTCGGTGTCCAAGCAGCCGAAGAGGCAGCGCTCCTCCTCCCCGGAGCTGCTGCGCTGCAAGCGGAGGCTCAACTGTCGCGGGTTTCGGCTACAGTCTTCCGCAGCAGCAGCCGCACGCCGTGGCGCGGAGGAACGAGAGGGAGAGGAACCGGGTGAAGCTGGTCAACAACGGCTTCGCCACCCTGCGGGAGCACGTCCCCAACGGGGCCGCCAACAAGAAGATGAGCAAAGTGGAGACGCTGCGCTCCGCCGTGGAGTACATCCGCGCCCTGCAGCAGCTGCTGGACGAGCACGACGCGGTGAGCGCCGCGTTTCAGTCCGGCGTCCTGTCGCCCACCATGTCGCAGGGATACTCCGCCGACATGAACTCCATGGCAGGTTCACCCGTGTCCTCCTACTCATCCGACGAGGGCTCCTACGATCCTCTCAGTCCGGAGGAGCAGGAGCTGCTAGACTTCACCAACTGGTTCTGAGCATCCATGAGGTGAGCGCAGACTTCACGAGTTACCATCAGACTCTTTTACGCACAAACAGTCATGATAAACAGTCTGATCAGTGGCTTAACCTTCTCCTTTCTCTTCTCCCTCACAGAAACATGGATCGACTGAATTTACTGTTGAAGCGCGCTTGGGATGGTCCCGGAGGAGGCTGGCTGTCCTCCACACACCAGACGTCTCAGCGTTTTGGTCCCTGCGTCCTCTAACGCACCGGTCCTCCCAGGCTGACTGCCTGCCTGCCTGCCTGACAGAGACACAAACGGCCTGAAAGTCCTAAAAAACTTGTGGAAAACCAGGCCAGAGATCAGCGCCAAAGGATTAAATGAAGACGGGTGTCCTGACAGCGTGGGAATCCGAGCTTCTGTGCCCATAAACAAAAAAAGAAAGAAAGAAAGCAACCCTAAAGTGAATCCTTCAGCAGCACATTAAAAAAAAAAAAAAAACATTATTTAACACGTCGCTCTTCAACTATGCTAAATCCATCACAGAAAGAACACCAACCCTTTTGGTAAAAAAACACCCTCTCAGACGTTTTAATTCAGAAAATGCTTCCAGTCTTGGATTTATTCTATGAAATTCTATATCAAAAAAAAACGCTTTTTTTGAAATATATTAAGATATTTTTGTATGTAAGAGATTTATAGATGTTTTGTACACATCGTTTTTGTATATATTTTGTTTATATATTGCGAAGTTGCTTCTATAACCTCCTGCCTATGTAGACGTGTAGTCTATTCCTCTCTGGCTCTTCTGTTCCAGGCGGAGTTTGACACTCCGACCTTTGATTCTAGCACCAATGTGTCTTATTTAATAGCAGAACCATGTTGTTTGCATCATGTCATGAAGTTCACAATGATCAAAACTTATGCAGCTATTGTCCAAACAGAGCGCAATGGCCATGCATTGTCTCTTTATACTGCCAGCTCTATATTGTCTTCACATAAACAGAAAAAAAGAAGAAGTCTTATAACCATATTTTCTACACTCCAGTCCAAGAATAAAATCATTTGCTACTGAGTTACTTTTCATGTCTTGTTTTTTTGGGGAGGGTGGAGGGAACATTTGTTTTCAACTTTCAACATGTGGTCAGCAGCTCACAGGAGGAGTAAGACAGGGACCGGTGGAGTTATAATGTTGTAAAAAAAAAAGGGACAACAAGGAAAAAGAAACCCAACTTCTACGCACATTTTACGCACGATATTCGTATCGTTCCAAAGTCAGCACACAGTGGCTCCTCAAGGAGTGAAGTCACAGGTTTATCAGTGTCCAACTCTGCCAAATCTCTTCTGTAATATCGGGCAGCTTCTAGAAGAGAACTGATCCATTTTGCGCACATTTTACGCACGATGATTTTCCATCTTATCTTTCCAAATTCAGCGCAAAAGCCTTCAGCCACAAGTCCCTCAATGTCCCAACTCTGCCCAGCTTCTTTTGAATTATCTCACAGCTTCTACAACAAAACTGATTTAAAGTAAAGCTGGTGCCACAAGTGCGTGAAATTTAAAGCGCCTCTGTTTATTTCATTAAAGCATAAAACACTGATGAGAAGCTGTTTGTTTCTCTTCAGAAATGGGCGTCAAAGCAAACAAACACCAGCATAAACAAAGTTAATTTCACAAAACTGATGTATGAAATGTTTTCCCAGAAATGGCTGCAGCAGCTTAAAACTGTTAACTGTTTGTCGAGTTTATGTAAAACAGATTTAAAGTTTTGAAACGTGGATGGAAGTTTTTTATCATCATAAAAAGCCCGAATAAAGTCAAACTTCGAGATAAAAGAAGGGAACCAGCAGATGGAGGGGACGCCAGCAGGGTGGTTACAGGTCGGGGACCACCGGGAGACCCTGAGGTGGAGTTTGTGTTTCTCCGAAACGAAGTTTGACAGGTAGAGCGGCGGAGGCAGCAGCCGGACGCGTGTCTGGTTTAATGAGTGAATGGGGTTTGTCGGGTGGTCGAGTGGAGACACGGAGCTGAATTGGCTGATGGCGTGTGCCTCCTGACAGCCGCATGCCGCTGAACACACAACAGTCACCACCTGGGTAGGGAAAAAAAAGCCCAGTGTGTGTGTGTGTGTGTGTGTGTGTGTGTGTGTGTGTGTGTGTGAGGAGAAGAATGGCTGCTCTTTGTTTTCTCGCACTAAGAACTCAGCGGTATAAATAAAAAATACCAAATTCACACATTTGACTCTGATTCTGAAGAACAATGAAATATTTTTTATCCACAAAGTGAAGCCAACTGTAAAAGCTGCGTGGTGCGTTCAGGGTCAGCGTGCAAGAGGTCCTGAAAGGAGGGTTCATGGGCCGCCAGGGGGCCCTGAGAGGGGGAGGAGGGTCCCCTGGAACATGAACAGAGCTGCAGCTTCAGAAAAGAAGTGTCAGTAAACACACGCGAACTTTTAATATTTAGAGCTGTTTGATTAGAATTTATGATCTTTATGTGACTTATTAAAGGGCCAATATGCAATTTGAGTCGAGAAAATATAACAAATAAATAAATATATACATAAATGACAAGAACAAAAGAAAGACAACAAGAAAACTTTTGCCTGGATGAAATTAAAAAGTTACTAATTTGGGTTTTAACACATTTTATTTTCCAACTTTTTGAACAGAATAATATTGACAGATGTCGTCAGGCGCCACTTTTAATAAACCACGTATAATAACAGACAACATACGACAGTTTACTCAGTGAAACACAGTTACTGCAACATAAGTAACACGCCTACGCACACGAATGACACGTGCTGCCGTTCAACGTGTAAACACGTGAGAGTATTTTACTGCATGTGATATAAATACACGATACTGTATTTTATTATAAGCTGTGTTTCCGTTACAGGAACCAGAGTCTAAGTTCAGTTCTGTGAACGTTATTTGACCCCCAAGAAGTTCCCGTTTGAAGGAGAGGAGGTCAGCACTTCCCTAAACTACAGGATGACTTCGCAGTGGTTCAGATTTCTGATTGGCCGACTCTGTGCAGCATCTTTTCTAGCCACCATTTTTAAAAGTGAGCCGCCACAAACCTTTCATTTTTCACTGGTCATTTTTCAAGTCGACACAGAGTTACAGAAGAAAGAACCCGAAACAAAAGTATTAAAACGAGACGACACTTTAGAGACTTAAAGGAGCAGTTTGTCATTGTTACTACAAGTTTAGTCCTTCACAACACATTTGTGGAGCTTCACGGCAAAACAGCGTCGCAGCGTTCTCCTGAACAACTGAAGCGGTGGGGACTTGTTTTAAACAACTACAAAGAAAAACGTAAAATGGATCCGTGCAGCTCCTCATTAATCCCCAATGTTGTGTCTTTGGCTGTTTACGACAATGTTGAGATGCTGTTTTGCTGTGAAGCTCCAGAAATGTTTAGCGGACTGAGAAACTTCCATCAGCACAGGAGCGAGGAGAGATAAAGACTGGATTTTCATTTTTGGGAAACAGTAGAAAAAAAAAGGCACCAAAAAGTAAGAAACAAAAATTGAAGGTCAATAAAAAGGCAAAAAAAAGTGGAGAAACTGAAGAAACACTGACAGAAATAATAATAAAAGTGTCCTCATCAATGGCAGAATACAACATATTGTGTTTTTCTCTTGTTTTTGTGTGTTTTACATGACGACATATGCTGCTTACAGGACGTCGCTGATCTAACAATCCCGGTCTTGCTGCCTGTCAGAGCCCGTTATGTTTTCCTGTCTGGCGCTCTGTCAAGCGTGTACGAGCCGCAGGAGAGCACGGCCGTATCTAATTGACAAAGCCGAGGCGAAACAATGGCTCGAACTATATTAGTCGAATATCTCATTGAATATCACTCATCAGCGTTGATTAAGTTGGATAGAAGAGGGCGAGAGTCTGAGCGGCAAACTCAACATAGTTTTTTTTTTTGTTTTTGTTTTTTACGGCAGCACAATCAGACGTTGTTGTATCAGAAAATTTACATAAGCCCGCCTCTGAGGCAGCGGCGTGTCAGGGAAAGTTTGTAGAGGGAGTTTTTTATCTCATGGAAGCAAAATAAAAGTTGTGCGGTGCTGCAGAACATTTCAGGACCACAGACAGCACTGCTCTGTGAAACGTCCCACGTACCACTGACTTCTCTTGCAGGGTTGTTGATACAGATCCCTTTATATCTGATTAATGATCAACATATCAAAGAATCCAGGAGGTCCAAATTTAAGAAAATGTGACAGTTGCGTGAGGAGACGTCAAAAAGCCCGTTCTGTGGAGGTTAAATCATCATCACCGGGGTTTTTCTCAGAGCTCCAGAAACATTTTTTGTTAGATTTTTTCACAGCAACCGGTCATCTCGTTTATCCTTTATTAAAGAAATCGATCCTGGAGAAGTCAAAACTAAGAGTGATATGAAGAAGTTACAGTTTATTCAAAGTTCAAAGGAGGAGAACAAAATGTTGCATGGATGTTTACGTCATAAATCAGTGTGTGAGAGGAAGAGATGTATGAATACTCAATAGTTTCCAGACACACCAGCGTTCACACATGAGCAAAAGTGTAAGAAAAAGCAGTGTTTTGGTCTGCTCTCAGGTAAACTGATAATGAAAGTGCAGAGCCGGACCTGCAGGAGGAATAAACACCCAGAAAATCGTCATGTGATTCTGCTCTAATCTGGAGCCGTTCATCAGGAGGAGATCTCAGAGACGACTTTATAACTTTATTATCTGATCTTCACTCCCGTTTATCAGCCTGACTGCAGCTGATCGAGGACGTCTCCTCCACTGTCGGGTGTTTTTATGTTCTGTAATGTTGACCGCAGCTGGAGAGGACGATTACTTAACTCCATGAGGACACGGGAAAAACAGGAGAGAGAACATGAGTCTGAATTTGAAAACAAAGACGCACTTATACCTCGCTGCGTGCTTTTACATGATGGCTCACAGCTCATGTACAGTAAAGTAATCCGGCTGTTTGGCACTAAAAATCTTGAATAAACACAAATCCTGCGGTCCTGCGGTCCAACTTGCTTTGCTGGTAGTGAATTCAACTTTAAACAAACACATTGTTGATGAAAAACGATCTGAAGTGACTCAGGCAGAGAAGTTCTCTATCCTTCCTCACAGTCTGGCTGCATCCAGAAGTTACAGCAACAGGCAACCGAATGAAACACACCATAACTTTGAGTAAACTTGTGGATTTCTGTGGATTGTTGGAAACATTTGAGATAAGTTTAGTTGTATTTTGATGCAGAATTCTCACATGTAGCATCTTTAAATGAAGTTCTTGTGCTGTGTTGAGAGTTTCTCTGGTAAATCCAGATATAAACTGTTCAATCATTTGTACAGATTGTATTCTGCTGTAACTTAAAGATGCAGGGGAGATGTTGTTGGTGACAGACATTCCCAGTATCTGTCTTGCAGTTAGAAGCTGGAGGCTGGCCAAACGTTTTATTTTCCACTCCGCTGCTCGCACTTAGTTTAAAGGTGAGCAAGTCTTTACTTTACCCCAGCAGGTGGGATTCAGTAATGAGTTGAAACCACAGCAGATTTACGTTATCTTCAATGCTGTTCAAGATCATAAGCTTTCTGACTTTACTACCTAACAAGACGGTGCCGTGCCGATGATTGCGGCAGTGACGCTGATACCTGAGCCGCACGCTGCAGCCACCGAGACGTTCAGAGGTTGCCGGAGTCGTCGAGCGGGTTGGAGATGACCGACTTGTGAATGAGCATGAAGAGCGGCAGGTAGGCCAGGAAGTCGAGCAGGTCGAGGGGCGGGATGTGCTGCAGCTCCAGCCTGATGGCCGCCTCCTGCTCCAGGTGGATCCCTCCGGCCTTCAGCTCCAGCAGCAGCTGCTCGGCGCTGATGAAGCCCTGCTGAGCGCCGCCGTCTCCCCGCTGCTCCTCCAGGAGGAACAGGAACAGTTGCTGCGCGAGTTTTGACATAAATGGTTAAAACCGAGGAGAGTCTGAGCACAGTAGTGGAGTGTGTGGGTGTGTTTTTGTGTGTGCTGCCTCAGATTACCTCGGCCTGTTTCTAGTCCTGTTTGAGTGCACCTGTTTGCACAGTTAATGCAGTCAAGGTAATAATTGTTGAGGTAGAGGAGGAGGAGGAGGAGGGGGGGGGGGGGGGAATAATCCCTCTGGCAATTAGCCTGTTCCCCCCACCAGCCTCTCCAGTTAACAACCCTATCCCTAACAGCTCTATAATTACACAGCCTCCTCTACCTGGCCAGCGGCTCAGTTTCCACACCCATGGCCACAGGCTTTCATGTCGCTCCGGCCTTTCAGTTTTCTCGGTACTTCCTCGTATGAATGAGGGCCGGGCCAGCTGGTCGGCCAGTCCCGGTCCATCTGAGATGAGCCGTGTGTCTCAGGCTGATTACAGGGCTGGGCGGAGTGGACGGCATGTTCACTGCTGGGCACTTTAATGAGATTAGGCTCTCGCTAATCTATGAAAAGGGAAAAGCACCCCTCTCTTTCTCCCTCTCGCTCGTTTCCCTCATTTCTATGCATGAGGGCTGAGTGTCTCTCATAAAAAAAAAAAAAAAAAAAGAAGCTAGCTTTACAAAGCATGCTTTGGAATTGCTCTTCAAAGTGTTTACCAGTATTTATTTCATTGTAATTATACCCGCGGAGCCATGAAAGAGAGGCGGAGGTGGTGTTGGTGGCATGAATGTGACTAATGTGGGAGTTAATCTGACGTAGCATGGAGGCAATCAAGTGCACAAACAAACAGGAGCAGTATGAGCATGTGGCTGCACACAGAACGAGTCCACAGACGTCAGCTCAGTGCTGAAAAGACGTCCAGCGAAGAGCCGGAATCAACTTTTTTGTGACGTCTTTTTTAGACATCTTTCATCACTGCTGAGAAACAACGTATCAGATTTAAAATAATATTGATTAAAGCTTGTTAAAACCTGTTTATTATCTTCTGGATGTATCCTGATGAGGTACAACATCTGCTGCCTTTCTACTGTTTCCCTGTTTTTGTGATGAGGAAAAGTATTTTTAGAAGGTTTTGCCAGATACACTCCAATTTCGGCTTCAAATCTGTATTAGTTGTCTTTTCAAAGTTCACTATTGATGGTTTAAAATGAACTTTTTAACCTCACTTACAATCGTTCACATGAAAAAAGTCTTCTGGTTCAATATTAACTTCCTCATGGTGGTCCAATTTTACTCCATGCAACAAATCACATGTTGAGGCACAACAAACACCTGGTTAGGGTTACTTGTTTCTGTTGCCCTGATCACAGATGGAGATTTATCACCCTTCCCATAAAAAACAGCCGGTTTTGACGGCACAATAACGTAAAGAAATGTTTGCAGCTCTCCTTAAAAATATCCAGTGACGCGACTCAAACACAGTAAGTTGAAAAGATGTCTAAAAACGTTCAGTCTTGTTCCTCAGCGGACGTCTTTTCAACGCTGACAAAGCCGTTGAATTGACTTTGATCGTCTCTTGGACATGTTTTTCTCAGCCAGCAGAAGTTTTGTAGAATTTGGGAAATGTTACCTTCGCTCTGAAGAGCCTCACTTCTAATGAGTGGAAGTCCATGTCGCTGATCAGAGATCTCATAAACTCACTGGAAGAAAAAAGTGATCGTGTTATTTGGTTCAACTCAGCAAAACAACATGTGAGTCTAGTTTTCAAACATGCTCTCCACTGATTTCATGTTGGAATTTCATAAAGATATGAGACTTGCAGGAGGCAGTACATAGTGCGGTTCAAGCTGGATCCTACACTTCCCATAATGCATCTTTCATCACAAGCCTCCTGCCTGTTGAATGTCCACGATCTCACTTTGTAATGCAGGTTTTCTGTTGTAAATTTGGTGTCAAGGTTATTTTACACACTTTGGAGAAGTCTCAGTCAACTTTAAAAAGCCCTTTAGTGTCAAATCAGTGCAGTGCACCTTTAACATGGCCTACATTTGCCAAATTGCAGTAAAAATAATAAATTAAATCTTATAAAAGTAGTATCTGTGTTGGTAAATACTTTGGTTGCCACTCCAGACACATTAAGCCCATCCTGTTTGCGTTGGCGGCTGATGATTTTGGCGGGTGCGTCCCGTGCGGTGTTGTGTTTGCAGCGATGTGATGGTAAAGTGTTCTGAGCCCATTGTGGTTGCTCACAGTGGCCTGGCTGCCAAACAATACGTGGGCACACGTGGACATCCCGCCACAGTAACGGATAAAACTGCTCTGGTTCTGGGACAGTGGGTGTTGGGGGTGTTGGGGGTGTTGAGGGGGGGTGAGGCTGGGTGAGCAGGGGTGAGCGGGGTTCGTGTGGAGGTTTAGGGAGGGGAACGAGCTACCGGGGCACACTCTGGTGCAATGTGACCACTCACGAACCAACAAAATCTAGGTCTGCTCGGATGATTAGAGGGAGACACGACCGATTGTGTTGGGACAGACCTCTCCAGTCCAGCGTGTGGCACAGCGACGGTCGTCCCTTCTCTAACGAGCGCCCGGTGTTAATGAGCCCCTCCTCGCCGCGCGCTCAATGGCCTGTTAGAGCGAAGAATGGCCAAGCGCTGGGCCAACGAGTGCACCGCACGCCTGAGTGCTCCCCGCGCCATGATTGGCCCTCCAGCCACGGTGCGGGCCGCGGCTTGACGGGGATGAAGCGAGACAGGGCAGCTAATGATCATTAATTGCACTTGGTTTGCAGTAAAAGAGTCCAAATGCTGGTGCGCTGAGGACACTGGCGTGATAATGGCGAGCGTAAACGAGGGGCTGGGGAACTGGTGATGGACTGGGAGGATAATAGCAGCCTAACCCATTTTCTTTTGTCGGCGCTGCTCTGGCACCCTGCTGGGGACAACACAGCAGACTTCTCGCTTACGTAACGCCCCAAAATTTTGGCGCTCTCCTCATTGGGGGAGCTGGTATACAGTGAGGCGGCGGGCACAAACATATTCTGACCTAGTTTGAATTTGACAGAATTGATGGTTGTTTTGGGATATTTTTGAGCGGGCTGCGGTGAGGAGCAGGAGAAGGAGGAGGAGGAGGAAAAGGAGGAGGGAGAGTTTGTGACCTTGGTTCTGCCGTCTCACGTTTCCTCCAACATTAGCCCTCCTTGACTCATCTCAGTCCGGCGAATTTCCAGGAACGAGGAGACTTACGGTAACTCCCAGCTCACGCGTGCATGCTCGCAAGTCCAAGCAACAAGTCCCCCGACCTGGACAACGACTGCAGGAATCCTGTGTGGCAATGTGCTTTCTTGGCAGATCATGTGACTCAGCCTGAGGGTATGCGGCGGCGCTGTGTGAGGTGGACTTGTCGGGGAAGCACAATGCGACACAGGGGGACAGATGGGCCGAGTCAAGGGCCAAAACAGCACGGCACAGAGGGTGAGAGGCAGGCGACAAGGGAGCCGGAGAGATTAAAGACACGAGAGGGACGGACAATTAAAGTTGAAAAGAAAAAGAGAGGGAAGGGGGTGGAAGGGTGCAATTAGCGCGAGGTAAAAAACTGGACGAGGAGAAAGAAATATAAGAAAAAAAAAAATGTGATGTGGGGAGAAGCTGCTCGGATTTCAAAGCCTTGCATGATCAGAAAGGCTGATTGTGTAACTACTGTTGCAGCTCATTTCTAGGATAGGATTAGAGACAACAGGATTAACTGAGACAGGTAAGAGGATCAATTTAGTTCAGCCGGGATGAGATGACAGAAGGATGCTATTGTTTTTCTCCTTGTTTCCAACGCTGATCTTCTCTCTTATTATCAAAATCGCAAACGAGGAGTTCTGTGAAAAGAGGTTTAATATGGTCATTCATTATGATTACTATAATTGCCTCTATAGAGAGGAGACACCCTGGTCTCCCTGTGCCAGTCGGTCTCCAGGCCGCCTCTAACACACAACACAAAGAGCTGGCCGTAAATCAGAGGACCCATGACCCTGGCCCTGTCCTCGCTGAGAGGGAGCTCTGAGGGGCTTTGGGAGCAGGCCTTGACCCTCAGAGACCTCCGGAGTAGGGTTGGCTCCACACACTCCTGTCTGTAGGAAGCTATACACCCCAGGGCAGGAAAAGAGGCGATGTGTGTGGGAATCCGCGACATATGGGGCGTAATGTAGAGACACAAGGCCGAGTTCAAATCAGTGGGATGTTTTCTGTCTGCCAAGGGTTCAACGCAGGGCTGCAACTATTATTGATTAATCTGCAGATTATTTTCTGGATCCATAAAATGTCAGGGAAATTGTGCAGAGTGCCTTTTTGTGAGTTCCCACGGCCCGAGTTCACACCCTTAAATGTCTTTCTCTTTTGAACATTCAAACATTCTCAGTAAAGCATCAAATCTCATAATTTGAGAATCTGAAAATAGTTTTACCTTTTTTGGGGCATTTTTGCTTGAACACATTACTTAATCAATCATCAAAATACCTTCAGATCACATATTCCATCAACTGATGAACTGATGATGTGATTAAACATCGCAGCTTTAGTTAAATCTACATTTAATCACCAAAACTACAAACAGGATCCAAGATTTCTAAAGGGAGATGGGAGAGTTGTTGGTCTAAAATTTGAATATTTGCTGTTTTTCTTCCCTTAACTTTGGTTTAATTGGACTTTTGGTTGGACAAAACAAGTCAAATTCATTCCATTTTACAAAACTGGTATGATATCTGGAGATATGGTGCCGTTCTTGAGGGCTGCAGCTAACTGTTATTCTTTTTATTGATTGATCATTTAGTCTATAACAATTCAGAAACCCGTGAAAAATGGTGTCCAGAACTGAAAGCGATGCCCTCACCCCTTTATATCAAGTCTTTTTTTGTGATTTCTCGTTTTCTTTTGTGTCTGAAGATCTGCGGAGAGATTTCTATTGTTCAGTTGATTTTTTACTGTAGAGAAGTTGCAACACAGATACCTACTTCAGTTCATCCAAAAACAAAATACATTCAATTTAAAGTGATTTAAATCAGAGGAAATAAGCACATCCTCACATTGCAAAAGCTAAAACCAGAGCATGTTTTGTATTGTTGCTAATAATGTTTGTATTTCCGCTGTGCAGATTAATATTCCCTCATTCCACTAATCAATGGATCCTTTTAGTGCTGCTGAATGTGCGGTTATCACATCCGAACTCATAACTTCGACTTCTGAGGTCACATAAACTGTTTGAAGCGGATCAAAGCGAGCCCCCACACACGTCGACAAAATCAGCGGAACAAACCCAGCGAACACACTCTTATTCTTGTTTATGGCGGGTCAGGGACTCCCTCCTCCGCCTCCATTGAGGGAGCGTGTCAGCTGATGGTCACTTACTCCATGGTGGCGATTTTCTGTGCCAGACTGGAGATCACAGCGAAGAGCCGCAGGTCCACGAGTCCATCTGTCACTCTGAAGTCCACCATCTCCAGGATCTGAAGCAACATGAACAACAGAGGAGATGATCAATACTTTTACGACCTCTGGGTGGGTTTGGAGGCTCTGATTGGGCGATTTTCTATGTTAGCGGTAGTGTTTTTTATAGTATTTGCACGTTGACAGATGAAGTAGAAACCGACCCTGTAGACGTAGATCTCCTCTTCGTCGGACAGCAGCTCTGGAGGGATGATGTTTTTAAGAGCAAGCAGAACCTGAAGGCAGGAGATGTAGCCGTCAGCGTCACTGTCCTCCTGCAGAGGAAGAACATCATCATCATCATCATCATCATCATCATCACCACCATCATCATCATCAACATCATCATCATCATCAAGATCATTAGCTCCTGGTCTTTATGGGTTACAATTCTTTACAAGTCAGTGTGAATTTTCAGGGATTTAAGTGGCAAAAGTTTCCAGTATTTCAGAAAAAATAAGCAATTTAGAAAAACATACAATATAAATTTGAGTAAACATCTTAGAAACATGAGTTTACTTCTTCTGTTATGCCTTTTAATCATCTTGAGAACCCCAAAGGCTGCGAAACATTAAATCTAGATGAAACTATTAGTTAACAAAGTCATTTTTTAAAACAAACACACCCAAACTTCACAGGTTTCAGCTTCTTAAATGTATTTTTTTGTTCAGTTTTTTGTCTTTTACAATATTAAATGGAATGAACTCTGAGTTTCATCTGTTGGACAAAAGGGGTAATTTGAATATGACTCCACGACGGAGAGAAGAAAGAGAAACCATCACTTTATTCTTAATTGGAAGTGCTTAATATTACATTGAGAATACCCCCGATAAAAAGGGATAAAATGTCTTTTCACTTACTGCCTCAAAAGCTCTTTTGTACTCCGCCAGCTTCTCCTGACTGAAAATGCAATACTTTGCCAAAAAGTCGACTGCAAGGAGAAGAAACAGAAAGAAAAAACCCCATTAGAGCGTGATGAACCTTAACTGGACTTTCTGACGGCAGGAGAACAACATTTCTGTCTAAATGTTGGATTTTGAACGATTTCCAGCTCGAGCGACAACATTCAGCCTCTCTGTGTGTGTGCAGAGTGGATTAGAGCAATATTTCTGTCCTCTGGTCACACCGGGGTCACGAAGAGTGGACAATACAGGGCGAGTGGTTCACAGGGAGTCCAGTTGGCCTTGACTGGTGGGGGGGGGCAGAGTGGCACTGGGCTGCTGAATGGATGCTGCAGCGGTCGAGACATTAAAATGAACCATAATTTTCTGCTTCATCAGGAAAAAGTGTAATGTAATCACATATCTTATGGCGGAGGATTAGTTTGATCAGCATGAATAGTGACTGATGGTCAAGATGGTAAAAAAGCAAAGAGACACATTATGACTGAAAATAATAACTATTTTGATAACTGAGTACAAGTTTTTTCCATTTCTTTCTCTGGTTACTGTCTCCAAAATGTGAGAATTTGCTGCTTTTTTGGGGGTTAAAGGGATATTCCGGTGTAAGTTTAATCCATGGTCTAAATCACCGTGAAACTGTGTTAGACTCCCTCTCGAGATATCAAGTTAGCAGACCGCTAATTTACGGAATTTTATCAACCTCAGAAACGACCGCACGACAACAATACACTGCAGTAAATGGATCTAAATATAAACCGCCACCAAAAAGCCACAAATAATGCTCAGAACAGCACCAAACTTCAGCAACAGTACAAATAGGGTCTCAGCACATAGTCCGGGGCATCTAACCTCCGCTAGCTTAGCTGGATTTCTATTGTGAAGCTAAAAACAGAGTTCAACTCTCCTCCATCAGCTTCCGGGTCGGGGAAGTCCCGACGCGACGATTACCGAGTGCGGTTAGAAATGCTCAATTCCGTTCTTTTCCCTGTCCGCTCTCGATAATAACTGTTATAAACTGGCAGGTAAGACACATATGAACTTTGATTGCTTTTCCATGGAGTCATAATCATACATTTTCATCCATGAGCCGCGGAACTCTACTGCACTCGGTAATCGACTCGTCGGGACTTCCCGTCAACAGGAAGCTGCTGCAGAAGAGTGGTAAATTTAGTCAGCTTTTCAGTAGAAATCCAGCTAAGCTAGCGGAGGTTAGATGCCCCGGACTATGTGCTGAGACCCTATTTGTACTGTTGCTGGAGTTTGGTGCTGTTCTGAGCATTATTTGTGGCTTTTTGGTGGCGGTTTATATTTGGATCCATTTACTGCAGTGTATTGTTGTCGCGCGGTCGTTTCTGAGGTTGATAAAACTCCGTAAATTAGCGGTCTGCTAACTTGATCTCTCGAGAGGGAGTCTAACACAGTTTCACGGTGTGTTAGACCATGGATTAAACTTACACCGGAATATCCCTTTAATATGATAAAAGTACCACATCTGTAGTTGAATAAAAGCGAGAGGCTCAACCCTTCAGATGAAGTCCTTGGCCTGCACCCTCAGTACACATAGGATGCCATATCCCCACATCATATATTCAACACAATCTCACCCATGAAGGTGATTGGAAAACTAAACAACACTCTGCAACTGGAGATTAGACTTCCTCACAAACAGGCTGCAGAGAGTTCAGACTGACAGTCAAACCTTCTCTACATTAGTGCTCAACACCAGAGCCACATAAAGGCTCACACTGTTCACTACTGAATGCACTCCCAGACATCCGGAGGACTCTATTGTGAAGTATGAAAGCATCATCGTAGGCTGTATTATAAACAATGATGAGAGTTCATAGCCAGAGGAAACCAACAATCTCGCAGAGCAGCAGCGACATCAGTGAAGTGAGATGTCTGCTCAGAGCCCAAAGGAAACTTAAAGACGACACCCACCACTGCCACAGTCTGTTCAAGAGATACAAAAGTATCTGCTGCAGTGTCACCGGACAACACAGCAGCTTCACTCATCAGGTTGTGAACTCATCCTCAACACTCCACGGTAAAGAAAAATATTTTCTGTGTTGTAGGCTGTCACTTAAATGAACCCTGAACCTCGAATGTGAAGATGTCACCTCTGAGAAACAGATAATAATAATTAACTCAAGTTTGTGCCTCTTACATTTGAGACTCTTTCTTTGATTATGACGCACAAGCTACAGAAATAACCTTTGTTTTTGTAAAAATATCTACAACAACTTCTGTTGTTTTTTTCGTGACTTTGTGACTCTAAATGACCCTTTTTTTAATCTTCATTATCCTGAAACACTCAAACTAAAAACATTTAAACCTACTTGTATTTACAAACACTGTTTCTTACTAAAATCTAATGATCACTGTTAAAGTCTCCAATATAAAAACGATTATTACACAAGGGGGACAAACTGAGACTGACATGAATATTTCAGTAGGCAAATTTGGGAGGGAGAGCGACTTGGAAAAAAAAAAAAAACGGGGGTAGAAAATGGGGCTTTTAAGCTGCTGCCACTTCAATTTAGGAGATGAGAATGAGTCTACTGAATAATGGATCTATTCATTGGTTTGGAGAAGAAAGAGGAGCAACAGAGTTGATATCAGTCTGGACTTAAACCCCTGGACCTCTGGGGTTTCTCCACAGTGGCAGGGGGGCTGTTTGAATCTGCCATTTATCAGCTTAGGCCTAATCAAAACCAGGCCTTCCGTGGCCTCGTCCTTTCACATGCAAAATGTTACATTCGCATCCAGTCAACTTGACTTGTTAAAGCTTGATTGATCAAAAAACCTGCGGCGCATCTGTTTGCAAATATCTGCGATGAGAAGAGGCTGCAGGACGAGGATCTGGAGTCACACATGCAGCCGTCGCTCGGCCTGCTGGGGGAATTAAAAGTCCCTTCAAAAGACTCGAACACACACTGACGTGGCGGCTGCATCAGGGGCAACTGGTCAATCTGCTAGAGAGAATCGGCAGCTTGTGGTAGAGAGTGAATGGATCCACCTTCTCTTTTACAACAGGCCGGCTGAGGCTGAGCTTCACTGACCATCTGGAGGAGAGTTAGCTGTTGACCTGAAGAGACTTCAGTCAGCTTCAGTTTACCCAAAACTCAGTTTAGCTGAGATGTTGTTGTTGTTGTTGTGCCGATTTTAAAGTCACTAGCGAAGCAGCACGGTACAAAATACAAGCACAGAAGACACGTTAGATAAGTCAGACCACCGTGTTTCTCTATATATCTTTAAATGTTACAAATTACAACATGTTTAAACAAGTTTGACAATTTCACATATCTTCAGACGGGAAATCAACAGCCAGTTTTCTACCTGGAATGAACGGTTGTGTTACATTACAGTGATTCTGTCTCTTTGCACAACTTGAGATGTTTTAATTGGGCATTGCACAAGTTATACCAAAAAAAGTCATATTTTTACTATTTTCTATAACATAAACTGTGATGGTGAGTCATTAGGACATTTAGGAACTAAAGCTGTCATGATACCAGATTTTCACCCCACAATTAACGGTCCCACAAATTCTAAATAATGATATTATCAGAATATCTGTAGAAAATTACAAATAAATTGCTGTTAGTAAAAATGTATGTTGTTTACTGTGTGTTTTGCTTCTAATTTGGCAGATTGAATACACTCCAAATACAAGTGTCAGGAGGAAGAGAGAGAGAGGGAGAGTCTGTCACCATAACTGTAAACAAAAGAGTACAAAAAGGACAATTACACCAAATTAATAGTGAAAAGGGAACCCAAGGCCTAAAATCTGGGCTGGCTGAGTCACACAATATCTATTATCACTTATATTGTGTATTACTGACTCTCTATATATAAATATCACATGTTTAACATCATAATTATTGTCAATATCGCAACACTCCTATTAGGATAACTATATAGTAATAGTTCAGGAGAGTTCAAACTCAACATCAGTCATGAACACGGCCTCGCCTGTCGTGGTCTAAACTGCTGCTGTATACAACACACACACACACACACACACACACACACACACACACACACACACACAGACACACACACACTGTGGACCTGCAGTGGTGCTGGAGGAGGTCGGGGGGACCCTGGCTGAGGGGAGCACTCCGTCAGGGAATCATCTGGACAAAAGGTGCAGTGGAGTGAGAGATTGAGGGAGGAAGCGAGGGCGGGTGGAGGAGCGGGACAAAGCCGAGGCAGTAAAGCCTCCTGCCTGATAGCCTTATCTGATTCCACTCCAGCGCTTGATGGCTTTTTTTTCACCCTGCCTTTAAAGCGCACAGGTTGTGCCTTTGGTGTGAAGCCTAGCAGAAAATGTTAATCAAGAGAGGGACTGTGTGGAGAAAGGCGAGAGAAAGGGGAGAGTCACTCTGCTGAGGCCATAATCTGTAATGAGACCGAGGCGATTCAGTTGCAATTGAGAGAGGAAGAATGGGGCCGTGATGATGATGAGCAGGGAGGTTCACTCTTTCACTGGCGTTTGTTTTTCTGTTTTGTTCCTTTTCTCTGGCGGAGTCAGTGCTCGTGCAGCGGTCCGCGGGCTGCAAACAGCCGCGGGTCACAACTCATTTAACACACACACTTGGACGTCATTTTCAATGTCTGCAGCTGACAGATGAAAAACACTGCTGACTGCTCGTCTGACAACTATTGGTACTCATCTGTGCATGATTTATATCTCCCGCTGTGACCTCCATGATTTCATGGCATCAAAAACTGTCAGGTGCTGAGAGATGGAATCAAACGTCTGGTCCGACTCGTGGCTTTGTTTACTTATTTCATCAGAGAGTTCTTTATTGAATCATAACTTTACTATGTTTGGCTTGAGTTAAATATGGTAAATTAGATGTTTGGCTTCTATTGAAAAAGTGGATGCTTTTTGAAACAGGGTGTGAGAATGGAAAAGTCAGGAATTGGCTCAGTTAAAACGATAACCTTTCCTAAACTAGACATAATTGTCAAGCATGAAATACGGCCGTTTAATGTTTCCAACTTCAGACTGGAAATGTTTTTGTATGTAAGTTTCAGCATGTCGGTGTATATTCATCTATTTTTTCTGATTTTTAGCAGGAGATTATTTGTCTTTTCCTTCTTCATCATGAATCGATTCAGCTGCTGCCTCATTTAGTCATGCGAGATTAAACTAAATAACCAAAATGTCAAATGATCAAATATTTTCATGTACATATTACAACTAAGGTAAAATCAACAGTAGAGATAGCTTTAGTTTTAGCTAATGCTAGCTCACACGCTAGGCCTTTTACTGTAGTTGTCTAGTTGCCGTGTTCGACAGTAACCGCAGCCAAAGTGTCACTTTAAAAGATCATTTTTCAACTTCAGAAAGTCGCTGTTTGTCATAAAACTAATGAAATATAAGACTGTGAAAACACGTAATTATAAAAACTGTTGGAACTTTATGGAGCTGCTCTTGTTTGTTAGCTAAACAACAGAACTGACTCACTCTCTCCTCTCCCATAACTGCAAGATGTCAGTATGATTTTCACCTTTGTTAATACTTTTTCTGCGCTGAGCCGGCGGCCATGTTGGTGTTGATGACGTACGTTGAGCAAGACGATGCAGTTCAATAAACCAGATGTTATTTTACTTGATTTTAAGACAAACTGTGACTTTCTTGACTTGCACAAGTATCTTATTCATTCACAAACATCATATTGTGTGACTCACGCCTCTTTTTTCAGGAGAGTTTTGTTTAAAAACTTGTTCGTATCCCTTCGAGTATTTGCTCTACTGACCTGTGAGGTGCCTAAATTGAAAATAAAACACTTCATTAAACAGGGAGCACTTTTTTTATAAATGACTTGTCAAACAGTGTCATTTCTAACACACACACACACACACACACACACAAGGACACACACACAGGGGTCTATTGTATCTCTAACGAGTTCACTTTGTTTGTTGCTCTCTTTCCCGCTTAATCCCAGACTTTTGTTTCTGCTCATCATCACACTGTATAAAGTGTCCTATAATTCCTTTAACAAAGGTCATATTCAGCAGTGGCGAGGAGGTGACCCCCTTTTATAATAGCAGGAGAATGTCAGAGTGCAACATGCCCCACATATACAGCCCTGAAATATGTGATTAAGAGCGCGAATATAGAACAAATCGCATTCACACACACAGAGATAAACAGAGTCTAAACCGATCTTTAACTGCTGATATTCTATGAGAAATGGGTTTATGGGATGTTTATGGGTTTAGGTGCTTAAATATGTGATGATCCTGTAAATCTACCGCCTCAATGGGACGAGACAAAAGCCATAAAATATGAAGTGTGTTGCTGTAAGATAAGGAGGTGAGAGGTCTGAGCGCCAAAGCGGACCTGTAAACCAGGCCAAGCGTGTCGTTTCACAATAGTATAGAATGAGGTATTGTTGGCTGAATCAAAGGTAAAGATCAATATCTTATCTGATGAAGGTGTTCCAGGGAAAAACACTGGACTGTGGCAGACCAGCGGGAGGTGAAGTAGAAACGGAGCGGGCAGGTTTTCAGACTGATGAAAGCAGTCGCACGACCCACATGTGCACATGGAGGGTAGATTACATGTGGTTTGAGCTGTTTCAGCCGTTGTGGTGACAATCTCTACAATCTGATCATCAATTTACCAAGCAGGAAACGTAATACTCCATCTACCCTGACATGAGTTTGATTTAATAAAGATTGTAGGATGCGTGTGTTAACATCACATTCTTGGAAATGATGCTCACACATTTATAAATCTACATGACCTGATACGTTTTATGTGAATATTAAAGATCTAATTTGCAAAATATGACCAGAATTTGAATCACGGGGGGACAACTGCTGCTCTCGGCTAGCTTTCCTTGGCTGTAGCTAGCAACCATTAGCAAATTAGCTTGCGACAGGGAAAACAGAAGTAAGAATATTTAATTTCTTGACATTTTGTGAGTTTATTTTGTTAATTTACAATACTGGCGGGCATTTATCAAATCAGACTATCGCCTCTTGTGGAACAAAGTGGTGTTAAAAGAGACAGGACGGTCCAGGCTAGCTGGTTAGCATGCTAACTTCAGCAGACATCTCTGCAAAACGGATAACTTTGACATAACGTCAGCACTGTTAATGTGAGCACATATTTGAATATTTTAAACTAAAATTATATCATATGTCAAATCTTAAAAATTGCACCTTTTAGTCAATGATTATGAGATTCAAGGAATATTAACATTTCTTCCTGTTTACCACCAAATGTGCAGGTTGCTTAAAGGAGCTCTGAGGAAAATAAAGGTTAGATTTTCATTCAGTGCTAATTATCAATAATACACTGTGTGTTTCATTGAGGTCTTTTCCTCTTAGCTGTTTGGACGAGCCTCCTTGGCTGAGCTATAACATCAGCTAGCCTCTCAATCATCAGAAGCAAAGACTGGACAAAACAAAGATTATCATGCAAAATGTTAACACTGCTTTTTACCATTTAAATTGGGTGCACAGGTTTTAAAATCACGCACTGCTTTTAATCATACATTTATCACCGGAATGAAAAAATGTAGTATCCATAGCATTTACAAAACGTCTCCTTTGTTCAACTGTGTAAATCACCATTATGTGTCACTACACCTGGCAGTGGTGACGCATAATGATGAATCACACGTGTCAGGCGGCTCAAGTTACTGCTCACAATGCAGCAAACTACGAAGTGTTGAGAGAACAGAGTGAGTCAGTCAGAGAGGTTCTGAGTGCAGGTTGTTTTCATGTGTTCCTGACCTGATCAAACAAGATTTAATCTGGCTTTCTGTCATTAATTTAAATCACTTGTTTTCACTTTTTCTGTTGATCTGCGACAAAAAAAGCCACACAGATTCTACTTTTACTCAACTTTGTAAAACAATGAAACATGAGAATTGAGGTGCAGCATTGATCATTTGTCTGGGCAACTACAATAATGGATTTGTATGTGTTCCAGACAAGCAAACCTCTCGTAGTCGCGGTAACAATGACTGTCATTTCTCAGAGGCAGAGATGGAAGAAGCAAGATGTTGCTATCCCTCTTCCTCATCAGAAAACTCTTTACTGAGGTAATGAATCAAGCGAGAAGTAGGGTCAATCTCTCATAAGCTTACATTCAATCGGACTTCTTTTTTAAACCAGTGGAGTCGCCCCCTGCTGGCCATCAGAGAGACTGCAGGTTTAAGGCACATCTGCATTTATACTTCCCATGCAATGTTTTGCCATGACCATGATCTCCTTCTATTCGTTACCAAACAGTTTTAGTTTACTAAACTTAAAGTGTAAAGATATAAACCCACAGTTTTACAAACATTGAGGAATGGTACATGAATATTCAGGGTGTCTCGCTTTGTGTAAAAAAAATGGTCTTTTCAGAGCAGAATTTGGCAACGTGTGCCTGTTTCACTCGAGTGGGCACTACAATGTAAAAGCGGGTGACAGTATTTGGCAGCATTCTCCTGCAGCCCGTTGAAAACACGACTCCTCCCCCTCACTTTCTCCCAAAAAAGCCAGAGAAGAGAGCGTGTGTGTGTGTGTGTGTGTGTGTGTGTGTGTTTGTATGTATGTGTGTTGAAGAGGGGTGGTGGAGGAAAACAAACAAAGACACACGTAGCGGCCACACTCCCGTCTCTGGCTGCACGCCATCGGCCTCACCACAAACCACAACTTACGCTTTCTGCACACAAACACATACGCCCGCCTACGTCCAATCAGCTCCTGCGGCAGATCCGCACTGATATGCCCCCAGAGTCCAAATCATCTGCTGTATTGCAAGACCAGATCTCCAGAGATAACCTCACAAAGCAAAATCATCCGCTATTATTGCCCCGCCGCTCCTTGACATTGTGCCATTAATAAGGCCATTGTGGAAGGGCGCTCTCTGTTTGGACACCGTATAATAGACTCTTTGACAGATTTACTTTGCGCTCTCTCCCTCTTCCCCTTCCCCTTTTTCTCTCCCTCGTGAATACAGCGGGCATATTCCACGCTGCTGCTCATCAACAGACGGGCTGTTTGTTTGCCCAGTCATTCTGGGCTTGATGGTAAATACATAGAGGTATTCCAGACCAAAGGCTGAGTAAACAGGCGTTACATAAAGGCACTGTACCAGAACACACACCGGGGACATCCTCGCACACACACACTAACACACACACATTCACAAGCTCTCTTCATCTCTCTTTTAAAGCGACTGGTCTTTCTTGTTCACTCCGTCGGCCTTATTTCTCTATTCTTTTCTTTTTTTCTGGCTCATTGTAAAACAACAATTAGTCCCGATCTCCGCCCCCACAGGTAGAAGACAGTGATATAGGCTAGAGGTGGTGCTGGTGGTGTTGGTGGTGCTGGTGGTGGGTGGGGTCAAACGAGGCTGGCTTCAAGGCCGCCAGGTGTTCCACATCAACGCGGACATTCATCAGGGAGCCGCAGAGTCCCTCACATGCACCACGCCGGCTAACAAGCTCGAGCTGCTGCTGCTCTGTGGCGACACAAAGGAGACCACAGCTACTTGACATCAGCGTCACCCTGTTCTCCATCCACTTACAGTCTGTTCAGAGTGGGCTGCTCTCCACTGTCGCAAATCATGGGACCAAATTGGGCTTTATAGTCCATGAAAAGCATGTTGAAATGATCGAAATACACAAAAAAACGTATTTCTTTAATGCAATTCAACCTGTTCCTGTTGTTTAATGTACTACGAGGAACTTTTACCTGCTTATAAACATTCTCAATTTAAAACTGATGTTTCTGTGTGGTCTGCATACGCAAACAAGACCATGAGTGAGAAGATCGGCTGTTTCTATAACGTTATTCTGAATGTCTGTCCTTGTGACTCTTTGTACTTTTTACTGTGATCAATTAGCACATTTGACAGTTGCTTGTTGATTACAGTGGGATGCTCACCTATTCTATGGCGTGTCTGATTTAACAACATGTTTACAGTGAATACATGAACTAAAGTACTTCAGTTAAGCACATTATGGAGATGAAAGCACTCTGAATGCCTGTAATTTGAATAACAAAGTAAAGAACACAACACTTTAGTTTTAGGACGGTTTGCCTCCGTTTGGTGCAGTTAAAACTGTTTCTTTGGGACAATTCCAGGACAGTAGTGTTAGCCTGGAGCCTCAGGCCTATAGGAGCAGGTTTGACGTCTTGTTCTGACAACATAATTACATCTTCTGTCTGTCCTCATGTACATTTTCTCTGTTCTATGATTCTCGCCTGCAGCACGAGTGTTAACTCCCAATGCGAGCCACATGGCACGCGGTTGAATGGATGAATGGTGGCAGAGTACAGCAAGTTATAGGTGTGTGTTTGTGCATGTGTGTGTGTGTGTGTGTGTGTGTGTGTGTGTGTGTAGGTGTTCGTGTGTGTGGGTGTTCTCTATTTTGGGAATCCTTTGGCAAGTGGTCAGCGTTGGACCGAAAAGAGACAATTATGACCAGTTAGGCTCTTTCAGAGACTAATGAGGAGCCACTGTTACAAGTGTCTGGACAAGAGCTAGCCAACACACACACACACACACACAGGAACACTTGTGTGTGTGTGTGTGTGTGTGTGTGTGCAAGGACACACACACGACCAAACAAAGGAACCCTGGCAAATATTCAGGCCTGAAAAAATTACAGATTGTACCAGGACAGACTAAGTAAACACACTACACCCATGAACAAGAGCACAGCGAGCGAGTGTCTTTCTCTGAGGAATGCCACAGACACACACACAAACACACACACACACAAACACACACTGGCTTAGAATTGTTTGTCACGTCCTCAAGTCGGGGAAAACTTTGAGTTGACTTGAGTCATTTGACGGCGAAACATGGTGGACGAAAGTAAAGACTGGGGTTGATGGTAAGACATTTTTATCGAAGTCATGTCCTCATCGCTTGAGGAGAAAGCAGCAGGATGACATTACTTTGCAAGAGCTGTCATATATATAAAACTCCAAATCACAATGACACACACACAGTAATCAAAGCTTTCCATTAGTAATAACCTCGCTGCAGACTAGTGAAGCCAGCTGCAGGGTTCTTCATCCTGCTTCATTACCGTCTGAACAAACCTGTCCAATCAGTCCCATTCATGGCTGCCAGCACTCACGGGAGAACTCTGACCCGGCCGACCTCTGCGGAGGGCCGGCCCCCCTTCAGCCTTGACCTGAGGTGTGGATGCTTATTGTCGGACCCGTCGGACCCAAGCGCTCTCACAAAGGCTCGGACGCCAGAAATTAGGCACTTGAGGGAAACTGGAGAACTCCTGGCCAAACTCCTATTCGCAAAAAAGGCAATTCTAAAAAAAATCAAGTGCCGTAATTGACGGGGGAAATTTTTAGAGTCGAGAGGAGTGTTGGTAAATGTGTCGGGTGTTTGTGTTTTTTCCTCACATGGTCTATTGTGTGAACAGGATGTAAAGAAGAGCGTTGGCAGGCAGAGATGGATTTAGCCTTCAAGCATCGCTGAGTTAGAAACCCCTTGATTTTAAACAGTCAAAGGGACCTATTATGCTCTTTTCCAGCTCTGTGTTTTCATTCTGAGCTTTGCAGGATTCACAAATCTAAACTTTACTTATATCGGCCCTTTATGCAGGCACCAATGTTCATTCTCTGTCTGAAATACTCATGTGTAATTAAGCCCTCCCTCGCTAAAAGCCCACCTTCTTCTGACTGAACAGACTCTCAGAATTCTGCCCAGAACCGGCACCATCTGAAAGCATATCAACATGAGTCATCTTGTGAGGCCGAGCCTGACTCGTTACTGTACAAAAACACAACTTCCTAACTTGTTAGTTGCTGCTCCATTAAAGGAAATGGAGTCAACAAAAGTTAAATGTATTTAAATGACAAAGGGAGCTCAATGTGAGACCTTTAAGCTGGTCATTACCATTAAAGATGCAGCTTTGTGATGGCTTGGCTCGCAAATCGTCAAAGTTTTTTGTTTCAGGACACAAAATAACGGTTTCTCACGACGTTTTCAGTCGAGGATAAATAAACTCACAGTCCTCAAAGTTGGAGCGACCTTTGTTGGCGTTTGCCTGACGACGCGGTCGGTCGTCCTGCAGTTTGGACAGCATGCTCAGCGCCTTCGTTTTCCTCTCCTCCATCCTTCTATCCTTCTCTTCTCCCCATCCTGGATAACTGGACTCCTCCTCGTCGGGACCCCCGTCATCTGCACTGGAACCTGAGAGCAGAGTGATACAACACAAAATACAGAAAGTCTAACATCTTGTAGTCGTTTGCTTGATCTGATCTGAACAGTTGGGTAACTGTTGGGTGGTAAGCGGGGCAACTTTTTAAATATTAACACCACAATAACCAGGTCCTGAACAAGAGGAACTACATCTATATTCATGGTCGTTTAAGTGGAAGTAGCCACTTAGTAAAAAGCACTAAAAACCCATTTCTGTTCCTTTAATAAACACTAATTCTCGTCGCATTGTTCTCCTAAACGCCACATTCACGTCTCCCTTCAGCCCCTTTCAGACTCTCACTAAGGAACGGACGCTCTGCCTGAAACTCAAACAGCGGTGCATTTTGTCACTGACCAGCCAATTAAGGGTCCCATTATCTCCGAGTATAAAGTCCACTGAATACACGTCTTGGTGTAGCAGAGCAGACACAAAGAGCTCCATCAATGCAGTCTTGAGCTGAAGGAGGTCTCGGATTGTCTTCTGCAACAGTTTCCATTAGGACTCCTTTCTTCGGGCTACTTTTTGCAGGACGCGGGTGTTACTTGTGTTAGCGCATGAGCGATAATTCAAAAATGTGATACATTTGGAGATGGGCCCATTCATTAGGGAGGGAGACAGCTTGACCAGCAGATTCATCAAGCCGTCCGAACGCGCTGCCGTGGATTCATTTGTCCCGTCGCCGAGCGCGCAGAGGTCAGCAGCCCAGATTGATGGAGCCATGTCTCATTTGACAGGCCGTCTTCCACCAGGCTGCACACAATCACACGCTCCCGTCGGCCCTTCGTGTCCTGCTCGCGTCTCAATGTCACCAAAACAGACGACAGGATGAGGAATGTGTTCATCTCCAGGGCGCAGAATCCATCATTTCTTTCATATGCAACATAAACCAAATGTCTGGGATTTTCTAACGTGACATCTTGATGGATGTGTAGACAATAGCTGACCAAAGAGGTGATTGTGGAAAGACACACCAAGACAGTTTTTGTCTGATGAGTTAACAAGACAATTAAGCTCATCTTAGTTCTATAATGACGGAAACTTAAATTCAGAAGGTGCATGATGGTATTTTTCAGGTATTTAACAGGTGTAAGAATATTTCCTTTGTTGACTTTTATGTGAGTTTATCACCTCGGCCAAGGAGGTTATGTTCTCACCCGGGTACATTGGTTGGTTTGTGGGTTTGTCAGCAGGATTACACAAAAAAAACTGAACGAATTTACATGAAACCTGGAGAGAGAATTGGTCTCGGCCCAGAATAAACCCCATTAACTATTGGTGTGGATCTGAATAAAGGAATGGATCCAGAGATTACAGCTCAAGACCAAATGAAAAAACCGCCTAACTGTATTTAGCTGAAGTATTCAGGTAGACCAGAACAGCCCAAACACTCTGGAGACCGGCCTTTCATATTGTTCCTGTTTTTATTGAGCGAGACAAGAAGTGTACAGTAGTTTTCAAACTTCATCCTCACCGCTAGATGCCACAAAATCCCACAAAATGGGCTTTTAAACAGAAAAAAGCAACAAATCCTCGCATTTAAGAGGCCATTTTATCAAATATTTGGAATTTTTACTTGAAAAAATGACCCCAGTGGTGATCAAATTATGGATTTCTCCAGTTTTAAATACTGTAGGAAACATTTGGGATAATCTAAGTACACAATTTAAGTCTTTTTGTCACATTTTAATGTGGAAATGTTCCATATTTTATCTTTAACTGGTTTAATTCTATACGTCCACACAGCCTCTGTAAAGTACAATCTTTAAAGCAGAGGGTGAAAAACTAATTATTCAGGATTTGGTTTCCTTCTTTTTAAACCCTCCTATCCTAACCTCCACCGTGGTCTAATCCATGAATGCACCGCAGTGATTACTGGTCAGTTCAAGCTGGAAACAAGAGCCCATCTAAAACACACAGAGCAGGTTACCATACCAACCGCAGCATCTGAACGCAGCAGATAGCTGGATTTGGCTGCGAGCGGCCGAGTCAAATCCCCTCGCCGATTCCGAAAAGGCCGCCGGAGACAATAAACACACACACACACCGCCCACACTCTCCCCAACACACACTGCCTGCCCTTTACCATCCAGCGCACCAGGCAGAGGCAAGAAGGTTGGACTTGTATCTCTTTCTCTGCATGTTTGAGAAAGGGATGAGCATCAGCGAGACAATCAGCGCGCCGAGGCTATTCACTGATGCCACCCAGAGCCTGCACTCCTCTATCTCCTGAAAGAATGGGCAGAATAGGAGCGGGGTGGAGTAAAAAGGAAAATCCTTGCCAATTTATTATTCATGGGGAGGGGATTTGCCTTTCAGGGCTCCTTTATCGAAGCCTTTCCCAACATGTCACCGCTCTCTATCAGCCCTGACAAGTGCCAATCAAAGGGCTCGAGTCCAGGTTTTTGGGGAAACGCTGGAGGATTTCGGAGACAATAGCCAATGAGTCCACAGCAGCGGTGGCTTAGAGACAATGGTGACATGGCTACACTGTCAGTGTGTGGTCCTCTGGGGGGGAAACGATCCTCGCTTAGTACACGACTAATCTTTACTTGCACCATCTCTGTCTTTCTGGAGCTTAATCTGTCCCGTAGCTTCCTCAGCTTCCTGGAACAATCCACCAGGGTCAGTTCAGATTAGTGCTCTTTGTGGCCCCCGCACATCACTACATTCATTCGGACGCTAACATCTTTAGTAGCAGCTGAATGCTAAACACTGGAGTGAGCGCAGAGTGACCGGGGCAGCAAGGGAAACAGTCATGAAACAATTATGAGGGGAGGGATAATCCTACCTATGAATTCCTGATGAGCAAATCCGGACAGAGGTCTTATCATGAGCCTCACTGGGGAGCAGGAGAATCTTATCGCAGCTCATTTCTGGCTTCAGATCAATCGCAGGATTGCTAAACCATCGTAGGTGGCAAAAACAAAGTCTCTTTCAATAAAGCAATTCAAGAAATATGGAATAATCTATCATTTATATCATTTATTCTGATCTGTTCTGGGGGATTTTGTGTGTTTTTTCTGGAGCAGTGTGATTCTGACAGCTTCTGTTTTAATTTCTATGGCATGTTGTTGTTTTTTTTTTATATTTTTAATTTGTATTTTGTGTTGTTGGAATATGAAAGTGGACTCCAGGTTGACAGGCAACCAATCTTGTCATACATCACTTGATTCAGGAGAACCTTAAGTTTCAGTCTGGCCCATTAAAAGTCTCAATTTTCCCTTTTGCTTTGTCCAAGAATGGATGAATGTACCAGAGCCTTTTTCTAAATATTGATTTAAAAAGATGTTCTTGGATGTTTCACTATTCTATATGAATGTTTCAAAACAGGTGTAATCCATTTTTTTAGCTGCTGGAACGAGTTTAGTATTTAGTTGGAGACGTGTTTCCATCCACCAGACTGATGCAAGTCAAATATTCACTCTCCTTTCAGCACAACTTTTGTTCTCTATCATCATTGAGACAAATACACCTGGTTTTATAGCAGCTTGTTGCACTGAACTGAACAGCTAGTTGCTAACTTTGTCTGCCAGTAGGCCTGCGTTACAGTGGGTCAGAGCTTTGTCGCTGGAAAGTGCTCGAAACGAGTTGATGAGAGCCATAAAACAAAACAAAGAGCTGAAAAAAACACTAAAAGCTGTGTAGAGCTATGAGCAACTGCAGAGTCGGGGGATATTTCTTTGTGGGTTTTTCACTAAAAGACCTGTTTAACATGACACATTCGATCTGAGGGTTCGAGATTACCTGCATCATGACAGAAAATGCATCTGGAACAAATACAGATGTTCCCTGAGATGCTATCACTTAGCAAATGACTGTTACTGTAGTTAGCAACTCACAGCGAGACCTAGCCCACCCAAAATATAACACGTTAAATTCTGGGAGAAAGAAAGACATGGGATGCAACCCCCATTTTCTACACTGTGAACACCAATTTTGTGTTGAAATCGGTGGGAGGAAAGCTAGTTAGCTGTTAGCTATCCGTAGCCAATAGGCACCAGAGTCCTGTGGGCGTTTGGCTAAAGGAGCTAGCAGCTAATGGAACTAAAAAAACCAACAGAGCTAACGGCTAACGGACCAGATTTATGTATTCTTATGGAACACAAACACATTTTTTGCATTTTTTTCTGATAAATACTCACAATTTCTCACACAACAACACAAACGGAATGTATTTTCAACCCATCTTCCCTAAATCTAAATGTAAATCAGCAGTTAGTCGTGTGAACTTGGTGTCACAAACTCATTTTCTCCAACGACTCATATACATTGAGTCGTAATGGGGTCACTCCCTCCATTACTTTAGAGCCCCATTCAAAGGCTGAACTGCTCTCACCTCCAGGGTAACCGAATCTCACCTATCCACACAAAGACATGCCACACACTGGGCATCTTTAAGTCACTGTGTGACCTCAGGCGTGACCTCTCCACGCCCTGCTGATGACCCCCTCGCTCCCTCCTCTTCCCCCAGAGTGTGACCATGCATTTGGCCTCTGAGAGGTCAAAGCACACAAGCCATCACCGGGATCCTCTGGGTGACATCTTGTTCCCTGAGTTTGTTTAATTCTTATAGGGCAGTTAAACAGTTTAAGACTGGTTTTAAAATCTGTAATGAAATAAACAACCTGCATTTAAAAGCTAATGGGAATTCAGCCATTGTATGTTATGACAATGGCTGTACATTGTAAACATTTAACAAGCTAATAAATCAATCATTCTCCTCTTAAATCATTCTGTCCTGCAACATTTTGCAGAGTAGAGTCAACGGTTTTGGAAAGATTGAAGTGAAATAGAAAAACTACAGCTCAGAAGTTCTGGGTGTCCCAACAGTCTTGAAATATTAAAGACCACTGTGATGTAACTCGAACCGATGAGGTGACATGATCTGCCGCTTTACGCCGTTCCCTGTTTCGCTGATGTGTCCGTGACTAAGAACATGACACAAGAAAAATACAACAGAAAGGCAAATCTGTCTCCTGGCAATGTGAACAGGGGCAATAACTTATTTCTAGAAGGTTTACGCACATTAAGAAATATATACGCACTAACTTTGTTGTAAAAGCAAGATCCTACATTTCCCATCGTGCAACTCAGTAATGTTTCCTTCAACTGGATTGGTCTTTTCGCTAAAACAGTAAAATCAGTCAAATTTGCAAAAATGCATAAATAGTGATAATCAGATATCAGTATAAATGAGCCTGAAAGGGGTTAAAAAATAACGTATTCCCCCTCAGTGTTGTGTTTCCATCACAGTTTTTTCATTGGAGCTGCAGCTGATTGCAGGATCATTTGACGTGGGAGTGAATGCGGATGCTGATTATACACATTTGCATTGAAGACAATGTTAGCGGGTGCTGATGGGCTTTTTGTTTGGTGTTAAAGGAGTAAACGACTCAGTGTTTTTTTTAAGCCACGCAGCCTTGGTACTTGACGTCAACCATGTTTGATTAGAAGACGTATCACTGTACCTTTGGTCTAAATGGTGAGCTGGAGCTCGGCCCTCAGACACATCAATCTCTGATATGACATTCGTCGGGAATACAGCAAACTGTGTGGACCATTAACGTCAGAGAACAACGACTGATAGGTGAGGAAAGTGTGATCACAGTCTCACGATGACGGGAGGAAAAAGACTCCGCTATTAGCTCGAGGGCGTCTCTCCACTTCCATGTGGTGACAGCACTCCTGACCTTTTTCCTGTCTTTCCTTCCAGTGTTTGTGGTCTCGTACAGTAAGCGCTGCCTCTGAACCATCACTCATGAATGTACACAAGCCAGCCACACAGGTGAAGGTGATACTTGGAGCCAGCTGGCCCCTACTGAGGATTATCGGGCTTAAGTGTACCGGAGGCAAGGGAGCGCTCAACACAGTGCTGACAGTGAGGAGACAATGGCTCCTGATAAACCAGAGCTGACAGGGACTGAGTGGGCTTTTACCGGATCAGACGCTAATGGTTGAAGACAGGCTCTTGTATTGATTAAGTATTGTTGTTATAGGCTCTTGAGCAAGAGCGCCTGTTTTAATAAAGTGGTGATATGACATAACAGCACACACAGATCAAGAAAACAATCATTGTCAGAGTAGATGTAAGGGATACAGTACCAGGAGGAGAGGCTGATCTGAACATGTCATGTGATGGACTCGGGTCTATGATCCAAGAGGATGGTGAACCAGAACCTCCTTCAGATTGATCCTGCAAGGAAACAGAAGTCAGGATGAAACTTCAGCGACAGATCGCCCATATTGTGATGTGCAAAGTCTACACGTGGGTGTACGCCAACTTCTGGAATCAAAAGCCGTGTTTATGTTCTGTATACATGAATCTGGGCAAGTAGTCAAGAAGTAGACAAGACGCCATTACTGCAGTGGCATAATAACAGGTGAGGATGGGTGGGGTTTTAATAACTTTAGCATTATGAACAAAGAATTTATTTAAGATGGTATCGGACGTTTTCTTGGCCGGGAGCGATGACTTCCTGGAGTGTTTGCTGGTTGCCTCGCAGCCTCAAAATGATGAAAAGACTTTAGGAATGTCAACTAAAATGTCAAACTATTCCTTTAAAACTCCATGGTTTCTATGTTGTATAACTGAGAAGATCTCACGTAAACAAAGCTTCCAAACGGGAGTGATTTAAAAACGCCTCAAACCGAGAACCAGAGCCGGCAGCTCCTCCCATTCTCCGGCTCCAAACATACCATTGGTTTATCACTTTCTCCTCTTTATAAATAATCCAGTGTGTGGACACTTGGTTCAGTGAGGAACATTATGCAAATGACGGTATGAATCCAGCTCCAACCACTCCAGCCCGTCATTGTGGTTTGGCATAATTGCAGGGGGCTTATGAGTCTCATTCATGCTTTTCAGGGGCTCTCTCTCGTCCGTCATAAAGGGGGAGATTAATCGTAGATCACGTGGAGCACCTGCGTCCATTCCGCTGCAGCCCAGCATGCACAAGCCCTGTTTACCCCCCTGACCCCTCACCCCTCAACCCCTGTCTGATCCTAGAGGTGGTGCATCCTCTAAAAGAATCCCACAGTGTCGGGCGTTTAGCCGAGCGTGCCCCCCCTGCGACAGAGCAATGAGCTGGAGTAAAAGCCATACAGTCAGGCCTCCCCCCTCCTGCAGCCCGTGACTGATTAACCACACACCTGCTGCACGCCGCGTGCCCTCTGTTATATTGTGTCTCAATTATCAACAACAATTTGGCTCGTCTTACTGGAAAGACAGTTATAAATACATGCCAGTTCAAGTTTGTAAAAGGGGGCCTTTGTGTGGGAGGGAGACTGTGTGTGCCAGGTTTGGACTTATTGTCCGACCGGAGTTGATTCCTGAAGGTCTTGTGTTTGCTCACGACAAGGCGCAGTCCTGCTTTTGGGGGGAAATCTGATAGATGAACGGAGGAGGGGGGTAGAGAGTGAAAGGCGGTTTCACAAGAGGCTGCGGCACTCACCGATTTGTTTTCTTGGACTTTCCCCGGAGAGTCACACCTTTCAGAGATGCTGCCAGCTGTGAGGGGCCTCAAAACACCTGAAAAATAAAAAAAACACACACAGAGGACGCAGCGTCAAGCTAAAGGAAGCAATTGTGTGTTTGCAGGCAGGCGCCCGTGCATGTGTGTACATAAGTGGCAGCCTCCTGCGCGCACTTACATGCACTTGTCTTTTGTGCTTGAGTGTGTGTGCTCAGATATGAGTAATGCATCGCGTATTAGTTCCAATTATGGCTCTTAATCTCTGAGCAAACAATGGCAAAAAATGGAGCAACAAAACCCTGGAGGAGCACCTGTCTACAGAAGTGTGCCAGGTGCAAACATTGTTCTGGAGACACAGAGAGAGGAAAGACAAGCTTCCAGCAAACTCGGACAGATTTTCTCTTGTTGTAAACATCGGTGGCATAGATGCAGAAGCAGAAAACCACAGCAGTATTCTTATTTTTGTTGGTCTGTCGCTGATGAGATCTAGCAGATAGATTCGGTTATATCTGTCCAGGTTTGGAGAAATCTGCATGGAGGTCGAAGGAATGTCAGTGCTCATAACAAATAGAAAAATAATAATCTCTTCAGTTGAAACTGTTCACAGTGACATCTGTTGATTAAGTAAAGGTAAAGTTTGTAAAATGTGTCATCTGATCAAGTTTTAAGACAAAAGTTTGAATGATCACACTGTGAAAGTCCTGCATTGAAAACCTGACAGCGTTATCACAACATTTAATTATAAACATGAAAAGTAGTCAGTGTTTTACTGTTGTATCACATGTTTTTGGGTTGATATAACATCTGCATTGTATGTGTATGTTGCATTTTGCTGCTGGAGATGTTTAAGTTCATATTCACTAGCATTTTCATGGTGTCAGAAAAATGTTTTTTTAGCTTTGCTTATCCAAGACAATTTGCAAGTTTTCACAAAAACTTTAAACTGAAAAGTGACTTTTTTCTTAAGTTGTGAGACAATGTAGTGGAGTGACAAGTACAATATTTCCTTCTGAGATGTAGCAGAGTAGAAGTATAGTATTTGAGTAAATGTACTTCAATTACATTCCACCACTGAAAAAATCTAGTTGAGACGAATTTCTCAAAACCTGAACAAACAAACGTATAAACCACCTGCACGACTTCCTACCACTACAGGTTTTCCCTTTCGTAATTTGGTTGAACTGAACCTTTAAACGTCTGCAGTGTTTATCTCTCTCTCCGACGCGTTATCACACTCCGAACAACAGACGCCAGACTGAATGACTGTGCCGCACACGCTCCTCTCGGTTCCTTATCCATTGTTGTGTGTGCAGCGCTTGTTTCTAAGTGTCTCCTGCTATCTTAGCTGGACTTTCCCGGTTAATGATCCACTCTAGCGGTTTGATCTTTATTAATATGGCACATCCTGATATCACTAAAAACCTCCCCTGTGAGCTGCCACACCTTTCGGGGAAAAGCAGTTAAGAGCTCGCAGCGGCATGCCTGGGAGCAGATGAGAGGCGGCAACACGGCTCGTTAAAAGAGAAGCCGCTTCACGCCATAAAGGCATCGCTTACTCTCAAGGACGGCAAAAAAAACAACCTACAGTGTCATGTTTTTTCTCCTCTGTCTGGTCATGTGAGTTTTCTCCTCGCACACGCAGACACACACCTGTCTGACTGCTCCCTGTTATTAAAGCGACGGTTTCTGCTTATCACACAATGTCACGCAAACTGTCAGAGAGATTTGTCAGAGCAGGAGGTTTATGATCAGTAAACTGAGATTGCTCATCAGTCACAGTTGACTTCTTCAATATATCGCAAATAATGGAGATTTCAGGTGATTTTCACTTGATCACAAACAATTTGCAGACCGTTTGGATGCTTGTTGACTTAATAAACAAGTTTCAAAAGCTTTTAAGTAGATTGATATCGATGCTGACTCAGAGTTTTCTTTCGAGTGTGAACTTCCCCTTTTGGCTCAGTTTCCATCTGGCATTAACAAGACACTTGTATCAGATATAGCTGGATGTTTTCGTTGGATTAGATCTAATCCTGGTATTAAACTGTGATTATGTTGCTCTCTCTCACATTACCACACACTTATTTAGGCAAATTTACCTTAACATAGAGAGAGAAATGTATTAGATATTAGAGGATAGGAGATAGGAGTTCCTTATGAAGAAGTTTCATCATGTTAGTTGTGAAATAAACATGAGATGTCGATGCTGAGATGATAATGTTCAGCCCCTGTGTTTTTTCATATTTCTCCCTATACATCTGTTTGCACCTTTCTCATGAAGAGCTTTACCTTCCAGTTCTGGATCATACTGCTCCCTCAGATCCCAATCCTGCTCCTCCTCCATACCGAAGGGACTCGGCAGGTTCTCCGGCTCCAGTCGGTCCAGGAGGAGCAGCTGGACCCGGGACAGGGATCCCAGATTTCCTGAGTCGCAGCCCACCGTCAGCGCTGCCAGGCCAGAAGAGAGTTCTGCATGGGAGGACAACATCAAAGTCTGAATCAATGGGAAAATATCCTGCAGCGCTGATGGACACAGATTATAACTAAAACAGGTTTTCTTTTCTATAGGTGAGTCATTTGGATAACAGAACAGACCACTGATGGGGCTGCGATGCAGCTGCTAACGATGAGAAAACAAACATGTTGTTTCATCTCATTTTCAGTCCTAAAATAGACTGACACTGATCTGGAGGCTGTGTGCAGTGGCAGCAGGTTCAGCAAGGACATCCAGGTGTCTCCTTCCCCGGCAACGTTCTCCAGGTTCCCCCTTGGGATCCAGAGCATTCCCTTCTTCTGGGTCTACCCGTACCAGTTGGACATGCCTGGTTATCCAGCAGGACCCAGATGCTCAGAACCACCTACATTTGCTCCTATAGATGTGAACGAGCAGCACCTCCTCTCTGTGCTGCCTTCAGATGTCCAGGCTCCTGACCGGAACTCTAATGAGGATCTGTGATACCTGACAGGCTGAACTCATTTCAGATGCTTTCATCCTCAATCACATCAGTCACTAACCAGAGCTCATGACAGAGAGTGAAGGTTAAAAACGATCTATATATAATTTTTGTCACAGGTATCGCTCTTGGTGTGGACGACCTCTAAGGATCATGAACCAGAAACAAAACAAGTTAATAAACCTAAAAAAGAGGAAAAGCCCAAACCAGTCTAAAGGGGAATACAGGAAAATTCATGAATTCTGAATATCACTTCTTCTTCACCCTCTTCTTCTTCTTCTTTACCCCCATATTTTTTTCTTCTTCTTCATCTTCTTCTTCTTCTCTTGAAGCGGATAAAGCTGTTCAGCCATGTGAGGTAAGCGCTCTTCTATCGACCCTTTCTAATGCTTCAATACTTCAAAATGTACATAAAATACATTAAGAGCTGTTCTGCGAGCACGGTCATAAAGATGGTCAGGCTTAAATATGTCCAAATTAAACCCACAATCAACAAAATATAGTAACAGAAACACTTATCAAAAATACAATCATCTTTACAATGCAAGTCCTCCAAGATGATCACATACTGTACATTATCCTCACACACTCCGTCCCCCCCCCCCCCCCCCCCCCCCGAATCCAAAGTTCTCATCGTCACACCCAATTAAAACCGGATCAATGACAGTGTGGCTCGGGGCCCATGCAAATCCCCAGCCCACGCTGGCTGGGTGTGGAGCTACCATTCCACTCCGAGGGGATTTCACACAGCACGCTCTGTTGAAGGTACCCCTCTACACACACACACACACACGCACACACACGCACACACGCACAAGCCTGTAGCTTTCACAAACAGAAACTTTTCAGTTTGTTTTAATTGTTTTGTGCAGTCAAGTCTGCTCCCACGCACACACACACACACACACACACACTTTCCTGTGAAGTGTTATCAGTTGGGAAGTCACTCACGTAGGTGTGCTGACGCTGGTAAAGTAATCCCTCAGGTGAGAAAAAGGCACTGTTGCTTCGGCTGATAAATTAAGGAGTCGTTGAGAGGAAATCCCAGGGTTAACCGTGGGTGTAACGTAATGTGACGGGACACACTTTCAGTTAGGCTGCTTCTTAGTGCGTAATTACTTAAAGGTAGCCGCAAGATTGAAAGACACTCAGCAAACACAGTGGCAGATAACAAATGACTAAGCCTGTGATTAAGGTGTTGGACACACTGGTTACCACCCACACAGGGTCAGACGGACAGAAGAGCACGGACACACTTCTAATTTAAATGCACTGTGGGACGATGAAGTTTGAGAAAGGTTTAAAAAATACTTATTTATTCAACATCAGTAAACTTTTTACAGGTCATGCAGAGCCTCTGTGTTAATCGGATGGCAGGAAATAAGAGGAGAAAGAGATGAGAGGATGACGGATGATGTTGGATGTGGCAGTTCGTGATCAGCATCCAGGCCAAAAACTAAAGAGTGCCCATCTTTAATTTTAAGTCTGAGGTTAAGTATTAAGCATCAGTATTAAACTATTATGATTGCTTCATAATAAACAAACTAAAAAAAAGGGAGTTTTGATCCTGCTGCTGTGGATGACAGAACTTTATGTGTTGTAAAAATGGGTTGACTCACTTTCAGCTCTGATCACGGATCATTAACTGTGAAAGGCACCAGAGAACGTCATGTACTGCTGCTCGTATCAACCATAACTGCTTATTAAAGGGGGAACATTTTAGAATGGGTCTAATTAACCAATTTCAGATTGTGTCCGACTGTGCTTGAGTCTCTTTCGTCACTTAGGACGTTTGTTTTAAGAAAAATACTTGCCTGACTGTTGTGTTTCCGTAGATTTTCTGTTAGGGTTAACAAAACTGCTTTATGTCAACTAGTCAAGAAGAATTGTTTCTAGATACGAGCATGTTTTATTTTAACCATTCATCTATTCATTCATTACAGCGTCCCCACATGTGCTTAAAGATGAAATATTCTTCTTGGTGATGAAGGCTGATAACATATCCGTATTTTTTAATAAAATCCTGCTCAGTGAAGCTTTAAATCAGCCACATTATCTACAGATGTGGATTGTGCTTCATGTCAGCCTGATAAAAATCAGTGTGGAGCATTAGCTCACATTTGGCAGGGCATTTGAGGCCTGAGTTGATTTTATCACGCTGTGGCTGCCATGGCAGCGGCTGCCCTGATCCGTTCACATCCTCGGGGCAAAGGTCGCCGGGGTCAGATGGGGGTCTGGGTCAAGCGAGCAGGTTAAACACCTTGTCAGGGATTAGAGGGCTATGAGGGAGGTGAAGGAAGTCTTCATTGGCTAATGTGTCTCTCGGCGGCTCACTCAACCACCTCCAGGACACACACACACATGCTATTTAGCACAGGCATGCAGACACACACATCGCATTTACCCTGCTTTTGTTGGCCAACATGGGCTGATACAATGACCTGACACAGTGAGGGATCAGATAAGCCCGTCCCTGTCTGTAACAAGGCTGAAGTCACAGAGGAAGGAGAGCACGTCTAATTGAGACATTACTGGGAGGCACATGGAGATGGAAACAGCAACAAACAAATAAACAGGAAAACATTATGTACAGCACCATTCTGGCAGTTATTATAATCAACTCCATCACTGTTTGTTTTTGTCAGAATATACTGGAAGAGCAACGACAACAAAGGCACGAGTTAACTTTCAAACCTTGATGTAATGTGCTTTGAGCGGAATGCTAAGGTTAGCATGCTAACATGCTGTCAACAGCAACATGCATATGTTAAGCTAGCATGTTGTTTCCCATATTTACTTTTGTATTGAAGTGTATGAACATGCTAATGTTTGCTTATATGACTAGAATAAGCTACTACCAGAGCAGAGGCTGATGGGATGTCATAAGCTTTACAGGTATTTGGCTGAAAGATGAAAATGACAGATTAATCCATCATGAAAACAAGTCTTTGTTGCAGACTATATGGTGTGTGTGTGTCTACCTGTATCAGGTGAGGGGCACCCGGATGAGTCTGCGGCCTCGTCCAGAGAAGGACAGGAAGTGGAACGAGGGGCGATGGCCTCCAGCTCGTCAAACACATGAGACTGACTGCAGCTGAGCTCAGACGAGCGAGATGCTGCAGTGCCACAGCGTCCTGCAGCAACACAGAGTGGGTGTATTATGTTAGGATGATAAACAGCGATGATGATGAGGATTAAATGCAGCTTTAATGACACACGTGGGCACAGTGGGTTGTTTCATTAGAAAATAATAGAAAACAACAAAGAGGTGCATGAATAATAATAAAAACAACTGGGAGAACCTAATGAGCACAATGCAGAGGGGCAGTTCAGGAAAGTGATATAATTACCTTCTTTTGAGGTGATTAAATATTTCATTTTCTCACTGAAGATTAATGGTTTTAGTCGTTTTAAGTTGGATGTTCATGATTTTAGTAGATAAGTTATTTCATCTTCATCTAGAGCTGAAAATAAACAAGATGGGAAATCTTATTATAGTGATATTCCAGACATCTTTCAAGTAGTTTGACAATTTGGGAAATTGACTTTGCTGAGAGTTTCCTCCTGAAAGTTAAATGAGAAGACTGAAAACACTCTTTGTCCGTTAGCAAAACTATGAAGCCAGGAGATATTTGGCTCACCATCATGCTTTCTAGACTGATTTTGCACAATTAAAACAAAGAATGTATCAATTAATTATCTTTAGAAGCACTAACAGACACGTTTCTAACTTTGGACTGATCTCAGTTAGCTGTTTCAACGTCCTCTCCTTCTTAACTTCATATCATGCTAATGGACAGATATGATAGCAGCATCAAACTTCTCATCTACAGTAATTCTTGACAAGAAATCAAAGCAGATTTCTTTTTATCAACTACACAGAAGTGTACAAGTCTAAAGAGGATATTTTCTTGCTGTTCATTTGAAGCAAAAACTCTGATAACCATTAAATTGAATGTCATTAAACAATTAGAAGGCATTAAATCACAATCTATCACTTGTTGGGATTTCAGTAAATCTCAGGGGTGTAGACTGGATTGATAAGTAATGAGATGTAAATAAACAAATAACACCACAGAGAGCCGACAGCCAGAGGAAAAGCTCCTGGAGGACGTTCTCCGATGCAGCTATCAGGCTATAAATCTCAGCTGGATGTTGTAGTGGGCTTAAGTAAAGCCTGTCCCTTCCAGGTTTTACACTCTGACAAGTGGACAACTAACAACACAAACCCAGGACCTCCATGAGTGAAGGCCCTCAGGCTATGCAGATATGAAGGTCTGAGCACGGCGTTGCAGTCAGACTTCAGGGCGAAAGTAGTCTCACTTCAGCTCAAATTACCAAAAACCTCCGTCCAGATCACCCCTAATTACTTATCTCCTCTCGGACCGTCAAAACAAAACTGTTTCACTCTGCCTGGTTCAGAAATCTGAGGATTAGGGAGAGAAACTGTTTCACTGGGTGGTGTGTTTTGTCGTCGCCCTGAAAGAGGCTTGTCGAGGCTTTTCTCACATTAGAGATGCAGAGCAGCTTGGTCCGCACAAAAGGATAATATATACAGAGGCTCTAAAAAGGAAAAAGGCAAACTCAGCTCCTTCGCCTCTGCCCACATGGACGAGTATAAATGTACACATGAAGCCACCCTCGCGCTGTCAAGTACGCGAACAACGACATGCACACACCGCTGCACTATTGTGCACTTGAGCGGCTCGGCGCTCTACTCAGACGGACAATGGAAGGACTTGACTTGACACTTCAAAGCATATTGCTGCTGTCAACTCAGCTGTCATTCCCAGCAGATTGGGGCTGTACTGAGTCAGGGTGAGTTTTTCGGGGAGGTTAGGGGTGACTCTGGGGGGTCAGGGAGTTTGATATGACAGAGTTAGAGGCAGACAAGGCCTTCTCTGTGTGCCTGTGGCCCTCTTTTCCTGGTCACAGTGTCGGGGGAAAAGGCCCCGAGTGGAGAGGCCAGGCCGGGGCCGGGACAGTGCCCCGCTTCATTGTGGAGGACAGTTACACTCTGGAGATGTTGCTCAAAACAGGTCAGCTCAGGGTCACTCCGTGCAGTGTAGGGGATCTGAAATAATCATGATTGGGGTCAAAAGGGGCTGAGTGGGGTGAGGAGACTCACATCAGCCTCTGCAGCCATTTACCACACAGGATTCTAAGGTTTAAGGTTACTTTACTGTCTCCGGAGCCAAAACTGCTGCAAAAAGACAAAACATCACACTGAAAATGCAGATTTGTATTGATGACATGATGCTGATGCAGACCACCTCAGGACAATGTTCACAGTAGTTTTTGAGTGTCTCTCAAATGAGAATGTTCGATCAAATATAGACATGAACTACAACTGAGGAGGGTTGTTTCAGATGTAGATCTACAAGTTTGACAGACACAAAAACAGTGACTGGACCATGAGAACTTTTTGCCAGTTAACACACATTCTATTGCTAGCTCAACTTTGTCTTCCTGTACTTGCTGTATTGATGCAAACACTTTTGTGCTCTGCAAGATTATTACATTTATTATTATTTTGGACATTCTGACTTCTGGTTTCATGTCCAAATAAAATGATTTTGATGATCTGGCTAAACTATAGCAAGACCACAGCACTGTGCCACAGCTGTGTCTGCACCCATTATCATTCTGTTATAGGGGAATAAAAGTTTCTCTGGTTTGTTTGTATTTCTCTGAACAAATCACGACTGTCTTTGCTGGCACTACACCCAAGATGCAGCGATGGTGCCCCTGCAAAATAGCGCTGGGAGTAGGTTGTTTTGAAGGTAGGGAGACGAATCCTGGCAGAAAAATGTCTAAATCGCTGCAAAATAAAAGGTAGCAAGTGTTAGCTTGTTTACATGTGTACCGTAGCCACCAGGTGAAGTTTACAACCCGTCCAATCGTTACTGTGTTGCTCTCCTTGTCAGACTCGCTCTGAGATTATAACTATGTTGATGACGGCCAGAACTATGAAAATAAACCCAAGTGGTAATAAACCAGATTGATCTTTTTAAGCTTTACACGCTGCCGCATTGAGGCCACATTGAGCTTGAATCGCCTCCATCTGCGGGGAAATAAATGAACCAGTGACACTCGCTCTGTGTCTGCTGTGAACAGAACAGCGTGCTCCGATACAGCATGGGCCCCCCTGCAGTACACAGCACCACACAGAGAACAGTAGATGTCTCTGATAGAAAAGAGAAAATCCCTACACAATTTCCACATTGTTTGCTTTCTTTCATAAAGTTCCCGGAGAAGTCAGATGTCAGTGGCCCTGTCCTTTATCCCCATTGGGAACGGTAAATTAGCGGCCACAGGAAAGCCGCAGAGGTATTCTATTGTGGCGGCCCTGCTCAGTGTTCTGCCGTCAGCGAGCGGTGGTCAGTGTGGATTTATGACCATCGGCTACACGTCTCCCTCTCAGAGCCCGGAGAATAGCCGAGGCACGGGGGAGCCGAGGCTGAGAGGCACGGCACACGAGGTAGGCACCCCGACTTCTATTGTTGGGGCCTCGCGCCTTTGAGCGAGGAATCAAACGGTACCAGCTTTTCATCAAAAGCCCTCCTTTCTACTGCTGATTTAGAGGAAAAAGAAAAGCTTTCTGCGTTATTTATTATGAGGAGGGGGTCGATGGGGAAAGCGGGCTGACAGCGATGCTTTGACAATGTGTCGGTGGGGGCAGGAGCATCAGGACGTCTCACTATGGAGGCAGGCTTTGAATTCTCTGTGTCCCTTTGTCTATGAGTGGATGTCCAGCCATGTTCAAGACAATCGGGCTCCTAAGAACGTAGGCAGGAGCGCAGTGCCGGGCAGGGAGGAGGCTGTGAACAGCCCATATGTGGCCTGCAGAGATCATTTCTCACCTCTGACAGGGGAGATGGGAGGCAGGACAGGCCAACGATGAGACTCCAGCCGAGTCACTGACGCTGATGGGGTCAGCTTTGGTCCTGACCCTGAGCGGGGAGTGGTCCTCTGTGGACTTGGGCAGGAGGACCAAGTAGTGGAGGGGAATGCCAGGGTGATGGGGCCACGATCGGAGTCAGAGGATGGGTTAAGACCAGGATCTAGAGATGCACCTTTGTTGAGATTCTCTGTTGTTTTTGTGCTTTCACGCCTGCTCTGAGTGATGTCTGTCTGAGGAGGGACGTCTGATGTTGGGCGTGGTGAGAGAGGTTTGGTCTGGCCAAGCAGTGGTTCACAGAGTACAGGGGGGGTCGTGGTGTTTGTGGATGATCGGCGAGGGTTGGATCCTGGTGGAGGGCAAGAAGCCAACGGTGACTGTATCACTCCAGAACACTGGAGCGATGAGAGACCAGGTCTGCCTTCTTGGTCCGAATCCCTGATATCTGCTGTAAGACAACAGAGGAAAATAAGAAAGTAGCTTTATTTAACTAAGTGCTTTACCTCACCTGACAATCAGAGCAGCACTGTCACAACATTAAGTAAAATCTAACCTAAAGAAACGTGAAGTTGCAACTTAAAAAAACAACAAACAAAGCTTTCAACAAAGCTGTTCTCTGCAGACATGTACACTGCCGACATTTATTCTGGCAACTGGGTTGACAATCACTAGTTTTAAACATTAAGTACTTGTGAAGGAGGCTAAAGCTAATGCTAAAGTTTTACCAGAGAGGACGCTGCTCCTGCCACTGGCGAGATCTGTGCTTCGACTGAACAAACTGGAAGGAGGACGACTTAAATCTGAGAGAGACCCGTGTGAGAACATGGAGGTCAGTGACGGCGAACGCTCCGGTGTCGCCGACCCATCTGTGGTGGACGACACAACAGGTCGTGTCTCCCTCTCCTGAATGTCTTTTTCCTCTGGAGCATGTCGAGGGCTGGAGCGAGATGCTGGCACAGAGCTCAGCTTGGTTTGTTTTCCCTTTGAGTCGGGCTGAGGGGTGTTTTGATGGAGGGGTTCGGGATTAATGGTGGATGATGGTGGAGTAGCAGGGAGCGGAGGACAGGGAACAACAACAGCAGACCGACTTCCTGCGATCGGACCCCCGTCAGCCTGCACAACATTTCTCGTTCTGTCTGGACTGGGATGGAAGAAACCTTCAAATTAAAGACAGAAACACAACAACAAATACAGTGTCTTATTCACTGTTCTACAAAGATGCTCAACATGTCGTAGATCATTTCTAAAAGTCTGCTCGTGACACGTTCATTCCCACTTTGTTCGGTCCTGGAGCAAACATTTGATTTCCTGCTGGGTGGGTCGGCCCGCTAACAAAGGCGGCGAGAAATCTTCCCCGCTGGAGCAGCTGCCTGTTTCCAAACTCAATATTCACAAAAGAGATCGGACCTGAGGGCAGGAGAGCTCGCTTGGGTTAAATCTTTCTTAAAGGCTGGAGATGGCAGAACATCACGTCAGTTACAGGTGTCACATAAAATTATTATTTTGTTAATGTCAGGGGAACTTTCAATGGACTTGGCAGGTGAGAAGATGTTCTGGTAGGGTTGTGACCACGTTTTGTATCATTTCAGTGCTTTCTTTTGACATAAACTTCACATTAACCTGCCGTTCCCATCCTTCAATTAATATCACTGAACTTAAATATACATTTATCTGATAACTTTAGTTGCTAGTTATTTTGCAGATCCAGATTATTCAGTGTTGACTGAACAGACGCTGCATCAGAGCCAAAGTAGAACAACACAGATACGAATAATAATACTGAATATCGGTTTCCAATTTACATATTTTGGAAGCAGGATGGAAATCTTTTGCTTGTGTGCACAGAGTGTCTACAGGTATCAGATGCATTTAATGCCTTTTGAGAACTTTTTTAAGAACTGATTTCTGGACAAATTAGCCTTTTGATTTTCAATTACATAAATGTCCTGTAAAAGGACCTGTGCAAAGGTAGCTTTTATGTATAAATATGTCCAATAGTCAACTATCAATCAGCTCTTGGGCAAATTTGTTTGATAAATGACTTCCACAATGACCACTGAATCATGTCAGCACTACAGCAAGCAAACAGCCAAACTCATTTCTCAATCACTTGTTGCACTGCTCCATAAATCCACTTCTCTCGTCCTTCCACGCTCATTATCTCCTCTTCCTTCCTCTAAACATTTCCTTTCATCCCTCTAAGATTCTCCACCCAGAGCCGCCCATTTCCCTTTCGCCTTCTCCATTCTTCCCCCTTTCGCCTTTGCACTCCCCTTCCTTTCTCTCTCCTCCTATTTTTTGTTGACCACTGAGAGGGAGTGTGTTCGGTGTATGTGTGTGTGTGTGTGTGTGTGTGTGTGATGGGGGGGGGGGGAGGGAGGGTGTGAAACAATCTGCTCTTGTTTCCTGGGGGTCTGCCACCGAGAGGAGTCAGCACAGGAGGATAAAGAGAACGCACTGGAGAGCACATTTCTGCACTGCCTCCTCTTACAATGCCCCGCCATTCCCATCTGTTACACACACGCACACACACATACACAAGCGAACTGGTGCGTGTGTGTGCGTATGAATGACATGTGTCAGAGCGCAAAGCCACGGCGTCGGGCGCAGCACGTTTCTTCAGGGAGCAGGGTTAAGGGCGATTGTGAGGGAGCCGACCACCATATGGTAGAATAATTAGTATTAGACCCCACTGCTGAGAAATGCCCCCCTCCTTTGCTACACACACACACACACACACACACACACACACACACACACACACACCCCGACATGGTGAAAGCAGTGCCCTGCTGTGGAGCTGAGGTGTGTGCTGGGAGAGATGCCTTCACATCAGAGGCTGGGCTCTGAAAGGAGCGGCAGGTCTCCCAGCCCCGGGCCTTTCACTCCCACCAGAAGACCACCAGGAGGGCGGCGCTGTGGGCACTTCCTCGCCAGAGAGGAGATTTGCACTTAACCAAACACAACCACAGAGAGAGATTAAGAGCTAACGACGAGCCCGGTGGCCTCCACCTCCACTGCTCCAGGAGAGGAAGAAAAGGCGAGAAAACTTGTTAATGAGCAGAGCTGTGGAGTCAAAGGAGGCAGCAGCCTCCTCCTGGTGGTGTGAAAGCACCAGGTGTTGTGTTGATAAGCCTCACCATCCAGCGTCTGCGTCCTCAGCGCAGCAAGAGTGTGTGTGCTGGTCGTCCTCCCCTGAGACGGAGGCTGTGGTCTGGACTTGGAGTTCAGGGAACAAGGAGGCCTGAGGTCCTCAGAACGAGCCCTCATATGAGACAAGAACCGGGGACACAAGAGAGGACGATGACGAGGACGTTCGTGAACCTGTAAGACAAGAAAAAGAGAAATCAGTGAGAGAGATAAACTTTTCACAATATGACTCCACATCAGCGCACCTATTATTTCTTAATAATTAAAGTAATTAAATTAATAAAGAAATAAAGCAAAAAGATAAAAATTATAAAATCAATAATTATAAAATTAGTTATAAGAGTATTAAAAAATACAACAAACAAATAATAATAATTAAATAAAAGGAAAAAAACAATAATATACCTAACCATACCATACCATAACATAGTTGGAAAAATTCAAACAAATGTTAACTAAGGGCAGACAATATATAAATACATATATAATAAAGCAAAAGTTTTAATGTACCATAAAAATATACATTATAAAAGACAAAAACATGAATATACATGAATATACAGAAAATACATCATTTAACAATTAAACAAATTTGTTAAATTAAAATAATTATTTAAAATAAAGGAAGACTGTAAAACAAACAAACTAGTTTAAATGTGTATAAAAACTACTCAAAACCATAGAAGTAAAAATTCTGTGAATATATAAGCCACATAAAATCAATAAAGAATTAGAAGAAAAAAACAACAGAAAATATGTTGTGTGTTTTTGATATAAAATAACTTTTAAATTGAAAAAAATGTCAACCAAAAAGTTACAAAAAAATTAATAAAACCAAACTCCAACTATATTTCCCTCCCTTACACTGGCAGAACAAAACAAACACACAAACAAACAAAAACTAAAGTATGACTTTGCAAAGTAAATGTATATCTGACCTCCCAGATATCTGATAGAAAACATGTCAAAATAAAAGTCACTCTGGAAAACATCTGTAAATCCTGCCACCACAAAATAAAAGCCTGACAGTGGAGCCCTTCTGAACAGTTTGTGGAGAATTCAAATGATGCATGGTGCCTCCACTGCCCCCTTGTGTTCACTAAAGAGACGACATCATCTTCCTCTTCCTCAGCACACAAAGTAACTCCGGCTTTCTGTTCTTACATCCACAACCTTCCTCGTCTTTCAGAGACAAGAGGGAGAAAATTATCTCAAGGGTGATAAAACTCCTCAGAGTACACTGTCGGGACACGCCAGATAAAAGCAGGCGGGACGGTCAATATTGGAAATGCGGAGGGATGGACGCCCGTCTGAGGCACGCCAAACAGAGAAAACCAGCCCAGTGACTCATTCAGTGGCCTTTAGAGAGCAAACATTTGTAATAGACGGCCCACAGACGCAGCAGGGCTTTATTTGACTTGGATTTAAGCTTCACGTAAAACAAAGTTCAGCTCCTCACTCGTTTAACACACAATAAAAAAAAAACAAACAGAAAATGCACGGATACAACATCTGTCCGACTACAACGATGAACCAGGAGACCTTCAGACGGAGGGAGAAAGGGGGGAGAAAGTGGGGGAGGAAGGTGGGGTCGCTGTCTGTGACTCACACAGGGAGGATCAGCGTTTAAATCCCTGCACCATCTCCGCTGATTCCCTCTCCTCAGATCTGGAGGCTTTAAAGATTTGCATTCTTGTGATGTAAAGAAGGAGAAGTGAGGTAGAAAGAGCAGAACAAGAGCCGGTGATGGGGGCCCTTCTCCTCCTCGCTCCTCTTCCTCCCCTACGGCCTCCTCATTACCTGTCGCTCAGGCCTGTCAGGAGGATGAGGAAGGCTTTGTGAGGATCGACTCGGGCCGGTGTCATCAAACCGGTGACCTTCTGAGGAGCGCGTCCGGGCACGAATGTTTAACTTATGTCTGGGTCATTACAACACATGCGAAAGCCATGTTAATGCAGCCACACACGCGAACGCAGTCACACAGTACAAGACGAAGCTGCGTGTCCTTTAAACACACTAATTCTAATTAAACATGGTCACATTGACGACACGTGCAGCTTTCCAAAGCAATCATCTTCTGACATTTAACAAAAACTGACTCAACGTAAACTTTCTGTACTCACTGTAGTTATGTGAATGGTTGCAGCGATACACCGTGAAGCTGATGATTTGTTTTCATCATAATAAAGCGTCTAAAACTTGCGCAACCGTAGTTAAAGTTTACGTTCAACGCTATTAGCTAACTTTAGTTTTTGAACGAACTTTGAATGACAGTACCGAAGTCTGATTATCTTTTCATGTTCACGACAAACTTAAAGTAAAAGTTTGAGCATGGAAGCAAATAAGTGCTGTTAAGAATAGAATCTTTGAAGCATCCACGTACTGGGACCAATATTGGGGTAAAAAAATCAAAAAAGATCCTGTTCTGTATTATAGTCTTTAAAAAAGAAAGGTTTCATATCTTCTCTTATCAAGCAACATATAGCCCAACACTGTTTGATGTGGCCAATATCGGCTAATACTAAAACCAGCTATATAAATGTACGTCTGAATTCCATTCTTTAAAGATTAGTCGATTTGAAGTTGAGCTATTTCAGAAACGTATATCATGTCCGCAAATTCAGATATTGGATCCTCTCACAAGAAAATGGCTACTGCAGATGAAAGTCAAATAGTCAAAATGACAAAATGTAATTCTTTGCTGCACGTGTCATTACCGTACAAAGGGATGACTGGAACATGTCACAGAGGAAGCCATTTCCATCAGAGACAGTAGGTAATACTATAGTTTCTGTAGACACCCAGAACACGCGTGTGGGCTCCTCCGGGGCCCTGCAGGCCCCCAGGAAACGGGCTGACCTCCTGGCGTCAGGCAACCCACACGCTGTCCTCACACAGCCAGAACTGGCTAATGTCATTACGGGCCTGTTTGTGGTCAACAGCTCCCTGATTGAGATGTACAAGTAGCGCTGCTCGATGAATGTAGGAAGTCTATTAGTTAGTCAGAGTCCCAGATGGCCTGCAGAGGACAGGCTTGCGTGTGCTCCTTCACCCCCCCCTCACCTCTAAACACACACACACATATACACACAAGCGTACATAAGCAGCGATACACACACACACACTTAATTACACTGCCTCCGAGTGAACTCTCTGACAGGCGGACGACTACGAGCAAAGACAGAAGTGTGTCTATGTCCCAGTGTCTGCAGGAACAGAGAATTCTTCACAGAGCTGATGCACAAGAAAGCCAGGCTTAGGCCCTAACAAGGTTAAACCCCTGAAAAAGAGTGACTTTTTAAATCATGGAGATTTGTGTTTCTGCGGGGTGTAATTAGCTTTGCTGCGGGGGAGGAGGGTGGGTGGATGAAGGGTCGGGGATGCTGGCGAGGGGGCCGGCAAGAGGCGAAGCGGGGGACGACGACAGTGGGGCGCATTGTGGAGTCCGGCGGATTCAGGGGAGTAAATCTGATTATCAGCTCGTGTCAGAAGCCAGGCTCAGATACAGCTTAGCATTCAGAGCAACTTTCTACTTTCGATGGTTAGACAATGACCCCCCTTTACAGGCCCGAGCAGGCACAGAGGGCCTGGCAGCTCTTCCAGCCCCAGCATCCTGAGACAACACAACACAACACAACACAGGACGACAGCATGACAGCCTGCATTACATACAGCGAAGGAAGAATCGTTCAAACTCTTTATTCAAAACAGGAATTTAACTGATTTCACACATCAAAGTTTGTTTACAGGTGTTGGAGTTAGTTGTGAAGCTGAAGACTAGAAGTGTGAAATAATCTGATCGTACAGCACAGAGTTCGAAGGAAGTGAGTTTAACAAATCTCTGCAGCCGCCGCTAGCGTAACCCACTAAAAAAACATACACAGTGCCTTAAACCTGCAGTCTTTCTAAAGGGGCGACGCCACTGGTTTAAAAAATAAGTGTGATTGTATGTAAGCTTATGAGAAAATGACAGAAGTTGTCACTTGAGTATGAGTTTATGGTCTCAGTCGCTGGTTTCAAGTCTTTTCTCAGTAAAGCACGATGACCAGCAACAACGTCAGCTAGTAATGTTTTCAGTTTGTGACTTTATGTGTCATCATAGAGACATTTAGCAAATTTGAGCATTGTGCCAAGTATTTATATGTCTGTCTGTCAGTGTGGACACTTTACAGGTTGAGATAAATGGGATGGGACTCCTTCGATCCAGGAGTACCGAGTGCTCATTTAAAGTAATTGTAGTTATTACTTCAGAGTACTACTGAGAGTGTCGCGGTCATAAAAATGATGCTCCCATGAAGTTTGGAGTGCTAGTTGTCTGACATGCAACTTGCACAAGTGTTATGTGGAAAATACACCAAGAATGTATTTTTCGGTGAAGTAGGAGGTTCCTTTCATCCAGTAGTTACATTTATTTTACCAATATCTGCATTTTCATAGATTCCGGCATTTTCAATGAAGAGGACGAGTGAATGTATTCTAAATTTCTTAATATTTCTGAATGTTGCAGTTAAAGTGGTTGGAGTACAAATGCCACATTATTCTTCGGAGACAAGTCGCAAAAAACTGCCAAAAAAACTACCTTAAATTGGACTTGAGTAAACGACATTTTCATCAGTGCCTACCTCATATTAAAAACAACACTATTGATCGTTAACCTCTGTTAAAAAGTTGAATATGTCTTCTGTATGTCGTTAAAGGGTTTTCAGTGACACTTGAGGAGGAGAAGCTTTTCTGTGCTCACTCACTATTTAAGAAAACGACGACTCGCAGCGAGTGAAACCATAAAACGTGTGTTGAACTCTTTGTGTACTGAATGTTAATCTGCAGCTCTGCAGCTCTGTTGGCTTGTTTGGGCACCTGTGCATTCTGACCTGAAGCGTCCCATAGCAGCTCGTGTCCCGGGTGACAGCGCAGCGGCTCTGACGCCTATATAAAGCAGACTGCTGGGTCAACAGCCTCTTGTCGGCTGTCTGTCTGTTTAGACAGGGACACGCTTGTTGTAAAAAAAGTTGTGTGGCTGTATGACGGGAGCAGGTTTACCATCACAATACCCTCCTGATTTATTAGATATAGCGGCAGCGGCGGAGAGACGGTGGAGGGCGACACCGGCGCCCGATGAACTTGCCGAATGCAGAAGTGCTGAAGGCAGTTGAGGATGTAAATGAGGCTGTAAGGACCAGCGAGCGTCTTTGTCTGGCGACTTTACTTGTTTGTTTAACCAGAGGCCAAGACAGGAAGCCAGCCCACACAACTCTGCTGTCCCCATGGCAACGCCACTGATAATTGTGGCACATCCACTCCCAGACTCTTTTCAGCCGAGGGGAGAGGTGGAGACTTTTGAGTGCTGGAGGAGAGAGAGGAGTGTGTGTGTGTGTGTGTTTCTTTTTACTTGTTAGAGGAAAACCACCAACGTCCAGATTTAGTAGATTTTTTTGAAAAGCTTTTACTGAATTTGAACCTTAGTGTCCCATCAGTAAATAGAAGTTTAAGGACGGATAAAATCATTTATGTCATTTATCAAACTTACTCTGCTTTCAGCTTACAGTATCGACTGTTTTTTCATTATTGTAAGGTAACTATGTTTGGGTTTTGGACTCTTGCTCCAAAAAATAAGCACCTGAAATATTGCCATACCAATTTTACCAAAGGTCAATTATTACATAACTCTGTCCAACAGCCAGTTATCCCCAAAAACAGCAGCCTGATCTCACTCCCAACATGTCGGATACAGCAGCCTTGATCTGCTACTTGCGAACTCTAAAAAATATCTTAGAGATGAATCAATCACATTAAACATGTCATTCCACAACAATAAAATCAATGCACCTTAATACAATACAAGTATATTTTGCTTATTTCTAGTCAGAATATCTCATCGCACTTACTATAAGACACAATCACCCTGAAAGTGATATTCCAGTGAGATACAAGGATTTGATTTGGACATTTTCACTTGTTCCGATGCCACCTGTTAAGGAATGTGAGGAATCAAATGAAACCACCCCCCTCTTTGGATCTGTCACAGAACAGCTCCATGGTAATAATATTTCTATAAGTTGTTGTCTGCTAAGTGCTTCTTTTAACTCTTGGGTAACATAAAAACGTAAGGTAGCCTCAAAACACCAATTTTGGCTGCTCAATTAGTATAAATGAGCAACTTGTGTGCAGGTCCGAGGTTCCAACTAGGAACATGTCGTAGGAACAAGCTTCACAGAAAAAAGCGAGAGATTTAGGATAGTAAAAAAAAAAACAGTATTCATGTTCCCTGTTGTTTAAACAGTGTTTTGGCACTCACAGTGTGGTGGCAGAGTCCTCTCTCCCACAAGATGGCCTTGCTGACAAACGACACATAAATGGGTCCCTGCGAGAAAAAAACGAGAGTGAGACGTAAATATAAACAGTTATTGATTACAGAAAGAGGGCAAAGGTACACGTTGACGGTTAGAAACAGATTTATCCGAGCGAGATTGAGATTGATCAGTCGAAAGAGTTTGGAGATGAACTGCTTTCAGTAGCTCAATCTCCTGCTCCGTGGGCCTCCAGGCTGAGAACAATGACTGAAGCCTGGCAAAACAAACAAAAAGCCACACAGCGAGTGGGCCCTCCAGAGACATTTAAACCCCCACCACTGCATTAATAACCCCTCTGTCTTGATTATTGAGCTGCTGTGAGACCGGCCGGTGGTTTGAGCTGCGACAGCAGAAGACGCGATGATGGAGTCTGCTCTCCCACGCAGCCAACTTCCCAACATCTGCTCAGTTAACAAAACCTCTGTTCCCTATCTCCTCTGCCTTTCTCTTTAACATGTCGCTTCTTCAGGACAGTATGGTGGTTTTATGGCAAGGGTGCATCAGTTTGACCCGGGGAGCAGGGGGCGCTGTGTTAACTCATCAATCACTGGAGACACATCACAAGCAGTCAGCAGAGCAGCTCATCCATCTCTCTTTGCAGCTCCTGGCAGCTCCCAGAAGCACAGAGTCAGCTCCAGAGCTGGTCCACTCCAGGGAGCAAGAGAGCAGATCCTCCCAGGACTCACCCCTCATTCATGGGCTGTAACCCCAGACCGGAGTGGGTGACAGGGGGCAAAAGGGGCTCTCAGGGTAGGAGGACAATGGCGCTTGATGTGTGTATACATGTGTGCGCTTCCCGTTCCTTTGGAGTGCACTGGTGTGGAGCTCTCTGCCAGCTTGTGCAAGACTCTCAAACCCATTCAGTGCCACTATGAGAGGCTAGAGAGCAGCGTAGGTCTTGCTTTTGTCTGTAGGCTTCATTTGGACCGTACCTGTTGTGTTGGACAAAGCACATCACGTATGATTATGCACATTATGCCAGAAATACCGCGCGGGCTCTCCATCCTTAATAGAAGCCTTAATTGCTGGCGAATAATGAACTGACGGAGAACAACAACCAATTTCCCTCCGGTGAATCATGGGTGCTTGCGGCCCAATGACCTTGTTGTTACTAATTATGCGCTGAATGTGAAATCAAGTACATTTTTAGACGGTAAAGGATGAAGTGGCTGTGGGCTGGGTTGACCTACGGGGAAATTATATGGCCCGAAATTAAAAGCATAGCAAAGGAAACAGGCAAAATGATAATAAGGGGGGAAAAAAATACATCTCTTACATACATAACATAATACATAAATACATAAATACATAACTACGTTTATGGGGTTACATTGTCTATATAGATACATGTAGTTAGTAATCAAATAAAAAGCAAAGCTAGCTGAAAATAAAGGCATTAATCAATTGCCTCTTTCTGCCTTTGATGTCATCGTTTGACCCGTCATCACAAGTATGACACATAATCCCATATAGGGTTTGTCTAAAGTGATTGCTGCCCCTCTTTTCCTTGTTCAATTCAGATGATGCGATTAGAGAGATTCCTAGCAGATGGGATTTCCACTGTGCATGTGTTGACAGCGTGTATACCCCCCCACCCTCCTCCCCGTTACCGCGCTCCACCTCACGGTACTTCCTGTCGGATCCACTGAGCACACGGGCGGCGTGGGCCGGCAGGACCCGAGCGGAGAGGAAATGCTGTGGTGCCGGTTTGAGCCAACAGGGGGAAATATGGTCAAATATGGTCTGTCTTATCAATAATGAGTAGGTGGAACAGGCCGGATCAAATTACCAATTTAGAGCTAATCACCAAAGTGGTGGCTGGTCTTTGCTTTATCCCCTCTCCCACCCTGCTTTCTCCTCCTCTCTGGCGATTCCTGCCGCCATCTGTCCGTCTTTCTCAGGGGAGCCCTTCCTTCTCTCCCGAGCACCACACTGGATGCTTTATTAATTCTGTTTCACCTGATTACACCCTGTCTGTGAGTCAGGGCACATTAATAGGCATTTAATCAACGTTTAATTACGGGAGCAGGCATCGAACAGAGAGCCACAGATCAGATCTGCATCCTGGTGAGGTCAGTGGCAAGGACACAGTAACACACATTATTTTGACAAATCTGGGTCGTGTACGGGTGTAAACAAGTTGCCGTTACTGCAGCATCTCACTTGTTAAACTAGCATATAACACTGTAATGTAAAGTATTTCACTTTAACAAGCACTTACAGAGGCTCTGTGGAACCTCTGAGTTGTGCTGGAAGACAGTCGTATAACAACTTATACAAATTGTCCGCAGGCTTGGATGTCATATTACAATCCGCTCACATAAGGCCAATAAATAAAAAGTGATTCATACATGTAATTTGCTGCAAATTGTCACATAGAGCCCCTTAACATATTGAAATATAATCATATAAAGAAAGTCACAGTCTTCAAGACTTTTCAACACCAGTTTGTGTAGTTTTAAGAGGTGGCTAGATGTCTTTTTTTATTTTGTGCTGCTCTTTTGTGGGCGACTTTAATTTGCGTACCATCTTTTCATTTAATACAGTTAACTTGACGGCAAACAGTTGCTTACTGTATGAACACATTCAGCGGTTACTCTGCAATCTTCTTTTTCTGATCACCTGATGAATGTAAGTGTTATCTGATTAAACATGATAGTGACTGCGTTTACATTCACAGCTTAGTTGGATTACAGCCATAGTTCGACTATGATACTCAATCAGACAACTGCAATTATTTGAGTATACATGCCGGTGAGAAAATCGGATTATTGGCCGGAGCATGTCATACCCCGGTACGCTAGGTGGCGCTGTACACATTTCAACATGTGGGAACAGAGTCACCTCCGGCTGACCTCTTTCCGTCACCAGCTGCCTCGGCATTCAAGAAAGATGGCGTATGAAGAGCGAGACGAAGCTACATCTTTGTACACTTCGTATATGGTGTACATGGTAATTACACAAACTAGATTCACAATGGGGCTCTTTCTTGCGGTGATTTCGGAAGAAAGACGCCGCCGCCGTCCGTCTACTTCCGGCTCACGGCCCCGGGTAAAAAACCTCGCGCCTGCGCAGAACGCAAAATCCGATCCAATCCGCTGGAACGTATACATGCAGGACTAATGCGACTATCAATCGAATAATCTGGGTGCTTTAATTCGACTATGAGAAATCCGATCCGGTCCGATTTTAGTTAGACTAAGGTTTAAATATGCATCTTAGAAATCCCATCATAGTCGGACTAACACAGTAATTCGGTTTTCTTGAGTGTCATGTAAACGCACTGAGTGAAATTAAATTCAGTTACTGGCAAACATGCCAAAACATTGATCTTCGATACGTCCAGACGTTGTTATAAAGCCCCTTTGTTGCAGCAGAGTCAGATCGTATCTATATGATCTATAGATAGACGTATCTATATTTCTATATCTAAGTGGGTTTTTACCAACTACTGGAAGAAATATCTTTGTATTTAGCTGCTAAATGCAACACAGTGTTCAGCAGCTACTTAGCTAAATGTACACACAGTGGCTTCTCGCTGAAAATGACTCTAGGAGAGCAGAACTCAATCAAAATAATTACTGAAATTCTAACCCAAATATCTCTTACAAGCTTGAGACTCCAAAGAGTTACTAAGTAATTCCTGAACACACGTCTGGACTGTGGAGGCATGACACAAGTGGTACATAACCTACATTCAGACTAATGCTTTGAAACGTAATAACTTCCACTTTACACAGACTACCTAACTCTGTCAACAACTGTCCCTCGTGATAACCCAAACATCTCAGCTTTCACTAACAGTGTGAGTGTGTTAACTCTGCAGATGCAGAATGGCAACAGCGCTCGAGGTTGAAGCATGTAAATCAGCTGCTGGATTTGTCGATAAACCTGCTAGCTTTGATACAAAAGAGCTACACAGTCTCTAAAGCTCAGACAAAACTTTAAAAGCACACCACAGGAACTCGACAATGCAGAGCAACACAACTGATGAGCAGATCCCGTTCAGAAAAACAATCAAGCAAACGGATGAGCTATCAATGGCAAACAAAAGGCGAGGGTGACCGCCTCAGCATGGCTTTGGCCAGGTTAGAGGCAGAGACAGAAGAGGAGAGCACCCAGATTGAGAGAGAGAAAGCCCGGGGTCAGCTATAATGAGCCGTGAATGTGAGCATCCAACCAATCCTGTTTAATGGGGTTCATCCCTGGAAAGGTTTCGGTCCTGCCTCACACCGGTGTTTGTGTGTCTTTACATTGGGGTCCGGGTCAGGGGCCTGCAAGGGCTCCGTGACCCTGAAATGAGCTCGGGGAGTCAGTGTGGACCCCCGCTGGCAGGACAGAGATCCTTTTATGCTTTAATCTGCGAGCAAGGTGGATCAATATGGCGACTATTGGTGCTGGGATTGTGTGCAGGAGTAAGCGGTCCAGCCATTTTAGACGTCTCGCAGGGGGTTGGCGCACCCTGACAAAAGCAAAGCCCCGCTGCCAGCACCGGTCACAATGACCTGTGGGACAGTGGCACACCAGCAGCTAACCTACTTAACATTCATTAGTGTCAGAGAGGTGGACAGATGCTCCGGGTCTTACGGATCTTCTCTCTCATGTTCTCTACATGGGGCTCATTCAGCAGCGTTTGACGTGTCTTTCATTTGGGTTATAGGAGTTGTAGGCGGTGGCGGCAGCAGGCCGCTCAGCTGTGGATTTAGGAAGAGCTGGGTGGGCATGGATGGACTCACCCTGTGCGCGTGGCGTGCAGAGCCGTCGGGGAGGCAGGTGCTCGTGCTGACGGGACGCCTGGGCCGAGCCAGAAGCCTCCGATGATGCTTGAAATCCGGATTTCTGGAAGCGCTGCTTGGCTCTGGAGCTCCTCGTCTCTTGACAGCAGACATGTCCAATGAGCTCTAGTCTAACATTTTACTCAGCTTCTTCATCAAAATGTTAACATTTTACACCTTAAGTCCTGAAGTCAAAAGAAAACGACAACATTTTGCCCACAAACCTTTTCAATAATACCTTCACGCTTTCTAGTGGAGTGATTTAAAAGGCAGAGGAACTGAGCAATGCCTCTCTCTGTGGGAGGCTAAATCATGAACTCTATTTGAATAGCTTATGGCTGTTAATAATTACCATCCTGCTAAACCAGTGCAGCTCTCTCATGCACATCGTTTCCTTGGCAAGCAGGGACACAAGACAATATTCCCCTCGGATTTGGGGGGAAATAATGAACTCAAACCCTGTGTTCCTTCCACATGAAACACAAAAACAAGGCCGACAATAAACCAAAGCTTTCAATTAAGAAGTGAACAGCACTGAAGCCCCACACAGTGACAGAGGCCAGAACAGAAATCAGGACCAGCTGGACAGAGAGAGGGCTTTTCAGCCCGACTCCAGACACAACATGGATCAGGTTCTGGGCTGCTATACAGCAGCATAAATCTCCTTGCCCTAATTACATTACAGGGCATATAGTGGCAAGCTCTGTGGAAACAATGGACCCTATCAATTCCACAAATCAGAGCTCAGTGGAGTGTGTGTGTGTGTGTGTGTGTGTGTGTGTGTGTGTGCGTGTGTGTGTGTGTGTGCATGTTCTGAACAGCCCTCTATCTGTATCTCCAATCAAAGCTTATTATCTAGAGTGCGACATGAGTTTGAGGTTATCATCTTCAGATTTGTAGTGCAAAAAAAACCCCTTGTAAATACTCTCCTGGTGTATTATTAACAAGGACTGTGGTCGAGTGAGGAGCCGTCAGTGTTTTCCATGGTGACCAGACCAAACACTCACAACCCATGGCCCACTTCAGCCACATAAAATAAATCTTTAAAAAACTTTTTTCTGCAGAATTGACAAAAAGAATCTGCTTCGTTTAATTTCTCCAAAACTAACAAAGAAACCAGAAAATCCTTTGACCGTAATACCACGACTTGTGACATGTACTAAAGCTTCTTGGGGCCATCTGAGATCAAGATCAACCTTTCCTTTACATCTCCCTTCCTAAAGCACTCTGAGGTCTCCCTCTGTTCGACCCTACGGGGGCTCTGCAGTGCTTTTTTGGGGTAATCCAGATGCCACAATACCAGTTGCTAAGACACTGCCAGAAAATGCATTGTGTGAGGAGAAGTGAGGCTGGAAATCACAGTATTATTTTTGCAGGAAGAGAACTCTTGGATAGTCACTACATCCATGTTTTAATGCATATATACTTATTTATTGTTACTCTGTTCTTTAGCGTTTAATCATTAGTTAATACACTATTTCATCTGTTTTCTCTTGTTTTGATATGACAAGACGTCTGTTAAACTGAAGATTTACTGGATTATTTGATATCTGAAGGACAAGAGTTATCAATTAAAGTAATGTCAATCAATGTGGATTTTCCCTGTGGATATTAAAATTTGATAAAACTCTTAAGACTGATGTAAACACAAAACTTGCAAGCTAACAGTTGCACATATGGAGCAACAGTGTCATTCATTAAGGGTCAGATATGTGCCTCCTGAAATCTCTTTTAGCTCTGTTTTTGGTCCCCACCACTTCACTAGCTTCACTAGCTAGTTGCTAACTCTGCTGTTTGCAGGTAGTAACAGTGTTTTTTTAGAGCATTTTCACTGAACACCTACCTGCTGGATTCCAAAAATAACTCTATGGGAGCGTTGACAGTGAATCAAAACAGTGAAATTGAAGACCAAATGGCTAAAAATGAGCTTCAACTGCAGAGTTTGTCAATTTTAGCAACCTCTTGAAATTGAAGCAGCTTGGCTAACACTGGCACGTACATAATGAATGACTCCGAGTGCTTTTCTAATGAAAATGTTATCTATCTTTAATCTTTGCTCTGTTATATTAGAAGAATGGTCAAAAAACTTGGATGTCACATATTTGCAAATGCACACTCTCTCACACACGCACAAATAAACACATACATCAGCACACAAAAGCTGACAAAGCCTTTCACAAAACACATAAAATTACAATTACAAGAGCTTTCATGCAGTTCTAAGGAAGGCAGCCCTGCCCACTGCGTGCTGCCCTTTGTCGGCTGCGAGACCCAGAATCAAAGAGTGTTGACCTGCACCGGCTCTACCCGGCAGGCCTGCGGGGAGTCCTGCTCTGACTCCAAACCCTGGCTGCCATGCCATGCTGAGATCCCCCCTCCCGCCCCCCGGTCAGCTCCGTTATTTCCTCATCTCATCAATCTGTCAGCTAAGCCCTTTGACATGCGGCACAATATGGTCCCAGTATTTCTCAGTTCAGGCTCCTCTCTTCCAATATGGTTCCAGCATTTCAAGATTAGTCAGCTCACCCACAAGGGTCTGCTCCCCTGGTGCCTCAGGACCACGAGGGGGAGTCGGCAGCAAATACAGTCGCTAGAAGCAAAGCGATGGCAGCTTATTAATTATTTTAAATCTCTCTAGATCCAAATTGGTTCTATACTCCAAACATCGCACAGATCTGTTGTTTTTAACTCTGAACAGGAGTTCAAAGATGTCAAACAAGGTTGTGAGATCATGTGCATCGAGTTTTATTTGGTGATTGTTGTTGTATGGTTCTCTGCATGGTTAGTTTTTAATCATGCACACACTTTAAATCCACTCTTCAGATGTATTGAGGGGCCTAAAACTTTCATTCTCTCAATCAGTTTCTTACTTTGAGCAAAGTGAGCACAGGTTTGATTATTTCAGGTAGAAATGTCTTTAATGTTTTTCTCTGAGCTCATCCTGAGTGGTTTACAGACGGCTGGCCTGCGTTGCAAAATAATCAAAATGTTTTGACAGTTGATGGTTTATGATTCCAGTGCAGTCAACCAAATCTGATCTAATCAAATCTACACTGTTGATGAAGTCGATTACCAAAGAATTAATCATCTTTCTTCAGAACAGCTTTAAGAGTTTGCCTGCATTACATAGTGTTTCTTTAATTGTCCACCTCACCTTTCTCTCTCCTTTCTGTTTCTCTCTGCCAACAACCTTATCTGCTTTCACACCTTTCAAGTCACCCAGAAAACACACCTGGTGTTTAGGATTTTTTCCCAACCGCAATCGACTGTTATGAGCTGTCATAACAGCAGGTGAGCCACGTGTGGAGGAAGCTTGGTGTTAACTATGCAGCCGATCAAAACCAACAAACCCCGAACAACATTGCAACAAAAGAACAACAGCAGGTTGGCCTACATTAAATAGCAGAGGTCACATCACAATCAGTGTGTTTACATTCTCTCCGGTGGATTGAAAAAGTCAAAGTATAAATTCTTTCTTCTTTACTCTGCTACCACCCAACTTAAGTATATGCGTGGGACACTGCCATGTTTCTGTTTATGGTTGGGCAGTGACCTCTAGTGGCCACAGTTATCAGGATGGGAGCAAAGGAGGAAGTCAGGTGACGTAGTATAAAAAGGGACCACAGATAAAGGGGGTGGGGAGGTCAAATGGGTGAAATAAATGCAAGATTTTTACCCTGGAAACAGTTGTTTGTGTCAACAGTGAGGTATTTTAAGCTATGAAAGTATATGTACTGCAGCTTGCAGGCCCGCTGACATTGTTTACTTCCTAAACTAAGCACCTCTGCAAGTGTAAAGTTGGATAGTACACTGTGTTGTTGAGCTTGAGTTCACCATGTTACAGCATACTTTTAGCATATTTGTTGAGCATGCAGTACCTTTGAGGTTATTCTGGAGAATATTCTGGACAGTGTTTGTCGTTGTTTGGGATCGTTACAATAATAATAAACATACATTTGCATAAATCAAGCATATTTTTCCACTCGCATGTTGATAAGAATTATTAAAAACTTGAAAAATATTCCTTTAAGATGCATTTAGAACAGATAAAAAATGTGTTGTATTATGGACAATCATTGGATTAATCACGATTAAACATTTTAATAGACTGACGAACAATGTTATAATATTTTAATAACTAATCCCCAAACCTAACTAAGCAGATTTGGTGCCTAAATTAGTCGTTCGGTACACTGCCTATTCAGTCACTTAAATTGAAATAAACTCTTTCCAGTGTTTCCTCACATCTGCTTACTGCACACTCATCACTACCTCAATGTTAATAATGAATACTGACAAAGACGTACAAAGCACCATTGTATACATTATGTTTTAGAGAGCATAAATTAAAAATCAAGTCCAAAAAAAGATGCTCGGAGTGAAAGTTGGCCACCTGTGAATATGAAAGCAGTTTTTTATGGAGAGAGGGAGGTGAATGTATTCCTGTTTTTGAGATCTGTGCCGCTGGACTGGACTCACTCGAGGACGGACCATTCAATTTATTTTCAAGTAAGGATGAAAGGAAGACTCCAAACTATGCATGTCGTCCATTCAGTGGCGACGCTCTTTAAAAGAAAGAAAAAAAAAAAGACAGCAGAAAGAGTTGGAAAAGGGTGGAGGGGCGGAGCGCTGCATAAATTTTACATACACAAGGCAGCAGACAAAGTGATTGTTGCTTCACCAAAACTTTTTTTTTTCTCTCCCCCAGAAAACACTTTTCCTGCTGAATAGGCACCTATTAGTGACTCCATTATGGGCACAGGGCTCTTGAATGGCTCCTCACTGTGCGTCTTTATCATAGTCAGGGCCGTGAATGCAAGCGGCCCCCCTCCTCCTCAAGCCCAACCAAACTCTTTACAGCCTGTATTGATAGGTGCTGCGGTGCTGGTGATGATGGGTGAGGCGGGAGAGGGGAGGGAGGCGGGCTGCCATTCTCACCCCCTGTTGTGTGCTCCAGGTGTGGTGGGTTAAGCGTAGCGCTCCGGAGCCTCTATTGTGCCGCACACTTTTTTCTTTACCACTTGTTCCATAAAAAAAAAAAAAAAATGGTTGCAGTGTTTTACATGCATTAGCTGATCTCCATAATGCCGTCCCCCCACCCCCCTCCTCCCGCCCCCCGGCTGCACCCCCAAAACAAGTCAGGCCTCCGGCGAATCGCTGCACACCGCCTCAGAGCCCTGTATTGTTGCTGGATTATTCAGGAGTTAGCTGAAAGAAAAGAGACAGGGAGAGTGGGGTGTCTGTACTTTATCTCCAGGGGAGACAGGGGCTAAAGAAGGAGCTTCTTTAGAGAAGTGAGTTACTGCGGCGAAAAAAAAGCCCGAAAACACCTGCAGAAGACAAGCGCAGGGAGGCCGAGACGAGGAACCCCTATTGTTCGTCTTTACTTTTCTCGCATCCTCGCCGAGATACTGTAAAAACCAGCTCCCCTCTGAAAGGAGGAGCGTCTGTTTACAACAAGTCCCGTCTCCCATCACAACATCATCACCTCTGCACTGACGGATCCATCAGCATGTCGGCGGCTTCAATCTGTGAACAAATATCTGTGCGTGTTTGTATTTCACTCAACTTTGAAGCTATGTGTGTACACGCAGTTGAAGGAGGGGGGGGGGGGGGGGGGGGGAACGCAGAGAGAGGACGAGAGACTTTATGATGAATATGGAAGCATTGTTCAGCCATGCTTACCTCCACAGGGAACCATCTGCTCCCTGTCAATGCATCACCTGCTCGTCTGAGCCGTCTCCAGGGCAACAAGGGGAGGGGGGATTAGGAGAGGTTATGGCTTTGATGGGAGGGGCCGTCGCTGGGGACAAGAGAGGAGGTGCACTGGAGGAGGAGGAGGAGGAGGAGGAGGAAGAGGAGGTCAACGGGAGAGAGGTTGCCGGGCGAATGTCGTCCTCTGCTGGTGGAGAGATCGTACAGCAGGAGTCACGCATACACACACGTCTTCTATATTCACAACAGCCAGCATCTGGTGCTGTTTCCTCCCACAGAAGCCACTTGTTGGACATTTTGTTCGAGTTCGAGCCAACATAAAAACTGGCAGTTTAACTAAAGAAAGGTCAACTAACACAAATTACCGCACACATATTGCAGGTGGGTGGTGTTATTTGCTCATGTTTTAAATTCCCTGTCTCTCAGGTTTCTGCCTCCACCCAAATTGTCCACCTACAGTTGGACCACCATCACCATTTTGTGTTTTTGGAGCCAGAAGTGACCATATTTTGATGAGTTACTCCTCTATCCTGACTGACTGTCACCTTGGTCGCCACTTTTTAAAGCACCCCCTGCTTTAACGTCTATTTTACTCTACGTGGGAACATCATTTACAAAATGTGCATCCTGCTGTGTTGAAGAAGACTTGAAACTACAAATTGAGACTGTAAACTCATTAGCAAACTGTTTACAGAGATAATAAACCAAGCGAGAAGTAGGGTGAGTGTGTCAGTGACAGTAAAGGTGAACCTGCTTTACAAAAAGCACAGGGTGAGGAAATTACTTGTCAAACGTGAATGTGATTAGCTGCTGCAGAGTGACAGCCGCTGTGTGTTCGGTGCAGGCGGGCTGTCAGGTATTGTGCGACACGCAGCATGAATGTCAGTCAGTCACAGACTTCTCATTAAGCCTCTGTGTTCCTCCACCTACAGTACAATGTACGTCGTGCCAGTGACGGCTGGGTAAACACAGACCTGAGGACGGCTGCAGAGGCAAACATGTAGGATTTGAAAACTGATGACTGAGTCAAACAGCAGCGCTTAGAAGTGTTCAGGACACCAGTAAACAACAACGATCAAGACTGTAGCCATTACTGTAGATTTTTAGTTCCCTTGTCCACCTATTCCAGCATTTCTAGAATAATTTAAATGTTTATTCCAGCGTCTGCACACTGTCTGACTCGCAAAGATCATTTATCCACAATGTTTCATTACTAGACTTCTGCCTGGTGAATTTTGGTGTCAAACTACATTAAATGCAGATTTTCACCGATACCTCAGCATGTGACACTGAGGACAAGAGGACCTTTCAGGAGGAGCCGTTAGCCAAAGTCACACGTTCACCTGCAGCCGCCCTTCACGGACTCTCGGTGACACAGAGAAAGTCTGACTGACAGGTGAAAGTGACCACGGCTGCAGGGAGGAAACACCTTTTGTGTTTGGTCAGGGAGCTGGTGAGGCCGGTGACCCATGTCCCTCTGCCGACGAGCTCATCAGCCCGAGGGGGTAAGGAGGGAGGGTCTGAATCACTCCCTCCTTACATCATCACTACCCCCCCCCAACCATCACCAACTTAACATGTCATCCCCCCTCAGTTAGAGACCTCCACTCTCTCCCCCTTAAAACAATCTCAATCTTATCTCCATCTTTACTATATGTGTAGGAAACATGATAAACCAAACGTCCACTACAACTGCGTCCACCTGCAGGTAACACGATGCCTCTCTGTTCTCTGAGGCGCATAAAGATGATAAAACAGCTGTCCAGCCAAAGAAAAGTCTTCATGGATGCCTTCAAGGATGTTTCCAGTGAAAAAATAAGAAAATAAACAAATGATTATAATAATGTTGTTCATACTGTTCTATTTTGGGAGAGGTCAGCCTGTCTTTAAATATCTAGGATCCCCAATTAGTAATTGGGTTAAACAAAGTAAGTCAATTAAGGGATCCTGGGATCATTTTACATTTTAACAACAGAACAAAAGACAAAAGGTGTTTGCTTTTGGCCTGTGGCCCACCGCTGAGCTTTAGTTTTGGCCCTCCATGAGAAAAAAACTTTGGGCACCCCTGCTTAAAATGTTCAGAAACACACATTCACTGCACAAAATGTCAGGAACAAGTTGTCTTTTCCTGAAGGACACGTCCAGCACGTATCCCTTATTTATTCCTTTTAATAAATCAACATGATAAAATGAAGGATATCAGTAAAGAGACACAAGAGGGATGATACTGAAGATTTAACACAGCTGATGTGCACTGACAACTGCAAGTCATATCAGGACATGTCCTTAATGATGTTGTTAACTCAGTGTCTGTCATGGTTAAGTTCTGGTCATTTACTGTGAACCACATGTGAACCACATGTGTCTGAATGATACTCAGAAATTAGCCTACTTCCTGTAGGGATTCCTTCCTCACCTTAAAAACCATTTAATCTGTGCTGGAGGGAATTGTTTTCACCAAACATTGTGACTGCTGGAGCTTCAACAGATTATTCATGGTTAAAAAGAAATCAGTCATTCGGGGATAAACACAAAAGCTCTCCACGTATGTTCCATATCCTGAGGTAATGTCTAATGAAAAGTTGGTGTTTTCGCGTTATTTAATTGAAAATATAAAGATAAGTAAACATAGCGTTAATAATAAGTGATAAATGATGGTAAGTGTTGGACATACTGTCTCTGTTGGGGTTATAGCTTTTGTTATTTCCTTACAAAACGCTTGTTACATTTGCTACTTTTCAAGGGGGAAACATTCATTCAGCTAAATTTGAGTTGATTTGGAGGTAAAAAACAAAACGGCTGTGGAGTTTTGCGAAGGGCTCGGTTGCTTCTCTCTCTCGGACGGTCAGGCTCGGACAGAAGCCCGCACACAGGTCCTGACTCTGACTCCTTCCCCTGGGTGAGATCCTGGGAGAGTTTCCTGTCAGGGCCACGTGTAGCGGGGAGCCCCGGCCAAGGAACGGGGGTGACTTTTCTGGGTGTAAAATTCAATTATCCAGCGGGTGAGCGTGTCTGAGCGTGTCTGTTGTGAGCGGTGGGCGGACGGCTGCCCGTTCCCAGCATGCGACAAGGGGGTTAAGAACCACAGAAAAGGCCTCCATTATCCCGAGTGAGAACGGCCCATGTGGCTGGCTGCACGGCCTCCGCTCTCATTCACTCCCCTTTACAACAGCACTGCCGAGAGCCTCGAGAAGTTTCATTCTCCTTTCTCTGCTCTCATTCCCTTTTCTTCCTCCCCCCTCCCCACCACCTCCCCTCTCTTGCTCTCCAACTCTCAGAAAAGAGCCCCCACAATGCCGCTGGAGGGCTGGAGTGGATTCTTCAGCACCCCTGTGGACAGTGCACATGTGGACAACATTCACAGGATGTCTGTCAACCAGTCCATTAATCAACGACATCTCATGAAAGAACAATTAGGAAAACCGCACAACTCTATAACAGATTATCATCTCTTAGCACCCCCGCTATTCCTCCTGTGCAGCAATGCTCCGCGCCGAAGTCACTCCTCCTCGTCCAACTGCGCCGTAATAACCAAAAAAGCTGGCGTTGCATAAGCATGACAAAACAAAATGATTTTTTTTTCTTTTTTTTTTAAGCGGGGGCAGCTGCAGTGTGTAAAAGAGCTCATTCCTCGCGGTCTGAGCCCAAACTGACTCGCATCTGGCTAATCATCAGAGCGAGAATGGATCTTCAGTGTGTGAATGAGACCGAGACCCTGTGGAGACGCACACTGCACCGCTTCTCCTGATAAACGAGCGATTGTCTCCGTCACCATTAATGACAGTAAATGACGCAGAGGGGGAGCTCTCCATCCACTGTACACCACCAAGAGGGCACTGAGGAATCTTCAGAGTTTTCACAACCCATCTGCAAATTACTGACCAGTGCAGGCGACACATACAGTGGTCCATTATGAGGAAGAGAGAGTCTGCTGCAGTATGTTTGGGTGCATTTCAATAAGGCTGGTAGGCAGTGCAAACTGTCTGCTTCAACTTAAAAGAGGTATCCGGGGATATTTTAGCAACTCTGGGTTGAGAAACAAGCTGCAAACTCAACACTGACTTAATATTGTTTAAAAAAGTTGAATGGCAAACAGGTCTGACAAGTGAAGCCAATGCAGAGGAGCCTCAAACCTGCAGAGGGCGACTCCACTGCTCTCAAAAAGAAGTTTGATTGTATGAAAGCTTCTGAGAAAATCACAATGAAATGAAGGTCGCTCCCATCTTGCCAGTTATTTCAGGCTTTTATTTAGGACCCTCTCTAAATATAAGGGGGGAGAGTCATGACTTCATTTTCACAAGTCACCTGGATATAAAAACATCATCAGAATCAGTCAAATCTGATAAAAAACATTCAGGAGGTTCAGTGGCTTTAAAATTCAAGATATCGTTCTCCACGTACACCCTTAATAATTTGTTTAAACACCCAAAACTGAGTTATTAGAACACCTCCATACTTTAAAAAAGTATTCCCTGAATGTCATCATTATCTTAAATAACACAGATGCCCTTAGAAACCAATGTTATATGATTCTGTCAAGCTAACTGTTGAATTCAGAAGATTCAAATCGGCTGTCAAGGGCTTCTATCGCTCATCAAATCGCTCTGAAAGTGACCTCAAAGATATTGATCGCTACTGTCGTAGTTTTTAAAACAACATATTTATAGTTATCATTATTGGGATCATTTTTGGTGCAGACGTCCCCCCAACTGTTGCACTAAACACTCAATAAAATCATTATTTCATCTCAGATATATGCTTGCATATGGTTAGGTTGACAACAAAGAGTGTCTGAGTCTAAATGAGCAGTCTCACAGTGAAGTGTTTCATTTCCATACTGTTGTTCTCTCGACATTACCTGACCTACACTGCCCTCGTGTGGCACCTGTGGGTCCCCCTCGGCATCAGGTGTGATGGAGGGAGGAGATCTGCCCACACAGATGTTTGTTCTCTGTGCTCCCTTTATTTCCGTCCACGCCCGTAATTACATTTTCCTGGCTTTAGATTCCTCGTCACTCCAGCTTACAGACGGTCAATTCTGTAAATTTGGCGTGGCTGCCGTGTGATGAAGTCTTGTGCAGGGGGTTAAAAAAGTGATTTGTTTTTAGGGCGGTGTCCTTTGAGTTATGTAGGTTAACAATCACGCACATGATACAGAGGAGAGAAAACATCTTAATAAGCACGAATCCTTCTGTTCTACAAGGCTTAGGCTCTTTTGTACATACACAGGCACTTTATAAACTGTATCCAAATTATTTATTCCCTCTATAAGACAGTCTTAGTTCCTCTAGCATCATCCCTTTTTTATATAAATCAATTATTTTCATCTCTGTTACCTGAACCAGCTGAATGAGCAGAAGTCAGGGCTGCTGGTGGTGGTGATGCAGTTCTTCGACCACTTGTAGCATCCAGACGGGCCATGTTTGTCTTCTCTCTATCCGGGCTTCTCCTAACAACAAGAATTTAAAAAAAAGACGCTCAGCTTTCACTCAACAAGTGTTAGCCCGAATGGAAATGTCTAGTAGTGTCTGAACATATATGTCAAGAGACCACCTTCGATATTTTGGGGGATTTTGTCCACACCATGTGATACTAGCTGGTAAATTCAGCAAATAAATCTGAGGCCATTAACTTTATTGCTCATGTCTCATTAACTTGGATTATTATAGTGATCCAATATTAGGCTGTAGCTAATCACACTATTGTTTGTCCAACTATATGATAGCATGTTGACGTTAGTATTTAGCTTGCTTAAAACACTGCAGTGGTAGTGTCTTTTTATTATTTTGTTACCAGGGCAGAGGGCTATAAATGTTAAAAAATATATGTTAATTAAATTTTTTATTGACAAATCAGCAAATTCATGCTCATCTATGTTACTTGCTTCATAGGGAGCCGAGCCCAACTGAAAACACATCATCCTAGCTCAATTAACGCACCATTACACCAATTAAAACGTATTTTAACTTGGTTTTAGGTTACTTGTAGCTACCACTGACAACACTACATTATATTTAACAGCTTTAGTTGTAAGGTCACATTATCATTTGGCTAGAAAAAGGACTATAGAATTACTAGGCTGTGCTTAATTACATTGTAATCTATATGTTAGCATGTTGTCATTAGCATTTAGCAAAATAAGGCAGTGTTTTAATTAGCTAACGTTACAGTGCTGCAGCTGACACACAGGCTGTCTGTCCCCTGGTCAGTCAGTGATTACATGGCCTCAGGGTAGTGAGTGATTTCGGACACAGCCATAGTAATTCAAAGTACCTTACTGTAGCTGTGGCTAATTGCACTAATGGTATTCTAAGGAGCTAGCTACCCTTTTGCATGTTGTCATTAGCATTTAGCAAAAAAATAAATAAAAAAATACTATAGTGTTTTACTTAGTTAAAGGCTGTAGATGAGTTCTCTGTTTCTATTTGTCTTGTTTGTCAAGTTTGCTGAGGGGACCTAGGAACACCAAAGACGCCATTGAATTATCAACACATTCACTAACGTTAAATTTTATCATATCTAACGTTAATGAGCGGTTTCACACTCAAAATTATTTGCTTTACCGGGGAGCCCAGTGCAGATAGAAATACATTATTCAGTAACGTTAGCTAATTAACGAAATGAAACTTCTTCTATAAAAAGGTATAAAGTCACTTGTAGCTATCTTTTACTCACTGTTCGTTTATTGTTTGACAGCTTTAGTTACAAGATGATATTAGCATGCGGCTCTGGGCACTGTCGAGTCGCGAGACTCGGCCGTTAGTCTAGCTAGCTTACCTGTTAACTGTTGACATTAGCATTTAGCTTAAAACGTTGTAGCTAACTGTTCGTTTTTCAATTAACGTTACAGACTGTGAGTACGTTTTTAGTTGTTTTTTTTTTTCATTGTTGTCTTGTTAATTTTATGATGCACGTCGGACACATTAATTCGGCTATAAACATATTAATTAATTAATTAGCCTAAAGCTACATATTTTCATAATCAGAATGAACCGTGTCGTAGGCTGTAAGCTAACTGTCAATGTGTTTACAGGTTAATTAAGGGATGAAAAAGAAGTTAGTAAGTGTTTTGAGTGGGTTTAAGTTAACTTCTACCTGTCGGCAGGTTAGTCAGGCTGCACAGACACAGACAGGCACCCTCACAACAGCAGCAGCAGCAGCAGCAGACAAAGAGGCAACTACAGCTGAAAGCCTGCCCAGCACACCCGGGGGAAGAGTCAGACCCAGCAGCAGTGGACAACAAGATCCAGATGTGCCATTGAAATTCTGTTTCACAACAACCATCCCGTGACATACCGATAGGAGAGGGGTGTGTGTGTGCTGTCACGTGTCCCTCTGTTGTAACAGGGCAGGCTTTAAAGACAGGAGCTGCTGATCCAAACTCCTGTACAGCATCAGAGCATCAGCACACACAGAGTTGTTCACCTGAAGAGCCAAGAGGAGGATGGACGCTGCATACAAGAAAGTCAATGGGAACCACGGGCCAGTGGCAGAGACAGAGGAGCCGGTCACCGGGGTGAGTCTCATCTGGTCCTTTTGATTTAAAACCACTTTGTGTTTCCTGTCTCACAACTTTTTCTTGACCCTCAAGGACCAAATGCATCAGCTTGTGTCCGTTGTCATGTCCTGATGTGCTCGTTTAAGGCTGAAAATAGCCAGAAAAGGTCATAATAATGACATCTTGTCTGTTTTTAATGCAACAGCAGTGCAGAGTCGTAGCTGGAATATTCCAGGTGGTGCAAGCAGACAAAGCAGGATAATGCAAAGTTGCCAAAGTGAATTGAATGGACTGCAAAAAAAACAGCTGATGTAACAGAAAAAGGGAAATCCAGTGCTGTTGTGACACACAAACTTACAGGCATGTCTGCAGCCTGGATGACAATTATTATCCTGTCAGTAATGTTTGATAGAGCTACAAATCATGCAGCTGCAGCTTCTCCTGCTTTCCCTTGATTTTCTGTCAAAGATGAAATACACAACTTTGTGTTTCCCCTTATGTGTGACGCATGTGGCCAGGTATGAACTCTTTACCGCTTTCTGCACGGTCTGCGTCTAAAGGTTAAAGGTGTCCGCGGCTTTGACCTTTAAAATCAGACGCCTTCATCAAGGAATGTCGCGGCTTTGAACCAGATTTCACGCACTTGTTCTTACACATGGCCGCGCTTAAACCAGGACACACACAATGACGTCGACACCCCAAATCAAACAGCAGCATCAGATGCTAGATTTAGATTTGTAAAACACATGTTGTATTATACAGATTGTAGGAGATCAAGATAAACTATAAAGATGACTGAGTTTATTATCCCAGTGGTGCTGCATTTGGCTGCTCCCCTGAGATTTACACACACAAGATAAGTCCATGATCTTCCCCACATTCAAGCCTCATGTTGTTCCCTGACATCTTTCCTTCACAGCGGAAGAGAAGAGGCTCCATGTACCTGGAGGAGGAGACGGACAACAAGACAGAAGTGATCTCCTGCATCTTCTCCCTGAACGAGGAGGTCGGGGCTTTAGCCAAGGCTCTGAGGCTCTTTGAGGTAAATATCTCTCGTCGCCCCGTCAGTCTCGCTGATCCTCATGTGATCAGGAGCAGATTCACTCAGGATATTCGTCCCCGCTGATGATTATATGAACACATCTGTCACTACAAGGTTTCTTTCAGACCATAAGATTAGTTTCATGGCGCAGACGGCAGTGTAATTCAAAGTGAGGGGACCCGGTCCACATTGTCCGACGCTCATATGATCCGTACTGCATGAGCTCAGGAGTTTCTCCTGCAGTTTAAGACCAACCAGAGGACGGAGGAATGTTAATTTGCTGGAGGTGTTAAGTCTCTTCAGGGTAAAACTGTTTTTGTTTTTATTATGGTGCGGTTCAAAAAAACACAATTTCTAGGCATTTCCTTTGAGTGACTAAGATTGTTCTTACATCTAACCTCAAAAAATGATTAAATGACATTTTTAAAAAGGAATTTAAGTCAAAGGAATTCAATAAAAGAGCCGTTCCCTGATAATAACCGAGCGAGTTAATGAGCTGAATGTTCAGATTAACTCTCTGATGTTCTGACAAATACACTTGTTGATTTATTTGCTGAGAGTTAGTTGAGGAGATAATGCCTCTGTCACAGCCTGCATCCAGTTAGCCTAGCTTAGCATTAAAATTAGAAACGCGGGGGGGGGGGGGCTATCCAGGCTACTATGTTGTATTATCACTGGTATTATTGTTATGTAGCATGCTAATCAGGGAGCGTTAGCCGTAAGGCTAGGTTACAGAGTTACTCATTAACGTGAAACAAAACAGGCGACATGAACGTGACATCTCTTTATAAATTCTCAAGGTAGAAATATATTAAAGTGTTACAAGATCTGCTTCAACATTTACAGTAGTCATAAATTTCTCCTCCGGTAGTTTTGAGGCAGAAAGGAGGTTTTGATGATCTGTTGTTGTTGTGGAATCATTTCATGCTCACGGCCTCCTCCGCTCTAAAGACGGAGACTAAACAAACTGATCTTATCGCTGATGTTTGTTTATCAGCTGTGTGCGAACATGACAGCGGATCAAAGCAACTCTTTGATCCGCTGACCCTCCTCCCCCTCGTCCTCCTTCTCCTCCTCTTACTCCTCCTCCTCCTCCTCCTCCTCCTCCTCTTACTCCTCCTCCTCCTGGGTTTCTATATTAATGAGAAAGTCAAACACTGGACGGCGGAGGAATCAAAGCGATCGCTTTTTGTACTTATTTATTTAAAGTTAATAGAAAATATGTCACATCATTAATTCACAATACTAGTAACTTTGCACTCATGAATTTTACATACAAGATATGTAATCAGATTATATAGTGATACAATGCTACAGATTGAGTAACCGAATATTATATAAAGTAATTAAAACGGGACCATTATAACCAACTATAAGGTATTTCCGGCACACTGTAGCTGGATGTTGGACAGAACTGTATGTAAGACTGATTTAATGAGACACAACAAAGAGAGAAGTGTTATTCATAGTGCTCAGAAACAATATATTCTGCCGCCATTTTGGATTTTTGATGAGGCGTGTCAAACTTTCCAAGTCGCAATTCTGATTTCAGGAGGCGTCCCGGTTAAAAGTGCCGGCAGTGAACTAGGAAATTCTCACTTTTTACTAGTATGAGCCTGGCTCCTACATATCCCATAATGCAACTCGATAATGCTTTTCATCAGACATTCTGTTTAAAAGAGTGCAACCCGAGCTAACGTAAGAAGTCAAGTAATAGTCTAAGAAGACATTTGTATCTCGACTCTATCAAATGTTGGTATTGTCTCATTTTGAAGCAGTATGCAGCTTTAAGGAGACAGATAATCAATCGTTGAGTCTTATTCACAGGTCTGCAAATACTGACACTTTGGACATGTATCTTGTCTGTCACCAGCCCGGTAACCTCAGTTTTTGACGACCTGGGAATGAAACCTAACTGTCAACCATCTTTTTACCAGAAATGTACATGTTGTTGCTTTAAACATGTGGAATTGAACAAAAACTATCAATGTGTCGATACTTTTGACAACCTCAAGTCCAAGCCGAGATAACCTTGATGCCACCACTAGGTACAGTGGTGATAAACAAACTGAAATCCATGTGTCAAATCGGTGCTTTATGTGAATTTTGAACACATTGATGGAGCGATTTCACAATTCTGCCCATTGGAGTCAAAGATCAGACGGCTTGTGCCCACAAGAAGGTCATCGATCAATGCTTGTGCGTATTTATATTCTCTCCAATCAATCAAAACCGCCTGTGTGTACGTGACTGCACGCAGGCACATCATAAACACTGACCAACAGCGACTCCATTGTTTAATCTTCCACACAGATTTCCTAACAAGCTTGCTCGTCTTCTTTGCAAATAAAAACCCAGAGTCTCTGAAACATTTACCAGGAATTGTTTTCAAAAAACATGCAAATCATTCGGAGATAAAAACATTTCTCGGTTAAATTTTACTGCCCTGAAATGTTTTGGGGGTGGAGATGTGGGAGGGTTGATTCCATTCTGTGCCAGTTTATGTGCCAAACGCTGCTGTCCAAATGCAGCAGCAAACATCAGGATCCTCTTTGAACCTATGAGCTTGCACTTTCCCGATCCTCCCCCTGCTCCACCTCCCTCCTCCCCCCTCTTTCCAGCTTTTAAGAAAAAAAAAACAGGCCAGATGACCCCTAGACCAGCAACACGCCCCTCTCCCCTATCCCTGCATAGTAACATATGCTGATTCCCCATAAAACCGAGCTTTGAAGAAAACATGCTGCACGATTTCCACATTTTTCGTGCCTTCTGTGAAAAATTGGAAACGACTGCTGGCCTGAACCATGTGCTAACGTTTAGCTGAGCTGCACCTATCACATGCTCATGTTCACATTTTCATCCTGGGAATGTCTAATCTCCATACTTCTGAAAGGTGCTCAGTTAAAACTGCCTCGCCGTTGTTATTCGCCGAGAACTCAGGCGCATGTGACACGGCGGTGCGGTCATCATGTGACGATTCAGAGCCATGGGCCGGCCTTGACCTCGCACCTTAGCTGGGCGACATGAGGTTTAATGTCACAGAGGAGGGACGGCTCGGAGGGGTACTGAAATCTGCCTGAATGATTCCTGCATCCTGCTGGGTTTAGGATTTAGCGCAGGCTTTGTTGCGCTGGTCCAGGTCACCAATTGCACGCATGTTGAAGTATTTCTCCTTGCGCACAGAAACAGCGATATCATTGAAACTTAAATCACCGTACGAACTTCGGTGTGATAGTAAAAGCTGCTGACAGTGACAGATAACAGCATCACATAATGCAAGTCATCGTTTCTTTAAAATGCCAACCTGGGCTCAGGCTGTGGTCACGCCTGGGGGACGCTGGACCACATGGCCCCCTAAGAGAAGCTGTTACATGTACAATGGGATCCAGATGGAAGTAATACAGGAGGCCCTGCAGCTCACGCCCTCCTTTTTACTGAGCCTATAGTAGACAGAGAACATCATACTCCCTCTTCTCCCTCCCCAAAGTTACGTAAACAAACACACATTTCTGATGGTAATTACCACTTTTAAGATTGTCACGCTCTCGAAACACGAGATGAAGCCTTTTTTGCGTTTTGGACTTGTGAGTGGTGTCCAAATAAGTTTGGAAACATCCCATGGGGGTCTGAGAGAATGAGAGAACCCTAAATGTCGGCTGGGAAGGATGATTTGTTTGACGGTTTTTGCACTAAACCGCCACAGTGTGTTCTGAATGCCTTTATTATACAAGTGCAGTCTGTCTGGCTCTGTGGCAGTCTGCAGAGAGAAAAGAGCGTGACAGCTCTGACCCGAGGTCGTGGTGGACTTCACAATCTCTGATAAGAAGCCATCAGCTCAGTGGGAACACAGCACCCTCCTGTGGTGGAACAGAGACGGTGCCGCAGCCTGTTGCAACAAAAAACATTCACAGATGTTTCCTTTCTCAACATATTTCATGAAATACAACCATTTAAATAGACAAGCGCTTTAAAACACAAACAAATGTCAACACAGGTCTGTCTGTGGTTTCGCAGGACAAGGGCATCAACCTGACGCACATCGAGTCTCGTCCGTCGCGCATGAACCAAGACCAGTTTGAGTTCTTCATCAGCGTCGACTCCACCTGCTCCCAGGCCCTGGACGAGGTCATCGACGGGCTGCGTACACAGATCAGCGGCCACGTGCACGAGCTGTCACGCAACAAAGAGAAGGACACAGGTTAGTAAGTGTGTGCGTTGTGGGGAGAGGACTGACACTGGACAGGATAAAGGTGGATCAACAGCATGAGGAAACCAAAACAACGTGTCGCTCCAGATGTTTTGAGAGGGTGTCCCTGTTTCCAGATAGAAGAAGTGTTGAAATGTTGTAAATCTCTTTGTGAAAAGGCTGAGGAGTAGGCTTTTAGAGGTTCTATAAGCGAGCAACGATCAAGGTCTCCAAAACTCTGAAAAAGTAGCCACCTCTTGAAACAATATGAATAAAAGTCAAGAGGGTTTATCCTCTGAAGAGCGTGAATGTCTTAATCAAATGTTGTGCCGACTCATTCAGCAGATTAAGATGCATTTTTTCTCATATGTGAAACTTTGACCTGCAGGCGGAACAACTGAAAGAAATCAAGTGACAAGTAAAGTTATTAAGGATTTCTCTTTCTTTACTATTTATATCCAATATTTGTTGAGGCAAACAGCATCACCAAAGTCTCCAGCTGTCATCATCTGGGGACTATGAATGTCAAAAATTTGATGAAAATCATTGTGAGAGATAAATTTCAGAGGAAAATTGGTGGATGGACGATCCAACACAGCCATCCCAAGACCCACACTACTTGAAAAATAATAAAGAAATCAAATAATATGGAGATCAATTCAGCTGAAACCGTCTATTTATCAACTGCTGGCTGTTGTGTTGGCGCTTCGTGACCCCCCAGCCAGACCGGGTAATGGACAGCCAGCGCCGCCGATGAGACTGATGGCTCATCGCCCATATCGTGACCCCTTTATTAGTTGTTTCCAGAATGACATTAGTTTAGCTTCTGAGGACCAACAGGCTCGGCAGGAACAGAGGAGCCTTGTGTCCTGGTCCCAGACTAACACAGGGCAGGAGAACATGCCAAGGTCAGGGACAGAGAGACAGACAGGGCCACCATGGATCCTCCTTTGACCTCAGTGTAGACATTGTGGTCTGATGGTCAGGGTCAAGTGAACGAGGGGATATTTATGGCCTGTTTTGGAGGCTGCCTGTTTATAGAGGAGCCTGGCAGGGACACATTGTCTTCCTGGGGGCCTCGGGCTGGACCACACTGCACAAATGTAGATTAATGATCGGGCCCCAGTGTTTTTGAGAGTCATAAATCCATATGAACAAGCAGATGACCGTTGATTACTGTTCTGCTGAGTGTCAAAATGCCACGACACTGAAAAAAAATCCTTCAGCCAAAACTTCGTCTACATCGAAACACATTTGCACTGTAGTTATTTACATTAGTCAAGAATCAGACAGTATCAGGGCTGCGACAAACAATGATTTATAGCAGTTTTCATTCATTGATCAGCCCAAAACCCAAATATATTAAATCTACAATAAGTTGACAAAAGTTACAAATCCGCGATGGAACTACACTGTAAAAAACAACTGAAACTTAAATTATTTGTCATAAATAAGGACAACAACATGTGAAGACATACACATATAAATCTTTTAATTACAAAGTGATTTCTAGTAACGTGTGTTTGTCAGCTTAAACTCACAATATTAATAAATCAGCTCGCACTGGGATTGGTTTAAAATCATAAACCATATGAAAATATGTACGGAGCTTCCTGGTCTGATACATTCTTCTAATGGCCGACAGGGGGCGACTACACTGGTTCCAAAAAGAAGTCCAGTTGTATGTAAGCTTACGAGAAAAACAACCTTAATTCTCACTTGATTTGTTACCTCTGTAAAAAGTTTCCTGATTATTTTTTGGTCTTAATATCTAGTTTCAAGTCTTCCTTGATAGACTATGATGTTCATTTAGTAAATCACGGGTTTGTTTAGAGTAAAATAGACAATAAAGCAGTGTGGCGCACAGTGGGATCACAACTCTTTAATAAATCATATTAAATAAAACTGCGAAGGAAACTATACAGTTGCTGATTTAACCTTATTTAGGACAGGACATACTTTTATTAATCTTTTATTGATTAAGCTTTTGTGCCAGAGATTACAGAGAATGTAAGCAAAAACAAAAAATCCCACAAAATAATAATTAATAGAAAAGATAATAATTGATTTGAGCTCTAAATCTCTCTAGAATAATGTTGCACAGAGAGAAAGTTACAAGAACACAAATAAGAACACTTCTACTACGTAACAACATCCTGAGTTTCTAAATGTGTGTGTGGAATTAATGCTTACGACTGTTGAATAAAAACAGACATTATCAGCGTTAAATAACTGTTATTATTCTTCAGTGCCGTGGTTCCCTAATGACATCCAGGACCTGGACCGCTTCGCCAACCAGATCCTCAGTTATGGCTCCGAGCTGGAGGCTGATCACCCGGTAAGGACTGACTCACCCATCACTGTGTGTGTGTGTGTGTGTGTGTGCGTGCCACATCCTGCCTCTGCATGTGTGTGTGTGTGTGTGTGTGTGTGTTTGTGTGTGAATACGTGTCCACTCACGCCCACATGTCTTATGAAAGACGGGCTGCGGAGATGACAGGCTGCACTCTGCCGTCTATTCTAATGGAAACTATCTAGACACACAAATTGATGTCATTGCTTTAATTGAGCCCCTATAATTATAGATAATTGCTCCCTTTTGCCACCGCCATTAAAGCAAAATGTATTCATCGTAAGCTCTACAAAGGCTTCATTTGAATATGTATTTGCGCGCTCTTATTAGAGACGGAGTGCATAATGCTGTCGGAGGCCACGGGGTAGAGCCACAGCAGAGGATTTCCACTCTTTGATTTAGCTGTGAGTGGCCGGGCCGCGATCATGAGATCTAACATGGCTTTCCTTTGTGTGTGTGTGTGTGTGTGTGTGTGTGTGTGTGTGTGTGCGCAGGGCTTCACAGATCCAGTGTACAGAGCCCGCAGGAAGGAGTTTGCTGACATCGCCTACAACTACAGACAGTAACTACACCTAAAATAAAAACTATTATATAAAACTACTTATTTTGTTTGTTTTTCCAGCCCATAAAGAAGCTGGGGAGGGAATGTTTTCATATTGAAGTGATTATTCTGGGGTAAAAATTATCATAAACAAAGACAGACAAATTGCAGGTCGTAAATGTCAGATTTAAAGGGTCTTGGTCTTTGTGTGAATAATTAAGAAGTATTGTTTAGAGGCACTATAGAGAGCGCCAAACCACCAGCCACATGAAATGTTCATTGAGGTGGTTAACATTTACATAACTGTAAAACAGACAAACACTGAAATGATGGTGGGGTCATGAAGTCTGTTGTCCATCCTAAGTTGTGAAAAACCTAAAGAAAGAAACTGAAACAACTATTTCAACCTTCACTAGAAGATATTAGCAAGAGGAGGGAGAGAACTGATCGACTGTAGCAACATATAAATGGACAGTTAAACTTTTTAAACACAGACTAACACATCAACCTTGTATCTTGATCCCAGTGGCCAGATCATCCCTCGGGTGGAGTACACAGAGGCTGAAAGGATGACATGGGGCAAAGTGTTCAAGGAGCTGAAGACTCTGTACCCGACTCACGCCTGCCGCGAACACAACCGCGTCTTCCCCCTGCTGGAGAAATACTGCGGCTACAGGCCGGACAACATCCCACAGCTGGAGGACGTGTCCCGCTTCCTGCAGTGTGAGTCCCGCAGTATTGTGCTGTAGATGAAACGTCTTGTCGTTCATTTGACTTCAGAAACATCGTGGTGATGTCTCCCCCGCAGCAGGACCTGTTCAAACGCCCCACTTCCTCCCCCTCCTCATTAACACTTTCCATCCTTTTTCCTGCAGCGTGCACAGGTTTCCGGCTTCGCCCGGTGGCCGGCCTCCTGTCATCCCGGGACTTCCTGGCTGGACTCGCCTTCAGAGTGTTTCATTCCACGCAGTACATCCGTCACAGCTCCAAGCCCACATACACACCTGAGCCGTGAGTGTCCACACTTAGATATAACAGAAGGAAAAATACATCTATCTGTGATGTTAAAGCGTTTTCTTTTTATTTCTCATGCAGCGATATCTGCCACGAGCTCCTGGGACACGTTCCTCTGTTTGCTGACTCGAGTTTTGCCCAATTCTCACAGGTAACAAAGTGTCCAGTCAAAGCAGAAGCACTGAGATGACAAAAACACAAAACTGAATAAAACAATGAGCTGATTATAGCTTTTAGCATTAAAGCAACATTAAGATTAAACTTGTGTTTTTTTATATTGTTCTGTTAATTGTTAGTTCTTATGCGTATTTTCTACACTGCACTCTTGGTTTTGCACATTAATTTAGCTTTATAACTTTGTGGTTGTTGTTTTAACGAAGTGTAATCTTCACATACAAATCTATCAAAAACATAATTTTCTGATCTGCCTGCTTTGATTTTTGTTCTGTATAGGAAATCGGTCTCGCCTCCCTCGGTGCCCCTGACGAGTACATCGAGAAACTTGCAACCGTGAGTACAAGAGAAACAATTAACTCAGATGAACTAATCAGCGAAAAGAGCTTCTAATTCTGCTTGTTTCAGACCAGATGCTTCTGAACTGCTCAGACATACTGATGAACATAGTAGATAAGCAGTGCAACAGATGTTATATATCAAAACAGTGTCATCATTTCCTTTGACGTTAGCAGATGCATGCTTTATTTAATTTTATTTATGATTGATGATTTATGATTTATTTTAATTTGAGAAAACTGGTTTAATTGAATATTTTAAAACACAAACAAATGCATAAAACAGATTTGGGTACAAGCAACAGAGCGGATACAACAGATGTGTTGAATTACGATGGCTGAAAGCAGAGTGATCTGTGACGGTGAACATTTTGATTGCTGCTGATTTCTACCGAAGAAACAGTTCAACCGAACTTAACTGCTACGTCCGCTTTCGACTTCCGGCCTCTTTCCCCTCACGTTTTGTGTCTTCTCAAGGATGTTTGGGATCAAGGAGTTCTACATTAATCTCCTTGTTTGTGTGTTTGTGAATTCTTGCCTGTTTTTTGGTGTGTAGGTGATATTTATGTGTGTGTGTCCTCCAGGTGTACTGGTTCACAGTGGAGTTCGGCCTGTGTAAGCAGGGCTCAGAGATCAAAGCTTACGGAGCTGGTCTGCTGTCATCGTTTGGAGAGCTGCAGGTAAGAAGAGGAGGAGGAGGAGGAGGAGGAGGAGGAGGAGGAGGAGGGGTGTGATTGTTTTTGAGGCACAGGCTCTAAGAAAACACTGTGTACATGTCAGACATGGTGGACCCCCGCAGCAGCGAGACAAACAGTTTGCTTTTTGTGCTTTTCTTACCTCCCGCTGAACCCCCATCTGTTGTTATGACACGTTCACCTCATGGCCCAACAGGCAGTGGGTTAGTGGTCCACTCAGATTCAGGTTTAATGTGTCACTGGGGGAGTCGGCCTCCATGCCCAGCGGGGTGTGGGTAAAGTGGTTCAGTGGGTAAGTGGGGGCAGTGAGAGGATGAGAGGCTCGTCTATCGAGGTCACGGTTACATCAGCGGCTGTCAGAGGATGTGCACTCTGCCAAGTCACATCAGCCGCGAACGCCGCGTTGAATCATGCTGCACTTCCTGTTTACTGATGGGAATAGAGACACTCATTGAGAAATTTAAATTCTTACATGGTTTTCCTCTCGCAGTACTGCTTGACAGACCAGCCCAAACTGCAGCCCTTCGACCCCGACAAGACCAGCCTCCAGAAGTATCCAATCACAGAGTACCAGCCTGTTTACTTTGTGGCTGAGAGCTTCGAGGACGCCAAGGAGAAAGTCAGGTAAGGAAATACGACAAGTTTGAAGCGTTGAGGTTTAGTTTGCGTGACAAAAACTCTGTCTCACATCAGCATCTCTCTGCCCTGCAGGAGATTTGCAGCCACCATCCCCAGGCCCTTCACAGTGCGCTACAATCCCTACACCCAGAGCATCGAAGTGCTGGACAGCACCCAGCAGCTCAGGAACCTGGCTGACAGCATCAACAGTACGTGTCAGAGATACAGTCGTGATTATATTTCAAACCCAGCAGACTCTACAATCTCTCTCTCTCTCTCTCTCTCTCTTTACTTAAATTGGTTTGAATCATTATTTAAAGCCGTTGTCGCAAACCTCTTTTGGTTTATGATCCCTTAAAATATCCACTTGTGACCCATCATCATCAGTTCCATATGTTTATGAGTTGTGAGCAGTTAGTTTTGAAATTTTACGAGTGAGGCTTTCACATAACATGTTTTATTTACAGGAGAGTAATAAACTGAGGAGAACTACCGAAACAGTAAACAAGCCAGTTTGAGGCTGCATGACTTTATAAGCTCTTTATTGTTTTTCTAATAAAGATCATGTTTCTTTCAGCATCTCGCTAACAAGATATTAGTCCAATAGAGCCGTCAGCGAGATTTAAAGAGACTATCAGCGAGTTTTACACTGTGAATTATTTTAAGCTATTAAAACTTAACTTAAAAATGTAAGTTAAAATGCCGCCCTCAATGTTTGAGTTAACATAACTTAAGTTGGACAGTTTCACCACATTTAAAGTGAGCTAAACTTGAGATAAAAAACATTCTGTGGAACTAAGATATTAAATTAAAGTCAACAACAGTTCAATGGTTATTTGCAGAATCAGATTTTTGTTCCTGCATTTGTTCAAAGACACGGTCAGTTTATTTTTGCATACTGTAAAGTTTGAGGGGTTAAAGAAGCTGACTTTTATCGTGGTAAGCAAAAGTTTCATCGTGGTGAAAACAAACAACAAGGACCTTAAAATGTTTAGATTTAGATTATAGATGTTTTATTTGAGCTATAAAGAAGGGTCTCGGGAGCACGCAGAGAAATCTGCTAAATGCCGATTATGTTTCTTTAATGGGTTGAGTTGTGTACAATATACTCATAAAACTCTTTAAAGAAAGACTTTTAGAAGAGCTGTTCTAAAAACTGTTCTTGAACTTGCACTGAATTCCTGTATGACCCTTTACATTGTCATGTAAACACGTTACATTAATTCCCGCAACAACACTTAAGGTCTTGCAAATGTCATTTTTCACTTTAATGGTTTCTCTACTTGGCTGGAGGACCGAATAACCTGCCAGCAAATCATAAACAACACAATGAAAATGCAGCGACATAATGCTTCGTCTTCTGCTACGTTACTATTAAATGTATTCTTGGCGAGCACACCGAAGTCACACACATATAAATATAAATTACAGCAGGTTGGCACAGCTGCAAATCTAGAAACACACTAAAAACAGTTACATTCATGACGTTTATTGTGCGATTGTAACTCCACTGCCAAATATTATACGTCATGAAAGTGTAAGTATTTCTAAGCGGAGAAAGGTTTTATTATAAAACACTGGTTTACTGGATCATCCCACCATACTTAGATTTGTCTTGTGACACCTGAGCTGCTGCAAACCACTGATTCAAACTAAACTGATGTTAGGCAATAATAATAAAAGAGAGGATTACATGGGTCGAGCCTGAGCAGTCGATAGAAAGCACAGTGGGCCATTAACCCGCAGCTGAGATGACATAACAGGGCTATTTCTGTCTAATCGCGTGTTTATGAAATCGCATCGACGTGTTCCTCATGTTGACTAGAAAATGGAGCACAAAGTCACCGCAGAGAGTCGTTGAAGATACTTTTATCTCCTTCTGATGTTGTTTTTTTCCTGTGTTTTCAGGTGAAATGGGGAAACTGTGCGAAGCCCTGCGGAAAACTGGAGTAAAGGCGCGCGAAATCTGATCCAAGGGTTCCTGAGAATATCTTCAGCTCTCTGAATGAAGCGGCGAACTCGCGGCTCTGCGCAGCACGCGTGCAAATATGCTTTCTTTGTCTTAAAATAAAATATGCAAGTCAAATAATGACAATATTTCTGTAATCCAGTTAGTATCTTACCGAAGAGATAAAAAAAAAAAAGTGTAGCCTAGTTAGTTACGTAGGATGATAATGAATGTTACTGTCGATATTATTACAGTTTAAATGTTATGAAGAAACTTTAGTTACTTTAATGAGTTTAGATTCAATATGTAAACTTCACTTTGTGTCTTTAATGTGATATTTTTTATGCATTTCAAACCTTAAAAAACAAAACAAATTGAGAGGCAATTTTTGTGACTAGCTTTCACTTTGCTTGGCTTAATGAAATGTTTTGTTTATGCATGATATGTTGTAATAAAACCTAAAAAGAATAAAAAGTTGTCCTCTTTCTTTCAGTCGTTTATATTTATAGATATTTTAGTGTTAATTCCTGTGCTTATCAACTACTCTACATCTGTTTGAGTTTATTCTGCATCCCACAAATGTTCTTCTGTTTGATCCAGACACCTCAAACTCACATTCATCCGTCCATCACACCTTTTTTTACAATCATTTCCTCTGTCCAATTTTAATCTTTCCTTTTAAGAGCCAGCCTCAGATGTGACATTTTCTCTGCTTTTCTGCCAAGAAGTGACAAAAAGAAACCTTGATTGTCAACATGAAAACAGATTCTACAAAGTAATATCAATTAATTTAAAAGTACATCAGGTTAAATCTGTCGAAATCTGTGTTCACTTTGACATTAAAGAGGGTTTTTTTTTGTGGATTCTTGTCAAACGACCTAAATTATATACGTTTCTTTTTATAAAAGCAATAAAAGGGGAAAACATCAAGGGGCCGAACCCCTTTTAGAAGCACCACATGTAACCCTCTTGACATGATTTGGTGAAATCATCCACCCATGCTTCACAGCGTTCTCTGTGACGGTGGATTTCCCCCCTTCCCTCCGAATATAGCTCTATTTTTGTCCCGTAAATAGATGTAACATCGTGACGCAAAACAGGCTTTCAGAAAAAGACAAACGCACAACCTCATCTCCATAATCCCTCAGATGAGAAGGTATTTAAACCTGAGCGCAGAGGTGATGCTGACACACACGCAGCTCCCTGTCTGATCTCTTAACACCACACACACACACACACACACACTCCCTCTCTCTCTCTCTCTCTGTCTCACACACACACAGATGAAGACGGACGGTGTTGTGGCGCCGGCGGCCCCGTTCAGCGGGAGGAAGCAGAGTCTGATCGAGGATGCTCGGCGGGAGCGCAGCAGCTGCTCGTCGGGCTCCCCGGGGCCCTCGAGGTACGGAGACGGCTTTGTGTTCGAGGAGAAGGACGGCAGGGTCACGCTGAACGTCCTGTTCACGCTCAGCAGCGAGAAAAACGCGGGATTCTTCAAGACGGGCAAAATATTCGAGGTGAGACTCAAATGTATAGTTTTCAGATCAGTTAATGGAGTAAAAGAAGGAATATGACAGTAAAAATACACAAAAGTATCACTTTATTTTTGAATTATTGCACTGCTGTTGTTTTAGTCAGTGATGGAAAGTAACTGAGTACATTTACTCAACTGCTACACTTCTGCTAAATATTGAACTTTCACTCCACTTTCATTTGTGTGATTACTTCCGTTACTATGTTACTTTGCAGATTGCATATAAAGAGTCATTTAAATGAGTTAAACATTAGATAATTTAAATAATAATCAATTAGAAATATACATACATGTGTAGTAACTCAAGTACTGTATTTTGAGATAGATTTCAGTTTTCTGTTACTTCATACCTTTTACAGGGAAACTTTCAACAATATTGTGCAACTTTAAGGTCGTTTAGGTCAAATATAGTATAAGACAATAAAATTAATTTGATTTTTTTTGCACATAGATGTGGTGGGGTAAAAGTTACAATATTTAGAAGTGAGGTAAAGCTTGAAATTGCACTGCATAGAACAGTTCTACACTAAATGTACTTGGATATTTTTCAACACTGCACTATTTTAGTAATAACATAGATTATAATAATATTAACGTTTGCATTTGAATTTGAGGCTCCAATCTTAAAGAACAGGCGAAACACGGTCCCTCAAACGCCTCATCTGAAGCCTCAACCTCTAAATATGTTGCTACCTTCCATGTAAAACCTGTTGAAGTGTAATAAGAATAAAACAAATAAATATCCATGCTGATTAACATTTCATTTTCATCAAAACAAAATGGTTATTCTTGGATGTAAGAGCATCGATGAGACAGAATGAATAACACAAAACACAAATAGTGTTTTTTTTTTGTTTTTTTGACACATTTAAATTTCCTTCCTAGACGTTTGAAGCCAAACTCCTCCACATCGAGAGTCGGCCGGGCAGGAAGACGAAGAACAGCACGACGGATCTGGAGTTCTTCATGAGGTGTGAAGTTCACAGCTCCGACCTCGACGTGTTCATCAACACGCTGAAGAGAGTGGTCGACGACGTCCGATCAGTGCCCGAGGAAAAAGGCAACTACCTGATTTTATCATCACCGTTCATGCTTTTTTTGATCACTGGGACATCATCTGCAACATTACAGGCCTTATTAGATGTGATTGTATGATAATAACATGCAGCTAATTACAGGAGCGCTAATTATCTCCTCTCCCGTCACAGTTCCCTGGTTTCCCCGGCAGATAAAAGACCTCGACAGATGCAACATGTTGATAACCAAGTTTGATCCGGACATGGACCAGGAGCATCCGGTGAGTCTATGTTACGTTCATTTATCAGACAAACAACTGTGTGTTCATGCACAAATTACTGGCCAACAATTTACAGTAGTGTGCTATAATTAATTTATCCAAATAAAGGTGAAAATCACAGTAATATATTGTGTTTCTACAGAAATCAGACACGTTTTACTGTGAAAATACAGTGTTTTCATGTGAAAATAATTTGTTTTCATGTTAAGGCAAGCATATTCTGTTTTTTAGCATGTAAGCCTGACTATACATGACTTTAAAAATATATTACTGTGATTTTTACAGTTGTTTACTGGCTAAAAATTGCAGCAGTAAACTCACAGGGGTGTCCTGTAATTATTTTACACTAATAAAGGTGAAAATCACAGTAATATATTGTGTTTCTACAGTAACCCAGACACAATTTTACTGAGAAAATACAGTGTTTTCATGCAAAGATCATTTGTTTTCATTTTAGCACAACCATAGTCTGTTTATTAGCATTGAAACCTAAATCTGTATCACTTTGAAAATATACTACTGTGATTTTTACAGTTAATTAGCGGCTAATATTTGCAGTAAACTCACAGCAGTGTACTGTAATTACTTTAAACTAACAAAGATGAAAATCAAAGTAACATATATTGTTTCTACAGTTAGTCAGACACAATTTAACTGTGAAAATACTGTATTTTATGTAAGATTACATTATGATACTATCTGTACTATAGATATAAACATGCAGAATTACAGTAATGTTACGGTACTTTTACAGTAATATACTGTTTTTTCACGTTAACCCAACTAGCACTTGCTTGTTAGCATGTTAGCTGTGCTGTATGTTTATTGTATATTTTGTGTTTGTCTGCAGGGTTACAGCGATCCAGAGTACAGAAAAAGACGCGCCTTCATCTCTGAGCTCGCCTTCAGATACAAACAGTGAGTCAGACGTTTAATAAAACTCTTCATGAAGCTCCGAGTACCATCCAGACATCCTCTCATGAAAAAAAACCTTCTCTTTGTCACAGAGGCGACCCGCTGCCCACCGTGGAGTATACGGCGGAGGAAGTGTCCACATGGTGAGGATGAGTCCTGCACGTCGTGGTCTCAGATTGGAGGGCGACTGAAGTGTACTGATGTGGTGATGATGTTGTGTTTAAAGGAGGGAGGTGTACCGGCAGCTGAGGAGCATCTACTCCAGTCTGGCCTGCAGGCAGTTCATGGACGGTCTGCAGCAGCTGGAGAAGGAGTGCGGCTACGGAGAGGACCGCATCCCTCAGCTCAGAGAGGTCTCCGCCTTCCTGAAAGGTGACGGGAACTTAATAACTGGAATAAACAGATGCTATTATGGGCTGAGAATAGACAGAGTAGTACAGTGTGAGAGATTTGGGACACTAAGAAATCATTTTTAAATGAAAAAAAAGTGAATTTACAAAAGACTTTTGCCTTCAAAACATAAAATATTTTCTTGTAACAGTTTCACAAAAGGCTCTATGCTACTGTAACACACTTTAATGAGTGGAATTGGTGGAATTACCCTTTAATTGATCCATACAAGAAGTCTAGAGGGAGTACAGCGCTTGAGTAAGTGTACTCAGTTACTTTTCGCCCTCTCCTTCGCGTGTCTGACGGCGTTTGCGCTCGCTTTCAGAGAGAACCGGCTTCCAGCTGCGTCCAGTCGCCGGCCTGCTGTCAGCCAGAGACTTCCTCAGCAGTTTGGCCTTCAGGGTGTTTCAGTGCACGCAGTACATCCGCCACTCCTCGGCCCCGATGCACTCGCCCGAGCCGTGAGTCGCCCTTCTGTATGAACTCGTTCATTCATGTGTTCAGCTGCTTGTTCTCGTGCTGACTCGGCTCTTCTCCCACAGAGACTGCTGTCATGAGCTACTGGGACACATTCCCATGCTGGCAGATAAAGAATTCGCCCAGTTCTCACAGGTAACTACCCTGAAAGGCACCCAAAAGTTAGAAGTTACACTTGGACATCCAGTTAAAGGAGCTCTGTGTGACAGTTTTTAGTAATTCACATGAATTTATCCCTTTTTTTTTTTTGGTTGTACGTGACTGTTGAGTTGGGAGGGAGACTCAAAAATCCACTTTCTTACAAATTGAATAAACTTAATTAGCAAAAGATGATGTAAAAGTAAGGACACTGGCTGCAGTGTGCTGTGTGTTCTTTGATTTGTGTGCATTACCTTTAATATAAATCCATCTGAACATTTCCAGGAGATTGGACTCGCCTCGCTCGGAGCTTCAGATGAGGACATCGAGAAACTGTCAACGGTGGGTTTCTTATTTATCAATTTATTTCATGTCGGATTCCTAAATGCGAGAATTTTAAAGCGTAAAATTAAAGTGTAATTTCAACACATCCAGGCGTGTTTATCTTTGTATTGTTAGTCCTTAACAAAACTACGGTGGCCCTGAAGGACAAAAAAAATGTGATATTACAGAAAACACGTTTAATTCCAGAAAAAAAACATCACGGAAACTTTAAAACTGCACAATTTAAACAACAGACCTGCAGGCTCGCTTCGCTTTCATGGACCTTCAGCACCATCTAGTGGCCGAAGTGAAGAACTGCCCATCATGTGTAACCATCATCTCTCGTCGTTGTGTCCACAGTTGTACTGGTTCACTGTGGAGTTCGGCCTCTGCAGGCAGAACGGCACCGTGAAAGCTTACGGTGCCGGACTCCTGTCCTCGTATGGAGAGCTTGTTGTGAGTCTCTACGTTCACACACGCACACACACATTTACCACTACATATCCATTAAACGCTCGGTGTCACTCACAGTCTTTCACTTGTGTTGTCTCTCCAGTACGCTCTGTCCAATGAGCCCGAGTACCGCCCGTTCAACCCCGAGGAGACGGCAGTGCAGCCGTATCAGGACCAAACCTACCAGCCGGTTTACTTTGTGTCCGAGAGCTTCGAGGACGCAAAGATGAAGATGAGGTATCCACTTGTTGTTGTGATTCCATCATCGTATCAAAAGTGCTTCTTTCCTAAACCCGTGTTCTTTATTGTCCCCTGAACATTTGTGCCGAATCTGAATCTGACGCGTCTGTCAACTCTCGTCCGCAGGAGATACTCTGCAGCCATCAAGCGTCCCTTCGCAGTCCGCTACGACCCGTTCACCTGCAGCGTGGAGGTTCTGGATCAGCCCGGCAAGATCCAGAACGCTCTGAGCAAGATGAGGGAAGACCTGAGGACCCTCCACAGCGCCCTGGAGAAGCTCTGCTCGTCCTAAAACCAGGAGAAGATTGAGATGATGTTTCTTTATCTTTTATGTTATGCTGTGACGACGTCGTGCTCATCATCTCACTGAGTTCAGGCACAAAGATCCTGTTCTGGCTGATCTGGGTCACACGAGGGGTCGACCGATTATTGTTAGAGTCGGTAACGATAATTTAGTAATCAAAGAGACTGAAAACTGTTATTTAGAGCAGGCGAACATTTGAAAATGAAAATCGTAGTGTGAACAGTTAGAATAACCAGTGTTGGAATGTAACTAAGTACAATTTATCACCACTCTCACACGATTTTTGAGGCACTTTCCATTTTCTGCTAGTGTATGCTTCCACTCCACTACATTTACTTGATTACTATAGTTACTAGTTACTTTGGCAGACTCAGATTATTCAGTGTTGACAGCAGTGATAGAATGTAACTAAGTGCATTTACTCAAGCGCTGAACTCAAGTTTAATTTTGAGATACCTGTACTTTACTTGAATATATCCATTTTTTTCTGACGGCAGGCAAATATTGTTCTCAAATATCTTTTTACTCTGCTACTTTTTTTTCCCAGTAACTAATGATGACGTGATAATCGCTCAGGCCGATAACTTGTTTATACACACGTGTAAATAAATGTATTATTTCCTATAACTTTACTACTTTTGATACTTTGAACATCACTTTAAGACTTCTACTCACGTACTATTCCTCCGGGTGACTTTCACTTTTACCAAAGTAATCTTTTAACACCATATATTTACTTTTCCTCGAACACTGATTGGTCGGCTGTTGCTTGTGATGAGTAACCAATCAGATCGTGTTGTGAACTGGACAACAGACAGAGGAGGCTGCATCAGTGCCAGAGTAATTATTAGCTATTATATCGGCAATCAGACACAGATCAGATACAGATGATAGAAAAAATGCTGAATATTATCTCTAATAATCGACCGGGGCCAGTAATCGGTCCGTTCCTATCAAAAACACAGCTGGAAATTGTCCTGATGCCTCGTTAAAAATGTTGAAACACAATTTGATTAGCTTCAGGCACATAAACCACTTGGTTGTGATTATGAGAAGATCATTTTTTGTCTTAAATGACCTGTTCTCGTTGCCACAAACACGGCTGGAAACTGTACCAGGGTCTCCCTAAAGAAATCAGTTGGTATCACTCTTACAAATGTTGAAACACAGACGTCCATCGTCAAAAACTACCTAGTCGTATCACTCTTACAAAAGCTGGAACGCACACGAAAGTCAGGTCATAAACATGTTCTGTGAACGTGACATGACCGGTCTTGTAGAGATGTCTGTATGTATCCACAGAAAACTAATTTGAACATATGTGTAGTTTGCAGAAACCTACAAAGAAACTCCTGGGGGCAATCATTCATCGTGTATGAGATCAACTCGTAAGAGCACCAGTTAAAGAGAATCACAGTGTAGTCGGGTTTGTGAGGCTCCACACTGGCACGTTGTGTTTCTGTGTAATGTTTCATGTGACGACGATGTAAAAAGAAATAAATGTTTATTTTCCTGAAGAACCGAGCGTCAGTGTTTTCACCCTCCGGAGAGACGTGAACGATGGTTCTGAAGAGAGACGAGAGAGACTTCAATAAGAGACCGGAACCACTACAATACGAGACTTCTCGGACGTTTTCTAGCCTTTTTTTTTTTTTTTATTCCAAACCGACTATTTCCATTCGGGAAAAAACAAAAAAAAAAATCTTGGAACCCATTTATCTTCATGTGTTATTAAGCAAAGGGAAGGAGCTAATTATGAATGATTTAAGTATCATGTTCCCTTCAGCTGGTCAAGGCCAGAGCCAGCAGTGAGGCCCAGCACGTCGAGCCGGGCCAGGTCACCGAGACCTCACAGTCGACCACAGCACGGTCCGCAAAAGCTGCACTGCTGACAGACGCTCTTCTCTCTTTATTTCTCTTTCTCCTCGCGAGTGAGAAATTGGCCCTCGGCGGCTCTTGACGGACGTCCAGCGCTTTGATCTCCACGCAGGCGACAGCGCATATCAAAGCTGCGCACGTCAGAGCTTCATCCCTTTTAAAAAAAAGACAAATCATCTCCATCTGCAGGACTCGTAAAGCATCCCCCGCCATCGGCGCGGAAGGCTGGCAAACCCTCCCATCAGCCACCTTGTGTTGGGAAGCGTTCCCGTCCCATAATTCCACTGTACAGTAAATCAAGCCCCGACTCTGGCCTCCCAAGGAAAACCCTGTGTTTGTGGAGTGGAGAAAAAAAAATAGTGTGTGAGGAAGGGAGCGAGGGGATAAAGCAAGTGGAGGGAAAGAGTGATCTACTGCTTGACAAGTTTGCAGGGACACACACATGCATGCACGCACGCTCTCCAAGCAAAAGTCAAACACTTTATAATTTTCTTGTATCTCGCTCTGCATCCAGCGCCCTCAAATCCACAAATCCCCATGAAACCGCCCGCCAGGATCCGAATGTGCTGAGCGCTAAACAAAAGCGGTGTTGCCGCAGCAACGGGGCGACCAATAAGGCATCCAGCTAGATTCCTGTGCCTCGCGTACTCGCCGCTCACAAGCTGTATCGTCCCGACTCCAACCATAAGTGTTTCCTTTATTGATGTCAGGGCCCTCCCAGCCCTACGCTGGCTCTGCTGCCTCCTCCGGGCTGGAAAAAGGGTCATGAGGTTCACTTTGCCCTCAGGCCCGAGAACTCAGGAAGAGAGACACGAGAAAATCCGCTGATTTAACGCCTGATAAAGAGCTAAAAGCTTTGTTCGTAGTTAACAAATCAAGTACCAGGGGATTTATAGATCAGTTATAAGCCAGCGAAGGGGCAGAGCAACCTTTTTGGGAAAGAGGTTTGAAGAGACATACCAACCTCAGCTCATCATAAATCTTCCTGGTGAAGAACTCACTAAATGTTTTGGCTGAACCATTTAGCCACCACTTGTGTCTATCTCAGCCATTAGCCATTACTTTTAGCTAATGTTATCCCATTAAATTGTTCATCAATACTTTTTGCTCACTATTCCCACCATTTTTCTTTCACTTTAAGTTATCTACTTCCAACATTCAGCAATTAACGTCAGCTATATGATTAGCTTTTTGTTGTTTCCATTACTGTTGGCCATTACTTTTAGCGATAACATAACACTATCTCACTTTTTATCTGTTACTTTTCGCTAAGTATTTCAACCATTCATCCATTAATGTTAGCAATACAATTGGCTTTTTGTTTAAAATCTTCATCCGTTAGCCAGCTAGCTAGCTAGTGATGATGCTGAACATTTAGTCAAGGATAAGGACTGATAGAGGAAGCTTCTTTTAGACAAAGAGGAATAAATACTGTAGGTACGATGCATTTGAATGTTTGTTTTTTGAGTTGGTACAAGGCCAGGCTAGTTTCCAACTGCTTCCAGTCTTTATGCTTAGCTAGGCTAACTATGTTGAGCTTCAAGCTGTGGACTTTTTATCTCTTTAAAGTCTTGGAAAGAAATCAAGTAAGTGTATTTCACTAAATGTGGAATTATTCTTTGATTAAGAGCAACTTTTATATTTATCTAGAAACAAATTTGGATGGTGTTGTTTCCTCCAGGAGGAAACTTTTAAAGCTAGCTTAACACATTTGTTTAGCTAGCTCTTTAGTTTGTTAGCTCCACTGTGGTTACAAGGCTTTTGAATCATTAATAATGTACATAACATTATGTATGAGTTACAAAACAAGTGAGGTGTTCATTAGTCTGCTGTAGAGGTGTTGTTGGGTGTTTTCTTGCTCTTAGATAGCACAGAGCTAGCTGACGAGCTACCTTCTTGCCGAGCTAAGATAAAAACAACTCGCTCTTGTTCCCAAAATGTTGATTTATTCCTTTAAAAACAATGACGGTGAGTCATCTATCGGGGGGATAAAAGGTCACGCTGGAGGAGAATAATCACCGATAATCCAAAACATTTCCCTTTTTAATGACCTGTGCCTGAATTACAGGGCATTAAGTTAAGCCATTGGTTACGTTACCGCATTAGAAAGTGATACCAACAAATCCATCGTGCAGCTGTCACAATCTTCGAGGCAGCCACAGTTTGGACCATCAACAGACGCCAATCAAAAGTGGCGATGGAGCACTTTTCGATTGACTTTCTTCTACTCATCACGATCAACATAATCGCTTCATTCTGGGAAAGCGTTGCACAACAAACCGGCCGTGAGATTAAATCAAACACCGGCCTCAAAGAGCTTTAATCTCCCTCTTTGTTTCCCTTCATATCATGCTCCTCATTATTTTTATTTGCTCTCTTTTTGTTGAGCCCGGGCTTAAAGTTGGCACGGCCGCAGAAGAATTATCTGAGGGGGGAGATTAGGAGAAAGTTGGTGAGGATTTTTAAGGCGGTCTGATCCCTCTTTCATCCATTTCACGGTTTGTTATTAGTCCACACACCGCATGAGGTCAGACTGTTTGCGGGGCGTAATAGCTTCATTCAGGTTACATCAAAAAGGTAACATGGAGGCCCGGAGCCGGTGACATCTGAGGACGTGCTTCCAGGAAAGACTCTGTCAGATCTCCAAGATGGATCATATGTTGGGTGAAATCTGCAAAAAGGAAATCTCGATTGCCGTTCCGCTCCTCGGCCATCAGATGGCGTCCTTGAGTCGCTGGGATTCTTTGTAAAAAGCCACTTCATGACTCATGATTCAGAGGAAAGTGGTTCAGTTAGGGGGTCCAGTGTCCTTTCCTGTGAGCTTTTTGGAAATCACTCAGTGTGCGCGGATGAAAATGCCAGCTTCTTGCACCTAAAGCAGAGCGAACGTAGAGAGCGGAGACCACATTGGAGCAGGAGAGCGGTAGTATGTTATGCTTTGTGGATGGCGGTTAACGCGGCCCGTCCAAGAAACATACGAGTTTGATGAACTGGTTTGACATAGAGGAGGTCTGCACGGCCTCCGCTCGCTCTGTACTGTCGTGCAAAAAAGCAGCGCTGTACTGTAGAAGCTAGTGTCTCTGCATTTACAGTCCAAAAGACTGAGACCTACGGAAGCCCTGAGGGTCAAGTGAGATTTTTCTCATTTTCTGGTGATCCATTATCTGAGTCTCTCACTCCTGTGTGTGTGTTTATGACTCGAGAAGTGGGGTGAAAAAAGGTCCCTTAAATTTTTGGTTTTTCCATCTGGGAAGACGAATGAAAGCAAGAATTTTCAGGGGATTATTTTTCCGTGTGTGAAACCAGGCGAAATGTTCCGTTTGTCCGGCGAATTGTTGCTTTTCTGACGTGTGAAACCGAGCAGGGAAAAAAACCCCCATTGTCCTGATAACATTTGGATCCGCCTTTTGCCGTCCACTTCGTCCGTATTTCTGCATGTTTTTTAAAGGCTTAGCGGATACGGACCAACGGACCAGAACCTGATTGACTGATTTGACTCTGAGCAGCGCCCTCTAGTGGCTGTATCGCTCAACATCCATTCCTATGTGAAGAATGGATGAAAATACGTAGGCAATTACGGTTGTATCTATTAACGTACGTAAATGGAGCAAAAATGAGCCACAAGACAGCCTTCCTCTGCTGATTGGAGTCTTGTGCTCTTTATTTACCAAATTCTGTCTCTGTGATGAACCTTGAGGCTTGATGTCTTGATCTTCTGATGGTGCTAGTCTCTGGACACAACTGATCCAGGTTCTGCAAATCATTTAAGAGTTACTAAACCCCTTGGAAACCTTTCGCCTTCCGTTCAGACTACCAGCCTTAATCTGTTTGTTGGCATATCCAGATTGTCTCTAGATAAAAGAGAATAACCTGATGGTCCAGCCGAATCAGGTAAATTGTCTTGAGACTTGATTTCAGCGCGCAGAAGTACACATGAAATGGGGACATCAGGATTTCCACTGATGAACTCGCTGCTCATTTTAGATTTTCGAAGCACAATATCCAAGCACAATAATCTACTCTGTTAGACGAGCGTGAATGCGCGCTCATCCAAACGCTCCACCCCTCGAGGATTGGGTGCATCTGTGGAAACAAGTGATCAGCTGTCACCTCCGATGATTCACGATCGAGTTAATTAAACGAATGCCCTCCGCAGCTTAGCGGGCGTATGGCTGCTTTGAAAGCGGAGATGCTGCCGCTTCACACATGGCATTCCTGTGATAGCATAATGAGCCCTTGTTTTACCGGAAGGCATTACAAGTCTCAGCCCAGCGAGCCCGTCTTGTTTCACGTTTGGTTCGAGGGGGCATCGATAATTATTCGCCGAGGTAAGGTGATGCGCATCTCCTCCTCCTCCTCCTCCTCCTCCTCCGCCTGCCTCCTCGCGAACCGCTTGTTTTGCATGTCATGGAACTGGAGAAGACCTGAAATGACCCCAGACTCTCATGCCTCCCAGAGCTTTCCCTGCGATAACTAACCCAATACACTTTCACCCGTCACCCCCTCCCCTGCAGGGTTCGTCCGACTGCTGGACTCCGGCCAGGCCTCCTAGTTTTTCCCCTCATCCGAACCTTCCTGTGGAGTTTTCTGTGCACCACAGCAGGTGGAACGGCCCGTACAAAGATATATTCTCCATGTGATGCGGAGTCGGCCGCTGACAGCGAGAACGCTGAGAAAGCGTGAGAGCGGGAACACCTGTGGTACGCTGATCACGTTGGCAGCGTCTCCCCGATGCATTCCTTCATACTACAGCCCCTCTTGGCAGGACATAACAGACAGCTGATGTAACTCACTCTGAAGAGGAGAGAAAAACGAGCTCCCTGTAGAGACCCGAGCGGCCCTCTGTTTATCTGTAGCCGACCCAACAGGGCAGTCAGAAACAATAAAGAACGGAGCTCACTGCAGCCTGCGTCCATCGCACCTTCAGACAGACTCGGCGGATACTCAGAAAAATATTTTATTGAACATCTACTCGAACAAAAACACACAGGACCATCGCTGAAAGTGCCGCACAGGTGTCTACATCTCGGTCATCCAAAAGCAAAGCTTCCGGTCGCCGCCGATCACGCAGAGCGGGAGCGTCCGGTGCCAGCTCAGGCCGGATCCCACGGCGGCCGACCCGATCATCACCGGCTGTAACGACATCGGTATATGATATGAGACTGGAGCTGAAGGGGAACATTTGAAAAAAAAAAAGATCTGGAGCTTGAAAAGCGTCTCACTGACCTGCGGGTGGCCAAGATGGTGGATGAGTAACTGACTACAGATCTTTCCAGGACATCCGGTGGTGGCGAAGAGGTTTTCGTTGGCTCGAGACCACCTGAGGAGAAGATCTCTTTAAATATCATCGCATAAGAAATGTGTGTTTCTCAATGGAAATTGGTGAAAACCAAACACGACAAGCCTCACAGTAATTTACAACGATTAATGTGTTCGTCTTACTTGAATAACCGCGCTTTGTCCATGTGGGCCGGTCTTTTTTCCTGAGGGTAACTGCAAAGAATAAAAAAACACAAGATTTAAAGCCCCATCACAAAACGATTCTATCGCGCAGCATCAGCGGTAAATAACCCGAGTTACCTGGAGCGAGTTATGTCCCAGATGAGCCAGTTGTTGCCCGCCACGGCGCCGACTTTGATCGTGTTGGTGAGGCACCAGTCAGCTGACATGAGCGGCGACTGACCGCAGTCCAGCGACAGGATGGCCTGCTGGGTCACCAGGTCGTAGAAGCGAACGGTTCCCTTCTTCTCTGCCACCATTAACTGGAGAGGAGAGGCGCGTCATTGAAGCTAACATATGTAGTTTATGTTGCTAAGGTGAATCTACAAGACAGTCTCTCATTTGAGGATGTTGCGGTGGCCCAGACGACCCGTGATCAGATCTCAAACGTCATCTGAAGGTCACGTGGCTTCAGAGGAAAGTGACATTTTCCACTTCACCCGACTTCATGACTGGGAGACAACACTACAATTCCACACGGCCAAACAACTCAAGAGTTCGACCTTTGGATGCGAGCATGCACCTGAAACAAACCCGTCCTACCTTGAAGGCTTCCTCCGGGTGCCAGCACACACTGATGCCAGGAGAGCGAAGTCTTAGAGTTGTGTTTTCATTTCCATCCAGGTCCCACACTCTGTTTTTTAAGGGGAGCAAGACAAAGATAAATAGCAAAACACAGGACTTATAATCAGCTCCCATTAGTGAGTTTACAGGCTGATTGGACTTGATGTGTGAACCAACCTTGGCCTAAAATCAAAAACAGGATCCACTACCTCCTAATTAATAACAAAGACGGGGTTTCAGAGTAGCTCCGAAAATAGAGTCGGTATTTGAGCCGCCCTCGGATGCTTACATAACATGTGAAAGAATTCACCTTCCCAAGGTTTCTTTTTTTTAATTTTTTTGTTGTTGTGCTCCGAGTCATATTTTTCATCGTCTGGACGGTTTAACTGTGACACGCGGGCCGCAGGTATAACGTCAGAGGCTTTGTTATGACTGCGGCGTTCGCTGACAGATTCGAGCTCGACTTTGTCCAATAATTTTTGCGAATATCCCCGCTTTTAATGTGGGCAATGATAGACGACGTGTTTATATCCGAGCTCATGTTTTCTCCTAATTGATTCAGCTCCTGCTGCTTTGTGCGCAAAAGTGATGTACAGGGTCTTCCTGCTTTTCCAGGGAAAAAGAGCTCCTTTTCTCAGATCTGGGCCCCCGAGCTGCGAAGACAGACCGACTTATGCTGGACTCCTCTTTCAGGGAAAAAACGCCGGCCTCACATTACATTGAGCTATGATAGCAAGGGCAGGGGGTGGGTGGTGGTTGGTGGTGGTGGTGGGAGAACATCACCCTCGCCTGAGTCGGCGTTACGCTCCACTCACATTACAGCAAATGTTTCGCTGTGGGCGGCCCGCTGCCATTCATTTTCTGTGGAGTATAGAGAGGGCAGCTGAACGCACGTCAACTGAGGAAGAGCAGCGGAGAGAAGTTGAACGGCATCCGACTTTGTGCAAATCAAAACAGAGAAGACAGAGAGAGAGAGAGAGAGAATCAAAGCTCTGTGCGAGGATTGTGACCGGTCTTCATTTGAACAATAGCAGATTCTAAAGCCGAGTAAGACCTATGATAGCAAAAGCAGCTGAGAAACACCACGGATGTAATGGATCACTTGGATGGAGAGAACTGCCGGTCCTGAGACCTGGATCTATGGTTAACCACATCTGAGCGGTCCTGAACTATACCAAAAAAAAAAAGAAAAAAGGTGGGGACGGGGGCAAAGGGGTGGCTGCAAGTGTTTCTGGGAATATTAAACAAACGCTTGTGGAGCATGGGAAGGCGCTGACTGATGAGGTCATGCAGAAGACATCATCTAATAAAGCCCAAAAAAGTACCTCCAGAGACCATCTAAATGTCAAGTGTGTTGTTGGAGAGATTGATGTCCTCGGCGGTGCGGTGTAGGGGAGGATATGCCCCGTCTCAGATGAAGACCTCAGTAAACACTCAACTTTTCCTGCTTCATCTCCCCTGCAGCAGGACAGAGCCCTGTCGAAACTCTGGGTTTCTTTCCCTTTGCCCGTGTGCAGACTCAGCCAGAGCCTCCACCATGGAGCATGAGTGAGGCCGAGGAGAAGGAGAAAAAAAAAAAAAAAAAAAAAAAAAGAATAACCCCCAGACCACACCAGGAAAACAACGGCTAAACCCTGTTCTTTCAGACCACTAGCCAAGCAGAGCTCAATTGCACGCTACACCACCAACGGCCAAACTGTGGTCAACCACTCTGCCCTTCAAATGGAGAGCACCGGCTCCCCAAAAAAACATAACCTTTTCCAAACGAGGTGAAAGACATGAGACACGAAAACACGCGTGACCGCCTCTGATAAAACACAGTGTAATCGCATAACACTACATCGAGCAATAACACTCTGCTTCCATGTACAACAGAGTTGAAAAGGACATCTGAAGTCCAGTATTGTGTTATCTAAGTGAGAAAACAGCGTGGCCAGAGAGTTACGGTTTGTCAATGTTTCCCATAAGTGGAGGAAGCGGGAAATGCCGTTAGCGCTGCGTGATCTGATTTATTGTAGAGAGCAGAACAAATAATCGAAGGGGACTGGAGGGAGAGAACGGGAAGAATCGAATAATATAATCCCATCACGGAGCCTCTCTCAGGGTCGCTCTGGTCGAGGCGCACAATGTCTGCATCAGCATCCATTTCAACGGGACCTGCTCAACAACAGGTTCCGATTCCATTTCGACAACCGGGTAACGTTATCTGTTCTCAAAACCTTTACTGTTGGGAGCAATAAAGAGTTGAGAGTGAAACCATTTCCCCTTCAAACTCCTGGTGAGTTCAGGGACCCCCATATCAGGACGAGTAAAGATAACTTCCCAGCCAAGGAGACTTCCAGGCTCGGGGATAGAGTGTGAGGAATGACTGTGGAGTAGCTCAACTAAAAAATATCCTTTTCTTTGGTAATTAAAGGAAAAAAACACATCGATAGGATTACAAATTGGTGTGAAGCTGATCTACCATCGACTACCAGCTAAGCAAGGCCTGTTAGGATTGAGACCGGGTGAAATCTAGTTAGCATGTGAGCAGAAAAGTTCCAATACAGAGTTTAAAGTTACGAATGAGTGGTTAAAATAGTTTACTAGAATGATATGGCTACAAAGGACAGCTCAAATTGATAGCTAACGGCTGAAATAGATTATGTTAGCGAAGTGTAACTCCTGAAACAGATTATGCTAGCTAGACATACTGGATTAATTGCAATAGGTCGCTAAAAGTTGAAGTTATTAAAGTAAATACAACTGAAAAGCTAAGAAAAAAACCCACCCTTGTTTGCCAAAAGTTATAGATAAACAGTTGAATTAGATAACGGTAGTTAAAAGTAAAGGCTAATGGCTAAAACAGATAGTGCTAGCTCAGAGTAGCGGCTAAAAGACTGAAAAGCTAATGGATAGATTTGAAATAGCAAATTGCTAATTATATAGCTGATGAATGAATGGTGTACATAAATATTGTTAGCTTAAAGTAAGCTAAGGGCTGAAATAGGTAACGTTAGCTAAAAGTACTGGTTATATGATTGGATAAGATAGCTGAAAGTTATTAATATATTGGGAAAATGAATGAAAGCTAACGGATGAAATAGATTTTGTTAGCTAAAAGTGATGGCTGAAATGGAGAGTGCTCGTTAAAATTACTGGATAAATGGTTGCGATAGCTAAAAATAACAAAGAAATGGCTGAAATAACGGAAGATAACTAAAAACTTAAGAATAATTGCGTGACGTAGATAACTAGCTATTGAGAAGGATTAAAACAGCCTAGTTAGCGAAAAGTTATTAGTCCAGCTGAATTACATGATGTTAGCTAAAAGTAGTGGATTGATTTTAAACAGTTAACGAATGTTATGGCTAAAGTTAACGGATGAATGGTGTGAATAGGTAGCTAAAATGTATAAATGAGAGAAAAAACAGCTTAACTTGTGAACAGTTGAGTTAGATAGACAAAGATATGGGATATATATTTGAAATGTAAAAGAAAAGTAATATATAAAAGGTTTATTTTATTTACAAAGTGTTGTATAACGCCCAGCTTTTAATCTATTCAGAGGAACACATCAACAAACTGACGACTTGTGTCACATCTGAGCGCGCCGTCGGGGGTACGTCAGGTTAGGATGGAAGATATAATAGAAGCGTGGATGAAGATGTGAAGCCGTTGTAATTTGTTTCCCCTTACACAACGTCAGAGATTGAGGAAGGGAACGGATTACCAGCGAGAACAGAATGAAACGCTTTGAACCATAAACATAATGCAGCGGCGGCAGCAGCAGCAGGTGTGCATCGTCCCGAGTTCACCAGCGAACTCAGTCAACCCCAAATCCCCTTTATGATGTGCAGTGTGCCCTTGCGATCTCTAGATGGCACATTTCCCCACAGACAGACCGGCGTCACTCCACCTATACTGATACCACGAGCTGTTTAGACTACGCCAAGCAAAGTGTAAACTCCCCCGAGGGACCGTCGGAGTCTGGTTCCCCCCACCTAAGATGCCGCGGCGTCCATTTGCATGTTGGCTGCAGCAGAGTTCCCACAACTGCAGGGGACCGTGTTGACAAAGCTAAGCAAACTTATAGTAGAGGCCTCGCTGCCAAACCCAACAGAGTGATGGAGAGGTCAGGAGTCTATACATGCAGGAACACACTTCCTTCCCTCCCCGTTTCCTCCTCTCGCATCGAGGGCTCAGTTTGTGTGGGCTGACTGGAAGGTCCTCTCCTGTTAACTTGATCTATCCGTTGTTCCGCCTCTGTCTTCCTCCCGCGTCCCATATTTTCTCAACATGACAGAATTTAAATCTTTCAGCAGATGGAGCGCACTCCTGTTTTCTCTGGCCGGTCAGCGGAGGCACGGGGAGGAGGAGAGTGGATGGGAGTGGAGGAGACTTGTTCATACTCGATCTCAGACCTTCTGATGCAGCAGGAAAAGGAACGACCGTCGAGCCCGTCAAAAGTGTTTTACAATGACAGATTAACTGGCTGTCCGGTCTCAGATAAACACTGACGAAAGATAGATTTGACCCCCGCTTTCAGATTAACCTTATAAAACATATTCTGTGCCCCAGGGCTGGATAACAAACCAAGTGTAGCAGTGGAACATGTGCTCTGTGGCTCCCTGGCTGTGGATGCTACAGTTATTTATGACAAACGGAGTAAAGTCAGAGTGATTAAATCAACTTTTCTGTCCTGATCATTTTACTGGTCATACTTTTATTAACGCTAGGGGACGTTTACGCAACATTTCTGACATAAAACTGTGAACTGTAGTTGGACACGGTGTTCCGGGGGCCTAAAACATACAAACTTTTGAAACCTTGAGTGTGATCTTTTAAAAAACGGCACACTACGGTGAAAACTGTGACGACAAGGCCCGGCTTCCCTCATCTGGGGTACGATTTACAGCCATGCACGAACAGCAGGACAACGAGAAACGTGATCGACTACCGAGCTTTGCTTGTGCCGCCGACTCGTCTGAGTTTATGGATTAGCTGCACCGTCACAGGTGTTTAAATCGCAAAGTTACCAGGCTACCAGGCACTCTACGGTCTTTTCTTTTCAACCAGTAACAACTTTACTAAAGGACTTTTTTCTTACGTGTAAACAGAATTTCTTTGGTTTGATTTCTTCGGACAGAAGAAGCCGTCTGACGGCGTCCGCTTGGACTGCGATGCAGAATTTGCAGTACTTTCCTGACATGTTACATTTACAACAATTAGTTGAATAAAACAATCTGCAGATGGAACTATAATGAAAATAGCTGGTCTGCAGCTTTTGGGTCGAGTCTAACAGTTTCGGACTGATTTGAAGAAGAACAGGGCTCAGTGCTGCACCACATGTGTGCATGTTCCAGAACCAGCCTGCCGATGTAGAGGGGGTTGTCCCTGAGGTGACCCTGGCTACCGACACACTTTTTCCCTCCTCTAGCATTAATTGAAAGGGAAAATTTGGGGACCTTGTTATGGGTCCCCCTTAGAGAGGAAAATCTTTCTGCAGCTAATTGGATTTCCATATTTAACCAATTAGCTAGAAAAGCTACAAAGCGGCTCTGTGCTTACGCACGGTCACACCGGAGCATGTTGTGCTTAGCATCGTGTTTCACTGTGGAAACACAGTCAGGACTTTCTGCACCATTAACAGAGAACAGAACTGAAAATCAGAAGCTGGGAACACACACACTCTCTCTCACACACACACACACGCACACACACACACACACACAGAGTAAGAGAACGGTTTGGACCTGCAAGTGTGGTCATCACTGACGGAAGCAATTTGTTTCCCCTCTGTGGGCTCGAACACCAAATGGTTAATGTAGCTGGTGTGGCCCTCCATCACCTAGGCAACCGTACAGAAAACAATATGTCAACAAAAACAGTCAGATGAGCATTTTTCTTGCAAACTTGGGCTTTTTTTTCACCGGCTGCGGCTCGACAAATCTGAGCGCGCGGCTACGTTTCCTGTATCGCCAACGACCAAATGTCAGTGCTAAGTAAAGAAAGTTTAACGGCGACCGACAAGCTCGGTTCTGGCCAATGTGCTCCAGATGTTGCTCTACCTTGACTTCATGCCTATCCTGAAGATCAGAAGTCAGCAGGCGTAGCTTTCTGTCAGCCGCGGCGGTGCAAAATCTGCAAAAAAAAAAAAAGAGAGAGAGAGAGAGGAAGAGGAAAAGAAAGGGAGGACGTGAAAATAAACAAAGAGAGAGAACATCAAAACAGAGTCGGACTGTACAGACCCAGTGACAGATGAAATCTCTTTCTGCGTTTTCATGCCTGCAGCCTCGCAGACTGACACCTCTGGATGAGAGCGTCGGTGTGTGTGGTAGAAACTTGGACGGCGATCAGTGGAAAGGCTGCCAGGGAGATTCTAATTGCAAGCTAAGATAAACAGGGAGAAAAACAAGATTCCTCACGCCATTTACGCATGTCTCTGTTCGAAAAAAAGAACCTGAGGAGGACTTTCCCTCTAATCAGTCGTTCTGCACACCAGTGCCTGCAATTATTCACACAATTACACTAACTCACTTATGACAAGAAAAACACACACATATCACCAGAATAAACAGACAGCGGTTCACACATTTGCAGTCGCAGGCACAGATGGATTTGGCTTCATGTCACCATAAACACCCTTAACGTGCTTCAGGGTATTACTGCTACAGTAGATTAGATTATATTAGGATAGGCCGTCTAAACCTACAAATTAGCGTTACAATTTGGAGTAAAGCATGGAACACATTCTGGCTCTTTTTACCTTTTCTTTTCTTGAAAGTCGAAGCTTTTAAGTCTCTTTATTTTTCTGCGATCATCTTGCGCAATACGATGAAAAAAACAAAAAAAGAAGTCACAATTAAAAAAAGGGAAAGTCTGCTGAATCTGAGCTTTGTTGTTGAGGAGCGCTGCGATTGTTTCAACACGAGACAGAAATGAGAGACGGCAGTTTCACCTTCCCCCGTGTGATATCACCGCAAGGTGCATATTGAATTTCTCCCACAGGAATCAATAAAGGTACGTCTTATCTTATATCAACAAAGACCTGAAAACACGAGGTAAATACAGTTTCTGTGGAAAAAAGAGAACGTTTCCAAAGGAGAAGCATCTTGTGTTAATCTCGTGAGTCACATCAACATTTTCACTACATACACTGCAACTTTTAGAGTAACAACAGAACAGTTCAACGTCCTGGGAAATGCTTTTATTTGGGGCTACAGCCAGCAGCCAGTTAGCTTAGCATAAACCTCTGAAGCTCACTGATTCACACGTTATATCTTGAATGTAGAAATGCAAGCTGTGGTTTTTACGCTGATTAGTGGCCGTAACTTTCTTGGTGACAAGACCTGAGTAAGCATATTTCGCTAAGTGTCAAATAAATCTTTGGTACCCACTGGCTGTATCCTCGGCTTGGATAGGCGTGTAAATTGTTCACCGTCGCCGTTCTACTGACCCCTACTGGTTGTTCACGATGTCAGAACCGCTGAGGGTGAGATAGCATGAACTTTTGCATGTTTTGCCCTCCTGGGACACTTTTTATATCAACAAAGAACAGATTCTGTTTCAATTTGCACACCTAATTTTAAACCAATTTTGAACCGTTGGAAGGATTTTGACCAGAGAGAGAACACGTTAAGTTAGTGCCATGAAAATAGCCTTTTTTTCCGTTAACCCAAAGTGTGAATCTAACTTGGTGTTTCCCACACATATACTTTACCGGTGACCGATTTTAGCATAGTTTTATTTGTTTGATTCCTCTGAGAGAATGACGATCTGTTTGCATTCCTTTAATTAATGGACAATCTCATGTTGCAGTTTCCTGAAATTCAAACATGCTAACAAACGGAGAGATGCTCTCTGGTGTTACATCCCTCCTGTAAAACACATTTATCGTGATGCGTCCTCTCCTACTGAATCTGGCGCTTCTTATGTCATTGTTTCAAGCTTGTTAGTGCATCGGGTTGTTGCAACGTCTTTGGTACCAAGTATGCTTTATTTCCACAAAAACATCCTTCGTTCCTTGCTCTGTTTATTGGTTGTTTTGGCCGTGTGGTTTTATGTTATTAATGTTTCACTTAGGTATCCTATATTATTATCTTTATATAAGTGGCGTAAAATGTTCTTAAAACGACAACAACATCATTTATCGCAACTATTTCTGTGATTATATGCTGTCCTCCATGATTCTTTTCATGACAGGCCTGACCGTGAGTAGCAGCGGGAGAACTTTGTTTACTCCTCATCCATCTTCCTCTTCATTTCCTGTCGACTCTCTGAGGGTCTGTTTACTTGTCTTGTGTTCTGTGCTTCTTTTCCTGACTGGAAGAGACTCATCAGTCTGCGTATGTGGTGGAAGTCGGTCGTTATGTGTCTTTGCAGGATTCAGTAATCCTCCCATTACGCGCCGCTGTGGTGGACGGTGGCAGCGCTGCAGCCCTCTCCCCTCCTCTCCTCCCCCCAGCTCAGCTCTCTCGCTCTCTCTGGGCCCCTGCTTGAGGCAAGCCCGTGAGAACGTTGTACTTTTCCTGGAAGGCACGGCTACGTGCAGATCGAAGGGAGGGATGGAACCTGAGTGGGCAGTCATCAGCGCAATAACATGTGCGCACGTCACAGGGCTGGCTCGAGGGCCCTGCGGAGTAAACCACAGAAGGCCAGGAATTATCGCTGCCTTTCCTTTTCAATTACAGAAAGCTTAAACACCTCCGGAGGGAGCACCGAACCTTCCCATCCTCTGCTCCAATTAGGAGGAAACTCTTGCTTTCTAACAATCCACAGTTAGGTTACTTCCCTCCTGTCCAAGGCCACCTGAAATAACTTGGCTCACATCCTGGCAGCTGCAGTGTGTGACAATGAAAGGCGGTTATGAGCACTTTCACACAGCGTGGCTGCTCTGCTTTCTGCACAACTGCCTCTTGTTCTATTCAGAGGCGTGCTTGTGAATAATCACAGCGTTGTGTTTAAAGACAGAAACGTCAGGTTTCTGATGTGGGAGTGAATCGTGGCCTCCTAATCCTATTACAATGCTCTGATGACCTCTTGCATAACAAGAGGCCCACTATCAACACCATCTTATATTAAAAACACATTTATGCTTATAAGGTCATTACTGCAACTGACTGATGACTGAGCAAATATGTCAGCACACTTTGCATGATGGATGGAGGGCTGAGCTGCTCGAGGGGCATGTCCGTCAAATGTAACACGTGTGTGTGAGTGTGTGTGTGTGGGGTGAAAATGGAGGGTTGCATTGGTTTAAAGCCTCTAACGAATAAGATGCTAACAAAAAAAGTGATGTGAGGTCATGCAGAATGCTGAATGCCCAGTTTGAAAAAGTGTAAATCCACCATGACATCTGTTGGTTTGTAGACTCCCGTTTTGAAGCCTTGAGTTTGGCATCATGGCTGTCGGAGCCAGATGTGACCATATTTTGACTGGACGGTGAAGCAGGGGAGGATATCCTAGCGACTTGTCAATGTCAAGGTTGCCATGCCCTAAAGCACACCCTGATTTATCGTCTGTTTGACTCAAAATGGGACCATAATTTACAAAATAAACATCATGTTGTATTGAAACAGATTTGAAAGTAGAGATTGAGACCATAAACTCATCAGGAAACTGTTTACTGAGGTAATAAATTAACTGAGAAATAGGCACATTTTACCATAAGCTTAAATGAAAAGCTTTGGGTTTTGAACTGTTAGTTGGACAAATGAAGCAATTTGAAGTTGCACTTTGGGGTTTGAGAAATCTTTTCAAATTTTTTTTTGACTGTTTATAAACTAAAATACTCGATTAAATGTGAAAAAAAATGGCTGATCGATCGATAATGATTATTTATAATAATAATAATTGATAGTTGTCACTGCAATTGCAGATTAGAAAACACAACAGCATCATACTTCAGGAACTTGTCATATATCTTGTCATGCTGGACACAAGTACCAGTACCTGATAGTGGGTATCCTGTCCAGCCGGGACTCGGGGCTCCAGGCGAGAGCATCCACACGCAGTTCGTGATGAAAAGCTCGAAGAACATTAAATTCAACTCCCTCAACGTCCATATCCTCCTCCTGTGGGAACAAACATATGGTCAGAAAAGGATAAAGCGGGAAATATTTTAGGTGAACGAGGTCATGTGATATTGCATCTCTCTCACCTGGAACTGGCAGGTGCCCACTACCACATACTGGTTTCCACCGTAGGCCAGGAGGGAGACGGGGGTCCCAGAGCTGAAGGGACTGAATTCAACCACATGGACGTAGTCCTCGCACGGCACCGTGTAGGTGGGACTGCGGCTCGAGTCCTCCTGCATTGTGTGTGTCCTGGTGAAGCTGGATTCGGATCAGAGCTTCCACTGTAATACATAAGAGGACAGATAGAAGACTGCATTTACAGAGTATGGTTGTAGTTTTTTTTATAAGAACATAATCTATGGTGGAATAAAAATGTGGGAATTTATATGAGATTTAAAGATTAAAAGTTCCTCAACCTCTGACGAGCACAGACACTTGAATCAGACACTCTCACAAGGTATACATGCTCTGGATTTTTGCTTGGAGAGAACGTCGAACCAAACCTCATTAACATTTCTGCTTATTTTATGTATACTAGTTTGCACAGAGACATGTAAAGCTAGCAGAGCACGATTGAGGTATTATTACTAAACCATATCGACCATCCTTCAATTCGGCTCACATGAACACACACACAAAGCAGTGATGTTTGATATATAGGCGACATGATTAGTTTGACTCAAGGTCAGCTGAGGTTACGTTGGAGGGAACGTCGATATTCCCACAACAAAACAATGACGATCGTAGAGAAATGCAGAATGCCGAATTTAGAATAAGACTACCGACTGTTGAATGGTTGAATAAAGCTCACAATTAAATAGGATTACAGTTCAACCAGGCAGTGTTCAAGTACTTAAATAGAAATGGTTGAAAATAGACAGTTGAACGGCTCGTCTCTGGGTTAATAAGAAACAAGGCGATCTATCACTATGTTTATTGTGTCCTCATATTATCTGAGCTTACGTTTGATCCACAACACCTTGTTAATTTAGCTCACGTTCACACTGCAATGTGTCACCCGGCACTAAGCTAAAACGTGTCCGCTATCTGGCTCTACTCTTGTGTACAGCTAGCTAGAAATTAGCCAAACAAAACTTCATGTTGCCAGTTTTTCACTTATTAAATGAACGTCCTGGCTGATGATAATTACCTCTTGGTTGTGAGACTTTATTCCGATTTAGAATACAGCACTGATTGATACACGTGAATAGCTTATTTTCATGAATTCCTCTGAATCAAATGGTGCGCGCGTTTGGGATGTTGTCAAGCTTCTTCCGGGTTCGACATGGACCGTACCATCGAGTGCAAATGTCGAGGGGGGGTTTGCTCAACGTAAATTAAAACATCTTAACCGCTTAACGATATATCATCACATTATTAAGCTTAAAAGTTTGACTTACTGTTAATAACACATTCTTGTATCCCGTGACGAAAGTATAGAACTATTTAAAAGAAGAACAATACTTTCTTTTACCGGACCTCTGCCATTGTTGTGTACTACAAGCTGATTGGTTAAGAGAGAGCAACGTCATCGGCAATTTAAAATTTCAAAACAGCTGCTATTGTCGTGGACGTGTGTTCTCGGAGACAACTACATTGTTACAGGTTTGCACCGTTAAATTTACGTTTTTTGTGATTTAGTGTAGCAGCAAACATAAAACAATCTGAGTTATATGTGTACATCCTGTGTGGACTGACATAAAAGCACATTGTTTTTGTAAATTAAGCTACCTGGGTGTCAAGGAAGCTCAAGTGTTTCCCTTCAATGAGGAAAAGAAAGAAACTTTCATAGCTTTCAATGAGATTACTGTTACTAGTTGCTTAAAAGCACATTTGTTATGTTTATAGTCGATGTTCTGCAGTAAAAACCTGGTTTATTCTTGTTTTTGTGTTGTTTTTGAATGTCTTGTAAGCAAAATTGACTCTATTCCTTTATTTTCTGTTTAAGGATAATATGGAGTCTATTAATGACCGCCTGAAGACGATGGTTAAAGTCTTCAGGAGAGAGTGCCACAGGGTTTTACACTCTGAAAGGACCACCATTCATGGAGCTGATGACATGCTGATGGTGCTGCAGCTGGCTATCGCAGAAGTTAATAAGCAGGTAACTGTTCAAAAACAGCCTCTCCTTAGTTTGAATCACTTCAAAAACCCTTATCTGTCCCTCAAGGAGTGGCAAACAGATTGCAATTCACACACACACACACACACACACACACACACACACACACACACACACACACAAAAACAGTTCAAAAGTGCAAATGTGATCATGCTGGCCAACAACATTCAACACCACAAATGTCAAAAATTGAAACTGCATTTATGAATCCATCCATCCAATTTATAAAGCTTGTGTTCTGCTTTATAAATTGTAGTTTTGTAGTCCACAAAACATTTCCGGAGCTAAACAGCATCGCAGCATTCTCGTAATCCACCCGTTTTAAACTAGAAAATGGTTTTATACACGTTGTCCGGACGTAATCCGCGTCTCCAGAAGCCGCGGGATCCCTGATTGATTTAAAAATAACGTCTTTTTAAATCCATTTGGGATGTTGGGCCTTCTGGAAACTTCACGCCAGATGAGCTGCGCAGAGCCATTTTATGTTTTTAAAACAAGTCCTGTCCACTTCAGTTGTTGAGGACAATGCTGTTTTGCTGTGCAGCTCCAGAAATGTTTGATGGACTACGAAACTTTCCATCAGCATGCGAGGAGGAGATAATGACTGAATTTTCATTTTTGGATGAACTTCCAGAGCTGAGGCGAACAACACCTTGCAGTCAGTTGTAGTCCTTTTTCACAAAGGGATGAAACTAACAAATGAGAGGAAAAGTTAAAATACCAATAACAGAGGAGGAATGTCATATGATTCCTGCTCCAAGTTATCCACTGTACGAGCTGAATCCACATCATCATCACAACATAGTACAATTGAACCATCAGGCCGACTGTCATCACGTCTGTGACTGATGACATTACCGCAGATTTCCGGCTGAGACCGCTCATGGCCCGCTTTTGGACCGCGGCAGAAGGTCTTTTCTGCTTTTTGAACTGATTGGTTCCAGGCCGTCGGTAATTACGGCTGCAGCCTCCACTGTTTTCTCTCTTCCTGTGACAGCACGGCGGAGAGTTCAAAGTGGCCCTGAGTGATGTCCTGATGGCCTGGAAGCACTTACTGCTAGACAAACTTCACCTGCCGCCCCCCGGCTCTGCACGCTTGGAGAACTATGATCTCATCCTGGAGGCATACGAGTCCTTCCTGAAGCGCTCCAACACCGTGGACCTGGTTGATGTCTTCTCCATGTACAAACAGCTGAGACCGCTGGAGTCGGATCCAGAGGAGCCCGTGAGCTCGGTGAGGGAGAATCAGACTGATGATTGTAGGCGATCAGATTTTTTGCTATCAACCGATTTATCTGTCTAATTCACTCGTGGTTTTTCTTTTGAAAGATCCAGCTGTTTGAGTTCTTATCAGGCAGCACGGAGGTCTCAGAGCGGCCAGACTCCTCGGTCCCGTCAACACCGTCTAGCAAAAGCAGATCCTGCAGCTCACAGGTAATAAAAAAGGTGCAACTTGTATCATAAAGCAGCATAAGAAACCCTTCTTTCCCATTTGCCCTCAGCCCTCATTTAAGTGTCTTTTTTAAGAACACAAAATGCTTTTTTTTTTCTCCCCCTGGCGATGATCCACGCATTAGCTTTCCCAGTCTTGCTTAATTTCTGCCTGGAGTCGGTCCGGCTCTTACTGACAGGAACTCTATATCAAATCACTCGGATTTAAGAGCGCAGTGTGAATTCAATTACCGGGCAGATGTTTAAAACACAACACCATGTGGGGCTCCTGTAACAAGAGGCTCTTTTCCTCCACTCTGCTCTTGTCACTTGTGAATTTATGAGTTTTTCGCGGAGGCTTGCTGCCGCTGCACCACCAGCGAGAGTGATGTAATTTTTGGAGTTTAATGCGGGCTGTCAGCTCCTGTTTATAGGGGGTTTGACTCAGGCACTAAAGCTACTGTCCCTTTTTTTTTTTTTGGTAAAGGTTTATAAACACAACCTGGACGGGCCTCGAGCCAAGAGCTGAACTAAAGGAACAGTTGGGTGTTTTGGGGGAAATGCAGAGATTCACTTTTTGATGGAGAATTAGATGAGAAGATGAATATTGAGGTCTTTCAGCGGCTTATCTTAGAACGAGGGATGTCCTCATTCGGGTTAGTTCACGTTTTTACAAGGGTTGACTCGTGCATGTTCGCTGTTTGGTTAGGTAATCCTTAAAATAAGCTCTAAAATGCTAAAAATGGCACAAAAACATACTTGATTTAATTTAACCTCACTGTACATGTTATTAAGAAACAAATATTTTTACTGCATCCACAAAATAAATCAGGAATTTCAAGATGATGTTATCATATCTAGCGATACAATATTTTTATTGTCCAATCTCTAACCCTTAACACAGAGACTAAAGCTATCTGAGAACATTGCTACCACTCATGTCTTGACCTCACAGCCAGCAGCTAGCCTAGCTTAGCTTAGCTTAGCTTAGCATAAAGACCAGAAACTGGGGAAACTGCTAGCTTTGCTCTGTCCAAAGTAAAAAAAAAAATGCACCTCCAAACACCTCTGAAGCTCATTTCGTTAGCTGATTTCAGGGTTCGTACGGGTGCTTGAAATCCTTGAAAGTATTTGAATTTCAATGTTGTGTTTTCAAGGTCTGAAAAGTGCTTGGATTTTAGTTTAAGTGCTTGAAAGTGCTTGACATTATAACTGTCTTTTTCACAAAATTGGGATCAGACTGGATAATTAATTTCTTAAGTTTTTGCTATTATGAAACATAATTTTAGATGTTTACAGCATAATACAGTAAATTGTAATTGTGATAAAAAGTGAAGAAAAAATAATGAGTATATATATTCCTGTAGATACGTATTTTAACCCAGCAATAAGGTGCTGGAAAATCTTGAAAATGACCCTTAAAAGTGCTTGAAAAGTGCTTGAATTTGACCTTGAAAAATGTGTACAAACCCTGAGATTTGTAAGATGTTTTCTAACCTTAAATAATGTCCATTCTGTTTATGATTTCCAGGTGAAAATGGCCGTGAGGAAGGTTTTCTGCTCTTATCTCAACTTGCTCGTGAACTCCAAGAACGACATGGCCTTGGCGCAAACCCTCGACGTCCCGAGCCGCGCTCTGGGGCGACAGGCGTTCACGGACCTGAAGCACGCCGCACAAAACAGCAAGAATTCTCTGTTCTTGGTAAGATGACATCATGTTGTTAGCGATGATGTACCCACGCTTTACATCCACTGGAGTAATCCTCTCTCTTTTTCGTTCCCTATCAGACCGTGACATCTTTCGTGAGGGCCATCCAGCTCGGAGGGAAAGGCTACGCTCCAGCCGAGTCCGACCCGCTGAGGAAACATGTCAAAGGCCTGTCGGACTTTGTCCAGTTTCTAGACAACCTGGATGAAATGCTGGGAGAGATTCCAGACCCAAGGTACACAACGCAGCCCAACGCAGCTCCCCGTTTAAACGGCTTCAAAACATTTACAGTCGATGAGAAGTGACGGATTTAAAACTCATTCCGTCACTGTTTTGTTGCTATAAAGTAATTTTACATTTGAGGAATAGTTTGATATTTTTCGTTATATTAGAAGTTAGCTTCTATTCATCACTGTGGGATAACGATAAAGCTACAGGAAGGAGATGATTAGCTTAGCATAACGACAAGAAGGAGGGGGATAAAGCCTCTTCTCGTATTCTTATACGTTGTGAAAATTTGCCTACCAGCGCCTCTAAAGTTTATTTTAATCACATTAACAGCAAAAAGCCAGCTGTTGCACCTGCTTCCAGTCTTCATGCTAAGCTAGGCTAAACACATAGTGGCTCTTCAAATGTACTTTAACGACGTGAATGTTAAAAAGAAGAAGACAAAAATCGATGTAATTGTTATTACAGAAAACCAGCTGGCCTGGTTCTGTCCAGTGGTTTGAAAGCGGTGGCCAGGCACACTAACTTTAATATTATTTCCTTGAATATCTCTGGGCAGTGTAGTTTTTCCTCGAACGGGAGTAAATAACGCATGTGGTGGAAACTATTTCCCGCTGGGGACTGAAAGACATTCGTTGCTGTCATGCAGCAGGAACATGTGTGTCAAAATAAAGTACAGTGTGTGTTCATGGTAATTAGGGAGCGCCGCAGGGCTCCGGGGAGCGTGCCGACGTGCCCGCAAGCAGTTTGAGATGATCACAAGTACTTGTTGTGTCTTGCTGCATCTTTTCTTCCTGTTCATCATCGTTACATAATGTGTTAAGTCATGTCATTGGGTGTTTTGGCTCCTAGATTATGTTTTTAATGGTGTTTGGACGACAGTGGGGCTTCATGTCGCAGAGGAATCAGACATGTACACAGAAAAGTCTTTGTTGAAATGATCAATTCATGAGATTTGACCACGTGAAGTATCTAGATATTTAAATCCGGAGGGGCTGGATTCTTCAGCCTTCCAAAAATGTGAATTGAAATTGAAATAAAGTCGTGAAATCTAAGCAGTTTAAGCAGTTTTTCCCCTTATTTGCCAGAGATGAATCACTTATTTGTCATAACTAATCCAGCGTACGCTCGGAGAAGCAACTTTTCCATTTCAAATGTTGCACCATAAACACATTCAGAATCCCCGAGAAATCATCCTGAGCGGATTAGGGGAAGTAAGAGATTCCAAGAAAAGTTGATCGTGCTTCGGTATCTGGCAGCGACGGAGGTCAAATACAGTGAAACTTGTGATTTATGGCTGAATGGGATTTTCTTTGAATTGCTTCACTTCTTCCTACAATTTTGAGTTCACGTTAAATTCTGTTTCCACTCTGTTTTGGCCAACTCTCGTGAATTGAATTAGTTTCTGAAAGCCGATCCGAGCCGGGCTCCGCGGGGCGCACCGGCCTGGCAGGCACCTGTGCGCTGAAATCATAAAAATCCACCTGTCCCATCGCGGCAGCAGCAGTAATGGCTCCCATCTAAGCTCCTCCATGATAACATTTGGATTGCTAAAGCATGTTCATCTCTGCTAACATCAAAGGCCGTCTCTGTTAAATAACTTGTTCCCCCGTTTGGAGCTCTCACTTTGATGAATTATCCTCAGATCACTCCTCCATACCATTACAGATTATGTGGGATGTCGAAGCGTTTGGCAGCACAACAGAAGTGGCTATCAGAAATGATTTAGCCGCTCAGTCGTGTGAGGGTGGAGCTTTTGGAAGGCACCCTTTTGCAGCCGCGACGTTCGGCCTCGAGCCGTAACAACACATGTGATGTTTGTGTAGTAGTGGATTCGACTCTCGCCGCTCCTCTGAGGCGCTCTCGCTTCTTGAGGCTGATGAGACGGTTGGTGAACTCGGCCAACATGTGTCTTTCAACAGGCAAGCGGTGCCTCGACGCTCTCGGCGGAGTACTGTGTTTCCTCATACAAACACCTTCTGTGGAGAGCGCAGGGGCCCTTGTTCGCCGAACATCTGTTTTCCCAAATGATTCAGTTACTCGCTCGCATCCGAGCCGGGTCAGGGTCGGACCACCGCCTCCCCACCTTGCTGCGATCTTTTCCCTGCACGCTTTAGCGCACTCGACTGTTAGAAACCCTACAGAAGTGATATGTTGCTATGATTTTTGGACGTGCAGCGCAGACGGTGGAAAGGAGGAAAATCCTGGAGTTTCTCCGCTGACAGTCCATCGCTGCGAGCAGTGACAGTGCCCAGGGTGACTTTAACAGGGATTTGGAGCATATTTTCTGCTTCGTAACTGTTAACATTGGCAGAGCCGCGTTACAGTGAAATAAAGCTCAACTGGATGTTAACACCGAGACAATTACTCTGAGCCCTTAAAGTCAGTGTCCAATTAATTGAAAGTGAAGCTGCAGTATATCTCCCGAAGACATTCAGACGAAGGCCCGGGCTTTTCTGGGTTTTTCAGTTTTAGGAGAGAGTTATTCATGTTGGCAAATATTGGCTGAACTCTTGAACGCTATTAATTCTATCCAGATGAAATCCTGCTTTCCAGAACAAATCCACTTTTTTTTCCCTCTCATTGTGACCGTCGTCCGTGTTTGTTCTCAGTGCGTGCGGAGCCCGGCTGGTGGCCGCCATCAGGGCAGCGCTGGTGAAGGGACGCAGCAGCGGCGACGCGGTGTACGCCGCGGCCGACGAGACGGCCAAGGAGCTGAGGGAGAGGATCTGCCAGCTACACCAGATCCAGAAACAGACCGCTAATGGAGGCGGAACGGGGATCAGCCCCGCCAGGGTAATGTATAACCACTCTCTCAGCCAGCCGAGCTATAGTTCTGGCCATACATTCGCACAAAAAAAACCCACTCCATCTTCTCGCTGCTCCTCTCCAGCCAAAGGCGCACGCAATCAATCACGCCACGGCGTACGGAGGTCGGGACACCGTGAAGGCGCTGATGGCTCTGCTGGACGAAGAGGCGTCGACGCCTCTGTGTCGCAACAAGGCGGAGCTGCTGTCTGAGGACCAGCCCGTCCTCGACGGAGCCGAGGGGATCTGCATCCTCACCTTGTTCAGGTCGGCACAAATACTCCTGTAGTTCTAACAGAGACCAGATGGTTTATAGTTTGATGCCGGTCCACCACTGAAATATCTTCACAACTGTTACAGACATTCATTATCCCCAGAAGATGTACCTGACTTTGGTGATACCCTTCATTGTTCCTTGTTTTAAAAGACTTGCCTCAAATGCAACCCAGTCAATGCTGAGTCTTCTGCCAAGCATGTTCTGTCTGATATGTACCTATCGCAGTGGATTAAGAAACACGTGCAGAGTGCTAATACTGTTTTTATCATTCCGTTCATTAAAGACGAGGCGTCCTCTCAAAGACTTGTTTGTAACGGGTCTTAGATTAAGCTAAAGCCTCAAGTAAACATTCATAAATTAAATCTAATCATGGAAAAGCGGCTCGTGCTTCCGACAGTCTGGGATGTAAACACTGATGTCGTCCTCCTCGGCTGAGCTGAGTAGACGCTGATGCGGTTGGTGAAACGGCTCACAACAAGGTCTGTGGATTATCCTGAGTAACCGGGTCACGATATCTGGAAACACGGTTTTTGGAAATGTGTTTTTTGGACCCTTTTTAGCTCCACACGCCGAACGCCATCTAGTTGTCTTGTAATGGACAGAAGGCAGACGTCTCCAAAGCTCGGCAGCTCACACCGAAATAATCTAGATGAATAGAAAAGTGCTAGAATAAGAAGGAAAATATATGTATATAATTGATTTTAGGTCAAACTGTTCCTTTTTAAAGAAAGTCCTCACAGAGCCTCGAGTCAGATCTGAGCTCTCTCACTGCCACAGGATTCAGTCGGAGTGGGAAAGCCCCTGAAACAGCAATTAGACCAACATGAGACTCTACAACTGTCTACTGAAACCATATGGAGGAAAATCCTCCCACACCACACTGGAACAATTTCTCCGGTCAAACATCTGAAATAAAAATAATAACATAAGAAAAACAGCCACTGGCTGTGGTGGAGGAGGGGGGGGGGGAACCTACATTATTCTGAGGTGGATGACATTGAATGGCTCGCGTCCAAGTTTTCGCAAAAAAGCCCGACATCAGCTCCGTCTGCCGCTGGTGAAAACATCTCTCACGTGTTGTGCGAAGCTGCCGTGTTTGTAAGAAGCGGTGGGTAGATGTTCTCTGTTGGTGTGACCGTGTAACCTTCTTCTACTGTTTTTTTTTAAAAACATTTATAAACCTCTTGTCTCTGCTTCAGATCCCCTGAAGTGTCTACTGGATGTTCTCCAGAGCCTCTGAAGAACCGAGTCCAGAGCCGGCTAGAGCTGCTCAAACCCAAGGTAACGTGGGCCCCTCCGTCCAAGAGCCCCAAATCCAAACCATCAGTTACTTCAAATTGAATCAGATGTACAAACATTGAGAATAATGTCTTTACATCCTGTAATTTCTCCCTGGTATTATGTTATTTATTTTCTTAGCTGAAGCGCACATCTTAACTGGCTTCCACGGTTCCCGTTTGCACAGCTGTGTTTTAGCTCTTCGTGCTGGTTTTGAGGGTGCTGTTAAATCCGTGGCATAAAACGACGTGTTCGTGGGGGATTCGAGCCGTTAACCAATCCTCGTGATTAGTGATCCTATTGTCTGGGCTCAGCTCCGTTAGCTTACAGTGCACAATACAACACACTCTATATCCCATAGTGGGATCTCTTCCTTCCTTCTTTCCTTCCTTCCTTCCTGGCTGTCAGCTCAACTGTTCTCTCCTTTTACCTCAGTGGTTTCTGGTCAGCGTATGGAAGCCAACTGCTGCCGTGAAAACAAAAAGAAATGTCAAACTGAATTGATTTTGACATTTTTTATCATAAGTCCTCATCAGTTCAATTTTTCAGCTCATAATTATGGCTTTTAATCAACATTTCAACTTGAAATTATTATTTTTTTTATCTCATAATTACTTTTTTGGACATATTGTGACATCATTCAGTGTTTCCCATACGTAGGCTTTACTTGGGCGGCCCATCCAGGTAAATTCAGACCCGCCCAGGAAGATAAAATCTGCATTCCACTTTTTTCATCCAGTCAATGATCAATTTACTTCACTGTTTCCCACACGTTAACTTCATTTGTGGCGACCACAGTATCTAGATTGGCCTCCACATTTTGGCGCATCCCGACCTCGATCCTCACTCGAGACATCGCACCTGTCAATGAATATCATGATGTCATAGACTCTGATACAGTGGACTCAGTGACTCTATTTAAGTGCCATTTAAAGAAACTTGTACTTTGAGTTTTTTCATGCCACTATGCTGCTTTACACTTCTACTCCGCCACACAGCCCAACAAATACAGTTTGTTTCAGTAAATATATAAAGTAAACAGTCTGATTTAAAAACCTCGTAGATATCAGGATGATGAGTAGCAAGAAATTGCGATTTAGAAAATTCAATGTATTGTTGATGCGTGCAGATACGTCTTTGTTTAGTTTTTTTAACTCCCGTATATCGGCATCGGCTTTATAAACCCAGTATATTCAAGTCACAACTTGACACTGCTTACATGCTAATGCATCAGTAATAGGAATCTAAATGGATAATATATGTAAATATCACTAACAACAAAGGGCTCCTCTGCACCATATTAACACTTTCGCACTTGAGAACTTTTGTTAAAATGTGCACACAGGACTTATTTTAACAGTGTTAAATTACAACCTCTTCCACCAACACTCAACAACTGCTGAGTCACCAGAAAAACACCTGACATCACCAGCTTTAGATTGCAGGTACTGCTGATCTTTTGACATGCGGTAGCTCCGCTGTGTGAACCCCCTTTTTTTTCTTTTTTGAACATGTATGCTAAACAGATTTTGTGAAATGGCTCCTTTATTTGATTGCGCTAGCAGATGTCATTTTAGCTCCCCACAATCTGGCTGCCTTCCTGTTTGAGTGCGCTGTAATGGTCCCTGGGCAGCTCACCGCTTCCTGAACTCGGCGAGCGGAAGCTTTCTGCATCAATTTCACTTTGAAGATGCCATATCAGTCGCGTAATTCGACTAGCGAGGGGAAACTTGAAAGGTTATTGTTTCCTGTTGTCTGCTGAATGACTTTATCCCCGACTTCTTCCAGCGGTTTCATCATGCGCTGACGTCAACTGGCACACACGGAGATGGACAGATTTAGTTTCTGATTTTGGGACGCTTCCAAATCTCTTTCTCAGTGATCTAAACAAAGAGAAACTCGACTTGAGCTCTTAATGCCTATTTTATTGTTGCTCCTCTGTGACGTCAGTAACGATGGGACTTGATTGCCTTTATGTGTTTTTATCACGGGATGACTGTATCGGTCTTTGATGCTGATAATAGTCGCTGCACCTGTTGCTCATTCTCTGATTTTTTTTTTAATCACCTGTGTGTGTGTGTGTGTGTGTGTGTGTGTGTGTGTGTGAGAGAACAAATGTCAAAACATAAAGCTGCAGAAATTGCTTCCACCTGCGTTTTGGAAGCCCCTTTTTCGGGGGAATGTCTCGATCAGGTGTCTCCAGCATCGTGTCAGGTAGCGTGCGGAGGTTATTTCAGGACAGCCTTCGGAGGAATGAGGGCCGTCTGACCACTTGGTGCCATGTTGGGCTCCCACCTGTTGTAATTGGATTAGATGTTCTCCGTCAGTCGTAGTTTGGCCGTGTTCACTCTCCCGTCCCCTCCCATTGTTTCTGGGGCGTCTCAGATATGTTTTATTAGCATGCAACCCGCGCGGCGCACATTTTTAGCTCCCATTATTGAAGTGTGCCTCGTTCTCGGGGTCGCTGTTGTTTTAGGTGCTCCTTTTTTTTTCTTTCAAGAAGTTCTTTTTTCGAAAAAGCACAAAAGGGCTTTGATCCCCTTTGTGCCTCACGTACCCACCCAGCTTTGCTCGCTGTACTTTTCCCTCAGATTTCTCCTCCCTACTGTGGCCCACTGGCCTGAAGGGTGAAATCCTTGGATTGTGATAATCCCAAGCAGGCGTAGATCAAACGGTGGATGAAAAGCCGTGGATCTGTGTGCTCCAGGGCCAGGGATTGCACTCTTCAGCATCGTTCACCTTGTTTTAACTTAACCAGGTTGTCGGAAAAAAAGGCGTTTTTAATGAGGTGCTGTTCTACAGGCTTTGACAGTGTAGCTGTGATGAGATTGAAAATAAGATTCTCCTGATAAAAGCGGTGTAAAGTCGGGCTAACGTGAGATTCATTAGCCTTTTTTATTAATGAATACAGCAGTAATGAGGTGGCCTGTGATCAACGTCTATACGTGAGATAATTCCAGCAGAAGAGATCGGGTTGATTAATAATGCCTTGCTCTGTGTCATTTGAGGTGAAAGTCTGAAAAAAGTCCAAAATCCAAGATTTGAAAACATACATTTTCTTGATGAAATGTCCAGACAGCTATCAGATGGTCTGGCCTGGACTTTGGTACAGATGTTCATTGTTCCTAGAAGATTATCCGAGTGACTTTGGAGATCATTTGACTGTTGTAGCACGTTCAGATGGATTACCATGAAAGTTGGTTCAAACATGATGATTTTAAATTGAATTATAATCGTTTTGGTGACCATTTTGTTTTCATTTAACGCTTTAACCATGTCAAATGTGTTATTTGGTCTGATACATTGTTTTATGACCAAGTACTTGGGCAAAACATACTTTTAGTTTATTGACTTTATGGACCAAATCACTGTGACAGCGACTGTCAGCTCCGGGTAGATGACTGGCAGTCGATTTGCATTGCGATGATACGTGAAATCAGCTGTTCTGTTCATGCGACATCTCTTGCGTATCTGTCCGTCCTGAGAAAAGGGATCCTCCTCCTCTGTGGCTCTTCTTCAGGTCTCTTCCATCTTATTTTTTCTCCCTGCTAAAAGGTTTCTTTTTTTGCACAAGGCAAGTTTCTCCTCACTCGACTCGAGGATCCAATCCAAGGACAGAGGATGTTGTAACTGTAAAACCCACTGAGCCAATGTGAATGTGATTTTGGGCTCTATAAATAAAATGGATTTGAGTTCTGCAGCCATTTTGAGCTGCAGCTGTAACATTTTAAGAACTTATCTGATGTGTATAGGGGTGGGTTTTGGCAAGAACCTCACGATACGATACGTATCACGATACTTTGGTTACGATACGTATCACGATATTGCGATATAAATAAAGATGAAAACACAAGTACCTGTATTTGTACATCAGATGATATTGATCAGAGGACAAATTGAGTCAAAACTATTTCATTCAAAACAGCCTCTCCATTTAATTAATTCCCATGAAATTTCCGGGCAGTAATATTCTCTTTGTCCAGCTCGTTGTTCTTGCTATCTCTCTTAACTTTGAAGCCAAAGTGCTTCCAAACGTCAACTTTGAATTGCGGAGGCGTTGTTAACTTGCCATGCATTTTGCAAAGACCTCAGCCACTCTCTCTACTACAGAAATACACCCGCCGCACAGCAGAGCTGCTGTTCGGTGATATATCGATATTTGGAGTTGAAAAATCGATATTGTATTGGGCGGCAAAGTATCGCGATATATTGCCGTATCGATATTTTTGCCCACCCCTGGTGTCTAATGTACTTATTTTATGATCTACGCTCCTCTTGATAAACCAAGGAGACGTCTCACTGCCGATCGATGCTGGTTTTGGCTAAACTCAAGCTCAAGTCATTTTCTTTAGTCTGTGGCCAAACACAAAAAAAAAGTGGTATTGTTGTGATGTTTGACATGTAAACTGTTACGTGATTGATTCTGTTATATTTACTGTATTATGCAAACACAAACTAAGATGGTGACCGTGATGAGCCTTGTTATTGAGCTCAGAGCTCTGCAGTCCCACGCTGAAGCCTCACAGAGCAGCTAGCACGCCTGCAGAAAGTTGGCATTCCCCTCTGTCGGCTGAAAATATGCAGGAGTTGGAAATCACTCCTTGAAATTCAAGTGAGAGTTTCTTTTTTTCTTAGGCAAGTGTTGGAATCTGAACACCTGGGCCACCTGCCCTGAGTCATTGATACCCATCATCACCATCATATCCGGTGGATTCAGGTTTTTTTTTTCTCTCTGTGTATTCCAGACCAAAGACAGAGTCATTCGATCCCAGTTTGCGTGCACGTACAAAGATGATGAGCTGCCACTCAACCGCGTGCTGGAGTTCCCCAGCAGCAGCCAGGTCCCGACCTGTGTGCACCCAGCTCCCAAACCCACAAACACGCCAGCTGAGGATGTGGATGAGGACGAGGAGGAGGAGACGACCACAGGTACACACGCAACCGTTAAAACCCAACACTAGCTTTTAACGTGCTCCAGCGCACGCAAGAGGAAAAAGCTCAAAATGTCAACACGAGCGTCGCAGCGTTCCCTTACTGCCGGGATCGATTTCTGTTTCCTCTGACGCCACACAGCTGGACGGAGGCCCAGGCACGCCCTCTCAGCTCCGGCCTTGAACCCTTCCCAATCCTAGCCCTGGGACCGGTGCTAACCATCGGCCATTAAATGAATCCCCATTCTATAAAACCTGCTCACACCCACATCTGTAGTAAAAACCTGAAAGAACACACACACACACACACACACACTCAAACTCACACACACACACACAGACTTCTTGCCCATTTCCCCGTCTGTCTTTTGTTCCGTGGGAATTCGGGCTCGGCTCCATCAGGCGACATGACGAATGTTGAATTTCAGCTTCATAGAATAAACACACAGCCCGCTCAAACAAGAAGCTAACGTCAGCAATTTCGTCACAGCATTTTCTTTTTTTCTTTTTCCTACCAGCTTGTCACACTTGCTTTTGCTTTATTTCAATCTTTCCAGCCAAGCCTGAATGTCTAAATAAGGAGCAGAGCGCTGAGCAGCGGGGGGCGGCTGCTGCTGCTACTGCTGCTCTGGGGCAAAGAAGTGGAAATGCCCAAAACAGAGGTGCAGCAGGCCCGGGCAGTAAAAAGAAAAGTGGTGCTCAGACGCAGAGCAAGAGCAACAAGAGGAAGCAGGTGGACTCTGACCAACATGGAGGATCAGAGAATGAGCCGCCACAGAAGAAACAGCCCGCGGTCAAAATGCCCGGCAAGACCGTCAGCAAGGCCTCGAGTAAGAAGAAGCTGATAGCGGGACAGGGAAAGCTAACCAGCTTCTTCAGAGTCTGATGATCTCTGGTTTCATGATGGGACAGCGGACGGACTTTGTAGTTGTATCTGAACGTTCCAATGAAGTCACGGTTCATCTGCTGACCATTATTTTAATATATGTGTTGACGCTAGCTTAACGTTTGGGAATTATGCTCATTTGCGTTCGAGTTGGATGAGAAAATCAATGGCATTTCTCATGTCTGTGCACTAAATATGAAGCTAGTGCTAACAGGTGATTAGCTTATTTTAGCGTAAAGGCCCAAAGCGGAGAGAAACAGCCGGCAAGCTAACCGCTAAGAAGTGAATTTTATAAAATTGTTGAGGTGGTTGTAGACAGAGTTTTGAAACTTTGGTCAAAGCTGATCAAACCATTTCTTGAATTCTAGTTCCCCTGCTAACTAAGCTAATCAGCTTCATATTTGACATACACCTTTTTTTAGAGATTAAAACAAAATTAGCAATTAGAGATGCTAATAGACAGATTCTTTAAACTTGAACTTAAACTGGTTGGAGCTAGGCAAACAGTTTCCTCAAATTTGAGACCCTATGCTAAGCTTAGCCATCTGGCTGCTAGCGGTAGCTGTTGCTTGATATGTAATTCTTCATCTAATTTAATGTATTTTCCAAAATGAAATGTTAGGCTAAGTGATAGTAGACAGAAACTTATTATTTCAGATACATTTTTTTGTTGATCACCAAATTGATTTGTTTTCCAGCTAGTTTGAGCGGCATTAGCGTTGTGGAAAGTGTGTGTGAGGGGAACAGTGTGACAGCAGATCAATGGTAGTCTGGATTTGGTCGGCACACTTTATTTCTTTCCATCAAGACGAATGTATATAATCAGCAGTCGTATTGTTTATCTATTTATAACATTCTCCAAAGAATTCAACCCTGTAAATATGATGCAGATGTTTTCCCTTTTAATAAACTTTTATTTTGTTTTACATTTCTCTGCACTCTCATTTTCTACATGTAAATGCATTTCAGTGTGACAGGAGGAAGAAATTTGTACAGCACTAACACTTATACTTCCCAGCAGGGTCGGTACACTCGTCCTATCATACACCGCAGCACTGGAAGGAGACAGAAAGAACATTTGTGTTAGTAAATACTGAAATCAACTTGAACTTTTTATGATGATAGGGTTTTTAGGTACTTACTGTCGAGGTCGGTGTTCCTACGATCGATTCTCAAACTGTTCTCGGCAGGCGCGTCGCTCAGACTCCGGTCTGTGAGCACAGGAATGCTCCGAGCGAAGGCCGGGTTCAGCCCGCGACTGCTGTGTCCTTTCAGCCTCACGTCCTGAACACACAGTATTGATCGGTGATTAAATGCGACCACACACATTTCAGCCCTACAGGATCTGAACTCGCTGTTTTTTATTTTTTCACTTGCAAAGCACAGGTGTTGGATCTGTGTTTACCAGCTGATCCAAGCCGCAGGAACCCCAAATGGAAGAAATGTGTGTTCCCCCGGTTTTTTACTACATCACAGTGGCCCGTTTTCTTCCACTGCCCCGGTTCACCCAGATGTCTTTGTTCTGTTCTGTTCCCCATTACCGCAGAGATAACCACCATGTTCATGACACACAGGAGACGCAACCGCCAGATAAACTCGCGGCCAAACGTTTGAGGGAGCGCAGATATATCATCATTCTTCCCACTGTGGCTCCAATAAATCTTTATAGGCTTGTGATCATTTGACCTTTTCGGCTAATAGTATTTCCCGGTTTTCCAACGCTGCTGTAAAAGACTTTCATAGATGTGTATGAAATATTGACTTAACAGTAGACGAGAGAGCGGTGACCAGTTGAGAGAGGTCGAATGTGCGGTACACAGGATGGAGATAATGCGCTCTTTGTTGACCTGTGGTGAGCTGAGATCTCATACAGTGAACAGTTATGACGCGTGACCGGTCATTGGCAGAGTTCAATGACTGCGGAAAGAGACCAGCCAGATACATTCATACGGGATAAATTAACTAATAATAATCCAAGTGGCTGGTAACTCTGCACTGGAGTGTTGTTGGGCTAAAAACTTCAAAGAATTTGTTTGCACGAATATAAAAAAAAAAAACCCTGATTTTTGGCCTTTTCTGGTAAATTAGCTCAGTTTCTTGAACCAGGATGCTGGAAGTCAACATTTCTATTCACTATTTAAACCACGAATAAGGAAAACAACATTTTATTGAAGGTTAACATGTGAAACTTTACAAATACAGTAAACGGTAACCAATATAGGGCTGCTTCTTTGTCGGGAGAACTTCACCAGACTCCCTTATGAAATCTCTTGATTTTAAGAATTTGTGAGTTAGGAGCATCTTTATAAACTCTTTGAAGTCCTGACATTAACAAATTCTTAATTATTTTGGTTTTCTTGTAAATTCGGCAAATATTATACATGAAGTTTTTCTTTTATTGTCTAACAAACATTATCAACTTACTGCTTGTATGAAAACGTGAAAAAAATGACTTAAACTGATTCAAAGCATTATTAAGAACATTTGGGTTGCCAGGTTGTAAAAAAAAAAAAAAAGCATACCTGATAAACTAAAGAGCCAACACTAACACCAAGGGTTTTTTTTGTTATTCGTGACTTTTTAAACATGCTCAGGCTTGCAAAAGTCTTTAACGACGGCGATGAGACACTTACTGAGAGGATGTAGATTTTGGGGCTTCCGTCTTCGTCCCTCACGTTGTTGTCCAGCACATGGTTTCGTCTGTACACAGGAGGAGGAACCATGGCAGGAACCACCACAGGCTCGGTCATGGGCTCGTCCCCCGCCATCAAACCGAGGCCGTCTTGCTCGTTTACGCCGTCTTCTACTTTATAGGCGGGCATCGCTACGGCGACCAAGTGGCTGCTGAGCTCGGAGAACAGCAACAGAGCGTACAGGACGGTGTAGACGGAGACCATTGTATCTATAATATGTTGCTCTGTGGTCTTTGACTGATCCTCTGTTCTGTTCTGGTGACTGTGACGAGGCTCTTAGTCGTCTTATATATTCAGTCAGGGTGCTTTTTGATTACAACCTAAATGTATGAGGTGTCATGTTTCCTGCAGATGTGCATCCGGCTTAAAAGGACAAAGGTTATCAGAAGATCAGGGGTCATCGATTTTGTGATGCGGTGCTCCTTCGTAAAGAAGAAGCTGAATAACTCTATCGTGTCTGTTTAGAGATGTGGCGAACAAGAGGTGAATCAAGTCCTATCCAATCAGAGTGCAGAGTGGTGTCAAGGAGGCTCACAGAGGTCAAAGGGCAGGAAATGATTGTGACTCATCCTTCAAAATCCTCATCCTGAGATGAACCCAGCAGGTGATTGGACAAAGGCCGACAGCGCCGCATGAAAGACGCTCATTGAGTGGTCATAAATAAGTCATTTTCTCTGAATGGGAAAGAAAAATCCTAAAATCCTATGATGGACCATTCACAAAGGTCACTGCAGCCAGTTGTGAGACTAATGAGGAAAAGGCTAAAACGGGAAAGTCAAAGGAGTAGTTCTGCAGGTAACATGGGTAAGAAAAAATGTACCTAAAGCTCTTTAATCAACACGTCATATGTTGTTTGTAATGACTCCAGGAGGTCACTGCGCCCAGCAAGACACAGCCTGCCACATAACCCTCATAAAACCATGTCTCGTTTGTCTTCGTCACACTAGCAACACGGTCCAAGGGAGGGCTGAAATATCTCAACAACTATTCATGGTTACCAGAGGTTGAATCCCCCTGACTTTGATGATCCCCTGACTTTTCCTCTAGCAACACCACAAAGTTGACATTTGTGGGTTTGAGTAAAATCTTGTTCAACTGCTATTAGATGGATTACTTTGAAATGTTGTGCATTCGTGGTCCCCGGAGGATGAACCCTCCTTTACATTTGTGATCCTGTAGCTTCCCCTCTAGTGCTACGTCGAAGTTGACATTAGTGGTTTTTGAGTAAAATGTTGTACAACAGCTATTGGAGGTGGATTTCCATGAAAAAAAAACAGACATTCATGGTCACCAGAGGATGAATCTTCCGGGCCTCGGTGGTCCCGTGACATTTCCTCTAGCGCCACCACAAATTTGGCATTTTTGTCTCAACAACTATCGAATGGATATCCACGAAAAACAATGTTGTTGATGAAGAAACTCTGACCAAATTCATGTATTGTGTTGTCTTAACACAAAGCAGCTTCTTTTTTGGCATCCATGTTGCTCCCTCATTCCGACATGCGCGTGAGATGAACACAACAAAGTCGGAGAAAGAGCAACTTTCCAATGCGGGAAATCTTGCATCTGAGGAGCACGTGAATGCAGCGTCAGTGTGTTAGCTGATTGTGGCTCTGTTAGCACGTTAGCCTCAAAGCATTCTTTTTACACTTTGTTTTTCATGCAGAATAAAAAAAGACTTAATATTTTAATTGGTGAGCGTTGCAGATGCTGGAAGCCGGGTTTTGTTACCCATGAACGGAGCTAAGCTAGCTGTTTCCCCAAGTTCCTAGTCTTTACATACGCTAACGGGCTGATTGATCTTCTGATTCACCTCAGCAAGAGAGCGAATAGATGTATTTCCCCCAAAATCTCAAGCTACTCATTAGAAGAACTTGATATGCCACAGCGCTGTGATCGAGCCTTGGGAGCGTTTGATTGACAAGCACCCACACCAAGATGGCGATCACCAGTTGATGACAAAAGGCGGAGGCTTGCGAAAGCCAAAGGCTCCTCATGTTGACACAGCTCTTCGCAGGCTTCTTCTCAGCTCAAAAGGCTTACCTTATTAACATCGCAGGAGCCGTAGCACAGAGGATGGAGAACCCATACATGAATAATAGCTATTGAACTCAGCTGAAGTGATTTTACTTGGAGCAGTCAGGCTTTATTTTGTAAGTATTATTGTTGGAGGGCGAGGACTTCTACTGAAGGACTGAACTTGTCCACAGGGGCACGGCCGTTCCAGCAGAAGCACAACTGAACTTGTGAGCTTCGCGCTCTGTTGTTGTAACCTTTCTCGCTCTCTCCCTCTTTCTGATAATCCCCCCCTCCCTTTTCCCATTATTCCCCCTGACCCGGGCTGTATTAATGTTGTGATACAGACAGTAGACATTCTGCAAATCAGTGCGAGCCCACCTGATCCAAAGCTTCTGGGCTCCATCAGCTTCCTTGGCACACGCGGCGAAGATTCAACAAACTCTGAGCCGTGGTGAAAGTCTTTATCTTGTAACTGCTCCGCGTTTCTAAGAAATCATTACCATAATTCTCTAACAAAGAGCATTAGCCAAAAAGCCAAATAATCTTATGAGGACCAGATGTGATTCGGTGGGTATCCATGAACATTATTTACTAGATCTTTATGTTTCCACAACAGAGCTTGTCAAATCCTCAGCCCGCGCCAGCGAAGTTTATTCAACTACTGACGGTGCTGCCGCTGATTTACAGTTGATCCTGTTTGTAAGCGGCCGTAATTGCGTCCAGATTCGATGCGTGTATGGTTTGAATTTTGAACTCGTAGGAAGCTGCGGAGTGGTTTTTTCGTCGGCTCTGTCAGCTGCTTGCATCACCTGTCAGCCGCCGGTGCTGTATTTCAATCACACCGCCTACAGCTCTGTGCGTAAAGAGACCTCAGCAGCCCGGGCCCTATGACATCAGTAGCAGCATTGTTTTATAATCCTCCGAGGGCCAACGCATTATTTCCTCGTCCTGTATTAACACGCTGCCTTTCATCACCGACACTCGTCTTCTAATAGAAAATATAGAGGAAAGAGAAAGGGGGAAAAAAAACACAAACAGTGTTGCAGCGGAGGGGAAACGGCTCCGGTTCCAGGGAAATGTGATGCGCCATGTTTGATATGTGTGTGTTTGTGCGGCGGAGTCGTGCCAGAGGCCGGCGTGCTGCATTCAGCGGAGATGTGGGTGCACGAGGGGGGCGAGGGGGGCGCATTATGGGCAGGATTTTTTTTTTTTGTTGCCCAGAGAACAGACCATGGTTTCCTGGAACAATGCAGCTGATGAGAGTCTCTCCAAGGAAAATAAGGCTCTGACATCATGGGTTCTTAAAGCACACAGCTGAGCCAACACTCTCTCCTACTATAATCAAGCCTCAGTGAATTTCCACTGTCGACTGAAATTGAGAAAGAGGGAGAATCTCCTTCAATGGTTTGGACACTTTAAAACATTTAAAAATATATATATATATATACATGTGCACTAAAGGGACATTTCACACCTCAAAAACAAAGATTTTCCTCTCGACTGTCTCACTGTTTATCCATCGAGATTGTTTTGCTGCCAGTTGCCAAGTTTGCCAGAGATGTCTGCCTTCTCTCTACTATAATGGAACAAATGGCTCGTGGTGCTAAAAGTGCCAAAAAAGGTACATTTGAACAAGCCAGCCGTGGTGCCTCTTTCCAGAAATCACGACCCTGTAAAACAAGATGATCCACAGACCCTCTTCTGAGAAGTTTCATATAGGAACTATTTTCTTTTTCTACCGCGCTGAAGGAAGCGTGCGTCCACTCACAGACGAGACGGTCGCGCTCGTGACAGCGTGGAATGTAAACATAAAAGTTCCGATGAAGTCAAAATCGATAATTAAGTGTTTTTATCTCACATGTCTGGCTCCGAGTCTCACCTATGGGCCAGTTTCAGGCCCAGCGATGCCAAAACAGTCATTTTGTGGGTATTTTTAATGGTATTTTACAGTTTGAAATTTCCTGGAAAATGATGAAAATCTCAGATAACGCTAATATTGCATCCAGTCAACGCTCTCTTGAACTTTATAAAGCTGCCAAGAGCGAGTGAGCGAGCGAAATACCTCGTCAGTTACTGTGCAAAAGCACAACTTTATAACTTTATTCACTGATTTAGGATAAACTGGGTCATATTTTATGTAGAAAGTCTTTTCTGTTGTCCTCCGGCTGCTCTGTCTCAACTCTGGACGGATAGCTTTACATGTTGCTAACATAACTGCTAGCTAACGCTACTGCTAACCAGCAGCCTCCCAATGAACCCCTTCAACCCGGGGCCGTACACAACCTCCGAGAGCTATCGGACACCAGTTACAATACGAAGGTGGTTTATGCTGTTTGACTTGGACTTTTTTGCTAAAGTAACCGCTAACTGTTGCTAAATATTGCTGCTGTTAGCTAGTTAGCAGTCCTATTTGCTGACTCACCTCACAAGAAAACAGCCTCAGTGTTGAAAGCCATGTCGTCAAATTGGCCTCCATCTTCTCAGAGGTTGTGTTGTTCCATCCTTCTACCATCATTAGAGGTACGTTAGCTTTAACATAAGGTAGCTTCTTTAGCTTTGTTAGCTAGCTCCACTCCTTCTGTGCGGTGATACCATTATCGATAAGGTAGTTCACCATTTTTTGGCGCTTTGAGCACCCCAAGTTGAGTGCTTTTCATTTACTGATGCCTGAAATAAGGTCTGGGGCCAGCAAAAGTGTAATATATTTACATATTTGTTCTACGACATAAAAACAAGGTTGCTAACAAGTGGCTAAATGAGACTACAGAGGTCACACCGAACATGGAGACTCATCTCCTCACTAATCTGTCTTTAAAAGCGGATTTTAGTTGCAAAGTATTCTGTCATGAAACTTTACAACTTGTAGATTGACCAATTTATTGTAAAATTTGATAATTTTAATGTAGTATGACGCTTAGTGGTGGTGGGGTTGAAGTCATGCAACCACTATGTTGTTAGTTTATAGCATAACATTAGCCTTTTACTCCTGCTGATTGCATCTAAGCTTCAAAAATCATAAAAATAGTGGTAATATGTTAAGATTATCTTCCTGAACATAAAGTCCAAGTATTACTACCTTGTGTTCACGACAGAGCTTATGACGAGGGAACCAGGGCGATGCTAACTTCTGCGTTAGCTCGAAAAACCAGGTCCCTGCACCATTTAAAGATTTGTTTTGGATTTCCAGGTGGACCGTCCCTTTAATCTAACAGCTAACATGCCTGTTGTAGCTCGAGGCTCACGGTGCACTTGTTGGACTCTCGTGTCTCTATTTCCTTTTACATCTGGCCTTGGCTCGCGATGGCGATAAAATGTGACACGAGGCTACTTGTAAATTTGTCATGATCAACTCATCCCTCGCCAAAACTGGATACTAGCCTCGGGATACGAGAATATCTGGGATTAGAGACAACAAATGCTGAGTTGACAGCAGCAGGGAATAAAGGTTAAACCCAGAGAAGTGAAATCCTGTGTGTCCTATTGGAAAAGAAATGAATGGCTGAAGTCTGATGAAGCCTTACAACCACTTTTCCTGTAAAACAACCAGTAGAATAAGTAGTAAAATTGGTGAGTGTAGTAAAACAGACCACAAGGTCATTCAAAAGACAATTGTGTGCTTAAGATGAGGAGTTGAAGAGTGTGGAGAGATTGTGTTTCAGGGCTCGGTCCAAAATCTGTGTCCTTAGATGCACTGGATCCCGAGTGCAGGCAGATCAATGGGAAACGGAGCGCGAGCTTTCCAGAACCATCCTGGCTTTTGAGGTTACGCAAACGTCTTTCGCGTTGCACCATGTAATCCAGAATTAGCACATATAGGAGGATAAACAAGCGTTTTTCGATACGTTCCCTGACGACGGCCGCGCATTCGTATTCACTTCGATTATTGGCTCATTCGTTATGGCTTGGTCGCTGCCCAGGCTCCTCTGCACACAATTTCTCCTCTGATTTATTTGAACTCTAAATCTTGCAAGCTTGCAGCCTGCAATTGGACCATTAGGGTGAGATAATTGATTCTGTATTAGTCATAGAGACGGATGAAATAACATCCAGGATGGCCGGGATGACCTGGACCTCGCCAACCTTTTTCCTGCTGCTGCTCCACATTTTGATCTCCTGCCCGTCTGCCAGGGAGCCAATTTATCAGGGTTTGATCGTTGTCCCACGTACATCCGCTTGAAAAGTGCTGACAGTGAGTGAGCGAAAAGAGAGAGAGAGAGAAAGAGAGTGAGAGAGAGCTCGGCGCTGTCACTGCGAGCATCCTCGAAAGAGCTGAACATGCAGCTCTGGCCTCAGGGAGCACCACACCCCGCTTTTGTTTGCTCTGGCGGACCCCTCCACCTCCTAGGGAATATCACTTTGTCATTCAGCACGCACACACAGAACTCCAAGATTCAGCCTCAGCCTCGTCTGTAGCCCCGAAAGATTTACACCCCTGCTTTGTAATTATCTGCTGTTTATATGTGTGAATCCACAGGGTTCCTCATAAAAGCCATATAGAGTTTTAACCGTGTCGTGTTGCGTAACAGAGGCAGCGACGTCTGCACAGGGCGACGTTCCCCCCCGGGAGGTTTTCATAAGTGTGCACGTGTGCATGCAGCAGGAAACACTCTCCAGCCAGTTCTGTGATGTTGACAAGTGGTTTATTCAGCAGGAATGGTGAACAATTTGTCAGTTATTTTTGTTTCTACAGAAGGCAATCGAGCACCATAAATAACAGCGCTGTAATCAAACAGTTTCCTTGGACAGTGAGCTTCAGAAAAAAATGACACTTCCCTCATCAAACACCTCGCAGAATGTCGCGCTTTTTCTTTTTTTTTCTTTTTTTTTTTTACAGATTAAAAACCCCACACACCACCGAGTGACACAAGCAGACATGTTTGGATGATTCGTTGTCACGTGATTTGAAGTCGGTCGCTGTTGCTTCTCTTCGTCGCTGCTCCGAAATGTGCCAGATAACACCGAGGGAGACTCCGGCTCACTTTGCTTTCTACGACACAGGCTGTATTTCAGGTACCAGAGACTGTGTGTGAAGGGTGTATTGTAGCTGCAGTGCAGTTCAGACAAGGATGGCATCAACTGATACATAATGATCTGGGTTTAGTTCATGACACAGGCCTGATATAATGCTGAGTGAGGCTTTGTTCTCATTAAAAAGTCTTTGGTTTGTACTGTATATCTGAAGATCTTGAAGGAACAGTGCTGTTCTTCTTCTACAAGCGTCTTTTTTTAATTTATTTCAGCCGCCAGGTCGACTGATAACAGAATTTGAAAAAGGAATAGACACCAAAGTACAAATGCAAATTTTAAAACCTTGATCATTACAGATAAAAACACACTTTAAATTAATCGCTAAAAATAAGTCGTATATCAGAGTTGCCTACAAATGTTTTAGGTGAAAATAAATTAAACTCCTGGCTTACTGTTATAGCGAGACTATGCAACTTTTGGATGAAACAACAGAATCTTTCTCTTTAAAAATAAAAGGTTGTACATGAGCTTATGCAGGCTAATGTTCGCTAATGTTGGCAAATTTAAATCACCTGTTAATTTAGGTAAATTGGCTTATTTTGCTTGTTCTAAAAGTCAAAACTTTACACTGAATATGAAGCTACAGCCAGAACATAGTTAGCTTAGCCTAGCTTTAAGACTGGAAACGGGCGGAACCAGCTAGCTTGGCTCGGTCTAAGGGGGGAAAAAATTCAGTTATTGTGTCACGGTTTGAACTTTTGGATATATCATCTCATAATTTAATCCTATTAGACATTGTGAGGTCACAGTGAGCTTGACCTTTGACTGCAAAATTCTAATAATTTCTTCCTAGAGAGACAAATTTGAAGTACTTTCCTCAATTTCTTGTTCCCAAAAATGGGACAGACGGAAAACATAATGCCTAAAATAAAACGCCTCTGTAACTTTGCACGCCAACACACAAATCTCAATCGTTAAAAGGTGTTAAAAAGAAACAAAAAGTCATTTTAAGTCATTTTTTAAAGTAACAATCCCAATGATCTGTTGAGTGCTCTTTGGCGACACCTGTGGCGAGAAGCTGTAACTGCAGGTTTGATTTTGGACCTCACCAGAGATGCAAACAGCGTCATCGGTGTAGCATCTATGGATCTGCACTAAACTTTAACTGTCTGTAGTTATCAACCTTTTCTCTGCTCGGCCGCTATTTAACCGTTTCCTTGCGTGAGTTTGTTAGCTTAAGGCTTAACCACCATTGTGTTGCCTAGTTCAGCAAAAATGTAGTGTTTTAACAGAAATTAAAACTTCAAGACTACTTTAAATAACCTCTATGTAACAATTTATATCTGAGCAGATTGTAGCCTGACATGAAAAATGGCTCTCTTGTTTGCCTTTACAAGTATATGCAGACGATGTGTTCAGCTAATGAACTGTTGCTAATGAGAGCAACAGTAGTTATGGTAAGCTAATGCTGAAGTTGTGGTTGGCGGATTATCTTAACTTTGTACCGAGCCAGACTGAGTGATTCCTACAGTTTCCACTTTTTGTACTTTCTGACTGACTGCTGGCTTGAGCTCAATATTTAACGTAAAGACATCCAAAGTGAATCGAGATATTTCTCACGAGTCAATTCGCTAACTTATGCCTCCATCACATTACATTTGAGCATGTCACAGACAAACAAAATCTCTGGAAATGAAGGCAAACTTGATGTGCCTTTATCCCGTAGTTACCACCGGAAACCACGGGGGGCGCTGTTCAGCAAAGGTTACGTAGTCTCGCGTTACGTGTTTTTAATAATCAATACCATGGCTTCCAGTGAAGTGCATGTACACACACATCTCGGGACAGACAAAAGCACACCATGAATTTTAACAATCTTAATACAATTGGAAGAATCACAGTTCACAGTACTTTTGTCAAGTTATTTGGCATAAGGGATCATTATTGAGAAAATAATTCAAAAACAGTAGAAAAAATAGCATTTTGCCTTCTCGGGACCACAACATGGCATTTTCTTTTTTAAATTTTTTTTTCTTTTCTTTTTAATCTCCATGCATTCACAGATTTCCCAAAGATACATTTACTCGCGTACACTACTACCTTATTGAAACAGCTTACAAATAAAAACACTATTATTAAAATGGTGGCCACAAGGCTGTGCAAAAGGGAAGACCTCCGATGTAAGCCCTGCCATCTGTCTGTCTTAGCCATCTCTTGCAAGTAACAAACTACAAAATAGCACCATTATACAGTGGATAGGATTCTTAATACAGTTTTGTTATATGAAACCATCATGTACAATGAATGATAGTAATGCATAGGTTAAAATAAATGGGAGTACTGTTTGATTATACACAGGCAGAGGAGGCAGAGCCAGAGATGAGATGTCTTGGGGCGGTTAGTGAGATAAAATGATTGTTGATCCACATGGAGGCTTGAACAAACAGCCTCATGCAAGGACTTCTCAGAACTGTTTGTGTGCGCTTGACCTTTGCTCAAAGTTACACAACTCTCATTTACACTGTGGGTGCTTTTCTTTTTTTTTTTCTTTGCATGTGTGTTTGTGCGCTGTTAAATTGCGTGCCGTATCTCACATCCGCAGGAGGACGAGTCACTTTGTTCTATTTACCAAATCATTCAGTTTCTTTGTTGGACTTTGAGTTCCGTTGCGCTCTCGTAACGACGGCAGCACAAGCAACGACCGAAGTTGCAACGTTAACTGACAAAATATTACATGCCGAGATCGATCGATTGTTAAACTTCACATCTGTGGAGCGGGAATTGTTCGAGCCTCTCCAACTTCACGAAGACTTGGGGGCACATCGCTAGTTCTTCAAGAGAGCACGAGGAAAGATTTGACCGTATTTGATACTTCTCTTCGAGCTCTTGGCTCTTTCTGCCACTAAACTTTCATGACTTGTGTTTAACCTTGAACACAGGCCTCCACTCAGACTCAAATGTTGATCAGCGCCGACTGGATTGTTGACAGAAAATCTGATTTGGCAGCGGCGGTGACATGTGAAAAGGATGCAGACGACAAACATTTTGCCTGATTGTCGCTATTTGACTTATTCCACTGGCTTATGCCAAATGCACTTTGAATCCACTGAATGACCCATTTCTGACAACCAAACAAGCACCACGCAACGAGCGGCCAAAGAAACTTTGATTCAATTGAGCTTCTGGTTAATTTGATTCTCTGTTTTGGAAAATAGGCAAAAAGCACAGTCTTGTTTTTTGGAGTACCTACTGTTCCTTAAAATCCCCTCTAATGGTGCTTGATCTGTTGTTACAGAGGTGTTTGGATTGTAGACTCAGATCTCAGGTTCTCAACACTTCCTGCAGCTTAGGAGGGATTTGGATTGGACTGAAGCCTTCGACTGACTCCACTTAGACAGAAGAACGCTGCCTTCAGTCAATGAGACGAAGGGATTTTATGTAAAATAACTACAATGTTTAAAGTCTGAGAATGAACCACCTGGTCTTTGTGCTTTAAAGCGAACTTTTTTTACTTGTTAAAAATATCCTCAGTAACGCACGGTGCATGAAAACAAACGCTCGACGGTAAGATGATCTGATTTTAACTGTAATATGTGACCGGTGAAGAAATATCCTGTCTTACGGACAGAGCGAACGAGTCCACTCTCTCAGAGAAAAAAGGATTTACCTCCGCAGAGTTCAAGGGGACGGGACGGATCGCTCGTTAGCAAAAACAAGAAAACGCAGCCTGCAGCTCTCTGATTGGCTGAAGCCCAGATCCGTTCCCACCTTTCCTGGAGCCAGGGGTTGCTGCAGCTCACACATGGAGGTATAATAAGCTCTTGTTTCGTGTCTCAGCAGCTAAACTAGTCTGTTACATTGCATTAACAAAGAATTCCTCCCGATATGGAATGGTGCAGTGTATAAAATAATCACAAGATCCCTCATCAAAACCCTTAAACACCACTTAGCTCTCAGCGTTCAATCATTCTGAAGAGCGTTTCGGACCATTGTTAGCCTCCTCTCTGTTTTGTTTTACAGTGAACCATTCCACAGGGGTACCAGGTAAGGCCACTCCCTTCTCTCTTCCCAAGTCGCTGGGCATTTGTCCATTCGCTCCGTCCCTACATTCTGTAATTTCTGCCCCCCGCGTTGCCTCGACTTGAGTTTTTCGGATGCACTTCCTGCAACAAAAAGAGGAACAGGTTTCAGACAGATAGCAGAGATACAGAGGATACAGAAGTGAGCAAGCTTTCTGAGAGATTTGGGTCTGAAATGAGCGACGGCATCCGTAAAATCATAGCAGTGTCTTATTTTCACCGCTTGAATGGTAAAAATAACTTGGTCGCGGAACTCTCTTGAAGTCAAAATGATTTAAAATGACATTTAAAAAGATATCCTTGGATTTAGCCTAGTGTTAGCTTACTGATCACATTTACACTTCAAAAGTAATATAAATTGTGATTATTTTTGAAGAAAAGTATCAAACTTTAGATATTATCTTCTGCAATGACCCAAAACAGAAAAATCCTAGAGGGTTCTTTGTCGAGGGAACAAGAAGATGCTAACTTCCGGATTAACCTACAAAATGACTCCATCCTTGTTACTCTCCATTGTTAAGTGGTAACATAAAAAAGGACATTGATCATGACTAGTAAATTCATGTGTAGTATTTCCCTACTGTGTGAGGGGCTTGGACTTTACAAGTCTGTATCAGAGTGTTGGCTGACGTCAGCCGCTCTTTCTTGTTCGACTCGCTTGCTATGTTTGCATGGCTTCTCTTCAATCATCAACATTGTAAATTGCTGACAGTACACAACACAATGTGGCGTTGTTGTAAAGAGGGATAATAGTTTATGGGGTGTGCTCCTGACGTGCTAACACTGGATCTAAACCACTAGCAAGCGATCCGTCTACCTTCAGGCTGAAGGTGTACGCAGATTCTACAGATACACAATTGTTTCTATCTTCTTTTGAAGTGAATTCAAATTTCTGTTTGACTTCCAGGGAGAAACCGACGAATTACACAGCAATTACAGCGCACCACAATCCACTAATTAATGAACCGATGAGCGATGTGGAAGCCGCGCATGTAGATACGCTGCCTCATCTCCGGACCTCACACGTGTCAGGCTGTTATGGTGAGACGCCAGAATTTCAGCACATAATGTACAGTAGCAGAGTGGAGATTCTGCCTGGGGAGCAGGAGTGCCACTGGGTCTACCACAAAAACCACTTAGTTCCTTCTCTTGCTAATGGTTTTCTTTTTTGAGAGAAGGGGTAAAAAGCACACGGTCAAATCTTAAAAGGATCACACTCTCCCACAGGTTGGCAACTCAAGGATGAAACAGAGTCCGCATTTAGAATCGCACCCTTCTTTTTTCGGCCAAGAGATTAAGACTTCAACTAAATCTCTCTTCTTGTTTCAAAAAGGGTTTCTGCTTTTGTGGAGCTGTTGTATGGTCAAAATGACATAAATAAATAACAATAAAATTAGATGGAAAGTTTCCGATGGCATGCATACCTTGAAGGATGAATGACTATGTCCAGGTAAAGGTCTCTGTCGAAAGAAAAACGAAGCCACTTGAGTTGGAGGAATTCATCTCTTGCTATACATCAAGCTGCTCGCTAACTTCAACTTCCAGTACAACAATTTGGAAAATGTGCTGAATGAGATGAGAAGTTTGAGACCACACTCATGTCTGTGTACAGCCATCTGGTTAGCTTAGCATAAAGACCGCAAACAGGTAGCTTTTCACATTTTTACGTTTTATTCATTAGCGAGATTAAGGTAGCCTGGCTACCAAAGCCAAAGAGCGACAAAATCTACCCACCAGCACCTCAGAAAATAATTATTTAACACATTTTATCTCGCAACCAACTGAATACACCTCGCCTCACCCTCCCTAAAGTCAGTGTTAGGTTCATCCGTCCTAGGCTGCGGTAAAAACATGGACGCGCCACATGGTGCACTCGCTCAAGGCTCATTTATTAGCGAAACACTAACTTTTACTTCGCCACCGTCCAACTCTCATGTTCCTGTCCAAACTCCTTTCAGATGTTCTGTAACTGTTTGTCTCTGTGCCCAGATGTTTAAAACTTTGCATAACCTCTCCTCAAAAAGTTTAGCTATTTTTAGTCCTGTGTTCATGTCTCGCTTGAACTTTTGGCTACAACCACTGAAGGTAGCGCTTCGTTGGTTTTCTATCTGTAACCAGAAATATATGGATGAAATGAACGACAGACAGCTCCGTCCATATCCGTATATAAAATTGAGCATAATCTTTAAACACCAAAATGTAAAGGTGTAGGATTTAGTGGCGTCTAGCCGTGAGCTTGCAGATTGCGACCAACTAAATACCCCTCACCTCACTCTCCCCGTCGCCAGTGTTTGGATTGTCCATTCTGGGCTACTGTAAGAACATTGCAGTTCAACATGGTGGACTTTGTAATTATATAAGACTCATTCTAAGGTCTAGTACCTAATATTATTTCCCCCCCAAATCCTGCACACTGGACCTTAAACACGAGGTTGCTTGAGGCTAGCAACTTTACGCGTTTTCCAGTCTTTATGCTAAGCTAAGTTTAAGTCCTCTTGCTGTAATAATTAACTGAAGTAACAGACATGAGTAGCAACAGTATCAATCTTCTCATCTGTATTATTATTATCACAGGTGCATGCTCTGACAGAAGCTACCAAAACATCAATCCTGTTCTCTGTTTTTTTGCAGTGTTGTTCGGTGCTGTGCTCACCTTCTTGTTTTTTGTCTTGTCTGGCTGCTGTGCTGTCCTACGCTCTGTGCCCTTGTCCACTTTGTGCCCTGCGGTACTAACCTTGGGTGCTCTTGGCATGTCTGTGTGGCGCTGTGCACGCACAGAGCGAGCAGCCTTGCTAGTCTTGGCAGGTGCACAGTACATCTCCAGACGCCGCAGCTCACAGCTTTGGAAGCAGCACTCGTCCACAATGCCACGTGACCGCCGTGCATTGGGGCCGTAGCCAGGTTTACCTGTTTCAGGAAAAAACAGAACAAGTTAGATAACTGAGTGGACAGGACGGGTTTTGGCAGCAACATACAGTGGCTGGTCGATATTAGTCCAGAAACTCCGGGTGACAGATTCTTTCAGCGTATTTTTCTAATCATCAAATAAATTGAGCTGTTAAGTAAGTTATGTACTCGTCAGGCACCTTCCAGTGGGACCACATGAGACCTTATTTGAGAAAAACTGTGCTGTAGAGAATGTAGAGAGACAAATACGCTTTTGATCCCGCTTGATTTGTGAATCGAGATTTGTTTGTCAGTTTAAAAGATCATTTTCCAAGTCAAGAAAGTCGCAGTTTGTGGTAAACACAGTAAAACAAAGTCTGGTTTTGTCTTAAACCGCTCAGTGAACCACGTCATCACCACACGCCAACATGGCCGCCAACAAAAGAGATGAAAATCCCAATAAATCTGCTCATATTGACAACTGCAGTTATAGTTGTCAGTTCTATGAGCTGTTGATATACAGGAGCAGCTCTACAATGTTTAATTTGACCGTTTTACGAGACGTTACTAACACGACTTTTGGCAACTTTCTCGACTTGGAAAAATATCTTTTCAAATGACCAACATCATGGGATCAAAACATTATTTCTCTTTCTCCATTCGCTACCAAACAGACTGAAATAAGGTCCCGTGGAGCAAACCGGAGGAGGCGTGACTTTGGCTCGCTTTTTTGGAATTTGGATCATATAGTGCAGAAAAATAGCTCCTGGGCAAACACAAGTTTTTGATACATAACACGTCCTTTTTTACAAGGATATTATTAAAAAAACGCCTCTTATGATTCTTGAAGCAGCAGAAGTAAAAAGCTAATGTTACGTCGCCAACGTGACTTCAGTGTTGCGATCACGCTTCACTATAAATTGTTCGATCTACAAGTTAAAATTAGAACTGTTTGCATCTCTAGTCGGCGCGTAAAGACGGACCGGTGGGTGGATGAGTCTTCGTGTTCAGTGTGACGATGTTTAATGTCCATGACAGCTACTGTAGTCTGATTTTTGAAAGCCACACAACTGCTTTAAAATTCAAACAGGGGGTTTTTACAAGCGTATTTTAGATCTTTAAACAAACTAACTTTTTAAAAAAAACTATGTTAAACACAGACCTTCTTTCAGGCATTTAACTGAAAACCCATTCAAAAAAACCCATCCACGTCAGGACGAGGGAACCGGACTTGTTCCCAGGTTTTAGGACTCTTCCGGGCCGGGTCACAGGTTCAGTCCCTCTGATATATGAACAGTCTTAATGACATCGATTTCTTCCGTGTAAAATTTACAGCGTATCACATTGCACACTACGAACCCTTCCTGGCAGCCGCCTCCCTGTAAAAGGGGGCCACGTGCACCCAAACGTTGAGAATATCATGGTCCATTTTGGACCAGGTATCTTTTACACAGAGGCCCGTCCAGTGAGGCCAAACCACGAGCCCTCTGGGCCCGATCAACCTGCAGGAACAGCCAGGCAGGCTTTGAGGCCGCTCCCCCTGTTTGGCTACGCCCCACTGTTCATTCACATTTTCATTTGGCAGAAGCCGGAGCCACCTGGAGTCTCTCTGGTAGAACATGGACGCTGAAGACCGTGACACGGTGCACCTTTCGAGGCCAGTCTTGTGAGCTGGAAATTCTTGTGTAGCCTGTGTAATATCACGTAAAACATTACCTTTAGGTGTGACACTCAGCTTTTTGACTCGGTGACCACATCGAATTACCATGACGCCAATACCCACTTCTTTTCCTGACTCCCTTACCCCCCAAAACCCACCCTCGTTTGGTGGCCTTTAGAAAAACTCCAACTCTCCATTTACAATTCCCAGCTCACCTTGAGCAATATAGCCCTGATGGGCTTTTCCCTGTTACCAAATAAAATAATAATAATTTAATATGGCATTTACAAGGAGGAAATGCCTTTCCCTCTCAGAGTTAATAGCTCTTGGCTCAGAAGCCTGCCAGTGCTGACAAAGTGCATTAACTTCTGCTCTCTGTCTGCCTTGTCCTGACAATGTTGTTCTGGACTGAGAGCAGCTTCCATTCAGAACCAGAAGCATCTTTCTCCTCGGACAGCCGGACACGACGCCAGAGTGGACGATAACGGAGGTGTGAATGAGAGGGAGGAAGCAGGGGAGGGACAATAGGGAGGCTTTTCAAGTTCAGGTAGAAAGATGCTAAAAATACACCGTGCACATGTATTATTTAGGGAAGAGGAGAACCGGATTTACCCAGAATCTCAAAGTGCCAAAAACGGACGTGGCAAATGAAATATGTAGATGACACAAAAAAAAAAATCTGAATTTAGCTTTTGAGTTTTGCGTTTGTATTCCCTTAAAATGCTAATTTATTGACGGCTGCGTCTTGTGTTTTGTGATCTATTTAGTCCTTTCAGCCATCTGACCATTAAATCTAATATTCCCCTGCAGTGTATCAGTGGTAACGGCCTTGGCTGCTGTTTTAACACCTGATGTCGAGGCATTCAGAGAGACAGAAATATGACATTGAGCCCGCGGTTGGCGATTATATAATGGCAGCTGAAAGCCAAAAGAGGGGCCGTGCCTCGTTGCCTGGCCTGTTTTTCAATCCCTCCCAATAAAGCCTCGCAAATTAACATCCGCTATTATTCTGAAAATAGCTTGCAACCCTGCTGCACAAACAGCTGGAAGGGGGAGAAAAATCAGCTGGCACCGGTTGTAACATGTAGGATAATCAGCTCGGGCAGGTTGGGGAAAAACACGCATATAATAATCAGGTCTAAAAGCTCTGGAAGGTCTTAAATGCTTCGGTTCCATGGATAAGTGATGTAATCCCTCATAAACAAAGAGTTGTTTTCTGTGACTGTCGTTAAACAAATAGGTAAACAACCTTTTCTGCCAGTGCTTCCTGCCTCACGGCCCTCCGCCGTACGAAACTGGACCCTGGGTGGAGGACGCAGCGATCACGCACGCCGACGAAGGTCAGATCAGAAAAGCGTGCGTCAGCGGTTCTGACATTTCTACAGTGATGCGCGAGGAGTGAAAGGACGTAGTTTCCCAGCTGAGGGAAGACTCCACCAGCAATCGATCCGTTGGGTGTAGACGAGTCAAAACTCTCCCCTCTCTATCTGTACGCTCAAGCGCTTATGGTGGACGTTAAAGGATAAGTTCACCCAAAAATGAGAAATCAGCCATTATCTTCTCAGCCTTATACAGATGGAAAGTTGGCTGAAGTTTCGTAGTCCGCAAACATTTTTGGAGCTTCACAGCAAAACAGTGTTGTAGGATTCTCCCGAACAACTCAAGTTGATGGGAACAAGTTTAAAATGTTTAAAACAACAACCGGAAAGCAGAAATAAAATGGTTCCATACAGCTTGTCTGGAGTAGTCTGAGTCTCCGGAAGCCTTGAAATCCAAAATTGATTTACAAAGACGTTATTTACACTCTTTATCAGGCCAAAGTTCTGACCATAGCTGCTAAGCTAATCATCCGAAGTGGATGCACAAGTTTGAACACGTGTCGAGGGTGTTAAAAAGGTCTTCTCCAAATAATTTGGAGTATCTCGGCTTCTGGAGACTTGGATTCGATGAACAAAGACTTTTTTAACACCCTTGATGTGCGTTCGAGCCTGTAGTGCTTTTAGCTTTGCAGCTTCACAGAGGAGTCAGCTTTCAAAAGAGCGTCTTTTTGAGGATCTCAGGGCTTCCCGGAGACTTTGATGAAGCCATTTCATGTTTCCTTTTGGTTGTTTTAAATCAAGTCCCCATCTACTTGTTGTTTGGGAGGATGCTGTATTACTATGAAGCTCTGGAAATGTTTTGAGGACTACGACTTTCCATCAGCATGAGGGGCAGTCGATAATGGACCCGATTATATCCTGTAATACCTTGAAGGACGATAGATTTTACTCTGTAAAGTCTGCTTACAGATCTTGGTGTGTGTAAACAGTTTTATAAATCCACGTGTTGCTGAATCGGTAGAGTTATCTCGATATTGGCCTGCATCACAGGGGTGTGTTGCCTTCAGATTCCGTTGAGACAATGACTTACGCTCCACGAGGAATGCCAAAGGATTTTATAACTTCGGGAACATTATGATGACAATCTTCTGTCGGGAGGATTTCTTCATGGAATTAGCCTAAAAATAATCTGCCAAGGGCGTGCTGATGGATGCATTGGACTAACCGATGCAGCAGCTCGCGAGGTGATGTCAGGTAATCGTTTTAAGCTGTACAACCCTTTTTCTTTTTCCGGGGCTCACGCAGAGGTCTCATTGAAATGAATGAGGGGGCTGTAATTACACTGCAGAAGTGGTTTGAAAGGTTTCTATGGCAGTTTTATACGTTGTGGCCTATTCCCCTTTTTTTTTCCGTACGTCTCAATATTTCAAATGGTGTCGTTCCGTGAATCCAGGCCGACTGCAGGTGCCGTCCTCCACGAATTTCAGAACCACATTTCAAACACTTGATACTTGAAAGAGAATTAATTTAGTGATTTACGTCAGACTCCCATCCGCCAGCATCTTTTCTTAACAGAAAACTATGCCGTAGAACCGACTTGTCCTCGTACGCCAGCTTTAGTTTAGATGAAGTCTTTCATCCGACGCCATCTAACAACTTTGGTTTGGTGTTTGACAGCCTCGACGCACATCATGTTCATTCCTCTGAGGATCGGCAATGCAGAGAGAGAGAGAGAGAGAGATGGCTGGATTCCCCCATTCCAGAGTGGCACAGAAAGCATCTGAGTTTTACAGCTTGGTCATGGTCAATAAAACGCAGTGGATTCTTGGAGCCCGTGCACTGCTCTTCCTGCGAAGTGTCAGGCAGTTTACGGCTGGGCAGGGACTATAAGAGCTGCTAAAGTACTGGAAACTATCTCTTTATCACTGGTACCACAAAGAGTTTACGGCATAAGAGAAGTGTTCTGCACCTTGACGTTGAGAATCTCGTCCAAATGCACCGACGGTGTTGACCGCAGCGTTATCCATACGGATCAAATTGTTTTATTTAGTGTAGTCTTTTCTTTGAGGCTGAATTTGAAACTGAACGATAAGAAAGTGATGACAAATGTGGAGTATTTAAACTTGTACGAGATTTGGTGATTGAGTGACATTCCCTCGTTAAATACTGATGCGTTGGATTGGCCGGCCACCAACCCAAACATCAGTATTTGACGGGTGGAGATATTTATAACAGTCCTCATCAAAGAAACAACCGAATAAAAGCAGCTTATTACAACCTATATTTATGTTTCTTGTTAGGCGGTGACCTCTAGTGGCTGCACTGTTTATTACGACTGCAAAGGAGGACGTGAGGAGAAGCAGTATAAAGACAGAAAAACTCACCTATATGGTGGAGGACGGGGAAGGAAGGTCAGGTAAAACGAGAACAGGACTTTCATTCAAGTCATTCTACGTTACGTCACGTACATAATGTAACATAAGTTATTTACGTGACGTGGGTGCATTCATATGAAATATGGTTTTTAACTCAAACCTCAAAGTTTCCCTAAACCAAACCAAATTGTGATGGCACGACAAAGGTCGGGTACAACTGTCGTGGCAACCTCTGACGCTCACACTTTTTTGGGACTTTTGCTTTAATAGCAACGTTTCGGTCCAAGTTTTGATCAAGATAAAGTCAAAGATCTGTGGTTAAGTTCATATCGTATCAACTGGGGGGTCAAACAGGGTCTCCTCGTCATTGAATTTGTTTTTGTTTCACTATAGGAAAAAAAGGTTACAGGATCCTCTGATATGTCCTCAAATGAAATGCAAATGAAAGACAATTTGAGAGTCTGCCTAAGGTAAAGAAGAACGGATGCCCCTCTGGCAGGACATCAACTATCATTCTGCAATTTGATACATCCTACATTATGTGATTGGATTAAACTGATGAAGGTTTTCCAAGGTAAAGCACTGTTTAGTCCCAGAGTGTCCTCAAATCCCTCGTGTCTCAACTTCGCCTAATGTACAGATCTAAATCTGGAGGGAGCCGGCCTGTCCTTTTCATGAGACTCCTCTTTGTTCTGCCGAGCAGAAGGGTCAGAGATTTGTAGTTCAGGTCTTAATGGGAAAACGACACCTTTTCTTGGTGATGGAGAGGACACAGGAGGTCTTTCTTCAGATCTCAGTGCCTTCCGCCGAGTGTTCAGGTCCAGTGTCAAACTATGGAGGGAGGAGGAGGGGGGTGTCCTGATCATCCTGTAATCCACATAATCCCCTGCTGCTGAGGGACAAGGCCTAGCTATGTGTGTTTGCGTGGGTGCGTGTGTGCATGCACGCATGTGACGTGCTGTTTGCACATTCTACCTCTTTCTCAAGCTCCAGTAGCTTTGAATAAAATTGACAGGGACAAACACTGAAGGGGAAGTCTCATCAATGGCTGCTAAAAGCAATTTCCCCTCTTCTTTCCACCTTCCACTCACATGCCATTTGTACAAGCCAAAACAACTAAAAAAAAAAAAAAAAAGAAAAGCACCACGTTTCGCATTTGGCTGCTCTCTTTTTATTAGAACTCGGTGTGCTAACAATTAGCTCTTGGCCAACAATGAGGAATTATTCCATCTTGTCGTAACTCAAGAGAGTTTAGGCATAATTCATTTCACAGAAATCAGCGGGAAGATTATATATCTCACACTCACTGTGGAATAAGTGTGAATATTTTAGCATGAACTGATAAAATATGAAGTGACTTCGGACAGGGAGCCACTTAGCACTCACACTTTAGCCAAAAAACTCCCATAACAGATCTGATTCATGGAATGAACATCGCAGTGAAATCACCCCACGGTCCTGCCTGCTAAAGCATTACAAAGACAACTGAGGATTTCTAGGTCAGGCTAATAATTGGAAAAACTGACTACGTTTGTGGATTTTCTTTATTTTTTTTTCTGTTTCATAAACCGCAGTTTGTTTCATTACCTTAAAAAAAAGAGAATTTCCACCAAGTAGTATTTAGCATTTCTTTTCAGGGTAGGAAATCTGTAGTCTTAAAAATGCAAGTGTGCTACTTTACTGGTGACATGCGTAAGGTGGATTGGCAGAAGCACTCTGAGCACAGAAAGCCCACTGTCGTTGCAACACCGTCTCTGGACACATTATCAATCAGAGCGCTGCCAAGTTCAACACGGCCAGACTGGAGGGGAAGAGTTCAGGGAAAGGAGAACGCCTCCTTTGGCCAAGCAGTTACGCTGCCGGGTCCTTTATACGACAGAAACCCAAATGGATTCTCCAGATATTTTACGCAAACAGCCACTGGTACATGTGGCGACCAAGAGAGAGAGAGTGAGAGAGAGAGAGAAGAGAAGGAAAAGGAATGACAGAGAGAATATGAGAGAGCGAGAGAAACAGAGGAAGACAGGGAGCAGCATATTTTCCGAGGCACAGCACCCCGCTGCTCAAACCTCATCGTCTTTTCAGAAAAAGGATGGAGTGTTCGTGAAATACACCTCTTTTTCAACACAGGAAAATGTGGCATTGATAGATGGACGCTGTGCAGTTCAGTGACTGCACAGTGTAAGGTAATGCGGGAAAGACAAATACATTCCCTGTACCACAAAAAGGTCTGTTCCTGCTTAAGAAGTGTATGCTGCATGAGGATTCATGAGTTACATTGGCCTCGATTCAACACTTTCTCGTGAGATGAATACAGACAGTAGTGCTATACTTCTATAGCCTGTGAGAGACATTCACAAAACTGTAGTAAAGCTCCTCCATCAGTAGCCAACACTTTGTCACATTCTCACATCATCCAATCTCTGGACACCCCCATACCTTGTCAAAATCTTCAACATTTCATCAACTATAAGCTTCAGCTGCAGACACTTCTTGGGACCATTTTGCAAACCTTAAGATACAAATCAGTAAGATGGAATTCACCAATGTGCTTGAAGACGAGAAGCGCCAAAGACTCCTATATGCTAAATGGTTCTGATCGTGTTGTCCACGGTCTTCGACCGTCTCTCAGCCTAAATGAAGAGAACACAAGCATTTCTACAAGTGAAGTGCTGCAACAGAGGGAATCCAAAGACCAAAAAGTCTTAACTGGCAGAAAACTGGCACTCGAGCAGGCTGTCATGACCACTTCACAGCATGTGGGTGTTGCCAGCAGCATCTGGAGGAACAAGACTCGCAGCTTCGCAGCAGCTTGGTGGCTCTCCAACAACGCTCTGGCAAACGGCATACAAAGGGCCTGATGCAGAGAGTGATGTTGACTGGTCCTGGAAAAGCTGCATGCAGGGGTGGAGGAATGTGGCGGTGGGGTGGTGGGGAGCAGCAGCAAGGTGCATGGTGACACTGCTGCCAGACGGGAATGGGATGATGCAGCAAAAAACCTTGGTGCAGGGGATCGATAATGTTAAGGTTAAACAACTGAAACATCTGATTCGTGGAATAGGTAGAGTTCGGTATCAGGAATAGGATAATGGGTAAAACGAAGGCTTGATCCCATTTCCCATTTGTAACCCTACACCTAGTTTTCGAGTGCCCCTTGCCCCTCAGAACAGAGTTACAAAGGGTAACGGTTGAGAACTTTCCCTTAGATTTGGGACAACCCAAAAGACCCTTAAATGTCATCAGTTGTTATCGATGGCGCTTCAGTAAACAGACATGACCGGGCATTTCCCAACAAGCCATGTTCAATTCTGATGATTGCTCTTGCGTTACCTTGGCAGTCCTGTCTACTATCACAATGCCATTTCCCATTTATCTGATAGGGATAGACAAGAATGGACACTCGAATTTCATTCACAACAAGTAATCGAGTCATCAAAGAACACTGCATCATTACCTGGCCACTAGTGGTGCTTTAGAGGCTAACGTTAGCAACAACCCTACCAGTACCCCGCCAGTCTGCACTGATATCAACTCCTTACAATTTGGCCGTCAAGGGGAGGGGGTGCAACATTGGAAGTCGTCAATATGTGGGACTGTAAGGATGTCACGTTAGCTAGCTAGCTGGTTGGACACCAAGACATCAACAATTGGAGGGCCTACCCTTCAATCCCAACAATAATCAGGACACCCTACCCTTAGGCATGAACATGCAAAATGGATGGGTAAGCTAAGTGGAAGGGGCAAGGGGTGTATCGGGATTGGACCCAAGTATTCCAGTGTGACTGGATACTTTCTCTGGCAACAAAGCCATCTGCACTCTCAACTTCCACACCCTTACTTTCTGTCTAGCTACATAAGGGTTAGAGTTTCTTCTGGTACAACAGTTGACACTGGACAGAAATCGTGTTTCACAGATCATCCAATATGAATCAACTTCTTAGCCATACTGGGCTGTGCATGGATAAGATGGGAGCACACAGGCAATGGACTTGCCAATCTCCAAGAAGTTTGCCCCCCTTAATGCAAATGTTGCATGGAGGTTTGGCTGGTGGATCCATGTGTGCCAAGTCACGCAACAACAAAGATGTGTTGTTTTTCATAACCACAGCCAAATATTTCCTTACACTTAAGGTGCAGTAAGCGATTATAGAGAAAGGTGGTTGAATGTTGAGTACCAATACCAATCCACCAACCCAAAGCATTGATCTTCGACAACCTCAGAATGATACTCAATAATGAACTATCTGTCTCTAGATTTGTAGGATTGTCCTACTTTATGTTCTTGTCTGGCAGTAGTGTGGTGCACATCTTCAGCTCTCTCGCAAAAGATGCATTGATGGTGCCATGACCAGGTGCTAAAGGCTGTAGCAAGTAACATAGGCACTGGTATCATCAAGAGCAAAAATGTCTACTCAGCACCACAGATCACTTGTTTGGAGCATCAAAGATGTGATGTGCCGACATTTAGTTTGGCAGTTCAGATTCCCATTAAAATCTCTAATTTGTTGCTTCCAAACACCAACAAAAGGTGATGAACAGGCAGATCATGAAATGGTTGGACTGTGAAGCCACTCAGACAAAGACGTCCAAGAAACCAGAGAACTGTACACAGTCACCTGGGCAAGAAAGCCCAAAGGTAAGATATCATGTTGTTAAATGGTCCTGACATGTTACTTTAGTCATTCAGGTAACAGCGTCGACTGTTTGCAGCTCAAGAAGAAGTTTTATGTCTATATTCTAATAATTGAATATGAGAGGAGTGAAACTTAAACCTTAAAAACTTAAGCGAAGATATGTTACGTTTTACAAGTTTGTTGTAATGTTGGGAACAATTACTTCAGCTATGCTAGCTACGTGATTGATCAGCTTTGTCCAGACTGAAATACTATTGGTTGGATTGCCATGAAACTTTATACAGACATTTGTGTTCCCCAGAGGATGAACCTCTTAAATGGCCATTGGCCTCTGCTGTACTTTGTGTTTAGTGCTAATTAGCAAATGTTGACATGCTAACGTGCTAAATTCAGATGGTGAGCATTAGCTTCTGAACATTAGCGTATTAGCATGTACAGTGCCTCATAGAGCTGTTAATATTTTCCCAGAAAAAATTTACTTTTTTATTTTTGGCTTTTCATAGCTTTGGATTAGCATTAATATACACTCTGCTTTACTCCCCTGTTACAGTGAGGCTGGGAGCCAAAGACTGGCCCCCCTCTTGGCCCAAAATCTCCCATCAGTCACCAGGTTCTTAAGATGGTGTATCTACAAACCACTCCAGGTTCAGGTGAGGTAAAAGCAATCAATTACTGGAAAAGAGAGCGACTGCATATGCACTATAGGTGCTGATGATTTACCGCGGAAATCTTATATCGTCTTCTTCTTTTCTTTGTGAAATTGGCAGCTGACAAAGTCCACCACATGTGGAAAATGTTTCACAAGTTTGGGACCGAAACCAAACCATTAATAATGGATTGTTTTGACAAAATTGCAAAGAAGTCAGGGGGACAATCAATTATTATAAGAATAAGAAGACTGATTTTCGAGGAGATACGATGCTCCTCCAGGACACTCGGTGGGGAAATTGGCTTAATTGATGGACGTCAGCCAAAGAAATGTGAATAATGAGGTTAAAAACCTCAAGTCTGCGGTGTCTGCGCCCACTATACTGCTAATGTACACTCACACTGTGCGTCTGACAGAGAGATCAGGATACATGTCCTGAGAAACACTGGTGGAACATTGCACCTAACCTCGCTAGCTCCATATATCCTGTGCTGTTCTGGGCTGAGTTGTACCCTTAATGGAAAAATCTGAGATTTAAATCCTGGATTCTTGGTGGAGGGTTTTCTTTGGGTCGCTTTCCCTCCTCTGGTGGAAAAAAGAAAAAACTTCACTGCAACATTTAGTTTCTACCCCTCCTCTTTCTCGGAGATAGTCGGCCAAATTCCACTTAAAGCCCTTTCGATTTGCCACCACCAACAACACAGTCACTGATTTCATTTAGGTGTGCTCGCTCCTGTTCATCAATGAGAGTGCAGCATTGAAAACAGGGCATGAATGTGAACTTGGGGAGAAGATGTGAGAGTGGAGGAGGGAATGAATGAAGAGAGGGAACATTAATGCAGAAGGGAAAGTCAAGACAAGATGTCAAACTGGCTGCTTTTTTATTTATGAGCTCGCTGGAGGTGGAGAGCTCTGGGACGGATACAGCCAACCTTTATGAATAAATAAAAAGGTGCACTTACTGAAATAAAAGCCTCTCTCTCCACACACAAACTGCAGCGTGTCGACCAGCTCCGCCCCGCACAGGGTCTCTGGGCTCGCCCCTGTTGCCGTCGGAGTCAGGGTGAGGACGCACAGCAGTAGTGAGAGGGTGTGGCTACAGGAGATACAGCACATCGCACTCTGCAGCACAGGGACGAGATCACCACAGAGGTTTTTCATTTAATTCAAGCAAAGACAGTCACAGTAGCATCAATGTTATTACAGCTGGTGCCTTGCTCAGTGGCACCTCCAAACATTTTCCCACATAAGATTGAAGCTAGTGCGCAGAGGACTTGTTTCCCTTTCGCTCTGCTATAAAAGGGAATAAAATAAAGAAATAAAAGTGGCCGTGGCCACAGATGGTGACTTTACAGGGTTTTGGGGCTGTGGAGGAAAATACATTAAAAATCCAAAGTTGCACTCGGTGCCAGAGTCGAACAGTCAAACAGGAGGCTGACCAGCTCGGATGCTCCGGAGCGCCTGTGCGCAACCGAGCAGAGCGCGTCCAAATTGAAAACACACATTTTCTCCTTATCATCTCAGCCTCTGAGTAAAAGTCCTCACATGTTAACAACAATCTGTTTTTTTAAAATCATTTCTAAACATTAAAACAAAAACAAAAAATCACACTGCAGTCAAGATTCAGCGTTCACCCCTGTGCCAAAAAACAGCTGTCGGTGCATTATTACGCACAGAACTGAACCAAAAAGTGCTTCAGAATTCAAAAAAGCAGAATAAGAGATGCAAAAAGCGCCAGGGATCTTTCCGATCCAAGCTGTGAGATGGAAAACGGCTCTCCCGCCAAACCCAGCCGAGGAAGCTGAGTGGGCCAAATATACATAATAAAAAGAATAAACACTAGGACACTATCCATCTGCATCACAACCTCCGACCGCACCGTCCCGACGCCCATTTAATGCTAAGCTCCCCTCTCTCCTCAGTCCCGCAGCAGCCTCAGGTTAGATATTTAGCACTTCATAATGCACACTCAGCAGTAATTACTTTGAAAGTTGCAGAGCTGCATTAAGACTTCGTGGTGTAAAAAAAAAAGAAAAAAAAAAAAAAGAGCGCAGGACGCACAGAGGATGAAAACCCCTCATTCATCCGAGCTGTGATCGACGCATGTCAAGATTTTCCTGAAGGAAAAAAGAAAAAGTCAATTAAAAAAGCACATGAAGGTGAAATCTGTCGTAATCTGTTGAGGGAGAAGAAATAATGATCAGCAAGACATGCAGGACAGCTGCGCACTGACCGGATGAACAAAAAAAGGATGAAAATCAGAATAAATCCACGTGAATCATGCGTTTCAAAAGCAGCAAAAAATGCAAAATAAGCGATGGGAAGAAAAAAAAATCCCTTTTATTTTTTTCTCTGTTTAAAAAAAGTAGGTAAGGATGCTGAGTGCAAATAGTGAAGGTGATAATCTATAGTGTCAAAGGAAATCAGGTAAGTTACCTTGAAGACATCACATAAATGCCACTGAAAGGAAAGAGCGCTAGACATCCCCACGGGTCTCCGCAAGACAAAGCCCGGCGAAAATGAACTTGTTTGAAGTCATTAAAAACGGGGAGAAAGAGGATGAGATGCGGGCAATGTCACATCTCAATATTCCGACTTTGTTCCATTGCGCAGGCTCGTTTTGGAGAAGTGAGATTTAGCGAACAGGAGACGGATTTAGAGAGAAAATCCCTCACATTTATCTACATTACACAGACATTTTCAACAGGAAACAGCTGGGGCAGCATTTGCCTCCTACTCGTCCTAAGTTATTCATTAAGGATTTTGGGCACATATTCAAATAACGTCATTTCTCTTTTTTTTCTTTTTTTCTTTTTTTTTTTTTTTTTCTCAGAACGGGATTGAATTTTGATCTCTCTAAGACTTGGTTAGTAGTTCAGATCAAGATAGAAAAAAAAAAGCGGTGCTGCCCCTCCACCACCTCCTCCACCTCCTCCACCAGCAGCAGCAGCAGCAGCTCACTCACACATTATTTTATGCGCTGAAAGCTCATGGAGGAGAAGTTAAAGACGAGCCGGAGGTGGTGATGTGACCGTCGGTTGTCGTGCGTAATTTGGCACGGCGTAATTCGGCTGCACGTCAATCCAAAAACCTGATTTGATCGAGGCTGAAATAAACTCAATAAAACGCTTTCCCACTTAGTCGCCACTTCGCTACTAACTTCTATATCTAATAAAAACAAAATTAAAAAAAGGCCACATACATGTGAAGTAGAGGGGATGTGGAAAACTGTGACATTTTTATTGCCTGTTCCCTCTAAACTTTGTGCTTCTGTGCAGGCTTCGCTGCTTTTCTGCACTTTGTCACTTTTATTTTCATGTCAGAAAACGAGTCATTTCTTCTGGTTTCTGCATTTGAGATTGAGTCACCTCTCTCTAGTTGGTCTGCAAATGACATCTGATGACATTTGATGCTTTCATGATGTGAAAAAAGGGAATTCATGATGAAAAACATCTTGACATTTTTCAGATTTCAGCCTCCTCAGGAGCAAACTCCAGATCCAGATGCTTTACTGCCAGACTGACAACTGTTTGTGCAGAGTCCCCCACCCTCATCATGTTAAAGTCAGAGGCCCCCAGTGCTCCCAGTAAGCCACCTGAACACCCCGGCACCGACAGACCACAGCTCCACACGAGGCGACGGCTTAATGAGAGCTGTTTTTAGCAGGGACGGGACATCAACACTGATCTAATCACTAAAACATGAGATCAGTGCTGTGACCCAATCACAAAACAGGACACAGGCGTGTATCCCAGCATGCTCGGCCAGTGTGTGTCCGTGCATCGCAAGCGAGGTCGGATCCAAAGGGGACTGGAGCTGAAGACACGCAACAGTTCGGGTTGTCGGAGGGTAAAGTGGGTCAAAACATAAGCACGATCAAATGTCCCCACATGACACACAGAGCTCTGATCACACGCGTGGTGCAGAAGCTGCAGAGGGAACGTGGAGCCAAACTTAGCCAGAACTGAATGAGCGGTTTCCAACATGAGGTTCGGGGCTCTGACCGGGCTGCAAGACTTAAGTGAGGAAGCAGGAAAGGACGAAGAATAGTTTCCATTGTAGAACTTTTATGGACAAAATCCAGATTGTTTTGTTACGATGATTCAAATGAGGTGATCTAACAGGGATGTATGAAGCGCTGTAGTGAGAATTTTGTTTGTTTGTGGTTCACATATCTCGAGAACCCTTCATTCGATCGACTTCACACTCGGCAGGTTTGTTGCTGAGGTCATTCGCAAGTGCAGCGTCGAATTTGGTGCAATTTGGACATGTGACCTGCTCCATATTAAAACACCGCTCTGGCTTCATGGCTCTGCGGATTGATGCAGGGCTCACATAAGATCCCTCTCACGTGATCTCATGATGAAGAAGCAGGCGTGAACAAAATGGAGATTAGCGTGCCGCAACACCACGCTGTAGCAGACGGTTTAATGAGTCTGGATGAGCTGGGAGACACTAGTTTTCTGTTCTTCAGCGAGAACTGGAGGTAAGACCTTAAGTTTATGTCAACAGTAGTGTGCTAGCTAACGTAACGATGTAAACCAGATTTTAAATCATAAATGTCAAACATGTTTGATATCGTCGAGATGACAACAATGAGTCGGTGGAGGAACGGCGATTGTTAAACATTATTTCTTTTAAATCAAAAATTAACTGAATGCTTGTTTTCTTAGTCTTGTGTGGTAAATCAGATATCTTTTTTTTACTGATTAAAAATGATTCAGTGACAAATAACGCAAAAAAAAAGGAATAATTGCCACTTCACAAGTAAGCAGTTAGCCGATCAAAAGAAAATGATCTCTCTTTTTTGTTATCAATTCCAATCATTTATGAAGACGTCAAGCCAAAAATGTATTTTCATTCCTGACGGTAAACTCTATATGTTTGTATTTTGAACTGTTGGTGCGACAGCAGACGTAGCAAATCTTGTTTTACAATTTGTTGACATTTTATAGAAAGAATTCTCAGATTATTCAATAATGAGAGAAATCTTGGGTGTAGCCCTGCTCTCCACTGTTACACTCATACAAAATGCACATTTGCAGACGGTTGGTGCTTTAACTAAAGCAGGTCTGTGACCTCAATCTGTGACCTGACTTATCTTCCTCTCAGGACGGCTGCTCGGAGGCGAGATGTCCACCGAGCGGCGTCTCCGCTTGCCTCCCCTGGCGGATTGCGTCACCGCCAGAAGCTGCTGATACAACGTGGAATATGATGATGATGATGCTCCTCTGATTAGAGAGACAAAGCTGCTTTCAGACCAAGAGGGATGACCTTGTTAGCATCAGATCAGGGCCGTGGTCGGTCACTGATGCTCGTAAGCCTCTCTGTTAGCAGCTGATCTTAGACGTGAAATCATCTCATCCTGCACTGCCTCTTGATGCAAAAAAAAAAGAAAGAAGAAATAAACCCACAATCCTGCATGTGAATGCCTTATCACAGACTCACTGTAGCTGTGGTCTGGCTGTATTGATGATTGGCTTATGCTGTACATCTGCTGATGCAGTAGTAGGAAGAAGAAGAAGAAGGAGAAGAAGAAGAGGGGGGATGTGGGGGGGCTGACCTTCCCTTGTTCCCCGTCTCTAATGCCCAGTGCTCTGAACTGTCTCGGTGCCAGGTTTCTCTCCCTCCCTCCCTCGCTCAGACTCTCTTTTCTCTTCGGTTGCTAGACTTTTGAACCCCCCCACCTCCCCGTCTAAACCCCCCTGCAGCCTTGTCTAAGGAGACGTCAGTTCCAGTGAACTCATTGACCAGGGAAAGGCTTGTTTTCACTCCCTTCTCGTGTAGGAAGGAGAAAGTGTTGGCTGCAAAAAATGTCCATCTCTGCATCAGGAGCGAGTTCAAAATCACCCTTTGTTTCCTCTGATGCCAGCAGGATAGATTCACTTACTGATGATGCATTCTTCCTTTATTTATTTATTTTTTTTAAAGCAATTCGTCTTAAATTTGGTGCCGTTTTCTTTGCGAAGAGGTGAGCGACCTGCCTTGTTAGAGAAGAACTACAACTCTGGCACCAGGCTGAGTTATTTCACCCAATTTCTGACAAAGAAAAAGAAAAGGGGAGCAGCGAAGGACTTTGCAAAGACAGACACTTTCTGCAGTGTTAACAGCATCCCGTCTGGCCTCTCCTGCCAAACAAATGTCCGAGTCAGAAGGACACACAGATACAGACAGCGGTGCAGAATGCAAATGAACACGAGTGGATGAAAGTGAGAGGACGGAGGAAGAATTACAGGGGATGAAAAACGAGATAAAACCACGGCGGCGGCGGCGGCGGCGGCGAGGGAGGATGGAGGGACTGGTACCCGAGATGGGAGGGAATGTGCGAGGCTGGGTATATTGTCTGGGCACACACACAGGTTCACACGAGGACACACACACACACACATGCAAGTGCACGTACATACGCATGCTTGATTAGGAGAGCAATCCTTTCTGCAGCCTCTTGATTAATCTGAGGGGTTTTTCCAGCTCAGTGGTTTTCTGTGTTACATTTCCTCTTTTATCAATTGACTCAAACAAAAAAAAGAAAAAAGAAAGAGCTTTGCAAAAACAATGAGAGCAGAGTATCTTTTACAACTGATTGTCGGGGTAATTTGTTATTTTCTTTGCGGTCGCACAGGGTTTGTGTGTGGCACCGTTGTCCGTGCATCCGGATCAGATTCCCCCCCCACCACCCAACGCGCCGCACGCCGTTCATATGGAAGAAATAAAGGTGCGTCATGGAGCAGAGAGCGAGAAATGGGGTGCTTGTTTTGATACGCTGTGTTTCCGTAGTAACTCGCAGGGGTCACAGTAGTTTTGGCTAAAAGGCCGGGAAATTCTGCGGCGCCTGTTGATGATCAAAACCGACCTTTTCACAAAACATCTCTGGGACAGTTTAACTGTTTGTGATCGCCGAACACGCTGGACGTGGCAGGATTCACATCAGATTGTTTGCTATCGCATCAGTTTCTATGAAGCCTGGAGGCTGAACTCGACATTTACCGGTAATGAAAACTAAGGGAGCCACATTTCCAGCTTCTGAGGCGCGGGTTGTTATTGTTGTTGCCGAAACACAACAACAAGGAAGGTCGACAAAAACGGACTTTAAGTCTAAGGTAGCTGATTCCAAATTCAAATGTTTAGACGGTTAAAGCTGCACTAATCAAGGTTTTCCGTTCGTATATTGGTCGATTTGTCTGCAGGATTACACACAAACTACTGAATGGATTTCCACAAAAACTTGGATGGAGGATGGGTCTCGCCTCAAAGGAAACACAAAGACTTCTGGGATAAAGGGGACGGATCCAGGAATTCTTCCCCATTTTCCTTATCATCGAAAGATACGACGTTTATCGGAGTCTTCGTTCATCTCTCGGGGAACAGGCAAAGATCTTTAGGTGGCTGGTATCTATGAGCGAACACAACGTGATGCAGACCCGAGATATGTCGAGCTTAAATTATAGTTATAGGCTGTACTTTCCCCTTTAAACACAACGACCCATTCGGCTCTCAGATGTGTCTGCAGAGTTTTTCGCAAATCCGGCCAGTTTGCTCTCTAAAGCCAAGAAACGAAGGGCTGGCGGGCGAAGAGGGCGGTGTGTTTACTGGGGGGGCTACAGGTCAAAATCTCCGGTATTGGCACCGCTGCTGAGCAACAAATTGGAGGCCGGAAAACGCGAATCTTCACGGTGACCAATCTCAGTCGTTGCAGTCTGTCGCTGTGACGTGTCGTGACATTTCTCTGGAGAAATGTATCTTCGGCGATGCTGCCCAGTAGGTGCAGCGTAGAATCAGCGCAGAAGCATAAATGTAATTTGCTGCAGGACTGGATGACAGTTACCTCCGAGTTCAATACTATATTTCAACATTACAAATCACAAAAGGGATTTTACCCTCTCAGATTGTTGCAGTTGAGGGATTGAAGAGGTGAAAGTATCTTCTGGCCCCTCAGATTCAGGCCGCGACCCGCAGCGGCAAACACAAAACACGCGTGGCGACGACAAACGCTCGCGTGCTTCCTCTCGGCCTGCTCGCAATCATTTTGTCTACCTCTTGTACTTGTGACACCGGGGTATTTTCGAGACCTGTCAAAGCGTGCACGCATTCCCGCCTCTTACAAAAGCAGGGGAATGCCCCACCGATGTCTTGGAACACAAACACAAAACAAATACTTGAACAATAGCTTGTAGGGCAATAACAGTCGTAAAACGTGGCACCGGCGAACACGACTGATGTCGGTGGGACAAACCCGCACGGACGGGAGCCAATTATGCAAAGCGGTGCTCAGATTCGGGAGTGTTTAGCGTCAGCAAACTCATAATTTTGCTGTCTCATGCTGCAGTCGAGGCTGGACGGAGGCCCGTGTTTGTGCTGTTTAGTTATTCCACGACGAGGTGCGGTTTTCTTTCTTCGGGGGGTTGAGGGGCCGCTGCTCCCTGGCTCTCTCACCGGCTGGCGAGTGGGTGCGGTGCCCCTCTCTGCCCCACCGCCAGCACCACCGCCACCATCACCGCCGCCGCCACCACCACCAGCTGGCACCGAGGAGGCTATGTCTAGGAAAGAGACCTCTGCCAGGCCTCAATTACGGAGGGGAATAATCCAGGACACACTGAAGCAATTACAGCCTCATATAAATCAATATGCTTTGGGTTAAAAAGTGATCTGCTCCCAACACTCGAGAGAGAGAGAGAGAGGGGCTCTGACTGAGCCGGCCGTCGATTCTTCCGAGAGCTGGTAGCAGATTCACTGGTATTATGTAGACATGTCAGCTGACAAACGGCGAGGAAGAGCAGAGAATATTACATCAACGCCGCTTTTTCCCCGTTAATTACAGCGGGGACAGATGCCTTCATGCAGCCCACACTGTAAATATTTACTCAAAATACAGATTTGGATGCCAGTGAAGGATAAACAGTGTTTTATTTATGTTACAGGAGGCTTGCAGAGTTAAGAGCCTCCAACATAAGCTGTGGCGGCAGGGGGCAACACTGACAGCTCTGCCCTCCCCCGGTGAGCCGCAGCCGATTTCTATTATCACGACTGTACTGCCATCTTCTGGCTGAAGCGGGATAATGGACTAAATACCAGAGAGCAACAAAAACAGCTTCTGTACTTTGTGAGGTGTCAACAAAACGTTTAATATCTTAAGGAAGAAGAAGTCAAGAGGATGTTTTCATGCGTTGTTGATGTTTTCAAGAATTCCAGCCATCTTAAGTTTAGGTTTGTGTTCCTGTTTGCTAGAAGAGTGTCTCAGATTTGTCTGGATTATCCAATCAGGGACGAGGGACAGACTTTCTTTGTGTTTCCAGGTCTCCAAAAATAGTCGTTCCAACAATGATTGATACCTGACTATACTACAAGTGGATCAAATTCACATTTTAATCAGTGTTACTTTCAATTTATGATGATATTTATATTACCTGCATCTTGAATAATGACTAATAAGGCTTCACGTATACTTTTACTGAAGCTGAAATGATTTTATCGTCGATCCGACCATTATCCACACACATTATGTGGTGTGTGGCCGTGGTTCAGGTGCAGTGCCAGCGTCTTGTTATCAGAAGGTCACCTGTTTGATTCTCCTGGTCCACACGTCAAGGTGGACTCGGGCAAGATACTGAACCCCAAACTGTGCCATCACTGTATGAATTAATATCATTTGTAAATTAACATACATGGTTTTGCTCTTGCAGCCGAGGGGAGCTGGGATTCAAACCAGTGACACTCTGAGTACTAGAAAACCGCTCTACTGCCGGAGCTACAGCTGCCCTGTAATAATCCATTAATCATAATGATTAACCCCCAGGTCTCGTTAAACAATGAAACATGTCTGCTGTCTATTATAATTCCCTACAGCTCTGTGTGACATCTGTTATCATACAGTTTGTCCAACAGTCCATAACCGACGATGTCAAACTTTCTATTGAGATTACGACGCAGAAAAAGATTCCTGGAGTCATTTATTATTGTTACAATTCCTGGTAAAGTTTTCCGTTTCAGTGCACTGATGTCAATAAAGTTTATTGTTAAACCATAAAATATCCCGCCTCCATTACACGTCTTTGTCAACTGTGTTCAGCAACTCAATTTGAGGAATCGCTGCAGAACGTGTAAATACATAAAGCCCCCCTCCCCCATATCTGCAGTGGCATCTGTTTAAAAAGAATTGATAAAAAGAAAGAAGAAAGAAATAGAGAGCGAGAATTACCAACGAGATTTATTTCAGAAAGCCGTGTCAGCAAATATGTACATCATCCTCATAGATCATCAACATGTTTTATGGAGCAGATGATTTAAAACAGTAAAGCAACAAAAAAAAGGAAGAGAACAGCACCAACTTGCAAAATTGGTCATCAGATACCAAGTTGAGAATCAGGAATCAACATGTATTTGGTGACTTTGATACCAGCTCACAACTCAACTCCACATCCTACGAGAGTTTTCTACGGAAACTCTATAATTCTCACTTCATCGAACGACGGTTCGATCTTCACATTGTGAGTGAGCGAGTGTTCCCAGAGCGACTTTTTATGGAGGAAGGCCAACCCGCACTCCTCGCAGATGTAGCTGTGTAGCTTTGGCTTCCCGGTGTGAGTCCGCCTGTGTTTCTTCATGTGGTACGACAGCCGGAAGCCTTTATCGCAGATGTCGCATTTGAACGGCTTCTCTCCCGTGTGGATGCGCATGTGCGACTTCAGGTATCCCGACTGGATGAAGGCTTTCCCGCACTCCTCGCACTTGTACGGCCGCTCCCCCGTGTGATACCGGTTGTGCAGCCGGAGCTCGTTGGCGGTCAGGAAGGTCTTGCCGCACACTGTGCACTGGTGCGGCCTCTCGCCCGTGTGGATGAGCTCGTGCCTCTTCAGCGACGTCTCCTTCATGAACTGCTTCCCGCAGCTGTTGCACGGGTACCTGACGCCGATGTGGATCTGTTCGACGTGGTTGGTGAGCTGCAGTTTGGTCCGGTACGCCATGTCGCACTGCGTGCAGGCCCACGGTCTCTCCTCGGAGTGAGTTCCCATGTGGACGGTGAGCTCCGACGCCGAGCGGTAACACTTCCCGCACTGCCAGCACAGGAAGGGTTTCTCCCCGGTGTGTTTCCTCTGATGCACCGTCAGACAGTTGGAGGACCTGAACTTCTCTGGGCACATGTTACAGATGTAGGGGAACTCTCCTTTGTGGATTCTCTGGTGGATGGCGAGGTACGACAGCTGCATGAAGGTTTTGTCGCATTGCCCACAAGGATACGGCCCGCTGAAGTCGTGCTCCTTCTCGTAGTGTTCCCTTAAGCGTCTCAGTAGAGTGAAAGTCTTATCGCACATCGTGCACTGCATCGGCCTGTGCATGAGTTTGTGCCTCTCGAAGGCGGCATCGTTGGCGAGGATCTTCCCGCACTCCTTGCAGTAGAGCGGGTCGTGAATCCTCTGGTGCACCTTGAGCATCGTCATGCTCTTGAATTCCTTCCCGCAGTCGTCGCACTTCATGATTTCGCTCACTTCCACCTTGCAAACGTTTTCTTGGTGCTCCTTCAGAGCGGCCGGGTATTCGAAGTGTTTGCCGCAGTTTGAGCACCACACGGGTATTTTCGGAGGCGGTCCCAGTTGGGGGTCGGCGCTGGTCGCTTCGCTGTGACTCGGCCCTGCTCTCAGCTCCTTTTTCCACGAGAATCGGGCGATTTTCTTATGACAGATCGCATAAATCTGGTGTCTTTTCAGGCCGTGCATGTGTTTGAAGCGCTTCTTACAGTGGATGCAATGATACGGCCGGTCCTCTGTGTGACACTGGATGTGCCTGTTCAGAGTCTTGACACTGTCGAATGCTCGAGCGCAGACGGGACACGCTTTAAGACCTTTCTTGTTGATTTTTTTCATCACAGGCGCGGACGGCGACTCCTCAGCAGCCTCTGCGGCCGCATTGGGACTGTTTTCTGTTTTACTCGTTTCACCGCTATTTTGATTATCAGCCTCAGCCAGAATCTGTTCCACCGTCTTGCTCTCCTCCTCTCTGATCCCCTCGTGGCCGTGAATAATCTGATGCTTCTTCAACGTGTCCTTGTACTTGAAGCCCTTCTCGCAGGTGATGCAGATAAAAGGGTCGCTCTTCTGTGTGAGATCGTAAATGCTTTGCGATGTCGGCAGAGTAGGGTAGGATCCTGCTGCAGATGGGGCAGGCTTTCCCCTCCGTCGACCCCTCTGGCGTCGGCTGAGGAGTCGAGCGCTGCGGCTCTCTCCTCTTTGCCCTTTTAAGCTCTCGGCTCTTGCAAATCTCCTTCTGGTGCCTCTTTAAAACGTAAGGGTTCTTGAATTTCTTCTCACAGAACGGACAGCTGTACGGGCGGTCCTCCGAGTGCGACTTCATGTGTCGATCCATGTCCACTCGACGGGCAAAGTACTTCCCACACAGGTCGCAATTTTTGTGCTCCGATGTCTCGGAAGTGCTCGGATCTCCCGAGTCCTCGTCTTTAGAGCCGTTGCCCATCTCGTCCCTTTCATGAACGCGCATGTTGTGTCGCTTCATGTCGTAATGGTCCCTAAATCGTTTGTCGCAGTTGTCGCACTTGTACTTGAGATCGCGATTGGCCGAATGAGTTTCCTGGTGTCGCCTCATGGCTGCAGCTCGGAGGAAAACCTTATTGCACACAGGACAGGTCTTATTACTGGGGTATTTCTTCCGCTGCCTCTTCGCCGTCAAGTCTTTGTTCTCTTTTAAACCTTTCCTCTTTAACTGGAGCCTTTTGCTTTGTTTCAGCGGTTGGAAAGCCGCAGGCTTCAGGGCTTCACTGACGTCCTCTTCGGCGGTTTCCTCCATGTTCACTTCATCTGCGTCGTGATCGTCCGTCTCGACCAAACCCGACGGCGGTTCGATCTGGATGTAGTCCAACAGTGTCACAGTTTCACCCTCCACCTGGACAGTCATACAGCCCTGCATCTGCTCCGACGGAGGCTGTAGCTGTATTTGGTCGGCGTCGATTACAACCTTCTCCAGCTGCGGGAGGGACAGCGAAGAGAGGATGCAATTCCCAAAGGAAGACGGAATGGTCTGCAAGTCATCTGTTGGGGAAAATAAGAATCACATTAGCTTTATGGTTCACCGAAACATTAAGCAATAACTTGGCTGTTTGCTTCATAACCTCAAAATTCAATCTTACATCTTCCTGCCGTCCATACACACAATTGTACTGAAATTCAAGTGTTCATTCTTACACACATGAGACTGCTGTGATATAGAAGCCAGGAACAGCAAATAAAACTGGTTTAATATATCGGATTTAAGCACATCTTTCTGGTGCAGACAGGAAAAACCATTATAACATCAACCATCATGTCTGTGCTTCACTCTGGAGATATCTTACCACCTCACAACAACTTTATACATTTTACTACTGCCACTGTGTTTCACTTAAGGAGACAGATATGGTGCTTATGAATGTGTGCGGCATGAATAAGAAGCCGCACCAGCAACTGGAAAGCACTTTTGCAAATAAATGGGATGAATTACAGAGGGCATGAAAATCTCATCTTATTGAATCCGACTCACCGGATAAATCAAAGTGTCCGAGTGATGTGTGGTACATCAGCACCGTTTTCAGGTGCCGCGGGTCGGGAACAGAGTGCACACACTCCTCCAGCGCCGACGGGACGGCGCTGAGCATGGATGCAGTCTAGGAAAGAGAAACAAGATGACGGATTAAAAAAAGAAAATTGAGCTGGAGATTCATAAATCGTCTGCCAAATGCCAATAAAAACTGATTTTCACAAAAGGAGTTTTTTTTTTTTTTAAAGCAATATTAATAAAGGTTTATGCCATTTCAACTGATTTTTGTCTTTATATCCAGAAGCTTTTTTAACACGACAAACATTCAGTATGTGTCTGAATGGATGGAGGAGAGTATCAGTGCTGCAGGAATATAAGAACCATGTTGATGGGACATTCTGAGCTTTGACAGTATTAATAAATTATGAAAAATTAATGGATTTAGGAAATTTTAACAGGTATAAAAGTAGGATTTGTTGAGTTTAACTTCGTTTTTGAGCTTCTGTATGTTTAAATTCTGGCAAGTTAGCGAGCTGCCGACTGATGTTCAGACACTTTCCCTGTATTAGGTTGATACTAAATAGGGCTGGGTATCACCAGGTACCTCGCGATACGATACTATCACGATATTTTGCCCACGATAACGATAATATCACGATACAGTGATTCTGCGATAATCGATATATTGCAAGAAATTTCATCCACGATACATCACGATATCTGTGTCACTGAAGAAATTCAGAATTTATTGACTGCACTGAATCAATTTCACATGAATGACAGCCAAGTAAACACGGAGTATATTGCACAGTGTCTCTTCTTAACACACACACTGACTACAACCATCATTAAATATCTATATGTGTGGGTTTCAGAACTACTTAAACCATTTTTTAAATTTTATTTGGTTATATACCTATGTTTGAATAAAGATAAAGCTGTCCTCCGAAGAGGGGTGGTGGTGGTGGGCCAAAAAAAAAAAAAGTTTTTTAAATTTTTTATTTTTTTTTAACATTTTTTAATATCAATATTTGGCACCAGTGTATCGATAACGTACCTCAAGACGAAATATCGCGATATATCGTAGTATCGATATTTTGGCACACCCCTAATACTAAAGAAAACTTTAAACCATTCTGATTCTCAGCCAAGTCCTGCAGTGATAAGGAGGATATGAAAGTATAAGTGTGCTGAAAATAAAGCCCTATGCATCAAGTCTTTGTGTTCAGATTCAAGCTCTGACTCTGACAAAGGAGTTTGGTATGATATTATAAGGAAATATATTGCCTGATTAATACAATTCCAATAAGCACCATTAATTCTACCAGCCTGCATTCAGGTTCCCCTTCATGCCTAAAATCAAACTGCCTGGTGTAAGAAACAAAAGGCTGACTGATGACCAGCTGGCTCCAGTACCTGCTGAATGTCTGGCACCGGGAGAAGCTTCTCCAGTCTTGAGAGGAAATCCAGCATCAGCACCTGCAGAGCGCTGTCGTAGTCCGGCCCGAAATCTGTCGGAAAAACATCCTGCAACAAACAGTTTATAGTTTAATGCTCACGTACCCCACAACCACTGCATGTTATACATTCTGCTGTAGTAAACATTGCTTCAATAATCGCAAGAAAAGCATCCTAACTCTACCTGGAAAAATTTCTCCTTCTCTTCAGCGTCTTTCAACAGCAGCTCAACTTGATCCACAAAGTTTGATTCTGGAAACTCGACCTCGGCGAAACAAGGCTGGGACAGAAAAGAATGCACAGATGGAGTTGAAGCAGAGAAAAATGGAGAAGCTATTGTAGAAGATGAGTCATGTTATATTTTAAGAAGCCAACCTGTGCCGCCCACGTGGATATGAGGGCCTTGATCCGCTCCAGGTGCACCTCGATGGTCTCTGAATCCGTTATCTGCTCGGCTCGACACAATTCGAGGACCACCTGCAACAAATGGTTTCACCTCAGGGTAAACACAACTGACAGGAGACGGCACCTGGAAATGTTATTCACTAACAGCAGGCTCAGATCCAGCGGCGGAAAATGAAAATGTTTAATAACTGTGTTCAGTCGAGATGTACTCTGGCTCGCAGGTGAAGTCGACAATTTCTGTCTAGGAAATATTAAACTCCTTCATCAGCTGCACTTACCGTCTGTCAGGCAATAACTCAGACTTTTATTGTTTAGATGTTGTGGATTTCAAGGTGACGTTTCTATGATTATACCCATTACCAACTGAATGCACAACGACAGGTTTTTATTCTTTGTTTTGACAGCTCAAGGAGAGAAATCAAACTGCTTGTTGTTGCCGTTTTACACCCTGTGTTTCCTTTAAACGTCTTTGCTAAACACTGCATAAAGATATCAGACAGTCTTACCCGAGCTCTGAGTCCCAGGAGGAGCTGAGCTTTCTGATCCGCGTTCAGAAGATCAGGTACAATTTCTGAAACGGTGCTGATGAACTCCTCCACCATCCCGTAGTCCTGCACGTTCCCCCTCTGGACGACCTGCCACATGGCCGCCGACACCAGGCGCAGAGGAGGGATGAAGAGGCGAAGAGACGGCAGCAGCAGAGGAGAGTCTGGAAATTAATTCACAATATCAGCGTCTGACTGTGAATCATCAGTGGTTCAGTTTGAAGTGTGTTCCAAGTTAAGATGTACTGATGAATTATTGATTCTGGCCTATATTAAAAATCTTATGCATGAAAATGTAACAAATACATTTCATCACTGGTTATTCTTGACTTTGATTGAGATTTCTATATTACCTGTAAATATATATTGGTTCCAAATTATCCATCATCAGTCTCCGTAATTACTAATAATCAGTATCGGTATCAGCTGATCGACCCCTACAGTTTAACAATAAACTTTCTTTTCTGAAATAACATCAATGCACTTAAATAGTAAACTTCACTGGCAATGTAGTAATCATAAATTACCTAAAGCATCTTTTATAGAACATACATATGACAGCTTATGTCGATACGATACATCTGTGACAGGCCAGTATCAGCTGATAACATCGGCCAACTAGTTTATCAATTATTAATCAAATCAAATCAATTGTATTTATATAGCCCCAAATCACAATCACATTGCCTCAATGGGCTTTACAATCTGTACAGTGAACAACATCCTCTGTCCTTAGACCCTCGATTCAAGTGAGGAAAAACTTCACGTTGTTCAAATGTTCACATGTTGATGGATCTTATTAGGTAGTAAACACATTTATGCAGGGATATCTACCATTTAATCTGAGTATCCTCTAACTGTTGGGGTAATATTGCCATTTTGCTGCACTTTCCATCATATTTGCAAACAAAACCATCTCTAACAGTTTCTAATTAATTATAATAACATACAACTATCTGACAGAGAAGGATGCTCAGGTCTTTGGGGTCAATGCTGGGTCAATGGCCCTTGTTGGGTCAGTGGTCCCTGGTGACTCTTGTGGCCCCTGGTGGGTCAGTAGCCCCTGGTGGGTCAGTAGCCCCTGGTGGGTCAGTAGTCTCTGGTGGGTCAGTAGCCCCTGGTGGGTCAGTGGTCTCTGGTGGGTCAGTAGCCCCTGGTGGGTCAGTGGTCTCTGGTGGGTCAGTAGCCCCTGGTGGGTCAGTAGTCTCTGGTGGGTCAGTAGCCCCTGGTGGGTCAGTGGTCTCTGCTGGGTCAGTGGTCTCTGGTGACTCTTGTGGCCCCTGGTGGGTCAGTAGTCTCTGGTGGGTCAGTAGCCCCTGGTGGGTCAGTAGTCTCTGGTGGGTCAGTAGCCCCTGGTGGGTCAGTAGTCTCTGGTGGGTCAGTGGTCTCTGGTGGGTCAGTAGCCCCTGGTGGGTCAGTGGTCTCTGGTGGGTCAGTAGCCCCTGGTGGGTCAGTGGTCTCTGCTGGGTCAGTGGCCCCTGGTGGGTCAGTGGTCTCTGCTGGGTCAGTGGTCCAGCTACCATCCACCTCTCCCAACCTGGCTCTGGTTGCCTTCATGGTCTCGTAACTGTGTCGTAATTACGACTTACCCAATAGAGTGGTAAACATGGCTGCGGTAGTCGTGACTTTCTGAGCTGTGTCTAAGTTCTTGAAAAATAGTCGTTTTGGGAGGACATTACTTTCATCTTCGGCATTTTTATGTAGGAAATTGATTTACTGTGTGCTTCTATGATAACCCTTCACTCGGACGTCAAGGTTAGTTGTCCTGTATCTTTGTTTTTAGCCACTTGCTATGTTAGCCGTTTCAGTTGAAGCCCGTGAAGGCAGCATCTGTCAACCGCCACATATCTCGTCATCAGCTGCTAATCAGCGCTAATGCCGACAGTTAGCTAGCTAACGCTATCTGAACCTTTAAATCAATTATTTCATGATAAAATGTAAGGACGGGTGAGCTAACTTGCTAGCTAGCTTAGCTGCCGTGAAGCTCCTTCAGATAACCACCGTACACATCAGCCCGCTGTAACGTAGCACAAAGCCACCGCCATCTCAGAGCGGGGTACGCCATGTTCAAAATCGTGCGCACACAATCCAAAAGCTAACCCCATAACTCTCGATGGGTGCGGCTTGTTTCAGTTCTTGTTGGCTTACCGTTTTCGGTGCGATGTGGGCTCTCCATTTTGCCTCGGAGGATATCCAGATAGGCGAGCAAATGAACTCGGGGTTGTTGTGAGTCGACGTCCGCCCGACCCTGCGGTGCAAGTTGGCGGGGAGGAAGGGCGGCTCGATATTCTGTCCGTTTCAGTGCGCAGGCGTAGAGAATAAAGTGTTTATCTGGCTTCACTCAGCAGCAGCGATCTGTTGGAGGTACACGTCTGGCTCGTACGGCCTGTTAGGGCATATCCTAATAATTTAAGTGAACAAAACTAGCAGAATAGTTTGATAATTTGGCCAACTTCAGGATTTCCTGTCAAGGGAACATATTCTTCTTCTTCGCCTGGTAGTTTTCAGGCCTCCATGAAGCTCGTCTGGTCATTACTGCCCCCTGGAGGCTGTTTGAGGAACTGAACCCAAACGCAATATATTATTGTCACACATTTTCCAAAGATTTTGCATTATTTTATGAACATATAATATTTGGATTCTTTAACTTTGATAAAATATTTGAAGAAAAGGCACATCATTAATCATTTGTCATTAATCTGTCGATGATCCTGGCAGAATTCTATATACATAAATGCAAGTTTTATAGCGAAAAGACCCAGTTTTTTACTGTATTTTACAATTTTTTTAAAGATCGTGTGAAGATAATTCAGAGATTTGATTCAAAGCACATAATAAATCTTTGAAACTGGTTGTTGAAACCATGTTTGAAGACTTCTGACTATATATTGCCGAATTGTGGAGTTAGACAGTTAATTGTTTTATCACCATTTTTGTGTTTAGGATGTTTTTGGGCAGGCCTAAACTCAGGGCTCGATGACACACCGGAGCATTAATCAGCATCACCCCTGCCCTTACACTGAAGCCTTGTAAAAACAAGGAGTCTTATTAGCATAATCAGCTCTAAAATCGATAATAACTGTTTAATTTTGTCACAACGAGCAGGCCATAAGAACCGTGTTGCATGTAAAGTATTTAATTTATGAATTGTACATTTTTTCATTTTTTTTTTACATGTCCCTCACATGTCCGCATTTATGGTTGCCTCCCTGGCTTCTTGTTATTTACTTGATTGTATGAATTTTGCTCTATGGTTTTTTTTTAGTTGTCTAATTGTTTGACATGTGTCATTCGTTCAATAAAGAATATGACAACTATTGTATTCCCTTTTTCCTTTAGTCTTCTTTTTGTCAAGCAAAACTATTAAATAAGCCATGAAGTGAAAATTGAACCTTGAGTCTATGGAATCAGTGATTATTGTCATTTGTGAGACCCCTCATAGGAGATATTATCGGCTTTATTACCGCTGCAGCTTACAACTATTTGCCTTATTTACTAAACTTCTCCTAAATAAATGTCAATAATTGTGCTGTAAAATGTCAAACAAGTATGAAAAGTCACCCTCACATGTCTCCACACTCCAGCTGACATATTGAAACTGTTGTATTATGGTTCAAAACCCAAAGATATTCAGTTTGATATCTAATATCAAAGAGATCAGAAATTATTCACACTGGAGGAGCTGAGAAAAATGATTTTATGGGGGGTAATTTTTGCTTAATTACACTAAAGACTATAGCTATCTAAGCCGTAGATTATAAGGGATGCTGGTTGTGTTCGGTGCAGTTTGTTCCTGTGGAGAATCCCCCCCTGAAAAAACAGGAACCCCAGCCAAACTGAGCTCCAGACTTTTTATGAGCCTGTATTTCTTTATCAGTCTGACTGCAGACAGTCCGTTGGCTTTGTGAGGGAGCTGTCACGACTTTAAGTACCTTGAATCATTTCCCCGGTCGCAGTAAAGGGATCGATAAAACACCCCGCTGCTGGGCCGCGGCCAGATCTGTCACATTTTCATCCAGCGGACGATGCAGCGTCCTTGTGAAGAAGAATTATTTCCAGCACCAGCACATAAAAATAAAACAAAGTTGTTTATATAATGTTAGAAAACAAATAATCAGAGTTTAGACCTTCAGAATGATTCAGTGTTTAGTAACTATCGGCTGTCACACCGGTCATATCGCCACTGTGGATATAAACTTCTACTTCCACGGACACGTCTGGTGATGTTCTCTCATTTTCTTGTCAACTTTTCTTTTGAAAAGACCAAAAACAATAGTTACTGAGCCTTACAAGGAAGTATAACCACCTGAGAGAGCTTACAGCCACATTCCACAGTGGAATCTGTTCCATCGTTGGCCAAAAATGACTATAAGCACATCGATGAACCTCGCTGTTGGAGGGACTGATTACCATAAACACATCCACTGAAGTTCATTGTGAGTCTGACCTTGAAATCTTAAAAATAGGAAGGATTTTGAAAGCAAAACTCTGAAAAATTGGGTTCCAGATACTTTGTTTCCTGTGTGAATTTTAAAGAACGTAATTTTATATTAAATACTTTTCAAGAAAGAATGCAGAATAATTAACCTTTTGTGTGAATCACTGGCATAAACGTAAATCCATAAGTTTTATTCATCGATTCAGTCATTGTCTTGCCTTCAGAGCCTGCTGGTCAGCCTCTCGATGGTGACTGAAGCTGGCTGGGAAAAGAAACATTTGACACCGCAGATTCTACAAAATGCATCCCCCTCTTCTTTGAAACATTACATGAGCAGGAATCTTTCTTTTGAGGAGGACGAGGCGCGACAGCACAGGACGCCAGAGTGCAAGACAAAGCTTGTGATGACAGGAAGAGGAAAAGAAGGGATGAAACTCTGTCAGAAATTGGGAGAAATGCAGGAGAATTGATACCACAAAAGGAAACCAGAGAGGTTGATCAGAGGGTCGAGTCTTAGACACGTATTTAAAAAGTTTTAGAGTTGGACTAAGACCATTGTTTTTGGTCTTTACATAGAATTTGTTGAATATTTTTAGCCATATCCTTCAAGATCAGCTGCTTGGGAAAAAGCATAATGTTGGTTAAGTCTTTGAATTTCCATTAAGAACCATCCTCGATTTTAAAGGTGCTCATTGTAAGAAAATAACAAAAAAAACTGTCCAATAATCCCAAAGTGTCGTTATTTAACGAGCCAGGAACAAGACGCAAAAATCCACTTTTCTTACAAACAGCACCGTTAAAAGGAAGTTTAGACTCCAGTGTCTTGGCTTTGCTTTTTAATACATGTTTGTATTCTGTTTTATGCTAACAGTTAGCCTTTATGCTACCTTTGCCTCCTCTGCTTTTTCTGGAAAATAAAACTTTAAGTTTAAAATATCTGTTCAACCTTTTTTTTAAATGACATATAAAATGATATATTCCAGATGTCACATGAGAAATTATCAGTTTTTCAATTGTTATAAATGATTCATCCTTAAATCCGCTATTTGCAGTTTCCTGTTAGCATGCTAACACTTGCTAAAGCGCTACACAGTGGCGCTACAGATGTAAACACAACAGCTACGAGGGGAACAACATTCATTTTGAAGGTATTTTGGAATTTGGTACAAGCACAGCAATTTCTTACCATTCAAACCCAAATTAAACAAAAAGAATAAAAACGCCCTTCATACGGTTTAAACTCTGGTCGTTTATTAGCTGTCCACAAAAGCATGTCATGGAACCACAGAAACTGCAGCACGAGTGTAACATTCCTTTATGTTGTTATACTCCACCACATCCCTGCTTCTCACACCATGTATAATTTATATTTCATATATATATATATATTTTGTACAATATACATGTTCTCATCAAAGGAAAAATAATAGCAAAAGTCCCTCCCCTCCCCTCCCCTCCCCTCCCCCGCCCTGTGGATTCGAAGTCTAGTGAACATCCCATGCATTGTTTCCACTGCGTCTAGGAGAAATGTTCGTTTTATTACCAGGAACAAATATGCAGGCAAATAAATGCTCGGACAAATTAAAGAGGGGGGAGGGGGGAGAGTCTTAGTTAGACGGAAAGCTGGTGTACAAAGCACATTCTCAACAACATTAAACAAGAAGAGCCATGCGAAACTGACATTTACTCCAACGGGTTTGACCCAGTTTTTATCGAATCAAAAGCGCCAGTACAGGGCAAGCTAAAGTTAGTCTCCTGCTAACGGCATCACATTAAGACTGATAATGAAAAAAAAAACAGAGACGAGTTAAAGTCTTTTTCTGACTTCTTCTCTTATTCTACCGTCATATCCGGCTCTAATAAGACTGAAACTTTAAGCTCACTGGTGACATACTAATGCTTTTGATTGTGTGAGGCTACAGTAACACTGGCACGGGGAAAAGTGCTTTGACATCATTATGAACCTTTTTCACCTCCGCGGAGACGAAACGTTTGTTTTGTTTTTTTGCATCTTCGAGTTACATTTTCCACCTTTTTAATTCTTTGATTCGAATGCGGGCACGTGCGATGATTCAAACATGTGGTGAGGATGATGACGATGTCGGTGGGATAATTAAATCGTCGGCTTCGTTAAAGCCGCCGGGGTTAAAAATCAACAGACTGTGAGTTTGAAATATCAATATCAACAAAAATAACATATTCAGGCCTTTTTCTCAGTCACTCTTCGTAGATATATTCTATATTATGTGTCTTTCACATCCTGCGGCGTGTTCGTCCTCGTACTTCTAAAGGTAATACAGTCTCTCATGGAAATATTGCTCGATATTTTCAAAAAACGTTAAAGCGTCTTTTTTATATAATCTTTTTCACTTTTGTAAAACAAAATAGCTGTGGAATGTAAAATAAAATATATAGTGCTATGTATGTCGGTAAGAAAATAAAGTTGTAGGATCGTATCTACTGTATATCTGAACTTTCTGTAACTATTTACAGAACTTAAAACCCAGCTTCTTGTGCGCCGTCACGTGTCTCTCAAAAAGTGTTTGTTTGTGGCCCCAGAAACAAAATGTTGGAGGGATTTTTCCGTGAGATTGGTCTCGACATTTTGCATCGTTGACAGAGAGAAGCGTCCTCGTTTTGGTTCGCTGCTGGACAAAAGCTGCACATCCTGTAACTATTCAGCTTTACATTCATGAGATCAGCTCTTCGTCCCGTGTTCTCCTCTTGAATTGAGATATACTGCGTCTGAGTTTGAGGGGTTTTGTTCAAGTTTCAACCGTTTTCTGAGGGAGCGTGCATCGTTCGAACATCACGGCTGCAGCTGAACGATGAGTGTCGGGGGTTTTTTAACGTTTGGTCCTGTCAGAACTGATTATCTAACACACACCTCACCAGGTGTGTGTTAGATAATCAGTTCTGTACAAGAGTAGTTGTGGAGTAATGCAATCGAGTGGAACAAAAAGGTTGAAGTTCCGACGAGCGTTGAGGTGATTAGAGACACAACAGTTCGGTCGCTGACATGAAAACGACGCGTCTTTGTGCTGAAGCCACGCGTGAAGCTCAAACACCTGAGACAACCAAACGTGTTGTTTAAACGCCTTTTATACTTTAATCTCCCTTTTCAATTTTCATTCTTATCCCACAGATTTGGACATGATTCGTCTCATTCTAAGGATTTTTTTGATATCGTCTCTTCTTTTGTTGGCTTCAGTATAAAGATGTGTTGTTTCCACTCTGTGGATTTGATGGCTGACGGTCAGGAAGCTGTTTTTCCATCTCAGAGTTTTCTTTGAGCGGTACCCTCCATGTTTTTTGATCAGAGACACATGAAACTGATCAGATAAAATCTTATTCGTTCATGTCGTTGCCACCGATTTAAACTATTTTCTAACCGTCTGAGAAATCATCTTTTGTCTGGAGAAGACAGTCAAAGGCGCAAGTTCAAACTACAAATCCCAGCAGTTTCCTTCACGACAAACATTATCATCCATCCATCGTTAGCAGGACACTCTTTGTTTATTGCTTGATTGTTAACACCTATCACGAAGCTATACGTACGCAGGCTCGCACCTTCAACTTCTTATCAAGGTAGATATTTTATTATTTCCTTTTAATGATGATTCAAGGAGAGTTTCAAGCTTTTCCCTAGACGTAGAATTTTCTATCTAAAGTTTGGCGCAATATTTTAAACACATTTCCCTAAATAAGTACAATAAGCATGATAAGTAAGTAGCGATTTATAAAACCTTATTTTGATCTAATCTTAGTAAAATCTAGACTTGACGTAAGTTATTTCCCTGCTGGTTATGGAGGAGTATGGCGTTTAGGAGATCTACGTTATGTGCAGCGGCGACAAACTCCCGAGCTTCCGTTGTCGTGATCCCTTGTTTTCCAAAAAGTTTAACTCTCTCATTTCCCATTTTTTTAATACGAGAAGGCTGCCGTCCGTCTGAGCTGATTAGAGATCAATAAATCCCAGGTGCTTCAGCCGCAAATGGGACTCTTCAAACCTGCTTGAGCGACGCTTTATTAGGCTCAAGTAAATCACAGCTGGAAATGATCCTCCTCAGTCAGGTAGATCGTTAAACCACGGCAGAATAAGACGGAGCGGCGAGAGCTAACATGAAGGGAACAGATGTGGAAGATGAGTATTCGATCCGTATTCGTCCACAAAGACATTGAAGCGAAACTCTCGCCAAAAAGCAACCGAGGCTTTATTTGGGATTGAATATGAGTCAAACCTTCGTGTGAAAGCATAATTACGACGAAAGAGGCACTTTTAAGATTTACCGTAGTTTTGGTTTTGGGCACGTTAATTTTGAACGGGAGAGCATGGGGCAGGACACGCTAGCATCAAAATCGCTATTTTTAGAACACTAAGAAGGCTCGACACAACATGAAACTTTGCTCGTAGCATCACCAGGGTCTCTACACATGAACAAGAGCATTGAGAACATTGTTTGTGTACACAGAGTTTACGAAAAAGAAGGTTTTTGAACAACTCACGTTAGCTGCTGCACCTCCTGCTCGCCGCCGTCATGCTAAAAATAGCGATTGTGATGCTAGTGTGTCGTGCCCCTAGCTCTCCTGTTCAAAACTAACAACCGAAACTACGATAAATCTTAAAAGTGCCTCTTTCGTCGTAATTATGCTTTTACACGAAGGTTTGACTCATATTCAATCCCAAATAAAGCCTCGGTTGCTTTTTGGCGAAAGTTTCGCTTTAAGAGTTTATCTGCTGCCATGTTTTGTCTCTTCGCTCGGTGTTTTTTTTGTCTGTCTGCGTCTCATTTTGCTTTTATTCAATTGTTCATGGCTAACTTTTCCACCTCAACCAACCCAAAAAAAAGTGCAATATTTTAGCAGTTTGTGAATGTCCTGGGCTTCCACTCAGGCATGTCTGTTGTGTCTCTTCTGAACTCTACATGGAGGGCGTGTAGGAATTCAACCTTTCTTTTCGAGGAAGTTCAGCGAAGGTGAAGCCTAAAAAAAAACCAAAAGGTGACTTTTTCAAGATGCATCTCGTGGATCGACCCCTGATCATCTGGAATGTTTCAGATACAGCAACAATGAGGGAATTACCCTTTTTGACCGGAACGTCAACTGGAACAATCAACACCCTAACTCTGCCCTACCCATCTACACAGAAAGCACAGCTAAAGCGGAAGGATTCAAACAAACGAACAGATCGAACATGCATCAACAGACACATACATACGTACAGACATACAGCAGGAACAAACCGGGAGCACATTCAATGAGACTGGTGTCGTCAGCCAAGCGAGCGTAGGAGGATTACTGTACATCAGTTTACAAAAAAAAAAAAAAAAAAAAAGGAAAAGAACGACCAGCACGATGACTTCAGGGACGTATTTACACTTCGCTTCGACTCTCTCCATTTCTCAAAAGTCCCCGCCGATCGAAATCCATCTCAGAATCCCGCTCGGTCAGCGTTAGCAGTGGATAGAAAGTTAATAAGCAGCGTTTTTTTTGTTTTTTTTCTCTCTCTCTCCCGTTGAGAAAAGTGGTCCGTGAAGTGAAGTAAGCTCTGCATAAAAAGCAATATCAGGCTGGGAGGGGGGATTGGGGGGGGGGCAGCAGCTCAGTTGAGTAGGTGTCATGCAAAAAAAAAACAAAAAAACAAAAGAAGAAGAAGAAAAAAAAAAGTCAGACAGTGCTCGTGGAGTTTTTAATTTCCCAGTTGGACAAAAAACAAAAAAAAAGGAAACGTGTTCGGAGCACACGCCAGCATAGATTTCACCGAGTGGGCCGCCTTCAGTCGAGTCAGCGCTGCAGCGTCGGCCGCGGCGGAAGTTCTCCGTGATCAGTTTGGCCTCAGCGCACAGTAGATATAACACAGTGAGACGCGTCCACACGTACGAGTGATGGCGGGGTGAAGATGTCCACCTAGAAAAAAAGCCACGTCCCGGCGTTGCTACGGAGTCACTTCTTGTTATTGGGGTTTTTTTTGTATAGTAGGGTTATATTTTGGCATGTGTCAGACGTTAAGACTGCGATGAGCGTCCGCTTCCGTTGGGGCGATCTGTAAACCAAAGTCTCGTGATGAGAGAAGCTGCTTTTATTGAATTCTACTCTACCTTTTTTTTTTAAGCGGAAAGAAGGTGTACAGGATGTATTTCATGCATGTTTCTTATGTGAAATACTCTACGTTGTCATCACGGTTAGTTCTAAGTGCTTCTAGTCTGTTTCTATTTCTTTTTTTTTCCGTACAGTTTTTTTCTGTTATTGTAGGGGTGAGAAGTGATCGGTGGGAGCTATCAGGACGACAAGAGTTCAACGTCTCTCTGGTTTTCCGTTAACTCTCCAAAGGGGGGGGGGGGGGGCTTTCGACGGGCGCTGAATTAAAGGGAATCCCTGACATAAAAACATCCGGCAGCCCCTCTCTCTTCAGGACTTCATTGGACAGGCCTGCGTGTTTTTAAGAAGTGGTGTTACATGGATGCTGTGCCTGGATCGGAGGGCTTTGTGTTTCGTAGAGGGGCTCGACGTCACACCACGGAGCCCTTGGAGGTGGAGAGGTGGATGGAGCGGACGCGGATGGCCAGGGTTTTCTCCAGGTCGACGAGGATGTCCGAGTAGATGCCGGGGCTGGACGCGGGGCTCTCGGGGGGAGGGGGCTCGTACAGCAGCTGCTTGAAGCCGTCGAGCTCGATCAGCAGCACCATGTTCTTCAGGAAGTAGCCCTCGATGAAAGCGGTGAGCTCCGAGGCGCCAAGGAACTGCGGCGACAAGGGAAGACGATGGAGAGAGGACACCAGGTTTGTTTCACAGCTACGCTTCCGAAAATAAACATGTTGATGACTTGTCGATCGGCGGCGGCTCACCTTGGCGTGCTTGTACAGGTCGACGCAGGTCTCCGTGGTGATGTTCTTGGAGCAGATGATCTCACAGTGTCTCTGAAGGGCCTCGAGTTGGAAGAATTTGGCTGCAGAGAGGAGCTGCAGGGAGAACAGAAGAGCCACAACAGAATGAGGAACAGAGCTCGGGGTGGATTAGCGGCGCTGTGATGCTCGTGTCGCTCTCGGGCGAGACTCTCTTACCTCCATGACTTCGGTGTTGCGTATGTGCAGAGTGTCGGTGCCTCCGCAGTACAGATACTGCATGACCAGCTGGAACACACAGCAGGGGACAAACAGCCTTGTAGCATCACGTCATTGTCATTTTATCCTTTTTAATTCTCAAGACTCTCAAATGTAATCATCGATCATGACAGCGTTTAAAGCCAGTTGGGGTTTATGTGCTAAATAAATCAAATTGTTTTGATTTGGGTATAATAATCTGGACTTAAAGTGTGAAAACTCTGACAGAAACCAAGTGTAGTTGTCTGTTTTCTGGTCAGATTATCTGATCACACTCAGCTAGAAAGAAGCTTGTTTTCAGGCCTTTTTTATCAGTACCGTTAGCAGATTTTTCTTTACTTTATTGTTGTATCCACTATTCTGAGAGATCAGAGAGGTGTTTTAACACATTCTAATTGTCTAGTATACCATCATCAGACTGCTTGGTCGAAACTACTTAATAAAAAGGAGCTTGTAAGTCGTTATAAAATGCTAATTAACATTAATAAGTGTGAGAAGTTGCAAAATAAATATGAACCGTATCAAGCGATAGTAGCGCATCACGATATGTCAGTATGTGTGTTTGTCATGTGATAATTTGTGGATAAATCTGGAAATATTCTATAATTTTATTATCATAACGGCCTCAGAAATGTGATGTTAGCTGCAGTTATAACTGAAAACAACAAACTTTAATCACGTTTTACAGCTCTGTGTCGTCACCTTGGACATAGTGACTGTGGTTTCAGGGTTTGTGGCTGTAATTGGAAAAGCGAAAGATGATAAATGAGAGCAAGATGAAGTTCTTACATGGAAAATATTGTACTTGACGTGGCTGATCTCGATACAGGTGTTCTCCGCTGCAGGCCGGTTCTGAAGCAGGGACTTGAACCTGGACGAAACAGAGGGAATCGTGGGTATATTATAGCTGAAAATGCAGTAAAAACACTTCAATAAATAGCTCAGTTTTTCTTTACCTGGGCGAAGCTGTAAACAGCAGAACTTTATGTGCATAAAATGGTTTCCCCTCCACCAGGAAAGTGACGTCAGACATGTCCTTGTTGTTGAGGAAGTGCGGGTCTGAATCAGAGAAGAAGAAGGAGAAGAAGAAGATCACAATAAGATCCGACTGATGCCTCATTACTCAATTCTCCTAAGCTGTGGATGCAGAACAGCAAACAGAGGAAGATTAAGCTAATGTGCTCATTAATTACACAGGAGGTGATTCATCACACAGCTATCAGCGCAGCATTATCACATACAACAATTCCTTTTTCATTAGTATTCTGAATTTGGTATCCGGTCCGCTGAGCCGAACATCCTGATAAATGAATTAGTTGTCAAAGGTTTTTAAAAGCAATAATGATCCCCAACAGTCACAATAACAAACCGCTCGTCGTTGTACTCTCGTTCAACACTAGGTGGTGCTGCGGCACCGTCACCGAGTGTGAGCGCGCCTCCTCAGACCAGGAGAAAATGTGGAAATCAGTGACTTTCTGACTTCAAATGAGCTTTTAATATCAGATTAGACAAATGAATCATTGTAGATTGATGCCTGAGGTCACATTTGTTTGCGGTATCAGAGATAATGATGTTTGTTTGGAGTCCCAGACACACAAAAATTATAAGAATAATAGGAGGGTGGGGGTTTCTTCACGACATGAAGAACTGCACCACCCCAGTATTTAAAATGATGTAACATTACTGGTACAACTCACTGATAAATAAAGGCTTTAAGGTTGTATATCCTAAACTAAGTGTTGAAATTAAATCCTACAATGTTATTGGAATAGTCATTTGTCATTTTTGTTTTCGATCTTAATCTGCAAGGAAAGAGCAAAACTAAGATAAGCAGAGTTTATCTGCAAAACCGACAGTCCTCCAGGTGCAACATGGAAATATAAAACATGGTTTAGGTAAATCTCAAAGTTTTTGGCATGACTTATCAAAAACAACTCGATACCAGTGTGGTTGATACTCCCTGAAAACCCTCCAGTGGTAGACTAACCTCCCTTCAGCAAGAAACTGAGTTTTTACAGGCTCAAAAAGTAAAATTTGAGACTTTTCATGTTCAAATCAGGCTAAGCAAGAAAGTATGATGCAAACTACGACCGAGAATGACTAATTGCACTTTTTCAGTTTTTCCCTGCAGAATTTAACAGTAATTTCTACTCTATAATCAACTAAATTAATGCAAATTGGTCCCAGATAACTTGCAGGAAACAAATCTAAGGCTTCACCAATTAAAAAACTGGTAAAACTTCATTTAAGTTTTGCTAAAATCATCCACTCTGAGACGACAAGTTTCCCACTTCCTGTGGCTGCAGTCGTGACGCCGTTCGTTGCGGTTCTGTTGGTTCTGGCTTCACTAAACGGGATTAAACGGCCTCCCGCAGCTCAATCCACTGTCACAACAGTCCCACTTTAAACGTGTTTATAACACTTCCAGACAGCCTGCGATCACATGAAGGAGAACTTTATTTAAAGGCTTTTGCACATTAAATTCGAGACTTTTTATACCTTTCGAAGGACTTTTATTGGGAAAATTAAATGTAATGCCTTTTAAAAACCCGCCCCCCTGACCCTCGTGTTCCCTCTCTAATCATTTCCAAACTCTCCCTCAGCAGCTTGATTTAATGATCCTCTGGATTGCTACTCCCAATAATAATATTTTGTCATTAAAGCCAGAGCCACTCCTCTGAAACACATGAACGTGCACCGCCTGACTGCACCAACTGTCCCATATGTCACACTGGTCAGCAGGGAGGCGTGTTAGCGGCTAGTTCGCTACGTTAAACAAGCTCTCTTTGCTTTTTTGGCTAATAAATACATAAATAAAGAACTCTGTTTAGCGCCCCATCATGCTAAGACATAACAAAATAACCATCACCTAATTCCAAAAAGGTGACCCTGCCTGACAGTTACTCCTCACTACAGTAGTTGTGTGCTTTGTGCTAACGATAGCCGCTACTGGAGTTAGTAGCTACTGAGGCTAGGCTATTCCTCAGCTCAGTATCTGCGTGCTTATGTGCTAATGTTGACTGCTAAATGACTACGTTAGCTGATAAGTGAGTGTGTTGCTGTTGCAGTGGCTCTTTTCTTCAGCTCAGGGGCTGTGTGCTTTGTGCTACTGAGTTAGCAAGCTAATGAACGACCGGCTCAGAGGCTGTTTTTACTGTGAGAGCAGCACACTGTCGTCATCTCTAATCACACCCACTGACGTTGTGTCTCACTATCATGTCAGAAAACACCTACTATTATCATAATGGACATAAACAAAAAAATGGCTGTTAGTACTCACCGATGCCAAGCTAACATGCTAGCATTGGGGAAGTTTGCCTGCAGTTTCTCTAACATTCACGTGCCACTAGCTCGCTGATAGCTTTAGCATGACATCAGCCCGACCTTGTGGAAGGTCATGTGTCCAATCGTTTCTTAAAGGCCGAATTAAACTGTAGCTTATTAGAGGCCTTCAACAGCCACAAAGACTGGACTTTTATTCATTTCATTTGTCAGAACATCTGATATATTCATTGCTGCTGGGATGTTGAGAGATTTTCTGCAAAAGATGCTTCTGAATAACTTACTAACCTGCTCTTTAAAAAGCACTTTGTATTATTACTTTTTTGAATGTCAAAAAGAAAGTGTTGTATCGGTTAGAAAATGTTACAAAACAAGTTTGAAGCAATAATCCGTGACATTTTGATCGCTGGATATGACCTTTTTGCTATTCCCAGACACCAAATGATGTATTACAACAGCACCTGAAACTAGAAGGTACCTGAGAACATGTTGTACAAGAGTCTGGTGGAGCTTACTGATAATTTGATTTGAGTTTTTTTTAAAGGAACGTCTGCCTACGTAGAACTGAAGGAGATATTTCTGTGAGTTTCCATCTAATCATGAAAAAGGCTGCATTGTAAGAACAAGATAATCGACAACAGATGAAGCCTTTGTATGTCAACAAAGGAAAAATTACGGAATGCTACCGTATTAAACAACCTTCCTGGTCATTTGAGTATAGATTATGGAGTTTACAAGGTGTACCTGAGTGCACCTTGCAGATTTTACAGGTTGTACCCTACAAAGATGGACTTTTAAGCGGAGCCTGACAATTTAAGACAAGTGCAAGTCTTATAACTAAGTTTACACAAATTGGGCCCTGAAGTCTGAAAAGAAAGAACAAGAAACTTCATGAACTTAACGTCTCATCAGCTCATTTCGGAGCGTTATGCACAGTTTGGTGACCTCGCTAAAGTCGGAGACAAATTCCCCCAAGAAAAAAACACAAGAAGCCTCTCGGCTTTAGCTGTAACCCTGCTGTCACCCCGTCATCGCTCGGCTTCACTTAATGCAGAAAGTAGCAGAAAGTGTTTCGCTGTGTTTTTAAGTCGCTCTCTTACCTAAGCGCGAGGTCTGCTTCTTCTTGATCTCTGTCAGCTTAGGGATGGGGAAGGGCCCGTAGCACTGGGTGAAGATGACTGACAGCTGCTGGCTTATCACCTCATTCTGCAAACGCACACCGACACAAGTGAGGACAGAAACTTTACACAGATTAAAGATTTTTTTTTTATGTTTTGGCCTCCGTTTTCCCAGGACGAAAAATGTTATGCAAATGTATGATAATGTGGTTTTGGAGTGCAAATAAATATATGCAAATGTTAGTGTTAATGTCACGGCGGCACAACAAGCACAGGACAGTTTGTCTTTCCAGAAAAAGCAGCCGCGCTTTGTCTGATGTTCCTCTAACAAGCGTTTTGTTTACATGCACATAAAAAGGAGAGAACCTCGCCGACCTTGCTGGCTCGGAGGATCTGGAACATGAGCGGCAGGCCGTGCGTGATGAGCTCCTCCGTGTACTCGTCCTCCTGGATGCAGCTGAAGTCTTTGAGCAGGCCCTGGATGAGCGGCCGGCGGTGCTGGATGAAGCAGGTACGCAGGGACTCGAGCCAGGTGTGCAGCGTCCAGGGAACGCCTAGGAGTGACACCACACGGACAGTGAATACACGCAGCAAAGTCGTCAAGGGCGACAGAACCGACCATGTTTCCATCACTTTATGGTGTCAGCGCGAGTTGAAGGGCGATTGCATGGTGAGAGTTGGATTAGTGGAGAGTCGAAAGGCTCCGGCGGGAATATAAAAGGCAGCACTTGAATATAATTAAAGGATGTCCTGTTAAAAAGACGTTCTGTAACAATATGATGAGACTGAATGATGCGTTTATGAACTTTAACACAAATCATGATATGACAGTGGAGATGTTTGTGATTAGTTTATTAATGTGGTAGAACATTTTGATAGGGACTTAATGTTGAAGTTAGTTCTCAAAAAAGGCCCCAAATTGTCTGATTCCAGCTTCTCAAATTTGAAATGTACTGCATATAATTATACATTTGTTATTTTTAGAGACTTTACAAGCAATTCGAAGAAGCCGCCTTGAGCTCTGGGACATTTTTCATTTATTTAGTGGATATATTGTTGCTTGCACAGACTCTCTTCAGCCGTTCTCCTCGTTCACAATCTGCTTCTTTTTGCAACGACCTTGTCAAACTTCCCCTGACCAATAGAGCGCCAGTTCTATTGCCGACCAATGACATTCCTGCCTAGCTGCAAGCGCGTTCACATCGCTTCTGAGTCCACGTACTTTATTTATCAGATCGGAATGGGATATTTTTATGATTTTGCAGCTAATCATAGAAAAAGCTGCATTGTAAGAACAAGAACTTAACGACAGATGTAGCCTTTTTCATTTCAACAAAGCAAAATATGAAACATTCTGTAACTTTCCTGTATAACACAACCTTCAAGGCTAAGTATGGGCTATAGAGTTTACAAGGTGCACCTGAATGCACCATCAAGTATCTCCTATGCCCGCCCTAGAGCCGACAACAGCCTGACCCAGTCTGTCCTTATAGGCCAGCCTCCACATGACTGATGTATCAGTTAGCCAATAAGAAAATCCAGCAATATATATAGAGTTTATATCGACTTTTACAACCCTAAACTTGGAAATGATGCAAGTTTATATCGTTGTATGCGTTTTTCTGTGTGCACAGAAGCCAATATCCATAAACAGCGAGTGACTTGTGTGACTAAATGCACCCATAACATCACATCCATACAAATACAGGTTATATACAGCATATACTTTAACATTTATTTCAGCAGAGCCCAGGCCAAGACAGGCAGCAGCACAGTCACATGGTTGCAGACATGAAACAAACAGTTAAAATGGAGACGGATAAATTGCCGAGACATAATCTCGCATAACATTCATTCATTTCACCGGCAACAAATAAACCTGGAGACGTTTCAACAGGGCAGAGAAGCGAACCTGTTTGCATGGAGAAGGGCCAAGGCTGGATCACAGCGACAAACTGTGCAAGCAGGAATATATCTGAGTGCAAGCAGACAGCTCGAGCAGAAGCAGGTCAGAACTGAGCGCAGGCAGACGCACATTGAGTGTGAGGGCAGGGTTTGGAGCGAAAGTATTAAAAAATCTAAAGAAATGAATGAGTCATCCTCTGACTAGGCTCTGGCCCAAGGTAACAACATCTAGCGACTTTAAAACTTGCTCTAAAACCACTGTTTGTCATTTGTCCACATTGGTTTTTGTATAGATTGAACAAACAAGATACGACATGTTGATTAATGAGCTTTAGAGGTCCTGGCAGGTAGACTCTGTTACCTTGGCGGCGCCGGGTTGGCTGTTTCTCCCTGTTTCCAGTCTTTGTGCTAAGCTAAGCTAACTGGCAGCTGGTGATGGCTTCTTTATTTACCGCACAGACGTGAGAGTGGTGTTGATCTCCTCGTCTAACTGTGTAAACCTCAAAACGTTAAACTAAAATTCAGCTTCGACAATAACAAGACAGCTGGGAAATCTCGATGCGCTGACGAGTGTGTGAGACGACTAAAAGCCTCAGAATCAGCGGCTAAATGGCATTTGGGGCGAGACTTTTCTGTCAGCTGAAATAAATTAGTCGATTAATCTTAATCAGCGGCCACATCAGGTCTCACGCCCTCTGAACCCGACATCGCTGGGGTGAAAGCTGATGACGGCCGCGGCTACGGGATGAGCTCTGCTCGGGGGACGCTTTTCTCATCATCACATTCACACCTTAGACCCGAGCTATTATCGCCTCGGATATAAAAAAAAAAAGTCCCATTCTGTGCGACTGCTTCATGGTTGGATGAGTAGCGGTGATTGCTGAGAGAGTGTACAGGACGGGACAGGACGGGACAGGACAGGCACAGCATGAGCAGCACATCTCCAGGACAGCTGGAGGGAGGCACCAGAGAGCGAGGGCATGTGTGCCAGTGAAGCATGTATTAGTAAATCTGACCTAAGCTGCGGATGTCTATGGTGATGTCCACATGGCCGTGCTCTGCGCTATGGTACATGGCCTCTCTCAGGGCCCTCAGTTTGGCCTTTCCTGTTCGCAGGGTCCCTCCGCCGTTGGCCTGCGGCGCCAGCCTCTTCTCCCCCGGCTCCGAACCCTCGGCCAGGATCTCCTCCAGGGACAACACGTCCCCTTTGTCCTTCTCCGACTGGGCCAGGAGCTTCCGAAATACATTCCTGGAGGGAAGAAGGTAAAAAAACAAAAAAAACAAACCCAGACTGAGATTAGCCGTTTAAAAGTCAGAGCAGGAGGTATAAAAGAGAGAACTACAAAACACCGAGCACAAGCCTGAGGTTAAAAAGTAGGAGGAGAAGTTGTGAAGTGGATGATCACAGACCGGAAAATGGTTCTAAATTAGGCATAAACGTTCCGTGTTAACTCCACATTGAGCCCATACAGCTCTTTAGCTCTGATGACACTCAATGAACAATATATTCATGTACTTAATTAAGCACAATCAAATACTCTGAACCTCGATTAATGGTCTGAGGAGTGGAAATATATGATCCATTAGAAAAGAGGTTGTAAAATGTTACGAGTCGAGGGAAACGTGCCACAAAAGTAATGTGTTACAGTAAAATATGACTTTATTACGGCTGCTTGTGTCGTTCAACTGAACATATTACTTAATCTGAGTAGTAATGGAGTGATATGATACGTGTCTGAGAAGTGTTTGTCGATGGGTTCATCAACACAGCACCAGAAGAAAATGTATCCTCTGAGGTGACTTTTCAAAGTTTCTTGAGTTTGGAAAGCCGAGGAAACTCTAAGAGCAATTAATGAACTTCGCCCAGGAGGTTATGTTTTCACCCGTGCCCATGTGTTTGTTGGTTTGTTGGTTTGTGAGCAGGATCACATAAAATCTGATGAACGGATTTCCATGAAACTTGGATGGAGGATGGGTTTCAGCCCAGAATGGACCCTGTTGCATTCTGGGAATCTTGAAAACTGAGAATAAGGTAAAACGGTCTGTTCCAGGGATGCCAAAACTTTGGACAGCCCTGGTTTTGTTCTGAATGGGGCCATATCTGCTGAGTCATCATTAGGCTACACATCATAACCCACCGCTGGATTTTTAATGAGTTGCAATAAACTGGAGCGTCTGCGCTTTGATTACCTGCCATGAAACAATATCACCCTCTTTGGTTTTATAATTCCCCGGTCGTACACAAAAGAAGTGGAATCAGTGACATCATCCTGCACTGACTCTGCACAGTGACAATGTGAAGTAACTCATAAATCCTCTCAAATGAAGGAGATTGCTCATTAGGGACAGACGCTCTTTTTGAAAAGAACGGACCTCAGCATGTAACGTAAGCGGCGTGATCGCAGCCCGAGGAGGCGTCGCTGCACCTTCTGCTTCAGCGGAGCGGGGCGCGTTTGGACCGACATCACATCCCATCCTGTTTCTGAGATTGTTTGATCGCTGACGGCTCACTTTGAAGCCAATTACACAATGTTGTCTGATGGTGATCCTTTTAGGTTTGAGTGAGAGAGAAGAGATTTACTGCAGTGTTTCCATCTGGTTGTGACCAAAATGATGCAAAGTAGCACATTTTTAAATCCATTTTCGTGCACGGTCTGAGCTCAAGAACAATTCTAGTCAGATTAATTTGAGATACTTGAAGACTTTTACTCGAGTACGATTCATACGAGTGACTCTCACCATCACCAGAGTTATATTCTAACACGATGTCTTTACTTTTACTGCAGTTTGACTTTTGGTCACTTCTAACAACAAACAAATTGTTCTGAATTCTTCTTTCAAACACGTCAGCCATCAGTCGCTTCTACAAAAAAGCTACTGGGAAGAATAAAAGAAAAATTCAAACAAGGTAGTTTTCGCTCTTTCTACAGATAATTGTCATTCAGCACCTGCAGAGAAAGGCAAACTTTTACACCATCTCACGTCCGATCTTAATTCGGTTTTCAGCCCGCTCACGCCGCGCTGCAGCATGATCATCGTGCTATAATTGATTGTCTTAATAATGCTGCATTGTGTTGTTGGCTTGCCACTCCACTCCACCTCCCGACAGCTCTCGCTGCCCTGAATGTTAATGGGCTTTATCTTAACCCAGCTGCAGGGAAATGATGTCAAACCGGAGCCGTAAGTGCTGCTGAATGGACTGCAGCAGCTTATCGTCGCCCGTTGTCTGACAGCGAAACCAAGATATCTGCCTCTCTCATACTGCGGGATTCTGTGAGCGGCAGACGGACCAGGGCAGAGTGTGTAAATGGATCAATACCGTGGTAATGGATCTATCTGTGGCTGGCTGACACTTGTATTAGTCCCTGTGTGTGTGTGTGTGTGTGTGTGTGTGTGTGATGGCCTGTATTACCTGTGGCCATGTGCTGCAGCCAGGCTGTATGAGTTCATGTCTCCCAGCGGAGCAGACGAGATGCCGTTTCGACACATGGTCCCGATCATGGGGTCGGCCCCTCGCTCCAAAAGCAAACTCACCAACTCGAAGTTACCTGAACCAGGATGACAAGTTCAATAAGTACATCGACTCAAGAATGGTAATTAGGTGATATTGTGTAAAATTTGGCACAAAATCGACCATCTGTAACATTATAACGCTCTTAGATGTGTTAGTTAGAGATCAGAACAGAATAATGTCATATACTGCAATAATACAGCACTGAAAAGGGAGCTATTCTGAAAATATGGAGTCTCATTACTTTTGATATTTAATCCATGCTATTCTATAACATGTTATGTTATGCTATGTTATGCTATGTTATGCTATGTTATGTAATGTAATGTTATGTTATGTTATGTTATGTTATGTTATGTTATGCTATGCTGTGTTATGCTATGTTATGTTATGTTATCCTATGTTATGTTATGTTATGTTATGTTATGTTATGCTATGTTATGTTTTGTTATCCTATGTTATGTTATGTTATGTTATGTTAAGTTATGTTATGTTATGCTATGTTATGTTATGTTATGTTATGTTATGTTATGTTATGTTATGTTATGATAAGTTATGTTATGTTATGTTATGCTATGTTATGTTATGTTATGTTATGCTATGCTATGCTATGTTATGCTATGCTATGCTATGTTATGTTATGTTATGCTATGTTATGTTATGTTATGCTATGTTATGCTATGCTATGTTTTGTTATGTTATGTTATGTTATGCTATGCTATGCTATGTTATGCTATGTTATGTTATGTTATGTTATCCTATGTTATGTTATGTTATGTTATGCTATGCTATGCTATGCTATGTTATGCTATGTTATGTTATGTTATGCTATGCAATGCTATGCAATGCTATGTTATGCTATGTTATGCTATGTTACAATTCTTTCTTTGTGGGAGGCTTTCAATTCTTTATCAATATACAAGAGAAAATTTTGATTTATGTCTGAAACAAGTTTATTAAATTGTTTCTTCTGCTTTCTGCCCTTTGATACAAGCCTTTCTGTTATTTTAACCCATTTTCCTACAATTAAGTGTATGGAGATTACAGGACACAAGATGAGAGGAAACTAAAATACCCAGAAGTTGATGAGATAAGAGATTCATGTGTTAAACAGACTAGCAGACCCTGAATACACTCTCAGTGTTTATTCTGTAGCAAACTAACACATTTATTACACTTAACATTCATGCATCAGTAACAATGTTCCAATAACATCATAAAACATCTTATATATCTCTAATAACTTAATCTTTAGATATCTTAAATGTGGCTGATGGTACTTTTACTTGTAGATTTCGACAGATCTACAGACTAAAGAATCTGAACATTTCTTCCATTGCATCGCTGAAAATGTCGCCTTACTGAGGCGCTATAAGTTGTTTTGTTGACTGCAAACCATTGACATCCCTTTCCACATTCACTGAATTCCACACAGCTGCTTTGAATGACATCAGGTGACTGCAGCAGCTCTGTTGAGCACTAAACGAATCACAACTAATCCCCGACGCTCTCCGGCCAAACGTCGAAACAACACAAACTCCTTTTGGTTCCAGTTCACACATTTCATTACTGACACAGGCGGGACGCTCTACCTCTGTTCAAACCTGCTGGAATGTGCCCTGAATTCCTGGATACTCTCACTCGCTTATTGCAGCTTTTATACCCCAGTAAAGTCAATGCGGTCGTACAGTAAAACTGAACCTGCATTAAACAATTCTGTGCACGGAAAAGTTTCTCAGTCGGTGCTATTCATTAACAAAATTAGCTCTGGGATTGTGGTCTTTACTTCCTCTACATTATTTATAATTTAATGAGTGGGATGTTAATAGTGCTCATTATCCGTGGCTGCGTGTTTTAATCACCCGTTACCACGGCAACGCGGCTGCCTACACCTTCCTTAGGTCCCCGAATGCAACACGGAGGGTTTTTCGACACAGTGTGTCTGCGTTTTAAAAACTGCGATCGTTTACCACTTGTTTGAGAGCTTTCATTGGGGTTTCATTAAAAAAAGAGGCGGCGTTGAGAGCTCGATTACAAAAACAAGTCAAACTCTGGGCAACATGTGACGCATTTAAAGGAGCAGTCTCACATTTTTTTCTACTTCTCGAAGGGATATCCTCTCACAGTTAAGTGTCGGTCGCTAAGCTTTGACATTACAAAAACACGATTGGTCGGTTGCACTGATGGAAAAAAGCAACACCAACATGACTTTATTAGATTGTGCACTTTTCTTTCACCTTCAACAGAGCCAGGCTAGCTGTTTCCATCTGTTTCCAGTCTTTATGCTAAGCTATAGCTAACCAGAAGAATCGCTCTTCTAATCGAACTCGCCAAGAAAGTCGGGACGCAAAATAAATATCAGACTGATAAATATTGGGAGTTTTGTATCATCAGCTATTTAATGATATCAGTGAAATCTAGCCAATTAAAAACACGGATGGCTTTGATTGACTTAACAAGTGCAGCATCCACATGGTGTGGTGGTATGCACCTTTAAAGTTGGTTTGTGATCCGCCAATAAACAGAGAAGAAGAAGACGTTTTGACAATCCTGTTAAATTGTTACATCATCCATCTTTGCTCGCTACATCAGAACCTTAAACTCCAGGTTATGAACGTCTTACAAAACAAAAAAGGGAAATTATTGGTTATAATCTTACAGTCATCAGCCAATGGAAGCATCCATGCAAGAAAGCGACTACGCTTCCAGAACATGTAAGACCGTTAGATGCACATTTATCTCGGCGCTGACGGATGATTCTGGCCAGTTTTTCAAATCACATTTTGATTGAATAAAAAACCGCCTACTGCAGGCTGCACAGCAACACACTCGTGAGGAGCAGCGTCTCAAATCCACTGCAGTCTTCGCTCTCAGATACTAATTGAACGTGATGAATTAATTCGATGACGCTCTGCAGAGTGGGAATGCCTTCTGGTGAGCTCCGACTCGAGCATGTCACGACTAATCCTTTACACGCCGCGTCGAGAATCTAACGACACTCGGGTCGAAATGTGAGAGGAGACAGGATCCACAGGTCTGCGATGGGATTGGAATGTGATTGGATGTGATTGGATGTGATTGTACCTGCAGCCGCGGCCAGCTGTAGAGGGGTCTCTGTGTAGTTCTCCGCCCCATCCTGCAGGGCGCCCTCCACATTCGCTCTGTTATCCAGCAGCAACTGTGGCGGGTAGTGGGGGGGGGGGTGGGGAGGATGGAGAGGGGAGAGGGGAAACAAACCAGGAGGGAGAGTAGGGAGGAAGAAAACAGGCAAGGGAGAGAGTGTGTTACACTCAGGCTTGGCCAGAGGAAAAAAGCCTCAACTGTTGGAAACCTAAACCGGCTCATTGAGAGACTGTGCTGAGCTCTGGACACTAAACACACTCCATCTACACTCCCTCATTAGCTCCTGACTGCTGGGCTCATTGTTACTGTCGACTCGCCTGAGCTGAGAGAGAAACAATCAGAGTGGCTCCTTCTTCTTCTTCTTCTTCCTCTTCTTCTTCTTCTTCTTCTACCCCCCCCCCCCCCCCCCCCCCCCCACCCAAAAAAAAACCATCTGATTGCAGTGGTGCAGATTAATTATTTAAAAAATCCTGAGGGCGACGCTGTTCATCAGGCTCTCAGCCGGTGTCAGCTCGCACAATAACTGCTGCACTGCAATGTGTTTTATATTAAAAAATGAGCAGAACTGAGCCGAAAAACACTGAAATCTGGCATCCTCGAGGCTGCGAATCAGGCTGGCTGAGCTGTGCTCTGCTTAGTTTGCCTCCGGAAGTTTCTCCCCGCTCCTGCAGGATTCAGTTATAAGTGAAAAAAAACCAAGAGGGAGGAGGGCCGGCTGCGTGACTCATCTACACATCTTTAGAGCATACATTATTAAAAACAAACTTAATCTGGAGAGTTTGTCTCGTCCTCTCCGCACAACTGAGATACTGACTGCACAGATACGATCAAGAAGGAGAAATAAGAAATGAAAATCATCATCATCATCATAATCGTCATTTTTGGTGCAAAGGTCAGGGCCACAGGTGAATGGTTACAGGTGATAAACGTCACTACCTGCACGACAGGGACGTGTCCGTGTAACACGGCGAAAGTGAGTGGCGTCCCCTGGCGCGTTTCAGGATAAACTGAGGGGTGCTTGTTTACTGTGCTTGGCACCTGGGAAGTCATAGGTGAAGTTCAGGGAGAGAGATATACAGCCATTAACATTCACAGCTCAGGGCGGGGGAGGGGAGATAGGAGGAGGAGGAGGAGGAGGAGGAGGAGGAAGGGGGACAGCGAGAAGCAGTAAGCAGAGGAGGGCAGGGTGGCAGAGGGAGATTTTTCCTCTTGAGTTTCACAGAAAAAAAATCTTGAGCAGCTCGACTCCTACGTCTCATCTCAGACCCTCACTCTGAAAAGTTAGAGCGTCTACCTGCCCGGGCACGGCTCTCTGACCACACTCTCCACTATCTCCATCTTTTAACGGTGTTTCGTTTCAAGGGGGGGGGGATGAAACCAGAGAGAAACACACACACACACACACAAACACAACACTGGCACGGACTACAAACACTGACAAAGACGGGGCGGTGCTGACTCATGAACAAAGCGGCGTCGCAGTGACAAAATTAAAACGGCCGCGCGGCCCCGTGTTGTTCTGGGAGTTTCTAAAGTGGCTTCATCAGCGAGGAAATTATAGAAATTATTCCAAAAATGTCGCCCGGAGGAGAGGCCCCTCTCTCCCTCTCTCTCTCTCTCTCTCTCTCCGCCAGACGTTTTAATGTAACGTCACATTTCATTTGAGCTCTGATGCTAAACAACAATGAGACTGTTAGTGTTTTTGTGCGCTCGCTGATGAATTATTAATCACGTTTTCGTAACGTGAGGAGGTTTCAGTCGCTGACGGCCGCTTTACAGGAGCACTTTGACGAAACGCTTTAAAACAGAGGGAGCGTTTCGATCAGGGATGCTCAACAGTGTCTGCTTACTTAATTAAAAATCAAACGGACGTTTTCTAACTCGCCCCGCAGGGTTTTTAAAAAATCCATGCAGTTTAAGTTTTCAGTCGTCACCTTAACACGGAGGAGGATGACTGGGAAATATATTTTTAGTTCAGACGTCGCTCTGAGCTGTGTTCTATTTTCTCCCAATGAAAAAAAACCTGTTGACATTAAGGAATTATCTAGGTCAGTGGTTTGTAGCTGTTTTTGGTTTGTGACCCCTTTAAGATGCAGATATTTACAAGGAATAGACAAGAAATAACAGTAAAATCTGTTGAATCAATTAGTTGTAGTTGTAGTTGTAGTTTTTTGGGGTATGAATGTGAGAATTGAGCTCAAAACGTACTTACTGAGTACTGATTATTCAGCGTTTGTATCTATAATTGTGGTCTCATATCATAATTCCATCATAGTTGACCTTTCTACTGCCTGTAAGTAGTCGTCGTATGCATGATTTCTTTGAAACGCACGGGTTAACGAGAACTTTAAGCTGTAATTTCTTTCCTTTCCTCGACCCGTGTCGCCTGCCTGGTGACCCACCCGGCTGAAATACAGAAACATTCCTCCAAATACTAAACGAAGACGACGGAGGAATTATAAAATGTCACCGGTCCCTTTTTCCACTGGCGGTAAAAGGTTAATGTGATAACCTTTTACATAACTTCACCTGCTCACAACATTTTTTTTAAGATGGGATAAGGAACACAAGCGCTAAAGAAAAATCAGCAGCACTGTGTTGGTTTACTTCCCGTATAATTGCCCACCAATCGCAATTCATTTTTCTCTGTAATTACCCAATTATTTCCCGTTTTCCACGGCTGCTTCAAGCTGTCATTATCCTGATTTTGACTTTTATTCCTTCACTGTACGAACTGCCTGTAAAATCATCCTCATCACAAGAGTCTGTGCCTTCACGTCAACAGCAGTCATATGTGTAATTACATGTTTAGCTGCACAACGCTGAGCTCGACCTGCTCGTGTTTTCTTCTGCACCTTTCACATATAACGCCGGTGGAAAGACTGCGCTATCTCTCCTGCAGTCACCGCTCTCTGCTAAATGAAATAAATGTAATAAAGCTGAATGCGCTGCAGTCGTCTGCTCGTCCGTAATGAGGGAAGGCAGAACAAAACTAAATAACAATGAGTCACCTGACTGTAAAACTTCAGTCGTATTAGTACGTGCGTCACCTGAAGTCTATATCGGAAGAACGTAAACACAATTAGTGTTTAATCAAAGCACCATCTGGCCTGATAGTACGCTAAACAGTTGTGCTGCGTCAGTGCTATTGATTACATCTGATAAAATATACTTAGAGCATTAAACCCTCGCTTTAAACACCCCCTCCATAAATACTCTAATGTGTGTCTGACATGCACAGAAACAGTGATGTGCACAAGGGGGGGCAGGGGCCCTCCTGGGAGCCAAACTGTGCGCTAAAGTGCCCTCTTGGTTGGCAGAACGTGCGCTAAAGTGCCCTCTTGGCAGCCAAAACGTGCGCTAAAGTGCCCTCTTGGTTGGCAAAACGTGCGCTAAAGTGCCCTCTTGGCAGCCAAAACGTGCGCTAAAGTGCCCTCCCAGGAGCCAAAACGCACACTGAAGTGCCCTTCTTTTCGCCCCTGTCCTTCAAAAAGTCTGTGCACGCCACTGCGCAGAAATAAGAATTCAGTCCTCATCTACACACTGTGGTAGAAACACAGCTGAAAAAACATAAAGAGGCTCAATTTGGACTTAATCTGCGTCTCCAGAAGCCCCAAGGTCCAAACGGATTTGAGAAGACGATATTTATTTCCATTTTTTAATGCCCAAATCTTCACTGTAGCTGCTAAACTGAAGGTACTCAACCATGCGTGAAGGGTGTAAATAACTTCTTATCAAATCAATTTGGGATCATGGTGGAGACTCAGGGAGGATTACACTGGACAAGCTGCTTGGAGCCATTTTTATAAATGTCTTTAGTTTTATTTCTACGTTCTGAAACAAACCTCCAGATTCTCAGCGAGCAGAGAGAAAGTGTATTCTGTCAATGGATGTGAAAACAGACTTTTAACTGTTCCAACTGCAGGAACAAGAAGGAAAACACATTTTGGGCTGGAGGGGGACTTTAAGTATAAATCCAGTGGACGTTTTGAACAAGTTCAACCAAAGAGGGATTTCTGGCTTCTCGGGCTGTTTGTGTTGAAAGATTTTTGGAGCCCTGGAGAGGTAAAAGTAGCGTTTATGTCACGAGGAAGTATGAAACGACAAACATATTTTGACAGAGATGCTCTTTGCTTTTTTCCTTTAGTCACGTCCGACCCTGCGGATATACATTTGGACACTGTTTGGAGCCCCGATCGCCAGAATGGGAACAATCGCTTTGGAAAGAGCGATTGGGGAGAACAAACACATTTGTATTTACCTCCAACGCATCTGCACGGCGTTATTATGGATCCTACTTATTTTCTTCCAAGACCTACCATCCTCTGCCTCTGATTGGCTCGTGTTTGAGGTTTCCGTAAGACAGAAAGGAGGCCGAAGAGGTCGGTGTGTTTACTGGGGAAACTACAGCAGACATCAGCACGCTGCTTTGAGTCAAATATGGAGAACACAGCCAACGAAAGCAGCCAATCAGAGCCAGATTAGGGCAGGTCTTGCAAGAAAACCAGCCGGATCCATAATATAACACACATCTACCGTGTGTGTGTGTGTGTGTGTGTGTTGTAATTTGGGGGCACCGATCCCTTTAAACATTTCAAACACGATCAAATTGAACACCGCTTTATTGCCTCAGAGTCAACACACCTGCACTAAGAACAAGCACTAAACCCATGGAGCAATCACAACAGTCAACAATGAGGTCAGTGTGGTGGAGGAGAGTCCATGAAGCGCGTCCACGCCGGGATATTAACATTAAAAGCAGCTGCACACACACACAAACACACACACGAGACACGCTGCAGAGACAAAACCGGGATTTATAACAACAAGACTTCACTGTTATTAGGTAAGTGCAGCGAAGTTCATACTTACAGTCTGGGGATAGTTACACTAAGTGCACACACTTGTACAACAGTGCTGAATTATTAATGCGCTTTAAAGCAAACTGCTGCTGAACGTCTACGGTGTAAAATGTGATGAAGTAGCTGCCTGCGCTGACAGACTATCAATGAGTTGTTATTCCGTAACAGAGAAGAGACAAACTAGCATATATATATTTTTTTTGTTTTACTGTGCAAATAAACAATTCCTCGCTCGTTACGTTTCGGTGCACTTCATGTAATAAGCTGCCAGGAGAACAGAGGGCATGCCGACAGCAGCGGGTGGGACGATGGAGACAGAGAAAGGGGGGAGGGGAAAGAGCAACACAAAGTGGGTTTTTCAAACACACAACAAATGTAAATGAACATTTCAGGACAACAAACGAAAAAAATGTGGAATAAATGTGACATCGCTGAAGAGTTTTGACGGCGTCTCGCGAGCACTGACCTCGCTGTTGATGTCGGCTCCGGCGTCCAGCAGCATCTGGACCATGGCCTCGTCGCCGCGGACGCAGGCGTACATGAGAGGGGTCATCCCCTGTGGGAGGAAGGTTCAGGCTGGATTAATCATCGCTGCTCCTGATGTACTTTTCAAGAGAGGAAAAAAGGTGACGACCTCTTTAGGGGCGTTTTTTGCAATCAGACGGAGCAGCTGGAGATTGTGAGAGGTGAGGAGGAGAAGGGCCAACACGCAGCAGAGGGCCGAGGGGCCGGAGTCAAACCGAGGCCACTGCCAATGAATCAGCTCTGGTACCTGATGTACTTCTTATTTGGAAGAAAAAAGCCCTTTATTCAGCAGCTTTCAGCGGCACGGAGTCACAGGCAAGTCGTGCAAGAAAACTGTGATTTACAGGGAATCTAATCCCATTACAGCCCTTTGTCCATGAGGTGACATTCAGAGGAACACTTCAAACTGAGGGATCTGAGAACTTTGAATGAATTAGTGTCCCTTTATTTATAACGATCAAAATATTTTGGTGAGTACAGAAGCCCTAAACGGCCATGCATTCATACATTTTATTTCCTCCGTTTTCTGTGTGTGTGTGTGTGTGTGTGTGTGTGTGTGTGTGTGAATGAGTCAGTCAGTTAGTGTAACGACTGTAAATGACCTTTAATGTGATAACTGTAAGAACGTCTTGTTTTCATTTAGTTAACTGATATTCTTTGAAGCCAGGTTATCATTAGACACTAAATGCGGGACTTTTATTTTGTGAACCGAGAACATCTGTGTTCCTGTGAATCGTGTGTGCGCGTGTTTGAAGTGTGCCTGCGTGATTTTTGCTGAACGTGATGAAATGACTTACTGTGCACCTGGCTGATAAAGGGAACAAGTTCTTACGGTGTGTCCGACGGTGTGTTCGAGTGCACAAGGTTCCTGTAATAAACACTTTGGACCATCAGTTAGAGAGTCTGACCATCTTTCAGCGGGGATGCTACAACGACATCAGGCCCACTTAGATTGCGCAACCGATACACCTGAAGCCTTGCTAACCGTCTTCTTAGATTACGCCCATTAATGTGAATATTATGTATAACAGCAAGGCACAATGCTATGTCAGCCTGTGTCCGGCCTTGATTGAAAAGGTATCTTGAATTGATTATGTCGTTATCTCGGGAAAACAAAGTTTTGTTATCACGAGATCTCGAGAAAACGGAGGAAATAAAATATATGAATGCATGGCCGTTTAGGGCTTCCGTAGGTGAGATCTCCAAATGAAATGTGATTCTTTGGTGTTGTCAGCTCTTCTTCTATAACGAGCTCACCAACAGCTGTCCTCGTTCGTTCCATAGGAACCCTACAGAAAGTCCTCCCTCCTGTTATAATAAACCTCTGAAGTGCCACATCTGCTTAACATCCCCTTAAGATTGCACCGAAATATCCTCGGTATTCAGACGCAGCGCACGACCTGTTTCTCCCTCATCAATCTGAAGCGCTTCCGTCAGCCGTTTGCAGGCTCTAATTTTCCAGACACGACCGCGACCGCCTCGAAATAACCGTATTCTCGACCGACAGTGACAGCAGAAGTGGGCCGCGAAACTCTCGACGTAACATTTTATACCTCCACATGCCACCGTGTGCACCGAGCGCTCCCCTGAGCCCCGACACGCCCACGCACATTATGCTTCCGAGCTGCAGGGCCAAGCTGCAAAGTAGGAGAGGTAGAAAATAACAAGAGAACTTTATTGCAAGTTCTCCCCGGTCGTCAGACGGATGCGGACCGAGACGGAGAGCATTTTGGACGAGCCTCCATAAAAACAGACTTCAGTCATATGTCTGATTCGGGCCATTACGTTCAGCAAAAGCCTTTTACGACTGCTTCATAACGCATCGGGGCACTTTATGTTGAAGACTGACGTCCCCGTGTGGTGATTCATCCTTAAATATTTCCTGGACGGCGATCTACTTAATCAGCAGACGGATGAGGAGCGATAGATGATCGTCGAGATGAGTTCAAACGCGCCTCGGTCGAGATGACAGACCGAAGCTTCTATTTTATCGCTCCGTTAACGCTTTCCGGTCCCTTGCACCGTTTAACTGGTTTTACAAGTGAATAAAAAAAAAAAAAAAACTGGCCTCAGCTTTTTATTTATGTGGAAGAAAAGTGTCAATTCTTTGCTCGTAAGGGCCCGAAAATACTGAGAACGAACTCCGGTCGGCTCCAGTCAAATAATCTGACTGAATGTGGGATAAATCTCCCCGACAGGAGCATAAAACCTTTATGTTTACCAGAAGAAGGAGCTCAGTCCAAAAGTAAATCCTGCACGTCTATTGGTTTTTAGAGTATCTGAGCAGAAACCTGCCAAGAGCTTCGTAATTGAACTTAACCAAGCGCGGCGTTCTGACGTCGGAATATCTGATTGCGCAATTAGCTTCCACTTAGCAGCGCCGGGAAGAACCTATATTTCCATCGACTGGGGGGGGAAGGTAGGAGAATCCCAAATGGCAGCGACTCTTTGATGCGGTGAGGCTGAGACATCGACCCGCTGATCAAACCAAACCCATCAGAGCCCGGTGCAGGAAAAGTGCTGCAATATCAGCCACAAATGGAACAATTGATTATCCGACTCTACTTTTTCTTTGTTGGATTAACAGCAGGAATCTATAACACAGAGCTAAAGTTTGAACAGGCTCTTAGATCCCATAGCATTAATACCATATATAACAAAATGTGTTTTCCCTACGCCTGAATGAATAAAATACGAGAAAGTTCTGCACTTTAGAGACGATCCAGTGTTCAGGCTGTTGGACCGGCTCGCCCGCATCAGCTCACGAGGCAAAAATAACATCTGTGCAACATCAGCACCCGTTAATCCTGCCCTGCTGCTGACAACTGATAACATGTTACTAAAAAAACTGATGAGTGTCCGAAATATTGGAAACTTTTCTTTCGGCTCATTTGTTTACATTAAAGCAAATCTATCTATCTATCTATCTATCTATCTATCTATCTATCTATCTATCTATCTATCTATCTATCTACATCCCTAACTCAAGCATTGCTCTTTTAGATATCTATATTTTATTTAAGATTTTCCATTTTCTGCTACTTTATCCGCCTCATCCTACAACTTAACTTACTTGTCGCTCTGCCGATTTAGTATATCAGACCAAATATTGTCAACAACTTAATGAAAACGTATTATTAAAGACTGAGAAGAAACTTTATTGATCCCCGAGGGGAAACAAGCCAGTGTGTAAACCTTTATCCGCCTCACAAACACATTAACGCATCAATATTTATAACCCGATAATGTCGTATCTTTATTCTAATGATGTTCTGATTTCTTAACTTGTATTTCTACACTTTTGGTTTTTCCTGTGTTTACTTGAGTACACAGTTTTTCACTTCTACTCGCATGGCGACACAAAGAAACCGACAATTTCATGTAAATTATGTGATTTTTTGAAAAAGTTGCATCGTCCTTTCATGACTCATCGGAGCAGCCTGAGCCCGGCGCGAGTGTGAACCGGGGAAGCATTGGCAGGTATCACTTGTTAGAAAATTCACTGTGTTCAGCTCTCCGCTCTTCCTTGTGTAGGTGTGCGATGCGATTGCAGGAGTGGGTGTGAAGTGCCGGACCTGTTCGCTCATGCTGTTGATGCCGTCGGGCCCGAGCAGGTTCACGGCCTGCTTGACCAGGTCCGTCCGGCCGCAGTTGAGCATCCTGAAGCCGAGATCCTGCAGGAACTTGGCCTCCGTGGAGGCGGCGTCCAGCTTCCTGGTGGCACAGAAACAATCCTCCGCCCTGCAGATGGGAAAACAGCAGATCCATTACTGCGATTAGGAGGCGGCTTATCTCAGAAATTGATTTGCTGAGATCCCTGGACGCACGTCCAGGGGGGGAAACGCGGAAAATGACTCGGCCGTTCACAACTTCTGCTCAAGTTTCTTTCAAGTATCGAGCAGTTTGCATCACTTCACTAACGTTTGCATTCATCAACTTCTGCCGCTCCACTTCTTTCATTTCCCAAAGTAGCTTTTCTCCAGGTAAGACTTTCGCTCTGACTCATTATTACTCATTCGCGTCTCCCGCAAAGCCTCTTAATCTGAGCCGCGAGCAGCTGTCACAGCAGACACTTCCACCAGGTCACGTAAGGAACTTTCGTTCGTCCGGTATATGTGACAATTATATCCCGCATATGTAAGGAGATGATAATTGGCAACTCACAGCACTCAGCGACTCGTTTATCATTTCTCTGCGGGTGTTTTGAAATGCGATAAGAGCCTTAACCCACTGACACCAACACAAGATCAGCGTCAGCGGCAGCGTGACGAACACGGTGCATGGTTACGTGACTGCTGGGGTGATCGAGGAAGAGGAAGAAGGCGAAGGAGAAGGAGAGCGAGAGCGAGCGGGGAAGTTACAGAGAGAGGATTTATCCCCGAGTCACAAAGCCAGCAGATTAGTTACTGCTGTCCATTTAAAGCGGGAGACAAACACGCGTCATTAAGTCACTTCCAAACCTCATGAAGAAACTTTTAACTGAGACATTACAGTTCGACAAAAAGTGCTTTTCAGGATGCTAACTCGCGCCTCCGCTCTCCTCCCGCGACCAAGAGATCCAACATGGCAGATCTTCCGGCCTCTTAAAGGATAAGTTCACCCAGAAATGAAAACTCGGTTTGTTATCGGCTCGCCCTCGTGCGGAAAAGGCGAGGCGAGGTTTCGCAGTCGTCAAAACATTTCTGGAGCTTCACAGCTGAGCAGTGTCGCGGCTTTCTCCTAAACCACTGAAGAAGAGGGACTGAGCTACACTACCAGAATAGCACAGTTATTAACTTTAATAATAACGCCTGAATTAAGCAAGCGCGGCGACTCGTCGTTAGTCACTTCTACTGAGCGTGTCGGAGCATCCCGACCGAGACAGAACGATTACAAAAGGTTTTGCTATTGTGCTGATAAAGAGAGCGAGCATCAGGAAGTGGCAAATTACCGATGATTGAAAAAAAGGCTCTTTAAAATGTTCTTTCTTCCTCGCAAGGAAGAAAGGACATAAACGAGCACATTATCATTAGTTAGATCTTTGAGTATAGACTCATAAGCTTGGAGCACGTGTACATGACCTTTTGTTCAGCCTGGACGATTGCTGGGTTGAGCTACAGAGTTCTGGATGAAAGTTTGAGACTTCGCGAGCAGCAAGAATCCGTTATCGCGTCCTCACTTTATTTGTCGCGGTTCGCAGTCCACGCCGGGGAGCAGCAGCCGGGCGGCCTGCCTCACGTCGTCGCTGTCCACGGAGAAGCTTCGCCGATGCTCGGTGTGGGCGACCGCCACCCGGATCCACTCCATCAGCGGAGGCAGCACCAGGAACGGCCTGCAGGGGGAAGCAAAGGGTTCAAGAGATGTCATTTTACGCGAACAATTGCAGCAGTACAAGACCCCCGAAACATACATTTTAATGCTTTTTTGATGGGATCCATCATGAACACACACTTTCTACCACAACATTTTGGATTATTTCACATGAAAGATTCCATTTTTTTTTCTGAGCTCCTCTCGCTCGTTTGACGTGGGGGAGGCTCTTTTGGGAAATAACTAGAGTCAGGTTTAAGCAACATTTTCATCAGAATTCGATGACGGTTGGTGGTTTTGTTCGCTTCGATCAATCAAATCTGATTAAACCAACCCGAGACAATCCTGATAACAAAGACTAGTTCAGTCTCTGAGGGTCGAACTCAAGTGCTTACAATCTACAGCAGGTTGTTGGAGCTTTAACTCGCAGGATAAAGGTTTACTATACGTGTATTATATGCACAAAAACAGAAACAAAGACATGTTTACGTTGACATATGTTGAAACACAGAGTTTAACAGTTCATATCAAGATAAAGTGTCATGATTAATGCAACCTGTTCATGTCAAAATGAATTTTTCAAACTGATATCATCACCGGGATGCGTTCTGGGATTCATAACGTCTCATATGCCGTACTGACTTTTCAAATAAAATCACTTAATAAAGACCGCGGTCCAAACGCTGATAGCCACAAACTTTGTAATTAAAGATGCCCTCACAGATATCTGAAAAAGGCAGCGACGCCAAATCAATATCCATATTTTACAACTCAGATCAGGCCGGAGCAGAAAGAGATCTAGACGCGGCAACCTCCCCAAAAGCTGTTATTACCTCCTTTAATCAAAATCAGTAATGGGTCCTGCCCGGCTGACATGTTCATATTTCATCATTTTCTTTCCAAGACTCGTGTGTGTGTGTGTGTGTGTGTGTGTGTGTGTGTGTGTGTGTGTGTGTGTGTGTGATCTCTAATCACCCAACCTGTAAATCACCTCATCTTTCTCCCACAAACACACACACACACACAGATGTTCATCTGTCGGCTATTTATCTTTCCCCCCCTCCTCACAGTGCAACAGCAGCAGAATTCAGGTCAGTCATTCATCAGATGTTTAACCCCTTTACATCGGCTCGCACGCAGAGCGAGCTGCTGGGTTTTACATAAAAACATTCTCTCATTATGTCACCTGTGAACCTACTGAGTCGCTCCACACAATAATATAAATATATATTAAAAAAGTTTTTCTTTTAAAGGAGTTTTCCAGTAAAATGCCTGAAATAATCTGCAGATTTGCCTAAAAGAGCTTTGCAATCTGTACAGCATATTTCTATCTACCCTCTGTTCACCTTCGTTTAGCTCATTAGCAAAGAAGCTAATCAATACATCAGCACATTTCCAGCACCAACTGGACTCCTGACTATCTGACCAGCTGTCAGTTAGTCATCTTAATCAAATCTCTGGAGGTTCTAGAGCCAATCTTAGGCTATAAACAGGCTACACTGTGGCTGCATGACTTAAAAGTGTCTTTAGTGATTGAATATGAGTCAAACCTTCATGTGAAAGTCAGGGTTCGTACACATTTTTCAAGGTCAAATTCAAGCACTTTTCAAGCACTTTTGAGGGTCATTTTTAAGATTTTCCAGCACCTTATTAAAAATATGTAAAATACATATCTAAAGGAATATTTAGATTTAGATAAATATTTTTTCTTCACTTTTTATCACAATTATGTACATTGTATTATGCTGTAAACATCTAAAATCATATTTCATAATAGAAAAAACTTCAGAAATTAATTATCCAGTCTCATCCCAATTTTGTGAAAGACACAGAGTTATAATGTCAAGCACTTAAACTAAAATCCAAGCACTTTTCAGACCTTGAAAACACAACATTGAAATTCAAGCACTTTCAAGGATTTCAAGCGCCCGTACGAACCCTGAAAAGTGTAATTACGACGAAAGAGGCACTTTTAAGATTTACCGTATTTTTGCTTTCGGGTCAGAATCATTTTCAATGGGAGTGCTACGGGCACTCTTTTGCACTTTTGCGCTAGCATCAAAATCTCTATTTTTAAAACAGTAAGAAGGCTCGACACAACATGAAACTTTGCTCGTAATATCACCAGGGTCTCTACACATGAACACGAGCATTGAGAACATTGTTTGTGTACACAGAGCTTACTAAAAAGAAGGTTTTTGGACAACTCACATTAGCAGATGCTTGTTCTGCTAGCCGTCGTCATGGCAGCCCAGACGTGTTGATCCACGAGTACTGGGCTGCCATGACGACGGCTAGCGACGTAAACGTGACCCTAGCACTCCCATTGAAAATGAATTTGAGCCAAAAACGAAAATATGGTCATCCTAAAAGTGACTCTCTCGTCATAATTATGCTTTTACACGAAGGTTTGACTCATATACATTCACAAAAAAAAAAGCCTTGGTTGCAAATTGGCCAGAGCTTCGCTTTAGTCTCTGTAGTCTCATTAAGCCACTCGTTAGCACCCACATTTATACGACATGTAAGAGCTTTATGATCAATTTGTGAGACATTTAATGATGTATTTTATGTTGTAGAACAAAACGTATAAATATCTTAAGCTTGTGGAAACGACAGACCTTTAACTAAAAATATATTTTGTTAAATCGTTGACCGGATGTGCAAAAATGTTTTCAACTGAAATGATTTCAGATTTAACTGGTTTTAGGATGACAAACTAACCTCTCCATACCCCTCGTATACCTCGGTTGATCCTAGCAGTCGGTTAATGCGCCCTGAGCTCCATTTTAAGAAGCGAACATCTGGTAGACCTGTGCTCTTATCTAATTTGTTCACAATAATGACGTTCTGTATCACGAAAACAGAATACTTGTGTGCCATCGTCTGGCAGCGAGCCTTCAGTGAATCCTGTGCTCGTTCATAACGCTTCTCATCCTCTCAGGCTCATAAATAATGGTCCTCTTCTGTACATTAGCGAGCTAATGACCAACAGAACAGACGTGGAGTGTGGCTCATGTTCTTTGTGCAGTGCCCGGGCCTCCAAGCAGGTCATTGTTGGGCAGCCACACTTCAGAATCCTCTTTCTTTCTTCAGGTTCTCATTAAGCGCATATTAAAAGACATTTCTTTCATTTATTACACTTAGCAAATATGACTTTGCCCCTTTCATGAACCCTGTTCTGACAACAAAATGTTCGTATTCTACAAAAAAAAAGAAGCATTAATTATGGCGGAGTCGGGGGTTATTCTGACTCACTGGATCTGACTCGAGATGATAATGAAAGTCCTTTAAGGCTTTTAAACCCCTGCAGCAGTCTCAGATGCACATTAGAAAACCTTAAAACACTACATTAAAGAGGCTTAATTCTATTAGTCAGTTAAATCATGTTACGAATCCATCAGCGGAGGTCCCTGTAGAGCTTTTCTCCCTCGTGACCCTCTGGCATATATCATTTCCTTAAAAAACTGATCTCAAACAGAACCCGGGTCCGGCCGAGAGGAACCGTCTGGGACTGTTGTGTTTGCCGTGCACGCAGCTGCCCGATCCTTCTGTAAATTTGCTGTAAGCACATGTTTAATCAAGGCGGCAGCTTTTAGATATTGACACACCGTGTTTGACTTGTCTACATTTGCGTTTGCATCAGTTTCTTCAGCCCACATCAGAGCTATGCTTGTCTTTACACCTACAGTCTGCCAGGAATCTGAACCCTGGCAGCAGTTTTTAGAATAAAAGCGAGGTGCTGTTTAGCAGCCGGCTGACTAATGTGACAATTATGACCTCCCTCCCTCTTTTTTCTCTCAGAGCTGCTCGTTCTCTCGATGATGGCTGCTTCCCGAAAGACATATACACCATTCTGGGTTTGAGAAAGAGGGAGGCCCGGTCTGGAATGAAAACACCGAGGGTAATGTTATCCATCGACGCCGACAGCAGGCCTGTGGCGACAACCAACACCCAGAGCTGCCAGAGCAAAAAGAAAGAAAATCCTTCACGGGAGTAAAACGCCCGCGCCAACACACTGAATATATCTTTAACTGTAATCTACCTATCATCTTTCTTATAAACTTCAAAAATGTGGAGCAATAAACCAATTATCATCCTCCGAGCTCAGATCTAAAAGTCATTCCAGCCTTTTATTTCCATTCAATCCTTTTTTTTTTTTTTTACCTCACGAAAGGCTTATCTGAAGCTGTACAAATCAACCCCTAAAAGATTATTTTATCTCATTAAATCATATCTCGCCTCCCCTTTTTTCCTCCCGCTGTGTTACTCGGGCCCTTTTTTCTACTCGTCTCCAACCTTTCAGCTGAATGCTAAATAGAGAATTTTCCTCTCCGGGGACCCGGGAGCCTGCTGACATGTCACTCCGCCTGACATTCCCTTACGCTCCCCAGGGTCGTCAGGATGGAGTTTTTATCTCCTCACAGTGGAGGAAAAGATGTTGGAATATCTGTCCATCCGTCCATCCGAGCGAAGTCCCTCTGGTTCCCATCAATCTGCCCGACGCCCAGGGAAGTGTCAGCGACGACCAGCCCACGCAGCATCTTCCAGGACCGCTTGTGGGGCGAAAAAAACTTGTGCAAAAAAAGTCGGAAATGTCTGTCCCAACCTTAATAACAGATGGAATTATTCGAGCTCGGCGGTGCCACTAACTGACAGAGGCAATATGGTTGAAAGGATGGATGTGTCTGGCCATTAAGACGGAGGGGCTGTTGGAGTTTGTGCCCGCTGAACGGAGTGCTCCTGCAGAGTGCCAGAAATGTGGCTGACGGATGCTTTCGGGAGATTGGATTTTAACTTATGCAAACATTTCCCCGAGATAGAAATCGTCTTACGGCCTCGATTTAAAGCTCGACAGGCGGGAGCGCATGTCATAGCGCGCGAGTTATCTTATTGACGGCATCAGCGGCAAAAGAAGGAAGAAGAAGGAACTCTTGCAGAAAAGTCTCCTTTTTTTCTGAATATCAAGACTTAATATGTCGTAAGTGTCCGCCAAGGCCTGTGGCATTTAAAAACTGCTTCTTTTCTATTCCTCGTTTTCAAAGCCCTGGTGTACGAAACCTTTCTGTTAGATACTCATCTTTGACAACTGGTAGAGTCACTGGATGCAAGAAGTAAAGAGTAAAACAAGGCATTATAAAAACCATTAACGGATGAGAAGAAACAGTGTGATGCAGCAGGAGACAGCGTGAGAATCTGAAACAGTGTCCACATGATGCCAAAAATGTGATTTTAAAGCCTCTGTTAACGGTCGTCTCCTCTGTCAAACATCCGCATCCTCACCGTGCCGCATTATTATAAACTACGAGGCTGTTTATCTTCAGTATTATCGTGTGGTCGGATCTCACTTCCCTGCTCTGTATGCAAACACACACCTCCATCACTGGGACGAACGGACACAAGGGGGAAAAAAAAATTAAGTTAATGGAGAACATATTGTATGCCGAATTCACACGAAGGCCCAAATGATAAAGAATTTGCTTGGACAGCATTTTACAAAGTTTATGGAGTTCCTCCTGACGCAACAACTCACTAAATTGAGCGATTTTAAAAGGGAGTCTGGGGAATTTCTTTCCCGCTTCACCGTCCTGCTCCTTTGCCATCTGCTGTAGTCAAAAACCTTTTCAAACTGCTGTTACTAACGACTAGATTTAATCTATCCTGGCCTTTAAGATTAATACAAAAACATGAACGTTGCCTACAATTTACTAGACGTCATTACATAGACTGACCTCTCAGCACCCTCAGCTGTGACTGACTTCCAGTGTCAGGCCTCACGGTCTATTTACCACTCGTATTTGAAAATTTTTGGTAACTTTCTGTTGATAAACGTCGACATTATCGACTAGACTTTGAGTTAATGTAAAAACCCTGAAAGTGTCGGTGACGTAGCGCCCTTCGTTCAGGTGATGTGTCCTTTGGAGGCTCCAAATGACTGAATTAGGACACGGCTTTTTGCCTCTACCTCCTGAGTTTTCAACCATTGAGCCAATTAGATTATTTATGAGCTGAGGTGAGAAATATCTGCAATAAAACGCCGGCGATTTAATCGGTGGAAAACTAGAGAGCCGTTATGTGGAGAGAAATGTGGCTGAAGGGAACGAAATAATCCAAATGAGCCACAAAATTACTTACAGCATAAAAACTTTACCCTACTGCGCGCACAGCCGACAGAAAGAAGACGTCATAACACCACAGTTTTTAGCTGAGCATCCAGCGTAAGATCGGCATCATGTCCGGACTCACCTCTCAGTCTGTAAGGTGACTTTGGAGGGCTCGACGTTGGGGTTCTCCCACTCCATCTGTGGGCAGTGCATGAAGTAACACAGGGTGTAGAGGGCCTCGGGCTCCCAGTGCACCGTGGTGTTGGTGGCCTTCTGGTGGACTGGCGTCCCGTTGCTGGGGTTCTTGATGTGCAGCGGCTGGAGGTGGTGCATGGCCCGGGATACCAAATCACCTGGAAGGTAATATTCACACATGAGAGCGGTGCATGCATCATGTGATAACGATAAAGACATGAAAATAACACAGATAGAAATCAGTTTAAAGTGTAATTTGTAAGAAATAGTTTGAATTCAAAGGGAGCTCCAAAACTGTAGGGGGCAGCATATCCCGCTAACTGCTGCTCAGTATACTGGACTTGCTTTTCTTTGCTGTAGCTATCTGACAATTTGTTTCCTTTTAGTTCACAACATTCGCACACATTGGTAATAATCATACACTCTCGGTGACTCTTTGTCTGTAGCGACTAGCTGCCATTAGCAAGTAGCTCAGTTAGCCAACTAAGCTAAGTGATATCCCTCCCTCTCTTATTTAAAAAAAAAAATTGTGAGTTTATTTTGTTTACTTATTAGACTCTTGTGGTAAAAAGTAGTTTTATGAGACAGGATGGGTTGGAGCTAGCTGGTTAGAGAAGTTCAGAGGTCTTTGTTGCACTGATGAAGCTACAGCTTAGAACCTGTTAGCTTAGCTTAGCTCAAAGACTGGAGACAGCTAGCGCATAACACCTGTAAAGTGGCAAATTCTAGTTTTTTTGACTAACAAGGCAAAACGTGTTAATTAGTGAGAGTTAGCCAGGCTAGCTGTTTCCCCTCGTTTACAGTCTTTGTGCTAAGCTAGGCTAATCATCTCCTGGCTCTGGCTTCATAATACAAATATGAGAGAGGTGTCGTTCTCAATATCAACCTTTATTTAGACCTGTCTGTAGTGATTAGCTGCCATTAGCAAGTAACTCAGTCAGGCATGAAGCTAAGCTAAGCAAAGCTAACCATGACTGAGTTGGTGAGTTTTATTTATATTTTAGTTAAATGTGTTTTTTGGATGAGTGAATGATGGAATTAAGTTAGTTTTAGATCGGTAAAAGAGATAATTCAGACGGTGTATGGCTGTTTTTTTCCTGTTTAAAAGGCAAATACATGTAAAAATATATAATATATTTATGTTTTATGGGTTTATTTGGTTAATCTAAATCACATATTTGCATTTATTTGCCTGCTGAAATGACAAGGGCTAGCACACTATCGCCTGTTAGCGCGCTAACTTTAAAAGACATCAACACAGTTCTTCTTCACACACGTTTTAAACTTAACTCTGGCCATATTTGACAAATTGCTCCTTTAAAGATGAAATAATAACGTGCACTACGCTGAGGAAACATCGAGTCATTATAACAAAAGTCCTACGCATTTCTCTGCTCGGAGTAAGAATCCAATTTGTGCAGCACTCCTTTGACATGTGAGTACTCGCAGCACTTCTGTGATGAAGCAGAGACACACTCCCTCACTCAGACTCCCTCTGATTCACCGTACATTTAGTCATGCACATGTGCCCACACAGCCCTCGCCGAGTGGGAAATTGCTGCCTTGAAATTAAATCTTACGCACATCGTGTCTCTCTCATCACTTAGCGGTCTGAGCTCTTACTCTTTTTTTCTTCATGTCACCTTCAGCTTTTATATTTCTCTCTTTTTTTTCCCCCCCAACCTCGTTAAACTAACATGACCATCGAGCCAGTCATCAAAAAATACAAAAAAAACATAATATCTGTGTCAGTGTGCAGGCGTGTGTGCTAAATGTCAAATGAGTCTGGAAAGAAGGTTAGAACAGTGATAGTAGAATGTATTCACTTTGTAATTATTAAAGGATAATTCACATTAATTAGACGATGGGTCTTGTCGCTTTAGCCGCTGTCTGCAGGGACACCTCAGGATATTTCCAGTCGTGTTTTGGTATTTTAAGCCAGAACATGATATTTTTCTTGTCCTAACCAAGTGGTTATTTCATTATCGTTAACTGTGATGGAAAATGTTTGTATGACAAAAATGTATGTTTTGCTTTCGTTGGCGAGACAGGACTAAAATGTTATCATATTTAAAGAATGACTGATTTCTTTTCCCACATCTAATATATCTAAAAAAAAAACACAAACAAAACATCCCAGTCGTTGATTGACGTTTGCAGAATCCCAGGTGAATTTGGGCGGCAAAAAGACTATTTTGTTGTCTTTGGACAAACCCTGGCTACTGTTTCCCCATTATTTCCAGTCTTTGTGCTAGGCTAAGCTAATCTTCTCCTGGCTTTGGCTTTATGTTCAATAGACAGAAACAGGAAACAGGTGTTGTTTTCGATGTAACTGTCCAACAGAAAGCAAAAAAGGCAAAATGTCAAACTTTTTAAGAGGGATATGTCTTTACTTGTGTCTGTTTGTTGGTTTGTAGGCAGGATTACACAAAATGTACTGATTGGATTTCCACGAAACTTGGAGGGAGGAATGGTCTCGGCCCGGAATAAAGCCCATTAACTTTTGGTGCAGATCTGTATGGATCAAGGAGTTCTTCATCTTCTTTTGTGTTTTTGTTTTGTTGTTGTTTTTTTGTACATTTTCGTTAATTTCTCAGGTAATAATTCATGGATCTTGATGAAATTAATCAGGTGTCTATGAGTGAGTTGGCGGTCAGTCTGTGTCAGTCTCCTCCATGCTTCGATGCTCTTTTCAGTCATTTCTCTCACGCATGTTTTCTTCCTACTGATGTAGGAGGATGACGCCTTCATTCATGCTGCCTACAGAGCTCGGTGGGTTTTGTCAGTGGGCACAACACCATCTGTTTGACACACTGGGCGATGATTCAGAGGTCTGCAACCCGGCTGTCACGTCCCCAGATGTTATCATAACTGATAAAAATGATGGCCAGCATATTAATGAGAATAAGATTCAAACCGCACCGAGCTGAAATCATCTGTCGGTCATATTGCGTGACTAAAATCTTTTCACACACACTCGGTTTTTGATTAAAAATTCGAGTAAAGATGGGAATTTGGGACGTGTGTGCGTATTTGAAGAGACATAACTCAACATTTCTCTACAGTTTTAACATTAGCTGTTCACTAAAAATCATGAAATATTCATCAGAAGATCCCGAGGACTCACATGAAGCAGTTTTTCTGTAAAAACGACACCCACCACGGAGATTGAACAAACTTTTATTCTAGGCTAAAGAATACATTTTCGGGCCCTCTTCCATGATAAATGTGGTCGATTGTTTTGACTATGAGCCCATTTCAAGCTGAGTCTATACGCAGCAGGGGCGGGGAACGAATGAAAGTCAGGAGAAATTTTACAATTCTAATAGTCTTCCGACACCAGAGGTGGTGTGAATATCAAATACGTGCGCTGCACAGGCTGATATCCGGCGCTGACATTTAGAGAGCCATAAGTCTCTGATTTAGGAATTTTGACAACCTCGCAGCAGCTTATCGCCGAGGTCATTAGTGATGCGTTTAAGAATAACGACGTTGCTCCGAGAGGAAAAAAAAACACCTGCGGGGTAGATTCCTCCGAAAAAATGAATATACATATCGATCTGATTATTCACCTGCTTTCTTGGACGGCTGGATGTTTTCTCTAAAGGAGCAGCGGCGCCTGAATCTGAGTTCATGCACCCTCTGACTTTATATCTGAATAAAACATTGTCTGCAGTGCAAGAGTAAACACACACACACACACACACACACACACACACACACTCTCTCTCTCTCTCTCTCTTGTTTGATCTTTGATTGTTTGTTCCAAAAATACTCCGTCTGAGGAAAAGCTGGCCTGTCTTGAAACCTCTCTCCTCCGACAGAATGACACGGTGAGTCTGCGCCCAAGGTTCTCCATCTGTCAGAGTAAAGGCCCCTGACAGAGTTCACAGGCAGGCAGACGTAAACAGAGAGCGATGCTCACAGCGCGGGCTGCGGGAGGCGGGGCGGCCTCAGAGATACTTATCCAGAAAGAATTAAATATATCAAGATACAACTGATAAAAAAAGCGCCGTTTCTCTGCGGGATAAGACTCTAATCTCCAGGTACGACGTGTTCGACAGACAGGATGTGGTACTGTACGGTTACTTAGTGCAGCAGGGGCCCAAAAAAAACCCTGATAAGACTCAACTCTCAGGCTTTGTCGACTTTGAGGGACTAACAGTTGAAGTTAGGGTAATGTTTGGAAGGTTTAGGCCAAATTTGAGGAAACGTGGAGACCATTTATCAACCATGCACAGACCCTGGTACTCTCAGAGGAGTGATGTGCAGCAGAGATAGGACGACCCATTATTACAGGGAATATGAGCTGAGACACAGCAGTCAGATATTATTCGTTTTATCTTTATCTATTTCCCCTTTCTTCTGGAAGCATAGAAGCAAAATTCTTCTTCTTCTTCTTCTTCTTCTTCTTCTTCTTCTTCTTCAGGGAGGGTTTCAGGTGGGGCGACGGGGGTCTGAGGGAGTGTTGTAGGTGTAAATTTCTACATTTTATGATGTAAGTAGACTGAAAACTCTCCTGCAGCTCTGATCTGTAAAGTTTTTGGAGGATTAAATAATGAAACACACGTATGAGATGTTCAAGGGGAAAGTTAGAAACGTATTTTGAAGGACGATACTGATTTTCGATGCCCAAAACTCACACTTCAGTAAAATAATAGATACTGTGTTTAATTATCACTTCGGTAAAAGTGAAAGTCACCCATACGAATAGTACTTCAGTAAAAGTATTTGATATTAAACGTACTCAAGTAACAAAAGTGTGAGTTAAAGTAATATGTATGTATATCATATGAGTATACTCAACAACCGATTGTAAGCCGAGCCAATTATTGGATTCAGTCTTCATATTTTGGCTTCGATGATTACAATCTGCAAAGTAAATAGTAACGTGAAATGAACGTAGAGGATAAAATAAATGACTTGTCTCCAAAATGTAGCGGAAAGGAAGTATCAAGCAGCAGAAAATGTACCTCAAAATTGTACAAAACTGTGTGTTGCATGGTCAGTAGTACTACATGTTTGGATAATTCATCAACAACAGTTTTGTTGATTGATTAATTGCGTTAATCTCTCCCTCTTAATGTGAGAATCTGCCGATTTGCTGATTTTCTCTGTTCTATATAATTGTGACTTGACCTCCCAGGAATGCAGGAAGCAGTTGAATATGTAATGTTTTATTTTTACCATTTTGTAACAAAAACAAATCGATACATGAATCGTTATAAGCAAAACATTCATCACCTGAAGCTCTGCAGCGATTACAGATACAAACGGCTGCTCGGCTGTTTACTGCGCTCGCGTGGAGCTCGGCAGCGTTTTGAAACCTTAATCAGGTGGATCCATTAGGCACAGAAAGCCTTTCTACTCCGGGGACTCGGGAAGTCCCCACGCTGCTCACTGTGAGTCTACGCAGCGTGCTACAGGCCGGAATATAAAGAGGGGACGTCAGACATTAGTAAAGACTAAGGGGATAAAACGAAGACGACTGAAATACGCTTTTGCAGGGAAACAATACAACAACAACTCATGAGACAGAACAGAACTCCAAGAACTGACGATGCTCCCTCAGGGGTTTGCAGACTTCGAATTCACACAGTGTCCATAAATAATAAACCGCATGTTGTTTTTCCACCACAGCAAACATTAGAAGCAGCGACGTGCAAACAGTCCAAAACGCGGCTGTCTCGGTCCGGCGCCGGCGCTGATCGTCGAGCTCTCTTTACTTCATTAATTGTTCTTGTGACTTTGGTTTTTGTCAGCAGGACAACACTCGCTCCCCGTCTCCTTTGCTGTAATTATCTAAGCAACACTCCTATGGGGTTCATGCTTCATCTCATTTGAATTAATCACAGGGGACAGCTTAGTGTCTTCCCTTTCTTCCAGCCAAGTCCTTCCTGTCCTCTTGGAAGGACTCATTACGGAGCCAAACTTTGTTCCCTATTCCCGGCGAAAAACATGGCGAAACACCACGGAGCACAATCTCCCCGCTATAATGAGATGTCAACACTTTTATTTTCTGTCACAGCCGCTACAACATCTAATTATTGTGTCCCTCTCTGCTACATTACAACCGACGCACAATGAGCAAGGTCGGCGAAGGGATGAGTGCTTTCACAAACGTTAATGATTTCAATGCATCGAGTAATTAAAGATAAAATAAACTCTTTTCACCTCCGACTCCTCAAAAACAAAACCACAGACGTGCTGACAGCTCTGTGAGGCTATATGTTGCTAAATGCTAATGCTAGCATGGCGACGGGCTCATCGGGCCCACCTACATTCCTGGACTACAGGTGATGCAGCACTTCCTAAAACACCTATTATAAAAACCATACACTGGGAAAAAAGTGTGATTATACTTCTCTGCTCTAAATGTAAATAAACCCATACATCTCTGGGCAGGACACAGTGTTTACAACTTAATGTGTAACATTAGCTGAAATTTCAAGAGGAACTAGATACTTAAGAATTTGTCATAGGCAGTATTTCATGAATTGTATAAAGTTGCTCCTGACTCAAAACTCATAAAATTGAGTAATTATATGAAGAAGTCTGGGGATTTTCTCTCCCTCTTCATCTCCTCGCTGTTGTTGACTGTCGTCGCTTTGACTTATTGTATAGTGGTGTTACAAAGCTTTCTGTCTGCTGTAGTGCAAAACGTCTCAAATTGTTGTAAATTGTTGAGAACCAAATTAAAACAGAACAGGAAGAAGAGACAGGAACTTAAACTGAGCTGTGAGTATGAGAAAGCTGATTTATTTTTGAGCATTAAAGCATGCAAACCTCCTCTAGTAGCAAAATAAAATTATGAACCCGAAATTGAATATTATGTCTCCTTTACAATGTGGACGATTACATCAGTACTTTTCGGACCATGACAACCACTGAGAGAGGCTAACGTTAGCTAGCATGCTACTATTGACAGAAGCTTAAAATTTAACATTTGAGTTCTCACTGAAGAATAGATGATCACTTGTTTAACCCTCTGCTTTCGTTTTTGGTTTTCTCACCATGGCAAGCTGTTGCATCACACTAGATGCTGTTTTGTTTAAGTCTGCTTACCCGTGACATTATGTGTAAGTGGTGTCTGTGTGTCTTCAGCTAAGCTGCCAAGTGTGAAGTAGATGGAATGAAGGTTTCCAGAGAAAGACAGACTCCTTCCTTTATAGTTAGACATAGTTTGATATAAAAGGGAGTGATGTCTTCTTCGTCTTCTGGCCAATACAACACATAAGAGAGAATGCACGGTTTGTTTTGATGTTTCCATGTAGCTAATAATTTCCATCTACCGAGTCATCGGAGATAAACTCTTCTCAACCTTTATCTCCAGAAAAACCGCTCAGACACTTTCTACATGTCAACACCTCGGAGGCTTTAATGGTTGTTGTCTCTTCTCCGTGACGGCAGGTTAAGATCTCTCTGCTCGTTACATTATATACTTCAGTTCACGGTATATACCTTTTGATCTATAAATGGACTCCTCTTGCACAGGTACAATACAGCACAGTGTAATTATGTTTTCATAACATGAAGCCACAGGGAGCGTGTTTTGATTTATTGCTCTTGGAACGGTTTTATTTGATGGAGAGTGATTTAAGCGCGGTGGGTTCTTAATGCGTGAGAAAACCCCCCCAAATGACCCCAAACTAATTACCAGTCCAATTACATGCTTTGTGAAGTAATTAAATGTATGATTATTGTTTTGCTACATAAGGCTCCCAATAATACCAACTGTCGGTGAGACAACAATGAAGTATTTCAGTCATGATGTCAGGTTTTGTTTCTTGTATTTAAGGTTTAAAGGAGTGGAAATAAAACACTGTTATTATGATGACTTGCTCAGAATTTGTAGTTTTACTTTTTGCCTCTTTTGTTATAATTAATCTGCACCAACTTTGGCTGAATTTTATCCCTTAGGTTCTGTATTTTCTGCAAAGATTCATCGGTTTTCTCCAGTTTATTCTTCATCCATGCGGTGCAGAATTAGAGAGGAAGTAGTGGAAATAATTAATGGGAGTTGTGATAGTGTTTGGGTGCTCAGCATGGAGGCCCTTCTGGGAAGGGGAACGCCTGAATCCATCAAAAGAGGAAAATCGTTATGTGATGGATGAGATGGATGAGATGCGCGGCAGCATTTGGGATCATTTCGTCTTTCGACAGCACTCTTTAATGATGTGTCAGGTCTCTTTTGCATCTGGACACCATCCTTTGAATTTGATCAATAACTTTCTGAAAAACACTCCAAACTCTGGCTCCTGACTGGGATAAGGTCAGCATGTAATTATGTACAAGTTACTCTGAGCTTCATGGTGATCAACAGACATCTGGTAAGGGCTCTGGAGAAATGCCAGGTGCAAAACAAACACTCCAAAAGTTCTCAAAAATTATATCTATGAATATTTATTCCTGTAGCCTTAATTACAGAAGTGCTATCGACTGACTCTCGACAACTAAAGACATTTTCAAACACTTTGGATGTTTTTTGAAGCTGCTTGTGAGAAAATAAAATTAAAATAGCTGGCATAAACATTAAACAGAGGAAAAAAACTTCAATAAGTGAATAAAGTTGAATATTCTGCCTCTTTTTGCTCCGTGTTTGGTCTCCACCATCTCCCGAGGAAAACATCTAGTGTTTTTAGCTGCTAAATGCTGAGCTAAGTTCACCAGCTAGTCGCTAACTCTGTCTGTCGTTTTCTAATGAGCAGGGTGCAGTGGAGTTTTAGTTTTTCTCTAAAAAACATCTGTCTGCTGCAGCCGAGGATTCACTGAGAGCTGTGGGAGCGAGGATTTGCACAGCGCTGAGCCAAAGTTGCCAAAGCAACAGCCAATTTGCTCTCTTTGGCAGAGCTGCATCTCTGGAGGGGAGGAACAAAAAGTGTTGTTTCGTTTTTGCTGTTGTGGCTGCACAAATACAAGTAGCCCATAATTGTTAAAGTTCGACAAAATTAAACTGCTCTATCAGCTGGTATCATCTGGTCTGCCTCAAGAGACACAGGAATGGCCAACAAAAGGTTTGTTTCCATTGGGAGTTGGGATGTTTTCCAGCATTTAATGTCTCAGGGATAAATGAATGGATCCCGATGAAAAAAATCAGCCCTATTTAGGTGGCTGGTATTGATCAGTGTGCGGTACAATCTGATGCAGAGCCTCACAAAAATCCAGATCAAGCAGATATAAACGTTACGGTTGGGGCCATCGAGGAGGTAAACACCATTTCGGTTGGTATTGTTGCCATTGTGTGAAGTAAGGAGGGAAATAATTACACTGTAAAATCACCTCAACATGACCATACTAGGTTAAAGTTGTCTACAGCTTGTCATGCTTACATCACATCCCACTATATTACCAAACATTATGCCATCACTTCATTTTCTATCATCTTAACGCTACTGTGAATCAATACAACGAGCTGAAAGATGCTAAAATGCTCAGTAGAGCTGAGGGGAACAGCAGAGTCAGGGAATAATTACGCTCTGCAATTTGATCCAGTGTTAAAACTTGGTGTTTCCCACACATTCACTTTACGTTTGCGGGCCGTTTAGGTATATTAACAGTCCCAAAAGGCACTTTGAACATTGTGTTTCCAGATTTTTATGTGTGAAACTACTGGATTTCTTTAAGTAGACTTTTAGACAATGTCGAGGCATGTTTATGGTGCCAAAAAACTAATATATATTTGACGTCAGACATTCCCAGGCGGGTTTATGGCAACAGAAACGGGTGCTTTTAAGAAGACTTTGTTTGGGGTGGAGAAACCTGTCACCTTAAACCAAAACATGATCTTTTCCTCAACCTAACCAGAACATAAGAACAGCGTTTTCAGGACTTGTAAAACATAAAGTTGCAACATATCTTTGGCTCATTTGTATCCAGTTCTCTTCAATGACTGTTTGTGAAAAATGCAGCCATTAAACTTTATAAAGTGATGCTCGGGTACGTCTGTCTGTGGGAAGCACTAAAACACAAAATAAAGATCACAGTTGCTTTTAATCAACATGGATGTCACCTCACGTTGAGCCTGGAATGTTTCTTTTTCTGCTTAAGAGAAAACTGTCATCAATGTTAAACCGAACAAATTAACATCGTCCTGCATCGTCTGAACCTGTTGAGGATCACACACGCTCACGCGGCTCGTCCCTTCAGGGTGCTGGACTCGGCATATTTTGGGATTAATTAAGACTCTGGCTGGTATTGGGGATAATTGAACACACCACTTGACCAGCTGTGTGTTTTAAAGCAAATTGCCCTTAACTGAATTAATAGTCAGCAAGCCTGTAAGCCTGTAATTCGAGCAGACAAAGTGACTTCTTATCAAATGTGACCTGAGATTATCGCGTCTAGACAACTGTTGTGTTCCCTAATGGACGACCGAGACGGAAGATTCCTCCAGTGTCTCTCCGACACGCTGTCACGGCCTATCGCTCCCCGAGGGCACAGCTGAGGACATTTAATCATCACTTGGTAATACGACCGACTCAGAGCTCCGCCTTCGGGGCACATTAGCAATTCCATGGCAACTATTAATCACATTCAATTACAGGACATGTCATCATCAACACAGAACTATAGCAGATAGTTTTACCAGCGCCGCTCGAGTGGGAATTAATCACCAGTGGGCAAATGCGAAGGAAGGCCGGCGAGAAACCGTCCGTGTTTGAAAAGACGGATGATTCGCCGACGGGTACAGAACAAGAGCTGGTTTTAAGACTCTCAGCTCGGTGGTTTTTTTTACGATCCAAAGTCGCACTTTTACAGTAAAATATAGCGAGGATGCAATCAAGAGGCCATCTGGAGTCGACCTGTGAGCCGAACAGGAGTGAAATAAAAGGGTGAAAATATGCAGCGAACAGCGGCGCACCATCTGCAAAGGTGTAAAGGAGAAAAGACCCCCACAGGTACCAAAAATAAAGTGCCCTGCTGCATGTGAAGCACCATGATTCACAGATTTTGAAGCAACCGATGTAAGAGCGATGTTCTCGCCATTGTACTGAAGCTCAAAAATGTAAAGTACTCACATTACATGCTCACATGAATGACCAACGCAGGAAGTAAGAGAATAAAGAAAGAGAAAGATGTAAGAAATGGAGGATTCACTGGTTCAGGTGGAACAAAGAGCATGCTGAGAATATCACCCATTAACTTCAAGAGATCCTCCTGCTGTGTGACGTCTGTTTCCTGCAGCAGCTGGTGACTGTGTTCACTAAAACGCTGTGTTGAATCAGCTGCTCACCTGACACAACACGGCAGACAGACAGAGATTGGAAAAAAGCTGGTAAAGTAGAACAACTGGCAGCCGAAGAAGTTTTCTTGAGCTGATGCAGATCAGAAACGGCTAAAAAGTGGAGAGAGCGTTGGACTGACATCGAGTTCCCAGGAAGAGCTCCAGGCAGTATGACAGAGCGACCAATGTCACGCTGTTCCTGACCTTTTTTCCCCATTCCCCATAAACCAGTCGCTTATTTTCCTTTAGCCTTACGACCCCCATAAAACAGCTAATTGCCCTGTCAGAACTGGATCTGTTTGAAGGTTTGAAGAATCAAACTTTAAACTGTAAAAGAAAGCGAAGGCCTGAACTGAAGGTTAGCCAGCTCGGTTGGTGAAAGTCCAAAGTGCAACGTGTTCTATGGGCGCCAACATGACGAAGATTCAGATATTTCTCTAGTCGGTGGTCAAATAAAATATTTACAAAAATATGTGTCGGATTCAGCCAGAACAGGATCTGAGACCTCCAGGATGGGGACCAGCACCTATTTGATAGGATCTGGAACCTAATATTTAATGTTATATATCCTTCTTTTCTTTTATTTCCTACTGTAGTTTCTCAAAAATGTCTTCTTCACCTATTTTGCAGCCATTTTAAGTCTGATACCAAAAAGAGAAAGAGGGATCGGTCACGTCGCGCGGTGAGTTTTTGTGCACGAAACTCGAGCTTAGCTGACATGTGGTTCATGTTTTCAGTGTCTAAATATTTTGGCATGTGATCAACGAGTAGCTGGGTGTTTGTGCTGTTTGTGTGTCCACAGATCCGCTAAAATGGATCAGATTCGACTGATCAGCTTTGTAGTTCTGCTCCCCCAAATATCAGCCGCTGCAGCTTTAAATGTTCCTTTACAGTTTAGGTGCTGTACAGACACTGTGACTAAACTAAAACTTGGGTAATTCACAGTTTTCTAACTCGCTCACCGCGCCACAGAGTCCTGCTTCTCTGGAGGCCGGCACTTAAAAGGGAACACTTGAAGGCAGCATCTGTTTCACCCCAGGACGCCTCGACGGTGGGGCGCAGAACAATTCCTTCAATATTTAGCCTAGTTTTGAATAACAAATGATCACCCCGTGTGTGAAAAAATATTAAATTAATCAAAAATCAAAGACCCAGTGGGCTACATCTCCATTTTCTTCCATGTGTGTTAATTTACGGTGGGTCAAATCTTTCAGGCTCGCTCTTTTACCCCCCCGTCCTCCCAGAAGGACACTGACTAAAGATCTGGAACAAGGTCCAATGATGCAAGACGCTGCAAACTATGACGAAACCCTGTTTAAGGTGTTTGTTCCTGCATTGTTTCACTGGCGCCGCAGACACCATTACATTCTTCCTATTACGTCGTGCTGCAGCCGGACTGATGACTGAGCAGAAACACCGGAGAAACCCCCCGCGAGTGCGCCAACCCCGAAAAAAAAGCTTCGGCGGCTCATTTGTAAACGTCTCAGGGATCCCTGGAATAAGTTCATTAACGACTATCGTGTAAAAATAACACGAGGCCCCTCTAGATAACGACCTCCCCTCACAGAGGTTTCTGCGCCGCGTGGCTTCATTGTGTCTCATCATCCCCAGCCTTTAGATTTCTTTCCAGACATTCTCCAGTTTGTGGAAATGGAGCAGGAGATTACGCAAACTGTCTCTCCCGCTCTACTGTCATCATCTTTCCTGCGACTCGCAGGAGGGGACTTCTAAATGGATGCCACTTTATTCCGTCTAATGGCTCTTTCAGGGACTTTAATGGCTCTTCTGTGCAGATCTGCAGACGCACTACTGCAGACTGCTGCGGCGTCTAATAAATAACTTCTTCTACGTGCGGTCTCGATTATCCGCTGTATCAGAAATGTGCTCAAATTGTACAGCGCCATTCATATTTCAGACTGTGGGCTTATTGTTGTTCTCCCTTTTTTTTTTTTTTTTTTTTTAAGAGGATTTGCTTCTAAATTACTGTACGGCCAGAGATTACTACCTGCTGCTAACTAGAGTGCTGCAGCAAACAGAATCAAAAAGTACTTTATGTAAAAATAGGGTGTGCTGGTGGAAGAAATAAGGAGTTATGAAGACAAAATGCAACTTTACAGCAGAATATATACACTTAAAGGGATATTCCGATGTAAGTTTAATCCATGGTCTAACACACTGTGAAACTGTGTTAGACTCCCTCTCCAGAGATCAAGTTAGCAGACCGCTAATTTACGGAGTTTTATCAACCTCAGAAACGACCGCACGACAACAATACACTGCAGTAAATGGATCCAAATATAAACCGCCACCAAAAAGCCACAAATAATGCTCAGAACAGCACCAAACTTCAGCAGCAGTACAAACAGGGTCTCAGCACATAGTCCGGGGCATCTAACCTCCGCTAGCTTAGCTGGATTTCTACTGAAAAGCTGACTACATTTACCTCTCTTCTGCAGCAGCTTCCTGTTGATGGATGAAAATGTATGATTATGACTCCATGGAAAAGCAATCAAAGTTCATATGTGTCTTACCTGCCAGTTTATAACAGTTATTATGGAGAGCGGACAGGGAAAAGAACGGAATTGAGCATTTCTAACCGCACTCGGTAATCGTCGCGTCGGGACTTCCCCGACCCGGAAGCTGATGGAGGAGAGTTAAACTCTGTTTTTAGGGTCACAATAGAAATCAAGCTAAGCTAGCGGAGGTTAGATGCCCTGGACTATGTGCTGAGACCCTATTTGTACTGTTGCTGAAGTTTGGATCCATTTACTGCAGTGTATTGTTGTCATGCGGTTGTTTCTGAGGTTGATAAAACTCCGTAAATTAGCGGTCTGCTAACTTGATCTCTCGAGAGGGAGTCTAACACAGTTTCACGGCGTGTTAGACCATGGGTTAAATTCATACCGGAATATCCCTTTAATGAGTCCGCAGCCGGAGTGTGGAGAGAGTAGGAACAGAGACGGACCCGAACCGGCTCGAATCGTTCCTCTTGATATCCTAGAAGTCTTAAAACATTCACCTTCATCCACGTTTAGCTTATTTAAATCTCTCCTGACCTTGAAATTGATCAAAAATCCTCACACGCCATATAAAAAACCCTCCGCCGGGTCTTAATCCTACCTCATTGGAGTCTCACAATAACGTCGTATTAAAGCTCCGGCGCGTTGAATAATGACTCACTGATGAACAGGCTTGTGTGGGGGAATAATACAGCCCATGATGAGAGAAGTTCAGTCAAAATACCAACAAGCTATTAGGCCATTTTGTGGAGTCCCCTTTCATCAGAGCGCCGCTGTGAACAGTCATCGCTATTTGTCTCCAAACAGCTGCCCTTTTTCTCTTTTTTTTTTCCAAGGTGAGAAATAAGAGCAGCCTGTTCAATTCACCGCCTTATTACCCCAAAAACTTCCATTAGCCTTCTGGGCTCAGTCCAAAACACTCAATTAGTGAGAGTGCATTATCTCCCGGCAGCACCGCCGGAGAGTCGACGGTGTGATGTCCGTCTCACCGCGGCGGGACTTTCGGGTGCAAAGTGGATGTTAACCACGGATAACGTCGGCCGCTGAAGAGGAGCGGGCTCGAGTATCTCCAGCTCGCACATGTCGGGCTGATGGGTCATAATTATTAATGAAGAACATCTGCCTGTGGGTGCTGTACCTCTCTGAAGAGGTGTCACACACTTGAACGATTACACTGGCCGCCGCCGTCCGCCTCATTGGAAATGCAACACGTTCAATGGGCTTTAATTAGAGTCCAAGACTCGCGCTGAGCGCCAGCGTAGCAACGACATGATCAAATGTCCACATCGACGGGAGGCGTAAACGGAGGCGCTGACCTTCTCCACAAACAGGAAACAAAGTAATCCCCGCTTAATTTCCACTAACAGCAGGACGGCGGTGATTAAACTCGAGAGTGCTCAGTCGGTGAACCTCTCGAGATCATGACGAGAGAGAATCCTCCAGCGTTTGACGTTGTGTAATCACCTTTGTTCGAGCTGTTCTGATTCTGTAAAACACAGATTGCACACAGTTTGTTTGGCCGCGATGGATCCGTCTTTAAACAAATCTTTGGCTCTCCTTCGTTTTTTTTTTCCACCGTGAGCCGCTTGCCAGACAACTTCCCATGTGATGCGTTCTCAGTTGGCAAGGAAACTGCTGAGATCTCAATCCACCGTCCCGTCCTTGCTCTCCTTTGTTGTGTTGTAAATGTGCACCAGCTTTTAGAAATGATGTCAATGGATGATGGAGGAGAACAAGAGCACACAGTGAAGTTTTTGAAGACTGAAGGTTAATAACAAGTCCAGGAAGGCAATGTTGATACGTGTGTCCTTCCTGAGGATTGTACTCACATTGTATTTACATCTGGACGTGGAGTGTAGCTGTGAAGATTAAGATTTTTCTGGCAAAGATCTCTCAAAACACGAAGCAAAGGTTACAGGTCAGGTGCTTTATGTAAATCAAAAGACGTGAGTGGATGCGAACAGTCACAAGTTAACAATGAGGTGCAAATTTAGGTAAAGACGTGAGTAGAAAACGCTTTTGAATTATCCCAAGAATTTCCGAACTTACATAGAAAAGAGTAAAAAGTTAAAGAGACTGGAGGAAAATAGCAGTAGACAGGGACCCATGTGAGCTAGTGGCTAACTAGCCGACGCTAGCTCCAGCTAACGTTCGCTCGTATGGCAACACCGCCGGGACAAATCAGCAGTTTGTTGAAGGGTACTGTTTTTCGATTCAGTTCATTTCACAGGGCATTTACTGAGCACGGGAGTTTCAAGAACAATCATACAACTGCGTTCTGTCCAAGGTATTTGGACAGAACGCAGCAACTGCAGTCCTGCATCCAGGTATTGTTGCCGTGCCGAGTTATCCAAGTCATCGCCAACGTGCTCAGATTAAAACCAAATGAAGGTGAAAATGTGTTGAGCTCGTCCATTCAACTTCATGTCCGAATGTTTACAATGTTTATCAGCTTAGCGTGTTAGCTAGCTCACATTTGCTCAGTGGAAAGTTCAATTTTCTTTGAACCAATTAAATTTCAATAAACACAGCTGTTTATTTAACAGCACTTAAATGACTTTATTTCAGAGATGTTTATAGTACATAGTAAATGTATATGTTTTAGTATCTTTTGAGAGTTATTATGAGGGTTTAAACTTCATGCATCTGTAATAACTACGGCTGCACAGATTGACTCTGACATGCTAATAACCAACGCTTTGGGCATTTAACATTCTGGGAAGTCCTCACTGAACAGTTCCCTCCAACCTGTGTTTGAATCTTGTCTTTTAAAAGTAGCTGCATCGTTGTGAGTCGATGGAATATATATCACTGATACACTGACACATTTACTTCCATCCACATTTTGCCTGCTTGAACCTCTTTTGACCTTGAAATGATCAAAAGTGCTTTAAAGCTTCAGCCACTAAATGTCTGCTGATCCCATGAGTCCGGGCGGTTTGGCCCCGGAAATCGTGCTTTTACATCTTCCTTTTGAAAGATGCTCAAGTTATCCCGTCAAGCGGCTCTTTAATCGATATTCTAATCTTTTCCTGCAGCGCTGAGCGTGCGCGGGATCCTGTGGCAGGTGTCGAGGGACGTTAAACCATTATACAATAATGAATCCAGCGTTCGCGTAATTACTGCGGCGTGCAGCAGCGGCCTACAAGATTTTCCAGCGTGTGTCTTTTGTTGCGGGATGAAGAGGTGTGTGTTGTGTTTCGTCTGGAGGATTGCGAGGAGGGCTGTTTGTGTCGGCACGGCCCTCGCTGTCCTCCTAAAGGTGCTGCGGGACAGATAAGGAAAATGGCGGCACCCCGTTCCAGTGGCTGAATGAGCCAGGCGCCCCTCTTTTAGAGCCAAGTCAACATTTCTTTCTTCTTTCTTTTTTTTTTTCCCCGAGCGCCGGTGTCTCCGAGACGGACAGACGTGAGGGAGTGAATGGCACTGCAGACATCTGAGAGGACGGGGGAGAGTGAAGCGGAGGAGACAAAATGACAGCGGGAACCTTTTCCCGCCGCGTCCAGATCTGCTCTGACGTGTCCATTAGAGAGACACTGAGAAGGACGCGAGGGCCAAATCAGAAAAAAATGTAACAGAAATCCAAGCTTATACTTAAAACGGCATCATCCTGTTTACCGCCTGGGTGCTGTTTTTTTTGTATTTTTTATGAGCTTTTATCAACTTATAAGAAAATAAGTCTGACTGACTCATTTCTCTCCGTCTTCCTCGCCTATCACCCGCGCTGAGAAGTAGGTCAGACTGTATGAGATTAGGGGAAGATGATGCATGGGCGAAGCGGCAGAAGTATTCTAACTCTAATATAATGAAAAACGAGAATAGCGCGGACGGTCTCGAGGTGAAACGCGACACCTTCCCCCCCCCGCGCGAATCTCCTCGGCCCCGGCGAAGCCATTATCTCAGCTTCGGATTGGCGAGCGCGGGATAATGGAGCAGAGACGACGGGAAGGTGGTCTGAGTCACGGCCTTGGGAGAAAAAAAAAATGGGTGACGTTAATGAAATCTTGGGGAGAAGATGAGGAGATTTTTTTCCGTTAATAATGAGTCATCAGGAGAATAATGCTTGTTTACAGGGTAGAAATGTGTCCAGCCCGGATGGAGAGGAAACAATTCCTGGAAAAAGAGAAACAACCTCCCGTCGCCGGGTAATTTTCTGTACCCTTTTTCGAAAACCAGCGCGCGACTCCGACAGCTCTGCAGCCAGAGAGGGATTCCTCAATTTGTGAAACCCACTCAGCCCTGAAGAAAAAGAAGCCCTCTCCCTCTCTGCCCATGCACAGTGGAATACACAATGACTCATATTTCATGCCGGTTATTGTCAAGCCGGGGAAAATACAGAGCGAGCGATGCATGAATGTCTAGAAGAGCTGTGATAAACACCAAACATGCTGCAGCGTCACCGAACTCTTTAATGACGATGAGGTGTGAAAAGACGACGAGGTGACGGTTTGACGCATCGAGCTTAAAGGTTATTTTTTCTATCCTCTAGGTTTTAGTCGGTGCGGCAAACGAACCCCGAGCAGCCGGGAAACACACGACAGAAGCTGTGCTGCAGTGCGGCCGCCCAACAAACTCACATTATTTTAATAAAGAAGGAGCGCAACCTGACCCAACCAGCTAGCTGAGGAGTTGTGGGAGAGCGGCTAACTGCGGACGCCTTGTTTCTTTACTCCGCTGTGGAAATTGATTTGCTGTCAAGAACTACTATTGTCTTATTGAAGCGCTGCCGCTCATGAAGCAGCAGCTGTAGGAAGTAACAGAGCTACTATTATCAAAACACAATCAGCACATACACGCAGGAGGTTTTTTTTTTGGACAATGGGCTCAAATTAGTGCGTCCACCCATGTGTCCAATTTCCAACACCGGCAATCTTTGAATGAAAGCCGATTGTTTCCTGTCCCACTGAAGGCAAAAAGCCACCAGTCAGTGGATGTTCGTTAGGTTTGTTCCCGGCGTGAAAGTGGCGCAATCGATCCGGACTGACGGGAAGCGAACGGCAAACAGGGAGAATTACTTCTTGTGGATCCGTCATGTGTGTGGATTTGATCCCAACACACCAAATCTGCTCCAACTTCAACACACACTGTGAATATTCGCCTTCCGCTGTGTTGCAGACGCACCCAGCCGCAGGAATGGAGGGCCCCCATTGTTAGAGGCCTGCGCTGTATTACATTACAGCGTTTATGTGCCCGGCGGCTGCTCTCTGAGCCGCCGGGCGGCCGGACTGCCTCCCTCTGTCACACCTGGTCACAATATGTCCGTTTCAGCGCCTACAGATTCCTACACAGTAAAAGTTCTCCCGGAGCATCGGCTGCGCAGATCTGCCACCGGCGATCCCTCCTCGCTCCTGACAAAGACATGACATACGAGCGCTGTGGATAATGGCGACCTCGGAGACAAAAGACTTATTTCTCCACCTCAAGAGAGTGAATTTATGGACGTGGTGATGAATGTTGCTCTTCGACAGCCTCTTCTATTATCTATTAATTACCAAACAAGTCGGCTGTGAAATTGCCCTCACAGACGGCCACTTCTCTTTCAAGAGATCTTGTTTAGTCTTCAAACATCGAGCTAATGGCTCAAAATTGATTCCAATTTAAACAATTTGAATACGTTGACGCGGGGCAGGTTTTTTTGAGCGCTCGGGGCCAGGGGGGACGCCGCCTGCTGACCGTGAAGCACCTGCTTCCTGTCGTCTGCTCGCTGAAGGTCTCCGCTGTGATGTTAGAGGTGGCGCGTGTAACACTTTTATTAACGTATCATTAGAACGTCATTCCTCATTATGAGCATTAGCGTAATTGCCGTGAATCAACCAGGCGACCAGCGAGACGACCGGACGCCTCTACCAGCCTCGTCTCTGCATTAAACTTTGAATGCAACGTGCGATGCGTTCACTGACACTGATACTTTGTTGATAACCTGACTTTTAACATACAACAGGAAATCCGTCGCCCTCGGGCTCTGCGGTAATTACAGTATTTATTTACAACGCTCGACTATTCTGGTCTCACCATCGGAGCGACTCACATGAACATCTCAGCGTCTCTCTGCCAGGCTGCTCTCACAAACAGTTAAAAATAATTCAGGATGACTTGAAAGTTGTTTTTTTTTTATGTGACGCAGTGTTTGTAGGAGATGTTCAGTGTGGATGAGCGGTGACTAAATTCAGCTCTGACACGGTGTGAAACCAGAGTGAGCGTGCCGCATAAACCCGGTCACACTCTATTTTGTATTTTCATAGTTTTACGACGTCTTTTAAAGGGATATTCCGGTGTAAGTTTAATCCATGGTCTAACACACCATGGAACTGTGTTAGACTCCCTCTCCCGGAGTTTTATCAACCTCAGAAACGACCGCACGACAACAATACACTGCAGTAAATGGATCCAAATATAAACCGCCACCAAAAAGCCACAAATAATGCTCAGAACAGCACCAAACTTCAGTAACAGTACAAATAGGGTCTCAGCACATAGTCCGGGGCATCTACCCTCCGCTAGCTTAGCTGGATTTCTACTGAAAAGCTGACTAAATTTACCACTCTTCTGCAGCAGCTTCCTGTTGACGGGAAGTCCCGACGAGTCGATTACCGAGTGCAGTAGAGTTCCGCGGCTCATGGATGAAAATGTATGATTATGACTCCATGGAAAAGCAATCAAAGTTCATATGTGTCTTACCTGCCAGTTTATAACAGTTATTATCGAGAGCGGACAGAGAAAAGAACGGAATTGAGCATTTCTAACTGCACTCGGTAATCGTCGCGTCGGGACTTCCCCGACCCGGAAGCTGATGGAGGAGAGTTGAAATCTGTTTTTAGCTTCCCAATAGAAATCCAGCTAAGCTAGCGGAGGTTAGATGCCCCGGACTATGTGCTGAGACCCTATTTGTACTGTTGCTGAAGTTTGGTGCTGTTCTGAGCATTATTTGTGGCTTTTTGGTTGCGGTTTATATTTGGATCCATTTACTGCAGTGTATTGTTGTCGTGCGGTCATTTCTGAGGTTGATAAAACTCCGTAAATTAGCGGTCTGCTAACTTGATCTCTCAAGAGGGAGTCTAACACAGTTTCACGGTGATTTAGACCAGGGATTAAACTTACACCTGAATATCCCTTTAAGTGTTTTTAGCATCGATTTTTAACAGGATTCTCAGCGTCGAGTTGCCAGAATCCACGCGAGTAAGGACGGCAGCTGAGAAAAAAGGTCTGATATGCTCATCGAATTAAAGGGTTGTCACAAGACCACGACTTCAAAACAACACCGGGACAAAACACAAACGTTTTCCAGTTGAAATAAACACAATCTATATTTTATGAAGCGTAAATATTCACCTGAACAGATGCTAGACGGGAGCACCAGTCATGGATATTATGACACGTGTTATTTGCTAGGATTGGTATACATATTTAAACACGGGGGAGCATTTGCTAAGCCTTTTTCTTCCTATGTGTCCTTGACCAGGACTGTGATCCCACAGGAGATGTAACTAAAGGAGCAGTTACATCAAACTGGTGTTCAGGCATCTTCATATTCTGACTCTGATTACGATGGAAATGAAAGCTGATTTTAACGAACGTGCACGAAACCCGGCGCGGTGCATTAGCGGATCACTGCGAGCGTCCCCGGTCAGACTGTGTTCTTGTATTTTTAGCATCTGCACACATTTGTTCTGTCTGTATTTTAGAGATAAATCAGCGCGGCTCTCCCCTGGAGGGTTAGTTTTTTTGCGGTGTACTCTTCGTTGGGTACAAAGAGTAAAAACATGCTCATTACATCTTCCCTCAGACCACCATGTTTTTCAATTTGTGGACAATTTTCTGCTTAAAACAGCCGCACTCCATCCGCCTGAGATGTAATAACCACTGGAATCTATTTTATCTACAGCATCCTTGTAGGTAAATTGGGGCCTTGTATCTCAGACTGCTATACAACAGTAAAGATTAGCGTTACCGCAGCAGTCTGAACAAAAAATCTGCAAAATTACCTCTAAAAGAAACTGAAACAAACCAGACTTTCTGTATCTCTCCAGTAAGAACATCCTGAACCTTCTAAATCATCTGTTATAGTTTGCATCAGGCAGGTAACTGTTACAGAGGTATGTGTTGAATAATGGCAAGACACATTTTTGCTTAATATAATGATTTTTTTTATATAAAATGCAATAATCTCCTCATTTGTGCACATTTTTGTCATAGTTATGGGTGAAAAAAGTGTGTTTTGTGAGGTCACGGTGACCACTTTCATGAGAAAAGCCCGTTTTTAACCTTTCTTCCGCTAAATGTGACGGCAATATTCGCGAAAAAAGCGCCGTACATTATTCAATCATAAGTCTGGTTCTACTTGGCCTATTAATGCAATTTAAAAACTGGTATATAGTTTGAAGGCCGCACCAACACATATGTTGAAACTGAGACTCACTGAGGCTGCGTCTTGCTGCTACGGCATCTTAAATTGGTGATGTGATTTGGACGTGCCGGTGCGTCCATCGACCTCAGAGGGTTGGGGAATCTTGGGACATTCCCTGGATGTGTTCTTGAGAGTGCGTTCTTAAGGTCAAAAATAAGTAATTTCACTTTTTAAAAAGAGTAAATATTTTCCTTAAACAGCTGGGTACTACAGTTTTTAGCAGATATAGCTCAAACAGGAGTAAATAGTGCGTTTGTTTGGGACTAACTCAAAGTATTTGCAGTGTTGGATTTAAAACAAATCACTGTGTGTGTGTGTTCTTTCATTTGGTAATGAAAGAGCATATGTGTTGTGTGGCTCAATGATGTGTTGTTAATAGTTTTTGGGCCAACACTGGAGCTGGATTAACATAAAACATTGCTAATTTTGATCTTTTTATTAGCGTAAAGAATCCTTAAATTGCGTAGATCAGAGCGGCTGATACGCACACGCCGTGGTTTAGATCACAGGCAAACTGCTCCCTCAGGTTGTTACACCTGCTCGGGATGAATAAGAAAAAGAAAGTGTCTGAAATGAGCCTCAGAAGTTCTTTGAAATCTGCTCCCCAAGTTTCCGGCACAGGCAGATGGTAGAACATGCTATAAGCGACACCCTTAATGCAATAATCATACAGTCGGTGAGCAGATTCACACTCATGTTAGTCAGCGAGCCGCTCGCTGTAGATCAATCTGTTCCAATCACACAACATGTGGAGGAAATCGTGCCACTGAAGCCCCTGAAATCCACCGAATGACTGCGAGCGGTTGGCAATCCGCCGCGTTGGCGAGCCACATGTTAACCTCTGGCAGCGTTTGGACGGGCCGACCCCGGAGGTGAGGAGGCCCAGCCGAGGCAGCGGGGAGTCGAACACACGGTGCATTAACCAGGAATCAAACAGCAGCCTGCTTCAGTGCTGCTTCTCCTGCCTTCTGATCCGAGTGTGTGGCGTTCTGTTCACACATGCTAATGAGGCTTTAAAGTGTGAGCGGAGTGGAAGCGAGCTGGTGATCGTGGTGGAGCGTTTAGAGGGTCAAGAGTGGAATATATCCCGTGATGGGTGGTGGAGACCAAACCTGAGCTAAAAAATGACAGTAAAATCACTTATTGTAGGTTTAAAGAGGATTTCACTCGGATGTCCCAGAGTCAAGAACTTTCCACTGGTTAGTTTCTGTCTGTTCAGCTACAGTAGCATCACCTCTCATGCTAAACTACCCAGCTTAACTACAGCTTATATTCATGTGGCATAAATGGAAAGCAGCATGTCGTCAGCAGAGAAACGCTTTGATCGGTCGTTTCTGCAAGCAGCTTACTGTGATCCATAAATGGAGCTGCAGGGATGATGTATTTTTGTAGGCTAACCTGGAAATTAGCACCAGCATGGTTCCCTTTACAAAAAGCATGTGGTGTTATTATTATTATTAAGGATGTTTATGATGCATGTTTTGTTCAGCGACATAATCGTTACATCTTCTTTCGGCTTTGATTGATCTGCAAACTGTTACAGACCTGGGACCTGTAATTACGACAGTGTTGTTGCACTCACACACAGCAGGGGGCGCCAAAATTGCGCAAAATACCAATTTCTACATAATGTTGCTTTAACGTGATGATTAAGGTCCGGTCCTGTTCGTCTGTCACACCTTTGACGTCACATACGTGGAAGACGGCAAACAAAATGACATTTCTGTTTGATGATACACAACTTTTTAGAACTTCACATACTGTATATAACTTTTATGACTTTTAAGGATTATTTATGTCGTACTACATGGAGACCACAGGACAAGAGGAGGTTTTAAAAACTGTTGTGCGAGTCGCGGAGAAGTTTCAAACATCTGTACGGTGTCAATTCGCCTTCGGACAAAGAGGCGCTGCAGAACAGCTGGGAGGAGACTGGACGGCGGTGAAGGAAAAGTGGAGGTCAAGACTGATTTGACTCTGCGAGGCGCCCTTTTAGCTTAACACCCACGACTGTGACAAAGCAGCTTGAGGCGGCGTTTACATGAAAAGACTGCAAATTGTCCCTTTAATCAATGATGCAGATTGACCTGCCGGCGTGTCGTGGGCTCCGAGGTCGAAACAAACATTCACCCGGGACAAATTGTGCACGGACGCAAACACACGGCGCACAGAGCGCAGATGTCTGGGAGGGACAGGATGATCTAATATGTGACTGTGGAGCGGACGAGGACAGGGGTGGAGGAACGAGGGGGGGTGTCGGAGTTAAAGGTGGAGCCCTTTCTTTCAAGTGCAGGTTAAAAGCCTCGGAGGCAGCGGTGACCTTGGATTTAAAGGTCTCAGAGCGGGTTTCACAAACAGGTGTTAGAACAGCTGTAATAGAAGAGTTCCCGGCTGCAGCGAGGCGAGGCGAGGCAACGCGGAGGGGGAGGGGAGATGGATGAGGAGAGAGGTGAGGGGACAGTAGAGACGCTGTGGGTTGGGCTCAGACCACCATGACAGCCCACAGGGGACGGGGAGAGGGCGCATTCCTTCACTCTAATGGGGCTATTTGGCACACGGTTATGGAAATAAGTCCTCCAGCGGATCAATTTTAACGTGCGTGACAATTGTTGCAGCATTTAGAAAAAGCACAGCGGCGCGGCGGTCATCAAACATTAGCGTCTGAGGGCTAAAAGACCAGGGTCGGGCCGGCGGGCGACACCGGCATCCGTCGACTACTGAGCCCCGTACGATCCAACATCGTGATTTAAAAAGACAACATCCCTAAAGCTCTAAAATGTATAAATAAATAAATAAATAAATGAATACATAAATAAATGCGTGTCATCTGTGATCACCTTGTGTGCAGACAGAGGTGTAAAAATAAACTAAAGAACAAAAGCTGAAAGTAGATTCTAATCAGTTACTCAAACATTTTTGTTTGCATACATAAAATGTCAGAGGGAGCGACTAAATGTCATCTGGTAACACTGTGTGTGTGTGTGTGTGTGTGTGTTAGAGGTCTCTGCAGCAGCTTGTCTTCATTTTTTCTGCTCCAAAAACCTCATTTAATGGTGATTTAAAAAAAAAAGATTTTTAATGGTGACTCAAAATATTATCCAAGTTGATCGGACTTACGACGTCTCTGCAACATCGTGCTTTAATCGGCAGTTTATCTCGTCTTTATCAGGGCGGTAACCTCAGTAAAATATATTTTTTCTTCAGTATTTAAGTCCAGTGTGAAGGATTTACGGAGATTAAAGGGCAGAAATTTGGTAAAATATTCACAATCTCGAGCTCATCAGTGTAGAATCACCTCGAAATTGTTGTGTTTTTGTTTCTACGGTAGCCCAGAACGGACAAACCAAACACCGGCTCTAGAGAGCGGCTTCTACATCTTCTGCCTTTAACGCAGCCATAGGGGAGGGTAAAACGAGGAGTGCTCAGTTGGTCTCAATCGTAGACTAAATACCGACCACTGGACCTTTGGGTCAGCTTGTTAAATTCTACTTTATTCTTTTTGTATTTCTTAGTTAAACTATGAAGGAATAAAAAGAAACAGGATAGTATATTGAGTCTTGTGTAACCTTGTGTGTGCTGGAAAGAGTAAGTCAGCCTTGCGGACGTGTTTCTGCCTCAGGAGTAATACGTTCGAGCATGTCTTGTCAGTTTCGGTTGTTTCAGTCCTCACATCACGACCTCTTGTACTCACTCAGTTCTGCGATGCTGCCCACCCTGGTTGCGAGCAGCGACTGCTCCAGCGTGCGGAGCTCGGCCTGGGTGTAGCCCTGACACTCGCCGCCCCTCCCCGAGCGCTGCTGGTCCCGGTGCAGGTTCAGACTCTCCGGCAGGCTCAGCACACCTGCAACACAGCACAGAGAGAGAGAGAGAGAGAGAAAGTTCATCATTTCACCTTCTTACTCAAATACCTGACGCAAACTTTCTGTTAAAATATTCAGAGCGGAGCTGGTGAGCTGGATGAAAAACCCCCCCACATTAATTTCACACTGCTGCCGGAGAGCAAACATTAGTTTAAATGATTAAACACAGAGACACAGTCACAGGTTAACAGCATTTTATACTGTACGTCTTAATACAAACTGAAGGTCTCAGTGAATGATGTTGATTTATTCAGCCTACCGTGATGTGTTCTTTCACACATAAGATTTACTCTTAAAATCAAAATGACACAGCTCTTAAATCAAGAACATCTTTGAAAATAAACCGTCTCTATGGTGAATCTTCTAGCCTCTTGTCGTTTCTCCTACTAGAGCTCGAGCTTTGTGCATGTCTTGAGTAACTGGATCTCAGTTCCTGGCTGTATATGTGAATATTTTAAACAAAGAAAGACATATATTCATGTTTTACATTTGCCGAATGAACAAGAAGGCCTAAATAGTTAATAATGTGTTGTATGAGTTCCTCAAAGTTTATGCAGTTTCTCCTAACACAACAAGTGTCAAAATTGAGAGTTTTCTTAAGGGAATCTGGTGACTTTTTCCACTTTGTTCTTCAAAGAAGGAAGCGATATTACTCACTGTTTACTGGATTTTTAGAATTTGACATATTTACTGTCAATAGGTTAAATTCTTCATTGAGTTTTGTGAAATGGTGAAATCAGTTGTCACAGTCTGTTCAAACAGCTGCTAGGACGTAAAGACGAAAGACAGACGGGCTTTTATTGATGCTGCGACAAACTGACACTTTCTACAAGAAAAAAAACACCTTAATGATTCAAATCTAATGCCGAATTTACGAGAAGGAACCAGTAACACAAACTTTGCTACAGACGCTTCACAAAGTCTGTTAAGTTTCTCCTCACGAGGCAACAACTCTTAAAATCGCAGGATTTGTAAGGGAGTCTGGGATGCTGCTGTTACCAGTGACTTCCCCTCATTACTTAGTCCATGTCCACATCTTCCACACACAAACACACACACACACATTTAGCCCACTTCTTGCTGATCAAAACAGATGTCATCTCATTTAAATAAGAAAGGTGTGACAGCGCACAGATGAGGTCGCGAGCCACGTTTGTCACTTCAGAGCGTCGGGATGTGCGTTCTCCACTCGCATCTCGTTGTGATCACAGGTGTTTTTCAGGTAATGTTGGCTCGACGCGATTGATCCACTGCGGCCGGGCTTTGTTTAGCTGCTGGGGAACGGCCTGTGACAGATGGGATATTGAGTTTTTTATTTTTTTCAGCAACAGGAGAATGGAAAGCAACACCCCGCCGAGTGCTAATCCTAATGACACGGCGCAGGGGAATACGCCGTTTCTCACTAAATTGTAATTACAAACACGGACGAGGGAAGTCAATTTGTCCGTGTGTGACGCCGGTAAGACAAAAGACCCACGCAGCGGATGCTGGAGGAGTTTCCCCTCAGTGGACAGGAGCGCTCCAGATTCCACCCACCATCGCCTCTTCCCAAGAATTCCAGTACTCCCCAGTCCCTCTTCTTCCCACAGCCTTTCCGGGGAGGTCATCTTTATTTAGAGCAGCCAATAATGATCAGAGCAGCTTGTTGTCTATCGGTGACCAGCGCTGATGGAACAGCTGGTTTCAGGGCGCGCCTCAGATGGGATTCCCGAACAAAAGTGGATGTTTTTTGTTCCGCGGTGCTGAAGACAGATTTCCCTGCAGGCTGTGATTTGGTGGTTTGACACTCTGACAGTTTCATCGACATCTAATATCAGTTTTCACAGCATTTAAATGACTATATTTCAAAGTGCAGTCTGGAGGCACTTCGATCTCGAGGATAGACATTTACTCCATTTTAAAGTGGCAACACAGAACCAAGACTTCTGCACATCTTTTGACCTACAAGTCAAGTTTTTTGACAGTGAATCATGGAGCAGTCAGTGGTTTTAAAGAACTCTCCAATGATGCGAGAGTACAAATCACCTGATATATGTGTCAGTGTCTGATTCAGATCAGCATGTGATTGGTTGATTTGTACTTTCAATTAAAGATGTATGTCATATGTATGTTATACCGAGCAGCTTTCAAGGGAATCATCCGGGCTCCACTGCTAAAGCTGCATCCAGTTGCTAGCAGCCATTAGCGGTTAGCTCAGTTAGCCATGAGGCTAAGTGGCCCTATTAGCTGAATGGAGGGCGAGCTGCTTAGCATGCTAACTTCAGTAGACATCTCATGCAACACAGTACATTCTGAGACTCTGAGACTCGGCTACGTGGATACACCACGACACATTTATCTCAAATTCTGCAAGAAATTCGGAGAAGTTGGATGTTTTTCTCAACAGCGGACCTTTTTTAAAAAACAACTCCCACTCACTCTTGTGCCAGTGGTGAGTGTGTGTGTGTGTGTGATTGTTAACCTCCACAAATAGTCTCCTTGAAGAAACCACGACCATCTAACAAGAGCAGACAAATCAGAAAATCACGACCTCTCCGTGCAGCGGCTGGGCAGCTGAGCTGAAGTGAGAAAGTAGCTCTCCAGCTCTCTTTCTATGCTTGCACTTGCCACTTTCATCACTTTTTTACATGTACACCCCGGTGCGACGACATGAAGGTCTTTAAGAAGAGGCGGAGATGAAGGGTAGTTTTCTCGCGGAGGCTCTGAAGGCCACACACACTTTTGCAAATGTTGCACTAACTTGGTTCGCATGAAATCACCTCACTTAAAACCCTCCACTGTAACATATCAGCGCCTCTAAAGTTGAACTGTTGGCAAACAGTTGCTGATTCACCGTCCTGCACATGCACACAGCTGCATTTGCATTCTTTTCAGGCTGTGTTTGTGAACACCTGATGGATGTAAGCAGCCCCCCCCCCCCCCCCCCCGCCAACGCCGGCTCCCGGGGGAAATATCTGGCTGATAAATGCTCCACCGTTCACCAGCTACTTTCTAATTTGTCTGTTTGCCTTTTGTCGCTGTGCAGGTAGCGTACAACAGGGTTCTCCCACTGAAAACAGCTGCCTGCGTACGGCACTAATGGGAGGGGAGCTGCGGCATCCTTTCACATCCTTTGTAAAGCTTTTCAAGCCATTGTTAAGGAAAATTAAAGGAAATATCACTTACAGCCGCTTCAAGGCTGTAATAAATTGTCTAACGGTGCCGAGTTGCCATATATATAATGAAATTATATGTTCGTACAAAGCAGGAAGACATTTACATCTCTACAAAACACGTCATGTGGTGACAAACAGTAAGGTGAGAAGGCTAACAAGCCAGAGACCACTGTTCAAGATGGTGTTTCAACATTTGTAAGTGTATTATTCAGTCATATTAATGGCAACAAAACTAGAAGTTTTTGACCACATGTGAGGATGTTTTCCAGCCATATTAGTGCCAATAAAATCTAGACGTTTGTGATGAATATCTGCTGTATTATTGGCAACACAACCAGATATATTTGAGCTGGATTAGCAGCAATAAAACTGGGTGTTTTTGACCAGACCTGAGGATTTGTTCCAGCTGTATTAGTGGCAACAAAAAAGTATTTTCTTAGTAAAAGATCTGGATGTTTTTCAGCAGCATTAGTGGTTATTTTTGATGTGATGTTAGAATATTTTCCAAGCCTCTTCCTGACCCGAACCGAGTGGTGTTTGTGCCTAAACCTAACCGGACCATAAGAACATCGTGGTCGCAACATAACATTGAAAACTGAACCTGCAGAGACTTTAAAAGTGCAACTTAAAGAAATATAAAGTCTCAAAACCATCAGTGGTTTCGTGTTGGGCTGCTGAATCTATCCTGTGAATATCAATAAAGTCTTGATTTAATGACTTTACAGAGCTAAACTGTGTTTTTCTTAACAAAGGGTTGGCGATCACGAGGGACTCAGGCAGCTTGTCTTCATCAAAAGTCTCTGAAACTGCAAAGTAAACAACGTCAGTTTTGCCTTGCTGAAATATGCTCGGCGAGGGAAAACGTCGAGGGGAAAGCAAAGCCCGGAAAAAGTAAAAGTGGAAGTTAAAATTCTGAAAGAAGATGGCTGACGGCGAATAGAAAAGAGCGGGCGTCCCTCAAATGTTGGGTAAAAAGGAAGCTGTCAGTCCGTCTCCTGTCCCGCAGTGAAGCGCAGACATCTTCAGCGTCCTCTAATCACTGAAACCACATTGCCATCACGGCTTCCTGCGCTGGAGATTCTTGCACTTCTTTGTTTTTTTTAGGGGGGGGGAACCGGTTTGAATAATTCACAGTGCCTTCTGTAATCAACCCTCCCCATCTTCACCGTCGACCCGTCCCCCCCCCCCGCCTTTAACTATTCTTTTAATATATAATCCGGGGGTGCCAGGGAGGCCTTTACTGAATTATTCATCCCGTCAGATCAAGACATATAAACAACTCCGCAGCTCTCTCTCCCTCTCTCCCTCTCTCTCTCTCTCTCTCTTTGCCCACCTCGCACTTCCTCTACATGTTATCTCTCAATAACACTTGGCTTCTCCGGATGGAGAAAAAAATATTTGATCCTAGGTGATGTTTGTGTACTAAACATCAGAGGTGAGGAAGAAGTCAGCCTGGCCCCGTGGAGACGAGGAGAAGAGGAAGAGGCGAGGGGCGAGGGGCGAGGGAGGACGCTGACGCAAACGTCTGATTAAAAAATGACAAGCGACATGAGACAGAAGCGTTACAGGCGTGTTTTATAACCTCATATTTCTTGCGTCACCTCGTCCGCATCTTCCCGTGACCTCCCGAGGCAACCGAGTGAGCTCGGCGGTTTACTGTACACTCCAGAAAACAGTCAAATCCCATATAAAATCAGATATGACCCGCGTTTTCTATTCCCTGCCACCTTCATATATCTATGGCTGTCGGGCGGATGAAGACGGAGACTGGGTCACGGGGACAAGACTACTTTAAAAGCTCCGAGCGGTGCGCCGAACTCTCTCGAGTCATCCCCGCAGCAAGTCGTCATAAATAATGCAGAGAATATCGAGCTGCATACGACAGCTGTCTGTGTGGGGACAAAAGGTTTGGAAGATTTATTTTGCAGGGAAACAGCAAAACTACAACAATAAAAAAAAAAAAACAACACAAGGGCTAGAAAAAGGTAATTAATAAAACCTTCACAGCTCGGAACAAAGATGCTACTCTTTGATATCATCCAGCTTTAATTCTCACAGCTGCTGCTGTGTTAATGAAGCCACTTCTCACCCTGGTTTGTGATGTTTACGTGAGTCTGATGAGTTGAAAATGGTTTCGTGATGAGGCGACATAAACATAAGCTATTTAAAAAGTTCCTGGAGAGTTTTGACATGAGTTTGTTACAGAGAAACCAAAATGGAGGAAGCTAACTAGCTTATTAACTTCGCAATACAATGTAATTATTATTCTCTGTTTCTACATCAACATCTCCACAATAGGGTGATAATTAGTAGACAATTATACGAGTCATGTCTTTTGAAAAATGTGTGTGAACTTACTGTCCCGTTAGCAACAGAGCTGATGAGCTAATGAGCTCGCTAACATTTTTTTTAGCAAATTTACCATATTTAACATTTCTCTACTGGATTAATGAGGTAATATTATGAGAATAACATGCTTGGGGGGAGTAAACATCCTTCAATAGAGACATAAAGAAGCTCAATGCTAAAATGACCTAGCCTATTAGCCAGGCTAGCTTGTTCGTGGCTAACATGCAAGCTCTAGTAGTTCACCAACAAGTTGTGCCAGTAGTGACTATGTCACCAATGACAATCAATCAAGAAATCAAGAAAATCAATACTGTTAGCTTAGCATAAAGACAGGAAGCAGCAGGAAACAGCTAGCATGGCTCTATCCAAAGCCAACATACTTTTCCTCCCTGCAACTTATTAATTATAAACATCTTATTTAGTTTAATCTGAGCTTTAGAAATGTTGGTACGTATATATTTCAGTTTCAGTTCAGTAACCACGACTTTCAGTATTAATTGCTATGCTAAGCTAACCACCTCCAAGCTGAACACATACATTTAATGAGCAGATTCATGACTGGTAAGGCGTCGCACTATTCTTAAAAACACTGTAAAAAATGTTCTACTCGGTCTGGTTTTGTTGCTCTTTCCAGAAGGCAAACTGACTCAAACATCCCGTTGTGAGACAGCCTGTCAGATCAGTTTAGTGGACCGAGGGCTGCAAACCCTCCAGCAGAAATCATTAGTGTTTACTGAACCTTGATGGAGGCGGCTGTAAGCACGACCTGCCAGATTTGTTCTTTCTATCAATGTGCGACCTTGTATCTTCTTCCCAGGATCTCAAGAAAACCACCGAGACTTCAGTCTCATGATAGAAACGTTTAAAAAAGTGTCCAGGAGAGATTGCGTTTCCCAGAACCGCTGAATCTGAAGTCGAAGAGACGCTAAAGAGGCAGTGCACACCGGGTGAAAGTAAAATGTGTTCTCGTACGAGGCTTTGAGGTGAAAACTTGTAGTTTAATGGCACAGCTTGACATATTTCTACATTTGTGATTCACCGAGTAGTCTTGTTACCCCTTGTTAGGTTTTCTCTAACACTTCTTCAATAATCGTTTGGACTTTAAGGTGTTCAAAATAGTGAAAATCATAAATATGTGGCTAGAGAGATGGGTGCAGAGCCTGGACTTCTGGAGGGATAAAAACACCAAAGAAAAAAACTCCTGCACATTGATTTTTTTGTAACTTTTTGGATTTAAAAGTTATCTTCACTCCTGTTTATCAACCTGACTGCAGCAGCGATCCGCGGCGGTGACCTACTTTACTTCCACGAGCGTAACGCCACAGAGAGGAGAGGGAAAAGAAGAAAGTGTGCTGCTGCTGCTTGCTAACGTAAGCTAACAGCTAATGGACAGTGAAGTAATCTGGCTGTTTGGAACGGATAAAAACTGAGTGAGTAACCTGAATGCATCATGAAACAATCACTGCTGGTGAAAATCTGTCTGATGTGACTCAGGCGACTAAATGAAACGCACCGCTGTGGCTTTCTGTTGGAAAAATACAAAAATATGGAACAAAGCTCGAGATGTTTTTTCTGATAAATTAATGCTGAATTCCAAACATATCATATCTTTAAAGTCGAGACGTTGTATTCAGACGTGCTTGTTTGTCCAAAATACCAAAATCCTCACTTCATAATTGTGAACCAGTAAATGTTTTGGCATTTTTATTTATAAAATGCTTAACGATGGAAATAATTGACTAATCGTTTCAGCTCTCCAGAGGGCTCTCAGCTATTAACTATGTGGAGTTACAGGCACTTTCAAATGTGACACCAGCAAGCGTGTGTGCGTGTGTGTGTGTGTGTGTGTGTGTGTGTGTGTGTAATTAATAGCTCATTACACAGACTTTCCTGTCTCTTGCACGAGAAAAGCACCATTTAAATCAGCTCTTTTCAGAAGAGAGAGAGAGGGGGGGGGAGACGGGATTGTCTGCACTGTTTGAGATCAAGCTGAGGGCATAATGGGATTCGTGATCGATGCCGTCCCTTCACGTGACGGACGGCCGATCCTTTCTGAACGGCTCCAACCACTCGAGAGCAAAAAGAAAAACTCAACCCTCGCCTGCCCCCTCCTCCTGAACAATCTCCTTGAGAGGAATTTCCCCGTTAAAGGCAAAAAAAAAAAAAAACCCACTTTAGAGGAAATTACCGCTAAGAGCTAAAGTGTCACGACGAACACTGAACGACACTTTGATCTACAATAATCCTCGCGCGCTCTGAGCCTCGGCCGCTCTGCAGGGACGCGTCAAGGTCAGTCAGGTCACTTTGAACCATCACCTCCAACATGTGCAGGTATGGCAGCGCCCTCCTCCCCTCCCTCCCTCCTCCCTTACATTTTCTCCAGGAATGTCCAATCGATTTGTCTGTGGCCGAGAAAAGTGGCGCTCTCTCCTCGGCGCTGAGGAAAAACTCGGCCGGAATATTAACAGGTAGTTGCCATGGCAACAGGCGACTGCTGCCTAACAGCGCAGTGATTGCCTGAGCTGGGAAAAAAAAAAAAACGCTTCACTTTTTTTTCTTTTCTTTTTACTGTAAGGAAAGCACATACACAAGAAAAAAAAAAAAAAATGTGTTGAGGCCCAGAGCAACATCCACACGGACGACCAGCCATGTAACAAAAGGCATCCCATCACGAGCGGATGATTCAGACGGGTAATTGCTGCATCTAGTATACCAGAGAGACATTTATTCTCTCATCAATAATGAATGAATGTACTCGGGACTCAGACCACATTAGCAGTGAAATGGCCAAAATGATTAAACGGCCGACCCCAACTGGCTAACTGCAAATGTCAGGCTGCAGATCCACGACCCAGCTGTTGGTAGAAGCCCGCAGCGGTGAGGGAAACCGCTCGGCGTGGACGCGACTCGGGTTTCGCTACGGTCCCGTTGTGCATTCACGGCGGCGGTGTGAAGGTCTAATTAGTTGTACATTTCTGAAATGCGGTCTCTGCGCTGTGAGCTCCCAGGTTGACCATCAGCTTTCATCTCTTCTATAAAGAATGACGAACCATGTGGGCGCGTTGACGTCAGAGATGGAACCGAACCGCTCGTACAGTCTCGTATAGACGCTATAGGAGCCTCCGCCACGTGGTAACTGGGGGAAAAACCAGACGCAGTATACTTGGTGAAGTTTGAGAACAGATAAAGAGCGATGAACTGTTTCACCTGGAAGCACGCTGGCGCTGAGTTCAGGCTCACCTTGAGGGTGAAGTTATTATCGTCACTCTTCACTTCCTGCTGCGTTGAACTCGGGGGTTTCCCTCATGGGGAGTGACAAGGTCGGAGTCTGGACATCCAACGAGCTGTGTGCGTCTTACACTGACAGAATAATCCGCTCCGATGGTGATGTTTTTATTAACTTTGTGAGGAAAATATGGAGATGCTGTTATAGATGAACTACACAGTGTTTGTTAACCAAATTCCGGAGATGGGAAGTACATAAGTAGATTTTTCAGCCATCCAGTATTTATTTTTTCTGACAGCTTTTGTCTTTTACTCCCCACATTTTGACAGACATATCTGCACTTCCTCCCACATTTGAGGGGAATTATTGATTATTTCTATTAAACGCCACCTTCCCAGCAGCATATAATTACATTAAAGACGTAACAAGATGGAAACAGACACACAGGGAGAAATAGTGTGTAGTGACAAAAGGCGTTTTTTTATTACCTTTATTTGAATAAAGATGCTGAATCAGTACTTTTACTTTTAATCTGTATTTACGCAAGTATCTCTGCTTCTACTGGAATAAATAATGTGTGTGCTGCTTATTATAAACATCAGTTGCAACTTCATGATAACTGAAAGGTTGTTGCTGTGTCGCTGTGTCAACCCTGTAATAGTTTATCCCCCTGAGAGAGCATCTTATTTTCCACAAGATACAAAAAAATAAACTCTTTCCGACTCTCAGGGGCTTCAAAACAAAACCAAACCAGGAGCCAGGAATAATTTCATTAGATGGGTAGAATAAATAACAGATAAACACCGAGATAAACTCTGAGATTCTGAACGTCCCGGTGACAAACAACGGATGTATAATACCTGAAGATGTTAGCGGGCCAGTCATTATTTCAGCCTCTGCCTGTGAGTAATGTCTGTATATGCAAACCCACAGTCTGCACATGGCGATGACAAGACTCCGGTAATCACTGATGAGCACCTCCAGCATCATGTCTAATAGCTCAGGTCGGTGTGGATGCCATATTCTGACATTGCCCCTTATGAATGATTATTTCTCTGGCTGTCTGCCTGTTCGCTCTGCAGACAGGCAGACACACAAAAGGTCTGACAGAGTGCTGCTGTTGTGTGCGAGAGCGGATCTTAATGGAGCTTTCTTGGACCAAAACAGGGTGCGACTGTTTTGAGAAAAACAGATCTCGGTTGGGAACAAAGCTGAACATATTTAAAACATTTCGGGATCACAACTTTTGATATTAGTCCACCATGCACCAGAATTAAGTGGAGAAATGTGTCTCAGCTCCCGTTAAAAGTTCATTTCATTCTCAGTTGCACTTCATTCAGATGATCGGAAATGTTGTGGCACATGTTTCTCAGTGAGCAGAAGAACATTTTTTACTCCCTCAGTCCACAATAGTCGCCTCTACAAAGAGTCTGAAATTGAAGTACTTCATTCACACGTACATTTCTTCTTCTTACTTACCTCATGTTATTATTGCACCTTGAACTTCTGGCCTCTTGCTCATACATTGGTCACAGTTCGGAGTGTAGAAAAAAAAATAATACAAGTACAATATGGAATGCAGCCTGAACTCCCTGGCGGCTATTTTTGGCATAATGCTCTGTATTTCTGCACACCACCACCCCGGCAGCACCGACTGCAGAAAACAGGGACTCCATAGCTCAACCTTTAAAGCCTTCAGTGCTCTGCTTTCTCTTTTGCTGTCACGCCTGCTAAGCTAAGCTAAGCTAGGCTAACACCTTCTACGACTTCTACCTGTCAAAAGACAAGATCAGCAAAGGGATACGGAGGCTGTCATATCCTCTGCCCTCCACTCAGTCTTCACACATCTGGAGCACAAGAACAGTCACATCAGGATGCTGTTTATTGATTTCAGCTCAGCGTTCAACACAGTCTCATCCATGAAGCTGATTGGAAACTTCACACTCTGCAATTAGATATCGGACATCCTCACAAGCAGACCTCCGAGACAGTTCAGATTGTCAATCACACCTCGTTTATATCCGTTAGTGCTCAACACACCAGAGCATAAAGGGACTTTAAAAGCTCTCTTTTGTTTTCTAACTCTGACCCCCTGTAATTATAATCTGCACAATATGACACAAACTTCTCGTAAAGTTGTCCCTCCATTTTTCACCCAACAGTTTTGTTTTCCTTTGTGTAATGAGCGTTCGAGCCTCACGGGGCTGCTAATGCGGCTTCGTAATTGTAGTCTTGTTTAATCTTCTGTTGCTGCTCGCTGACCAGAACATGCCTCCATCCGTTCATTAGCATGCGAATGATCCACGGTTTTTTTCATCATCACCCCTCCTCCAGTTTAATATCTCCTAACAAGATAGGCCCTCACCATCCTCATAAATAAATCACAACAAATAAATGTATCCGGCCCTGTAATGGAAACACATGCAGATGTGTTTACTTGGGATGATTCTGCAGCGTATGCTTCATCCGCTGCTTCTCACCCACATTAAAACTTTGTCTCCCTCTCTCTGATCCTCTCTGCATGTTTGCAGACTTTATCATCTCGACATATTTGCATATTCTGAGATGCATCGCTGCAGTCTTTTTCTGTGTATGTGTGTGTGTGCTGTGTCAGGCATGCAAACTCATCAACTTTCTCGAAACTGAATGAAAGTTTCACTGAAAATTCTCCGACTCAATGTGAAATTAGCCTCAAACCGAGCAGCTTTTTTTCCTACCCATATAATCTAATGAGTCTCGGAAAGCTTTCTTTTTTTGGGTCTCTTGCAGTCGGCAAAAATAAACTGTAATAAATAAATAAATTGCTAGGAAACAAGTGCTTATTTACAGAGAAACATCATCATTATTCTTTGGGGTGAATTCAGTCAAGTATTCACTCTTTTAGCTCTGTTTTTGGTCTCAACCAGCGACTGAGGGTTTGCTATATCTTCCACTATGTTCACCAGCTGCTCACTAACTACGTCTTGCAGCTGTTTGGAGCCGGGCAGGCACTGAACAGATGGTTTTGACAGCTTATTTACTGAAAATGTCGCCTGCTGTGGCTGAAAATGATGCTGTGAGAGAAGTAGGAGTGACCCAAGACTGGAAAATGCTGGATTGGAAAACCAAAACAGTCCCTAGAACTTCAGGTGAGAGTCAGGTGATAAATCAGGACACTGCTAGCGAACGCTTCCACGTTGTGAAATGTTCTCTATTCTCTGTAAAATGTCACTTCATTAAAAACTTGCGCATGAGCTGTGATCACATGCTGGAAGAAATACTCTGAGTCTTTTCTAAACAATGTAGAAAACTCTTATTAATGATTTCAAAATCAAGCAACTCACCTCACGAGATTTCACAGCGAGACTTCACCAGTAAACTGGTTACGTTACGCAACGTAACGTAACATAACTTAATGTAGCATAAGGTAAGGTAACGTAGTGTAATGTAACGTAGTGTAGCGTAACATAACATTATGTAACGTAACGTAGTGTAACATAGCATAACATAACGTAACGTAACAACGTAACGTAACAACGTAACGTAACTTAGTGTAACATAGCATAACGTAGCGTAACATAATGTAACATAACATAATATAACGTAACATAATGTAACATAGCGTAACGTTGCGTAACATAATGTAACATAACATAATGTAACGTAACAAAGTAACGTAACTTAGTGTAACATAACGTAACGTTGCGTAACATAATGTAACATAACGTAACGTAACAACGTAACGTAACAACGTAACGTAACTTAGTGTAACATAGCATAACGTAGCGTAACATAATGTAACATAACATTATGTAACGTAACGTAGCGTAACATAGCATAACGTTGCGTGACATAATGTAACATAACATAATGTAACGTAACAACGTAACATAACGTAACATAGCGTAGTGTAACATAACGTAGTGTTACAGGAATTCATGTTCTTAAAAGTTGAGTGCTAATAGTCCATCCAGTGAGTATAAATACCTCAGAACTGTAATCGATTACATTACTTGATTACATGTACTTCCAACTGGTTGTGATTACAGTAGAGCAACATGAATTCTGTTGCTTTAGCTGCTGTGAACCTGTTGAACTTTGCAAATATAAACAAACTGACATCTGGCCCGCGGAGTTGACGATCCCTTGATAACTTTGATCTCTAAACTTTCAAAACCCAAAACATTAATTAGCCTCACTTTTAGCCGTGCACGGTTTGCTCCAGAAATTACCGATCACAGGAGACATATTTTGTTTTCGGGGTGAAAGTTGTCACACCAGATGTTCTTCAAAACAACTTCCTGGTCCCGCGTATCGTACTCTACGCTCGGTACTCTGCAGAAAAACAACATGAAGCGTGGTGTGTTGCTCTCTGCAGATTGCTTTGTTTTCAGCACAGTCCTCAGCAGTACGAGGAGCCTAATCCTTCATCGTTTGGGCACCTCTATCATGCCAAGCCAGATGGATTGCAGGTGGCACGCCAGATGCCTTACTATATTTACAATCTCTTATCTTCTAGATCACAGGGGAGGGGGGTCAGATCATGGCAGGAACAAACCTTCCTTGTGCCCTCAACGACACCACTGGGTTGTCAGACCGAACTTGTTGTTTTGCATAATGCAGTTATTATATATTCAAAATGAGTGGTCTGCACCGAGATGGCATGCGAGGTTCAGTCTGTGCTTTCAATGGAGCCGTCTGACTCATCCCAATCACCGGAGGGCCAGGAGACACAGAGGCAGCGTAATGCAATCAGACGCAACACAAATATCAGCCCGTGTGTCTAACGAGTGGGGATGAGGAGAGCAAAAACAGCCATGTCAAAGAGGGTCAGCTTTAAGTGGTCTGAAAATTATAAACCAAACACACACACACACACACAGATGTACTGTATGAATCTCTGCGGGTCTCTTCATCACAAATGCAAAAAACAAACAAGAAATTGAGCTTTTTCATCAAATAAATCTTCCTCAGATTGAATCTTCTCGCAGGAATCATCATTTTTCTCTCCCTCACACCTGAGAAATACACACCGGTGATGTCGGAGGAGGTGCACCCGGCCATATTGTTTACATAAAACTTTAACAGCCCCCAATTAATTCTCCTTTACGGTCCGAATAAACCTTCAGCAGAATGTTCCGCTCCGTCTCTGCTGTACAGACAGCATAAAAACCGCCCAAGTGGGAGAAAAACTGCGACCAGGCATCACATCTCTGACTTTGTTTTTCAGCAAATCAAATATGTCTGGTGTCACTGACAGCTGTTTCCTGGTTCCAGCTGGAAGAACAACAGAGCAGGTTCGAGAAAGATTATGAATAAATGTCATCATTTTGTGCAGGAAACAGAAATCAAACTGAAAAAAAACAAACATGGCGACAAGCTTCGAGGGGAAGTACACAGCTGGATGAGTTGTTGCGAGTCGACGCACAGAGACAAAACCTCTTAAATCTGAATTGTTGCTTGATTTGTGCTCAAGGTAACACGAGTCGCTCGTGCCGCTGTGATTTTTCTTCTTGTGCAGTAAAAAAATCTTCTCGTTGAGGTGATACTTGCTTCCGTATAGTTAAGTGTTTCTGTTTGCAGTAGTCGAAGTATTCTGCACATGAAGGGCTTTGGGTCAAGTTGGTTAGCACGCAATACGCCAGACTTTCAAAATAAAGCTTACCCGTTCACATGTTACGTCTTGTGGACTGTTGTTGATGTTGTAGGAGAGATGTGGTTTGAAACATCATACTTTGAGCTGAAACAACTACGTTCAGTTTCATAACTTAGTATTGGAGGTTGCGTAACTCTGAAACTTAAGTATTTTACTTCGATTGACTTCCTTAAAACAAATCGTATTTGATTCTCGGTCAGAAAGGGGAAGACAAGTGTATGACCCGTCCAACCGACCCATCCGTCCGTTCTGATACTGTCATACACTTAAACGTGGGTTTTGACTTCATGGGAACTTACAGGTGTGCGGGACGCTACTGAGAAGTAGCAGGGTCCCGTTTCAAACCAATAAATGATGTGGTGTCGGACTGGAGTATCAACTTTTGGCAATCAATGCAGTATCAGAGGCATTTAATAGTATTGGAAAAACACTAAAAGCTCTAGAGTTAGATATGTCCCAGCCCTACACAGCTGTGGTATCTTGCTGAAGCGGTTAAGGCCACATTAGTAGAATCAGCACCATCTTTAGTCTCGGCCCGTCTGTCTCGTTCTGCTGCCTCCACAGCGGGGCTTCCTCGCGGCGCTTCCGCTCTCAATCGAACGGCATATTAGGAGAATTACCTGATCGATAACGGTGTGTTTTGGGGGGATTATTGTTTGCGTCGCACAGACTGATGCAGTGCCCGAACATCAGCTCTTCGGTTCAGATGCTTTTGAGGTAGCTGTGTGTTAATATGAGGTCTTTACACGGGTCGAAGGAGCCTGTAGGTTATCAAACCAGACGCTGTCGACAAATAAGCAGACGGCTGTTGTTGATTTAATAAAGTCATGTGTTCAACGTCTCACCTGGTCCTGATCCCAAAAGAGCTATATTACATTTCAGCTATATATAGAACATAAGTTGATTTAATGTCGGCTTCGGGGCAGCCGGCGGTCGCACGTTTACACCTTTTTAATAGTGTGGAGGAGAGTCTTTCCTTTGGGTTTCCTCCACCTCTGGCCCGGTTTCTCCCCTCATTTCCACACAAAAAGCTCCCTCCACAGTTAAACAGGTGTAAAGATTGATATTATTCAGCCCCTCCCATGATGCACTGTGTACCCAAACAGAACACGTCTCTAATTTGGCACGGGGCGATGTTGACATTTGGATCCTCTGCCCTGTGGGAAGGGTAACGACTTTCGCATTAAGATGCTGCGACCGTACAACACCTGATCTGTTCTCTCCGTCTCCAGCAGGATGTTCTCACGCCGCATCGGTCATGTAGCTCAAACAAGGAGCAGCATCGATTGGGCGATTCGTCCAAAAACGCCTTTGGATTGAGATAAAGAGGCAGGAAAAAGTTGGACCGGCCTATTAGCTAGCGTGATCGTCCCCAGAATGGAGGACTTGGGCTTGATCCTCCCCCGCGGCCGTAACAAAGACCCTCCCTGAAGCTGCTCTGGGTCCTGAGGCTGACAAAAAGAAGGAAAGGTTTGAAAGGATATAAAGCTTCTATGACTTCTAGTAAATTTGTAGGAATGTGGGAAACATTTCAAAGTTGTCTTCTCGCCTCTGGGAGTTTTTCAACCCACCTTTCACAGCGCTGACAGCTACAGAAGTGACAACAGTAATGAGCAACTCGGCTCATTAGAAGCCGTTTTATAATGTAAACTAATGAAAGTGAATCTGACATTGGAAATTATAACGAGAAAAGCTGTAAAGCACACCTTTATCCAAGATGATTTATTGTAATCATGAAGCCTTGAAGAGCAAAACTTTGGAAGCGTTTGCTCGAGGGCTGTCTTCATACAATCATACTCGAGAAAAATGTCGGTGCTCTTGAAGAAAAGGGTCAAAAAAATAATTTTTGGAGCAGGGACAAGAAAAGCCTTTATTCAGAAACATGGCTGCTAACAGAACAATAAAACACAGACCAGTTTCGACCTTGAAACTCGTCATCAGGGCACAAAATGGTGGACCGAGATCAAGCAGACATTTTTTTAAAAACCTGGTAAACAATGCTGCTCAGCATCGCTTCTAACCGGCCCGGTGGCCATTCCTGGCATTGCAACAGAACATCAAGAACAAACCTCCATTATGACTCTTTATATTGTGAATTTTTGATTCATCAAGGCCCCTCAAGCTGAGAAAAAGCAAAAACTTCTTGTCATTGGTTTGAACGGCGGCCATCTTTGCATCTAGCATCTAGTTTCTTATATAAATCTCTATACTTATTGTCCTGTAAGCAGCCATGTTTGAATAAAACCTACAAGTACGTTTGTTCCTGCTCTACAGATGAGTGCCTGAAGTTTGTTTTGTCCTCTCGTGAGCAAAACTTTGTGACTTAAGGTTCCTTCCTCATAGCGCCGTCCTCCATAATCACATTATTTTTAAAAATGCTGTACGAGCCTGTCAGAGACAAACACTGCGTAGAGAAATGAGACAGATACACAAGAAAGTGTTTGTGCTTTGGAGAAACGGAAAAAACTCAACCCTCGCATTAACCTTTTGTGCCTCTGCGTAACGTATACGCTGCGTGAACTGAAACTGAGGTCAAGTTGATAAAAAGAGAGCCGCTTTATAACTCTATTGGTTTAGATTAGAGCGTCTGTTTGCGATAAATACCTGGAATTTGCTGCAGCAACACAACGTGGTATTAAATGTAAGTAAGACATCAGCACCTGCAGCACAAATCCTCGCACAGACTCCCCAGAGCCTCACGGACTCAACTTCTTATTCTCATACACAGAAAATGTTAAAGAAGAGGAGCTGCTGGTCGAGCATCTGGTTGCACCGGATCGCATGTTTACAGTCTAGAAGCTCTCGCATCGTCGGACAAGATGTTCCACGATCGCAGAGTCGGCTGCATATCAATTAAATGTTGGGTTTAATCACCGCGGAAATATCAGAGCTTTCGGAGATATCTGCTCACGGCTCAGATGTTGACATTCATGCGGTTTCCGAGCGCTGCGGAAGCCACACAGGTGTCCTCACTTAACGCCTGATTAGAGTTCGTCTCACGATGTCACTTCCAGCCTAACTCCGCGCAACGTAAAGCTGTTCGCAGGTCGGATCAAGCGGAGGACTGGAAACACCTGCAGGGACGTTTGGGGCCTTTAATTTAGTCTTTGCTTCAGTGCCTGGACTGTTTAAAAAAGTGGAAATCTTAATAATGTTTGAAAATAGCTGATTAGAAGACGAAATCTTTAACTTTATTTCACAAAAATATGTGCAATCTTTTGACCGTATCTGCTCCTTTATTATGTATTTTCTCGTGGTCGGGTTTCACTCTGATGGTCGGTGGAGTTGAAGCAACACTATTTGACCTTTTCATCTCAAAACAACAGTTTCAGAATCATTTCGCTGGTACTTGTGATGCTACTTCCTTTTTTTTTTTCATTGTTCATGCACTCACATGCTGATATGTGACTTTTCTCTTCGGGGGGTTATTTTTGTGGCCCTTTTTTCTTTTTTTTGGAAGCACAGATAATAAAGCGTCTGCCTCAGCAGCCCACAACTTTGAAATAAAGAACTTGTGAAAGTGTCTGATATAATTTCCGCTTCCATTATTTCCAGACACTTTATGAACAGAGCTGTTAGCGAATGGGAGAAAACAAACATTCGACATTTTTTCTTCTTTTTTTTTTGCCTTAATATCCGACAGAAATGACTATAATGGAAGAGCGGCACAATTATGAAAGCAGTTGCAGATAATAAAGGTTGTGGTGATTACTTCTAATGAACAACCTTATCATCTCAGCCGCAGATGGTCATTTTATGCTACAAAGCAGTAAAAAAAAAACACTTTTATTTATCTACTACAGCCGTCTCTTCTGCTCGGCTGATATTTTAAAAAGCAAAGCATGAAAATTCAGTTTGAACAGACGCAGTAGCCGTGACGCAAGTCAAAAAAAACATGCAGATTTGGTCTGGCAGCTCTATATTTGGGGGGGATGTGACTTCGCCTTGATGTTAAGGTTGCCGACATGGCTGATGTGACCACGCAGCGTGCTCGCAGGTCAACGGGCTGCGGGGCATCGCGGCCAGTCGTCGAAGGTTGGGAAGTGGCTGAGGTTACGCGGCTGTGACTGGCTGAAGCCCCGGCAGCCGACCTCCAGCGATTTCACACAAGCTCTGATCGCACGATGAAAGAGCCGGAGCACGACAGAGATGATCAAGAGAGTGTGAAAGAACAATGGGGACAAAACCACAATGAAGCCGAGGCGGAGGCAGACGTGTGCAGCGACAGAATGAAATGGAGACGAATAAAAGGTGATTTATGTGTGGGGATTGTGAAAAGGGGAACAGGAAAGAGACAGAGAGGCAGGAAGGCATGTTGTTATCTTCAAGCTTCACAGGGATCGCCTCGTCTGAGGACTTTCTTCCTGGACGGTGACCATCTCCAGTGGAAAAAAACCCGCAAATGTTTATCTAACTTTTCTGCTGTGTGACTCGGATCAAACGCTCTGCAAAGCAAACGAGGAAACTTCACCTGAAAGTCGTCACGACGGAGAAGCAGAACGTTTCGCGGAGGTTTAAAATCCAGATCTGAGAGTTTGAGGAAGCGTGTTCGAGGCTTTGGAAGAAGTATTTGGATCCTTTACTTCTGTAGACGTAGAGAAACTGAGCAGAAGTACTGATCCAACACCTTTACTCAAGTTAAAGTAATCGAGTACAGCCTCTGACATGTACTCAACGTATAAAAGTAAAGAATTCCCTCTGAAGGACATTTCTGTGAACCTCACGCCATGATAATATAATTCAAAGACTATTAAACTTCAAGCCAAAATGAGAAGGATTTGTCCCAGCTGTTCCTGAACGCACCACAAAGACAGCTGATTGTGTTGGGTTGTTGAAGCGTCCCGAGCAGCAACAAAGTGAAAAGAAAGTTGATTTTTGAATCTCCAACTCGTCTAGAATAAAAAATCTTGTTTCCGACAAACCACCTGATTACTCATCCTGTTGAAGTCGTGTTGCCCTGCTGATTTTTCCCAGGAGAGACAGAACAAAGTCTTCAATTTTTGTGGGTGTGACGAAACACTTCAGACAATATTGGACCCGTTTGTGTGTTTCGGAGTGACGAGCTGTTGTTGTTTCCTGCAGATAATATCAGATGTTGTCTCCTCAGACGCACAACAAACACCAGAGGGGCACGTGGGTAAACAAAGTGCACATTCCTCGGCCCGGTCTGCTCTCGCGTGTTCCCGGCCCGCTCGACGTGCTGCGTGGACATATGGCGGCCATCTGTGCGGGCCCGGGGATGTCAGAACATCGTGGCCGGGTGAGATTTGGGGCGGCGAGCGAGGGGAGGAGAGACAGACAGACGGCCGACTGCTCATACGAGCTAACGCTAACGGAGCCGGCTCACACACACACACACACACAGAGAGCCTCGCTCACTCTTACAAACTATTCAACTTTGCACTTTCCCTCGGAGAACCATCCGGCTTTTAATCGGGAGGGATGTCAGCGGCTCGGCGTTATTGGAAAAATACGAGCTGAGAGGTTTGACATTTTCTATGAGACGCTGTGCAGTCGTTCACTCAGCTCGGGGAGTGACGCATCAGTGGAATATAACTTCGCGCAGTCACTCGAGTGCTGAACTACACAGAGGGGGAAATACACTTTTCACTTTTTCGAGTTGAAAAATGAATCATCTGCTCGACACAGGCGGCTTTTCTGACACGCGTGAAACTTTTGAGGGTCACGTGGCCGCAAACGCACGGCAATCATACAGAAAACGAGGCGCTGCTGCGGATTAAACTAGAAGATAAACACTCAGGATTGTTAAGATTATCAGTCAAATTGATTTTATTCAGCAGCGATGACAAAACCATCCTCAGGGCTCGACTAGTTCTACTGTTTCGGTCGCACACGCACCCGAAAAATGTGTCAACTCAACACGTCCACTGGTCGCGCAGCTCATGTTAAAGATGTGTAGCTGATAGAAATATAGTTAACAGAAGAAATTAAAGCTTACAAAAATAAAAAAACATGTATTTATATTATTCAGCAACACATCGTGAGTGAATTCGATATATTTTCTGGTTCAAGCTTCCAAAATTAGAGAATCTTGCAGCCTTTCTGTGGTTTTTCCAACACAAATTGAATCTTTTCGAGTTTGTTTATTGGACGAAACAAACTGAAGGGAACGTGGGGAGTTGTGATGATATTTTGCATAAATAAACAGTCCTTTTTTTTTTCACAGCGGACATTTTGGAAAGAGCAGGAAAAGCACACGATGGCTCTCGAGAGGCGACACGAACAGCACCAGCGCCCTGAAACTGAGGCAGCAACGGACTTCAGCCGTGTCTTTATTTATGTACTTCTTGTGTGTTTCCTCCTACTGTGAAACGCCGAATTGTCTTCTGTGAAATTGCAAAAATAATTGACTGATTAATCTCCCTCACACTGACGCCCGCCCACCTCATCATCAGACCCCGAACCTGCCGGAGAGCTACAGGTGCCTCTGGCCTCCAGACACCAGGCGGTAATAAATGACTTCAGCATTCAGCATATTAAACACAAGTGGGCCGAGGAGCTCTAAATGCAAATTACGTACGGAGAGGAACAACAGAGAACAGTCAACCTACACTCTCACGAAGGGTCCAATTACAGAGAGCAGACTTTAACCAACACGACTTAAATGTGCGAAACAACAAACTCTTTTAACAAGGAAGGAAACAAGTTTGGATAATCAATGTGGACTCGAGAGAGACGAGGAAATGACTTTACGTTACGGAGAGAGAGAGAGGGTTGTGAGGCGCTGAGGATGACGGAGGGGACGTGACAAAGCGTGTCCCGGTGCGTGAATATGATCCGTCGACTGCAATTACCGTGTCAGCGGGTCTGAGTCAAGCAGCCGTAAAACCGCCGAGAGACGCGGCAGGTCGGATCACGTCCGACACGCGGACGAGTAACGCGGCTTCACTGACGCACACGGACAGAATATACCTGTGCAGACGAGGGAGCTGACGCGAGGCCAGGCGACGACGGAAACTGGGAAAGTTTCCTCACGACTTATCTCGAAGACGTTCAGCCGTCTTCATCTGATAAACAACTTTCATTAAGCCTTTATTAATTACACTAAGGTGACTGTTTTTTCTGCCCTCTCTGATGAGAAGCCCGTCACAGCGGCCCGATTCGCTCATCACGGAGGGAAATAAAAGCCGGCTCGTTAACATCTCATGCATTTTTACTTTACTGAAGTGTAGAAGATGAGGGTGTGTAGAAAACACGCGCGAGTGCAGAGCGATATCTCAAAGCGAGAGATGCTTTAAAGCGTCAGAGTGAAGAAATACTTGACCTCCGACTGTGAGAAGGTTACTGCATCGCTTCAAATCTGAAGTCCAAATCAGTGGATTTAAAAAGGAACCGTGCACGACGCGATCGTTGGCAAAGTTCCTGAAGCGCGCAACGATACTCCAGAGTTGTATCGCACAACTGGTTTTGGTTCACCCAGATTTTAAACATTGTAGATTTGTTTTATTCCACTTGATTAAGAGACATCCTGAGAAAACACCTTCGTATCACCTACAGGACAACATGAGGATGAACCGGCTCATCTCACCCAACTCTGAGTGCTCCGGGTCATTTCGTACGTCATTTCTGATCAGAGTTTGGTGGAATTATCTCGTTTTTATGCCTGTTTTTCACATTTTGCTCGTGAATATTCTGAGTATATGTCAGAGGGCGAGATTTTAATTTATTTATTTAAATAATTTGACAGCTAAAGGGGCACTTTTTAATTTTGGAGCAGAAATTCAAACACAGAATTTTAATATTCACAGTATTAATGAGAAACAAACTTTCCATAACTGAATAAACAAGCTGTTCTCAGAGGAAAACAAAGTCCACAGAGGACTGGGCAGTGACGCTAGAAAGGTGGCAGGGTCCGCCACATATAAACCTATAAGAAGCACAGAAATCACTCTTTTCTATCTTCCACAAAACTACGGAGGGCTAATTTAACGTCATCACCAGAATTATTCAAATCGGCCAAAACAGCGACTTTCCATAAGGTTAAAAAATGCCCGAAAATGTTCAAAGAAATGCATCTCAAATGTGTGTGTTGACATTTTGGAATGAATCTTTCCTGTGGTGTCGTGTAACAAACAGAAGTAGCAATGTTTGCTAGCAGGTGGTTGTAGACCGCTGCAGCCTGCAGACACGTCTGAAGTGATGAGCATCAGATTAAAGTCGCCACAGTTATCGGGATTCATTTTCAGGAGGCCGTGAGTCTGTGCCACGTTTCACAAATGTTCCATTTAGTAGCTGTTGTCGTGTTTTTAGTGTCGGAGCCACTAATATAAAAGTTTTTGTCTGGAAGCTGCTGACGGAAAAAGACAATTTCACTTGTTTCCCAAAACAGGAGTCGGGATCAGAGATCAGGAGTAATCAACAATTACCAGCATCATGTGGTTTTATAAAGTCGGGGAAGATTGCTCTTATTGTCGCACACAGAGCGAAATTATCTCACCAGAACGATTTTTGAGGAAATATTTAAAACATTCACCGTGTCGACTGGTTGAGCCGGATGTCTGTTGCGTTGCGCGAGCCTCTCTGCAGAAAGGAAAACGCCCTTCGCTCCAGGTTTGTTCGTGCGAGTCTCCGACAACAAAGCGGCCCTCCACCTTATTACCCTGTTGGTTCTGATGCATCTGCAGGGACTCAGGTGTGGTCGTGTTATTACGCCTCACCTCCCTCAGCGAGGAACACGATGATAAAACTAAAAGTTTCAGACAGCCGCTGTGCTCCATTTTCTCGGTTCAATTATGTCCAATTACTCTCAGCGCGAGCCCCCAGATGTTGCAGCAGTTGTGTTGGGTATTGCAGCTCTGTTAAAAGACTGTTTTTCAACCTCAGTGTCAATCACACACGGCTCATGATGGCTAAATAATTCAGGTATCCATCCAGGTCTCTCTCATCTCCCCCCTGAAAAACGTTATTTCATTTGGCAAATTCACTCCGGAGGAAATGTTTGTGCTCGTTCTTTCCAATTTAAGACATTTGAGAGAACAGAGGTCGGACTGACGAGGTTGTGCTGTGTGACTGAGAGAACAAAGCGGAGTGAGACCGGGGTTTGAATCCTCTGTCCCAGACGTTATTAAGTTTAAGCTACTTGAACTCTCGGATGAGGTCGAGTAAAGATCGGCATGCTGGATGAATATGAAAAAGGAACATCTGGTGGCCAAGCGGTTGAGTGATATCTGTACTCTGGCCTTCTACCTTCTCATTCGGGTTCATTTTGGTGGCTATTCTAGATTTGGTCTTAGACGAAGTCAAAGAAAAGTCGTACATTAAAGTCAACTTTTAACAGAACATACATTTCATTCAAGCTTTTATCAGCAGAGCTTTAGCTCATCATCGTCTCGTCTTAGTCCTGGAAAAACTATGTTGACGGACATATCACGCCATAGTTTTCATTCAGGAATTTAATTGAACTGTCTCATTAAGTCCGTCAGGCGTCCATTAAAGGCAAAATGACGAAATAAAAACATTTAATAACAAAAAAGTCACCACATCCTCATACCTAAAGACTGAAAAGATATATCAAAACATCATCAACACCGCAACGTACCGGCATCATGCGTACCAGACTGTTGTTTGAACCGTAGACAGTCTGGTTAGGTTACGGAAAACATTTGATATGTGTTAAAATAACAATCTTTCTTCTCAAACTTTAGTTGTAGGACTTTACTTGACTTCCTCCTTTGCTCCTGTAATAATTACTACGGCCACTAGAGGTCACCGCCAAACAGGAGACGTAAATATATATATATTTTTTTTTTCTGTTGAGGACGGGCTGAAGAAAGACCACATGTCCCACTGTGTGCTTCAAGCCAACATCGATTGTTTTTTTAAACATTTAATCAAGAAAAACATCCTTTTTCCTGGCAGCTTCGTCAGCCTAAACCGGACCTGTTGTCATCTGTAGTCCATGTCGACTCACAAGACTACGAAAAACTGCAACTACAGTCAAGAGCAATTGATTAGCATTATTTAAAATTAATATTCAGAGATATTACCAAGACTTACACCTTGAAAACTTTTACTAAAGTCTGTCTCAAGTGTACAAGGCCTGAAGCTACTATCACATGTGATGAACGATGCATTCAGGTGTCTCCGGTGTAAGAGTCCTGTGCTTTCAGTTGCTTTAATATAACCACGGAAATATTAACTGGGCTTTAACATTTCAACAGTGAATGGTTTGCATATGTTACACCACAGATTAGAGAGTAAATCGGCCTTTTGAAATACACGTCTTTTACATTATTTTCAAGGGAAGCGCAGCCGGACTCTTGATGTTTACAACACAAAATATAAAACTTTAACAAACCGGGCAACAGCGAATCCAGCAGCGCAGAGCAGCAAACATACTCATTTATTGATGCATTTATAGATGCGAAGCCACAGGTTCTCACTTTAAAGTTCAACTCCTGCAAGTTGAGGTTAGATGTGTGAAAGTCGCCGAGGCGGAGCGATAAGTGTGTGGACCTGTTTTTAGTAACCCCAGGTCCTCTGCACCTGAGCAGAGCGAGCACCAGGAGCCAAGTAAGACTAGACACACGAAAGCAACGGGCTGCCACAGAGGTTGAGCTTCGGCGGTGTAATTATACCTCAGGAAGAGTGAAGTGTTTCTGGTCTATCCCCTCACAGCTTCTCCTCAGAGGCGAATTAGCTGAGCACCAAAGGAGGAGGAGGATGGAGGAGGGAGGAGGGAGGAGGGCGTCCAGGAGGGTTTGGGAATTTAGTAGAAGGAGAAAAAAAATATCCCGTCTTGCGTGTATCACATGTCAGATTAGCATAGTAGGCAGAGAGGAAGATGATTTGGCACGAATATTGTGCTTTGAAATCTGAAATCGGGCTGCACCGGCTCCCTCTTCCTCCTCTGACAGCTGCCCTTGCGTGACTTTGCAGTGCTGACATGCCGCTCGCGGTCTGTTAGAAAGGAGATAAATCCTTGATGGGTGGCAGAAGAAGGAGAGATGAGGAGCTTAGTGTCGGGCTCTGACGGAGCCTTGAAGCCGGGTGGGTGGGGGGGGGTGGGATCGGCTCTTCATGAACATGACGGGAGGAGTGGAGTTACATGGTCACCGACTCGCCGCCTGTCTGCTCCAACCTGAAGGCTAATAACCGAGTCTCCTGGTTCTCAGTGGAGCTGTTGTCTGAGAGACTCTCGCGCTGCTATTCAAGACGGCGACAAAGAATTTCTTTCTTCCGAGATAAAAAAACGGCCTTTCTTTAACTTGAAACTACATCATTGTTCTGTAAAGTCGAGCTCCGGGGCTCTCTGCCTCTACAAAAATAAAGGTTTGGTTATAAATCTGTGTTATTTAACCGACTTTAAAGCTGCGCTTATCCACTAAGTTTTCATGTAGGCTAAAATAGCTACTTGCTACAGGGATCTTCTTCATTCATTTTCACCCATCCTTGACGTTCTTCTCAGCACAATCGAGCAGTTTCGCCTCTTTCAGCTCTTTGTTTTTGTTGTCAGGACCCAGAACAACCCTGTTACCAGCTCCAACAGTACTTTGTTTTCAGGAGAAAGCTCTAAAATCAACCATAATTTACCTGAACAGCACCAAGCAGCCACTAGATGCAGTTGGTGACCAGCTTGTTGCTAGCGTAGCAGCCAAAGAGTCACATATTTATAAATAAAAACAATATTCATAAATCCATCATAATTCCAATGATAGATTTAAGACCATCTAGAGCTAACGCACTAATTCACAAGACGACAGAAAACAGTCTCTGATCAACAGGAGAGACTTTGCTCTAATCCTGTCTCAATAAATCTAATCACGCGTAACATTATACTCTGACAGCATGTAGTCGAGGACGTCACGTGGATGCTGTTTTGTTTAAAGCGGTCGCCCGCTGACGGTGTTGGGGATCAGCGCTGCGGGTGGAGGATGCTCTTTTGTTATCTGCAGTCCACGCGGCAGCATCGTAACTCCGCAGGACGATTCGGATCAAAGACCCGGAGAGCAACAACCGGCCAACGTGCCTGTCAGGCGCGCCGCTGTCAGCAGATGGTGACGGGCGGTGCTGACTCGCGGAGAGGGCCGGGGGCCGTCCAGGAACCTGGGTCAGAGCTCCGGCGGGTGTCACATCGGGGCACCGTCTCCTTCTGCCACTTACTGTCACCGCTGTGCCGCCCAGGGGGATCGTGGGTGACAGGTCGGGCCATCAGCTGCGCCTTTACAGCCCAGAGAAAAGCGGACGTGTCACCTTTGGCCTCCGCTGTCACCTTTTAACGGAGGTGTCAGGTAAAAGATCTCCGCAACAGGACGCAGCATCGGACGTGTGGCTACGGAGCGAGGCCACAAGTTAAACAAATAAAAGAAGGGAGTGTTTAAATCTCTGCAGGGCAACACACTTAAATTCTCCATCTCCCCTCCTGCGGCAGCTTCCTTCTGCGTCCTGCTGCCATCAGCGCCGGATTAGCTCGCCGGCGTTGCAGCAAAATGAGACAATTACTGTGCCGAAATGGCGGATCGTGACCGCACAGCAGCAGGTGCGTCGGCTGTCGACCGCAGAATCTCTAAATTGACAAAGAGAAAACAATCAGAAAAAGGGCACCGTGACTTCATTTGTCTTCATCTGTCGGCGGGGTTGGTTTGGTCTCGGTGACGCTCGCGCACACATCGACTGAGGCGTCCCGCTGTCAGTCAAACACGAATGGTCGTGTTCTTTATGAGCAGAATCAGCCATCAGGATCGGTTCAACTGAAGGAAATCAGCAACTATTTTTCAAGCTAAATTGCCAAATATTCTGTTTAACTCTTGTTGAGAGAGTTGACTAAACGTTTGTTGTCGCACTTCGTACATGTCGGCCCGTTTTATGTGTTTGTTTTGATGGTTTCGTTCGTTGAGGTCAATCACACCGAACACCACAAACGCTTCTCTGATTTGTTGGATTAAAGTTCTAAACAGCTCGTACGGAGTAATCCAAGTCAGCCTTGGAGAAAGTTCTCACTGCAGCGTTGATCATTGCGGTATGAGGGGGAAAATGATCTTTGTTTTGTCCCAATCGTCTGCGATGTCGGGGGACCTACGTGGGAGGCAAGTTCTGGAATTAAAATGACTAAACTTCTACCAAAACTCAAGTCCAGCTAGCACCGGGCATCAGTGCGATCAGTAAGTTGCTGGACTTCAACATTGGACATACCTCAAATGACCTTCACGTGAATGTCCTGCGTCAGATAGCGGCTCATTTTGATTGGAATTTAAATTCAAATATCCGTCACAACCCAACGATGGATTGACATCAACCTCCAGTGTCGGACAGATGTCGAGTTTTGGATATTCAACATCGTGACTTAAAAACAACAAAGCATCAACCGTGTTTGTGCCGTTAGCGACCGGGGTTAGGATTAGGGTTACTTCTCATTTTCAGAGTGAAGGTTGCGAGCTCGGAGGTTGTTGTGGATGGAAAATTGGAAAACAGTAACACAGATAGTGGGAAGTAAAAAGGGGAAAGAAAGATACCCATGAAATAGTGCACAGCTGGTGAGTCAGACTGCATTTCCTCAAATAGACAACATAACATAATCCGTTATTATTCTTGAACTTTAACTATTTGTCTCTTAATCTTTCAAATAATGCATTTGTTTTTTTTTAAGTGAAAAGGTGTCATGAGTTCACATCTGCTGCGAACAACAGACCTTGAGAGGCAGATAAATGGAAGCAGAGAAAAAAACACCATTAGCCTAAAAAAGCTCCAAAAGGAAGAATTTTTGTTGTGAACGCTTCCTTGTTTTTCTTTTCTTTCAAAAAACGCTCCCATCCAATCAGCACTAATCACAATCTGCTCCGATTCAAATGCCACAAATTTGCTTCAATTTGTCCAAATCTATTTCTGGCATCTGGTATAATCACCCGCGCAGAACCCTCAAGCGGCGCTCTGCAGTTAAAAAACCCGGACTCAACGCTCGTCTTCGCCTCACACTTCAAACAGCTCCCTCTCGGCGCCACTAGAGGCTACAAAAGTGCAACGTTTATTTGTCGGTGCAACTCTGAGGAAGAACTGCATCATCAACAGCCTGCTTCTCCGTCAGAAGGAGACGTGACAGGAGCTCTGATTGACGGGCAGGCCCCTCTTCGAATCCTCACAGGCTTGTTTGTTTGTAGGCGGGTCTCGGATCAAAACTCAACCTGCCCGGTCACATTTCCTGCTTCAGCTCCAGGCAGCCGGAGGAAGAGGAAGAGGAGGCCCCGACAAAGACAGGTCTGGTTTATACATGAAGCCCCTGCATGAATTAAACATGCGGACAATTCCAGGAACTTCCGAGCAGATACACAAGCGAGACGCGGCGGAGGCAACTGCGAAGAGAAGAATATAAAAAAAAGCGAGGCCTGTCACCACACCGACGCACGATGCAGCCCCGCCGCGGGTCAGCCGGAGGAACATAAATAACAAAAAAAAAAAGAGCCTCAGAAAACTGTGAGAGACTCGCACAGCGCGTCGGTGATCTGCAGAGTGAGGACGAATATGTGCGAGTAAACTTTGCAGCCATTCCAATACGTGTGGGCGTCTGATTAAAATTCATAAGTCTGACCTATAGTTACGATGCATCCCCTCAAACTAATCAGCAAACGCTACGATGTCCTGGTGATATGAATAATTCCCTCAAGTTTTATTAAAAAAAAAACTAACTAACAAACAAACAAACAAACAGATGAACAGATGGAGCGTTACACATAAGTAAGTATGTAACAAGCGAGGTAAATATAAAGGTGAGCGCACGACGCCTACTCTGCAAACATCATATGGTAGATTATCCCCAGTGGAAATCGTTTTATTTATTCACAACAGCATTGATTTACGCCGCTAGAAGACGCTTTTCTGCATATTAAGTAACGTAATTTATTGCTTCTTAATCTTGTGAACACGCGCCATTAATCAAACAGCCTAAAGATGTGGATATAGAAAAGGTAAAAGTGAGTTATAGGTGGGTTTTGTCGTGCATTATCAGAAGCGAGCAATCTCAGTGACCCAGTTCTTCTGCAGAAACTCCCTCAGCACGCCTCCCTCTTCAACCGCGTCCCGCACCATATGGCAGGCAGCCCGACTCTGTGGGAGTCGGGGTGGGAGTTCGGTGCAGCCAAGAAAACGACAAGTCTGATCTGGCTGCGGAGAGAGGATTCCTACATCAGAAATAAAAATAAAATGAAATGCGAAGAAAATCCTCGGCTTTCTGACCCCGCCGCGAGCGAAAAAAGCCCCCTCGTCTTCCTCCAGACGAGGCGTCTTATAGTACGAGCGTGACGCAAGAGGAGGATCTCAAAAAGTCACAGTCTCCCTGCAGCATCCTCTGCAAACCCACCTCCGCCGACCGGCAGGGCTGTTGCCTAGTTACCTGGCTCTGCAGAAGTGCAGTGAAGCATTGTGGGCCAACGTGGGGACCACTTCAACTACCCACACCTACTGTGTAACCAAGAGGGAGAGGAGAAGAAGTGTGTCAAGTTGTTTTCTCCGAGCAGGAGAGAGAAAGAAATCAAGCGCACAGAGGAAGAAACATGTCGATTGACAGACGCCGCGCGGTGTCCAGATAATTAAAAACACCGAGTTAAAACTAATGCAGTCTCATACAGCCGTGCAATAAACTGGTATAATGTTCAGTTTTCAGAAATGTGTCGACACAACTTCATGATCATTGTGGAGGACGTGGTTAGTGACAGACAGGTGCAGCGAGGCCCCACAGATTGGGCTCAAACCAGACAAACTGTGGGATTGTACATTCCCCGACACCTCCGCTACCTCCTCTATTTTCTGGACTTTCTGGTTGAGAATGACACGACTATGTTGTACAGAGGGGCAGAGCAAAAGCAGACCCCTTCCATTGTCAAGTTGTGTTGAAACAATCTGTGTCCGTGAGCCATTTATTACATCTGAACAAAGCGTCGAAGGTCTCCGGTCATAATTTGTTTCTTTTTTTTTTTAATACCCTCTGTTTTGCCAGCACATGGTTAAATTGTGTGCTGCAGTGACAATGGATATTATTATTGAGGTGATCTCAAATCTGAGGGTTAAAAAATACAGTGACACACGTTAACATTAACATCGACTATCAGTGTTCATTCTGGCTACAAATTCAGATTTAATCTTATTCCTAAAACAAAGATTTGTATTCGTTTAAGGCACATTTAATCACGTTAATCCCGCATAGATTTAATACAGTTTTAGTCAAAGATAAAAGTAGTTTTTGTTAACTTGTCGTGAAAATGTTCCCTCTTTAATTAGTCTTAATAAGCCTCTGCAGAACCATAATAAAACAAGTCATTTTCAGAATCCTGTTTCTGTGACTTGTACATACAAATAATACTATTAACACAGAAGTAAAATGCAATTTGTACAAACTATGCTAATATAGGTAGCATAATTGGTAATAATATACCATAATTTCTTCATTTATTTGTATTTTGTTTTTATAATCTGAGTCTGCACAGTAACTGAAGCTGTCAAATTAGTAAAAAGTCACATATTTCCCTCTAGAATATGTTAAAGTAGTAAAAAGTAGCATAAAATGGCCGTTACAAGTAGCTAAAAATTGCATTTAAGTACATTCTACCGCTGCTTGTCCAGCGTTTCTTACTTATCGTCCAACAAATGCGGTGATACTGATGTACTGCTGACAAAGTGAAATAACAGTTTTATCCGTGAGATGTTATTTCACAGACCCGTGGGGAAAACACAACAAGGGAAACTCATAAAAGTCAGAGGAGTGAAAGAAAACGCAGTTTTAAAGTTGGCTGTTATTGTCTAACTGACACGTGTAGTTAGTTGAATGACCCATTAAGGGTCTCAGGGGGGAATCACACCAGCAAACATGTCCGACGAACACGGCAGAGAATGGATTCCTATTAATAACAACCCCGGCAAACGATTCATGCAGCGTTTTTATTAAATCTAAGAGGACACCTATGGAGCGTGATTTCAATCCCATAGCACCGCCACTGAACTCCGTTGTGATTATTAGTCCTCTTGTATTATCTTCCCTGCTGTCGGAGGCTCACTCATGTTTAAACAGAAGTTCTCGCCGCGATCATTTTCACACACAAATGCATCCCCCATTGTCTCTGTAGATCTCATCAACATGAAATAGGTTTCAGGTGCTTTGAAAATGATTATCAAACGTGAGCGAATGCGCCCAAAGATCGACTTCATGGTTCTCTTGGAATAAAACAGGAAGACCGGAACGCCTCCCGCTTTACACAGCTTGATTAGCGCATACATGAACAGGTAGCTCTTATAATAATGTCCCGTCTGCATTAGATACGTTCATCTCAGGTTGGAGTGTGTATGATCGTCACTGTATTCCCATTAATTACCCAGCTTGCACCAGACTGTCAAGATTTGAAAATAATGACCGTACTCGATCACTAAATGTGAAAGTAATGAGTGCTATTAATACTTATTTTTGAGGAGAAACAGGTACAGCATGAACAGCTACACACAAACTGACACAGTTTTTCTTTTCATAATTACTCTCAACTAAGTTTATTTCACAGAAAGTTACAAAGAAGTGCTCTGAGAGTCAAAAAGAAAAGAAAAGAAAACGTATTTGCTCAGATTTGTTTCGTCAAAAAAATATGATTATTAAAAGTACAAAAAAAAAGTAAAAGTACGCTTTAAACAAATGTTCAGCTAGTTTAAACTCCACTACATTTATTTGATCAATTTAGTTTTTAGTTACTTTGCAGATTCAGATTATTCAGATATTGTTGTGGTTGGGACGTTGGCTCATACACAACATCCACACAAAGTAGCACATTTTCAAATTTGTTTATTTTAATCGGCAATCTGACAAAAAAATCACGATTACGATAATCTGAAAAATGTTTAATATCAGCCCATAAATCCGCTTTTTGCTCTTTAACTAGTTTGAGAGTAATACCTCTGGTGTGAAAGTAACAGTTTGATATTCTAGGAAAACAAGTGAGGCGAAAGCTAGCAACAAGTTAGCTTAGCACAAAGATTGGAAACGCTGTTTGTGCTGCTGTGACAACAGAAGAGGGCAGTGTGTTTACTGGGGAAACTACAACTCACAATCAGAATCTGTATCAGCGCCAGTATTTTGCAGTTTGGTTTACAAAACACTGGCAATAAAAAACACAGACATTATACATTAACATTAAACCACCAATGACCAAAGAGAGAGAGCTAACAAACAGACTGACACCAAAGAGTGTTTTCCCATCACAAAGGCTGACATTTTAGGGGACGTGTTGAAATGAAGCTGTTGCCTCTTCCCTCTGAATTGATTGTCCCTCTGAGGTTTGATGAGACGATGCCGCCGTCCATCACTCCAGCTCATCAAGGTGAGAGATTATTTCTTCCCTGTTATTAATAAAGGTGCTCTTTGCCAGCCGCCGCCTCAGAGCCTCGCTTTATTGTTTCTTTTTCTTCCCTCTTTGGTGGCCTCAAGATGAAAAGAGTTTACCAAGCATGAAAACTGATGACCTATTTCATTCACTATAATTTCATAAGAAATAGAGCTCTAACAAATGAGCCTGGGAGAGCTTTGTGCTGTCCATTATTGAAAAAAAGGTCCTCTGCACTTCTCTCTCTACCTCTTATGCCCTAAACTTTTCATGCTATAGGTGTTCGCCGATGTGGCTGCAAAACGAATGATTTGATTTGAAAGTAAATCAGAGCAGCTTAGGAGAGCTGAAAGGAACAATTGCGGATTATCTCCCTTTCACCGCAGCGCCGGAATATCCTTCATTTCCAAGGCCGAGCTTTTCTCTTTGACTCTAAAAGGAGATTTCTGCAGTGCTTGAGCAGGCACCTCACCTTTGTTGGCGTTTACTGAGTGTTTCTGTTCAGCCTGAAAATGCACGCTCCGTTTGGTAAAAGAGGTACGATGAAGTCCGGATTTTTTTTTGCCTGATCGCCGTCTCCTCTTTTGTGATATTCACTGCTTCCTTTATAACCAGGGAAATTACGTTTTTTTTGGCTCCTGTCTGAGTCATGCATGAGTGAAGCGGTCCAGGGAATCGGGTAGTTTCCCTCGCTGCTTTGCTCGACACGTGTTGGACCAGGGCCAGGAATTGTAATCACATGCAGCCTCCTGCAATAATAATTCCACATATCAAAGCGATCGGTTACCTTCTTTAATCCCGGCTCATATCTATACTTTATAATCCTCCATCACTCACGCACACACGCGGCTGGTTTTGCAGCGAGCGGAGACGACTTCAAAGTTGTGCAGCGGATTAAGATGTTGCAGGGGCTGGTTCCGAAAAACTCGAGCATCCTCCAGTAACAAGCTGAGAGAGTAATTTAACACTTATGAGGCTCTATCAGCGTCCCTTGGAGCCTGTTCAAAAACAGTATTTAGCCAAACAAAGGCATAAAGCCCCCCCAAAAAACATTTTATTACCCCTCAACACCTGCTCTGTGGCGGCAGCTTTGCCAAAACTTTTCAAGGCTTTCTAATTTGCAAAGCCTGCCACTTCAAGTGTAAATACTATGTAAATAGCAGCAGCGGGTGTTTGTAGAAAATATTATACCATCATTTCATTTCACCACCAGTTCATATTTGTCATTGTTTGCATTCTCCTGGTGGGAATGAAGGCAAGAAGAGAAGAAGAAGAAGAGGCTCGGCCGCCAGCATTTAAAAACAGACGATTAAGCGCTGTGAGAACAGGGCTGGCTCTCGTGTCTGGCTGCATCTCTCACCTCGTCATCGACCGACCGCAGATACAAGATCTGTTTTTAACAATCTTTTTTGAGCGATGAAAAAAGCTATAAATTACAGCTAAGAATCCACGGGATCTGATCGGTATCAGCAGAACATTACACCGTATGATACCGTGCGATAGTCATTTAATGACGCCTCGAATGGGAAGTTCTGGCGCAGCAGCAGAACATCGACAGAAATAAATGCAGATCCAAAAGCGTGGCTGTGGAGAAGGAGTATGACCCAGGAAGAACAGCAGCCGGCTGGTCAGGAGGGGCTGCAACAGCCGAAGAGGTCGGTGTGTTTGCTAGGGAAACTATTCGCCACTATCCCCATTATTAGCGACACCACTAAGCACAGGATATGACCTATTACAGTCGTTGCTTCAATGTGCAGTTGCATTTCAGGGGAGGTGCACATCAGGCTCCTACAGGTAACACCGTAGGTACAGTGAGGATTCAACGGCGAAGCATAAATCAAGCTTTGCTGGCAGTTTACCAAAAAGGCTCACATGACTACTACCATGTAAGGTCAACTGCTGTGTGTCAACTGTCTCTACAGAGAGTTGTCATTGGACTCAGCAGTTTCTCTCAGCTTTGTTGACTCAGATATTTCTGGAGCTCTCTCACTAACATCCCCCCAAAAAAAAGAAAGAAAAATCGTTCAACCGTGAGCAGCTCCTCCGTTTCCTGTGTTTATTGCATTGCAGGAGAGTACGGGGCAATCGACTGTTTCTAGTATGCATGTATTTGGCTTCTAGTATACTTCATTTCCTCAATTTTCCAACACACTGCAGACTGAAAACCTGCTGAGAATCAGTATGAAGAATTCAGCGCTCTCTGACTGTGTTTTTGGCATATGTGCACATCTGAAAATAAACATAAAGACAAGAAAACATCAACATTAAATACAGTTAAGTATAACAGACCTCACAAGAGACTACTCATACTTGTTTATGCTAAGCACCAGGTACTTTTCAGCCCACAAAACACTCCACCTTATCCTAAAATTAGCCATGTGATGACTCTCCCGATAGCTTCTTATTAGATGAAACAGAGAGGAGGGGAAGCTCGGAGCAGGCTGCAGCTGCAAGGCTGACAGATCCTGGTGAAACTAATGAACTGAATTCAAAGACCACATTAAAACTGTACAGCAGTGCTGCTTAAGAGTTTATTGTGAGTATATCTGCGAGTTTCTCTGAATTACAACAAACAATGCAGCACAGAGCTCCTGGCGAAGACAACACCCAGCGCCCACCGAGGGAATCACTGCTACCAATTAAAAGTAAGATGCAATCAGGCTCGACGCTCGAAAAATGGCTTTTGTTTTGCTTTGTGTATTCATGGGGTAGTGGGGGAAACTGCACTATTTCCACAGTTTTTCCTCCATCAGTCTTCGCCTGAAACTTCCATTTTAGCCCTAAGATCAAACTGTACACCACTCCACACACTGTGCATCATGGTGTGCACACTCGCTGTGTTTTCCTTCAAGTGCACTGGGGGAGTCCGGCTTATGTAACGCCATCCAATTAGGGAGCTGGGTCAGCTGGAGGACCAGCCGTCCATACACAGCAGCTCTCCTCTCAAGGCGCGGCCATTCCCCTTTTTTTTTTCTTTTTTTTTCCTTTTTTCACTCAGAGCACTTTGGCGGCTGAAGGCGAATGGCACAAGTCAAACATCCTGCCGCAGCAGTGGACAGGAAGGCCCTGGCTTCTCACGCATGACCTCACCCGCTTGGTTAGCATAAGATATACATAGAGGATCCGTAAATATATACAGCATAAAAGCCAAAGGATGTGGCTCCTGGAGAGGGGGAAAAAGGGGGCTAGTGGGGGAGATGAGATGCAGAAGAAACCTGGAGCAACTTAATGTATGTTTGGTGTGAAAGTCGGTGTAATGTTCTTGGTCAGGATGTTCTGTTCTGCCATGTAAACAACAAATAACCTGTTCTAAAAATAACTGAGTCGAAACAATCCAATTTCCATTGGTAAGCAAAATTCCCAACTATTCTTTCGACCCATTTTCCAAACGTAAGGCTGCTTTTCTTTGTCTGATGTTAATTTTTTACGTGCTAATGTTCAGAAAATTACACACAGTTATAACCAAGAGACTGATGAAGCACTTTTATGAGGATAATACATAAAAAAACCCCACTGTAATTCATAAAATACATACAAAAAATTACAATAGGGTCCAAAAAGTGGGAGATAACCAGTCGTAGGACCTTCATCATGGAATTGTCCTGGCCATAAAACCGGCCTCTCCGTGCACGTTAACCCCAGAATATCCCAGGACACGTGCTCAACCCGGCATGGACCGCACAACCATGCAACCCCAGCACGACCCGACAGCGCCCCTAAGAGATTCCCAAGGACACCGCAGAATGTCTGGCCCTCCCAGTCCCCAAGCAGCTCCCACAAAGCTCCTTAGAAAGCCCCGGTCCAGCCATGATCCAACTCGACTTTATACATGGATTTAATGGATGGGTGGCTTAAAAAAAAAGAGTGTAGATGCTCAATAAAACTCTATAAAAGCAAGTCCCTTACTCACTTATACAAAGAAACACAGACCCTCCTTATTGCCGGAGTTGTTCTTTCTTATTGAGGTCAGGGAGGCTGCGTGAGAAACAAAAAGCTCCATTAAAGTTGCTGTAGGCTGCTCGCGAGATGAATTTACTGCCGGTGTCTCACCTCATTATTCACAACAACGTGCCGTCAATTCCCCCAGAATTGCCGGTGAACGCCGCGGACAGGTACCTCCTCTAATGAGGCGCCGATTCTCTCAATCTGTGTAGCCAGAATGAATCCTCTCAGATGTGACCAAATAAGACCCTTTTTTCTTGGTTTTGATTTGCATAAAGTGTTGGAGTATCTAGCCACCGCCTGCCGTGCGACGCGACCCCGCTGCGTCACAGCTGCAGCACAAACTTCCCTGAAGTTAAAGCACAGGCTGCTCATCTATATTGAAGGAGTCCTGTTTTAAATGATGCTGTACACACATTTGCTATTTGGCCGGAGACTCCGAGGCAGGAAATGAAAACAAATGGTGTGACACCATTCTCTCTCCTGCAGCGTGGAGTATGAATATTTCACTTTGAAGGTTTTACATCTTTGCTCCAGAAGGATCGTACACTCCTGTCCTAAATCCACTCCTTTTACTGATCTGCCCCTACATACCCCGAATGGGTGGAGGCTTTACATAACACCCACTCTCTCGGCAAAAACATACACACTGGAGCGAAAGAGAGAGCAGCTAGAAATGTACCACAGCTGGCCCAAAGAGAATACATCCCTCAAATAAACCCTGGTCATTGTATTTTTGGTGTAAAACACAACAGGGTCTGTGTTTTTCAGAGGCGGCCATTAATCAGTCTGGAGAAGAAGAAGAAGAAGAAGCCTGAGGGAGTGTTTGACAAAGGTGTTTTTATGTAAACCATCCATGAGGGTGTTTCATGTAAATCTGTCGACATTAGAGATATCAAACGGTCAGGAGCAGATATTTCTCTCCAGATACAGATCTTTACCTCCGGGCTGTGAATTACCAAGATGAAAGCGAGGTTGGTGTGCGCATTCCAGGCTCTTTCAAGTATCTCATTTCATCCTGATCAATTTTCCACAGAATGTGTTTTAATTCTCTAAATGCTGTGCTAATCCAATTTGTTGGCATGCAGCGTCATGGCAGTCTGAGCCCCGTTGAGTAACAGTCCCTTGAGGTTTTCGCTGTACGCATCGTTCCCCAAGAGTCAAAAAGTGACCGAGTGCTTCTTCATCGTGACGCTAAGTAAACACCTCTTGTGAGGCACATCATTGCTTACCGGCAATCTGGTTTACGGATCCAAACAGTAATTTTCTTGCTTCATTTTGCCGGTGCCTTCTGTTGTTGTGCCTCACTTCCAGATTGCTTACAGTGAAAGCAGCACCTGGAGTCATTTGTTCTCGTAATGTGAGGGAATCATGGAGGGGGATCGTTTTTATTACGTCAGTACATTATATAAAAATGATTTTCATGGTCAGACCTTTATACTAAAGATTAGTAAAAAGTATGTCCTAATGTGAGCATTATTTCCACTGGCTATGAATAATAATAATCATTAATCTATAGGCCTAACAGTTACATTTAATTCAATCAATACTTATCCAATATTAATTAAAGCAGATTTAAATTTGCTAGATCAGGTTTTTATTTAGATCCCAATTAATTAGTATTCATTCAAAGATACCAGCCACCTAAATATGTCTGCTTTATTTCATCAAGATGATCATCCATGCAACGGAAATGTCAAATAACAACAACCAACCAAGCTGCCAAGCAAGCAACAAACTAACTAAATCAAACCAACCATCCCAACCAACCAACCAAATCAAACGTCCATACCGACTAAACCAACCATCCCAACCAACCAACCAAAACAATCGTCCATACCAACTAAACCAACCATCCCAACCATCCCAACCAACCAACCAAACCAACCGTCCATACCAACTAAACCAACCATCCCAACCAACCAACCAAACCAACCATCCCAACTAACAAACCAAACCAACCGTCCATACCAACTAAACCAACCATCCCAACTAACAAACCAAACCAACCGTCCATACCAACTAAACCAACCATCCCAACCAACCAACCAAACTAACCGTCCATACCAACTAAACCAACCATCCCAACCAACCAACCAACCAACCACATAAACCAACCATCCTAACTAACAAACCAAACCAACCAAACATCCAACCAACCAGAGCGACCAACCAACTAACCAACCAACAGTTCCAAACCATCAATACTAACTTAATATCCAACCAACCCAAGCAACCAACAGACCCAAACAAACCACACATAGCAACCAAACCAACCAACCCCAAAAAACAATGTAATGTATGGTTACAAGAGACAATGAAGTAATACTTTTGGTGATTGGCCTTTTTCTCTCTGGGGTTTATTTAATGACTTTCCATATGTCAATCTTTAGACAACCACTCAGATCAGAGGATAATAAAGAACAATGGTGGTGCAGTTCAACAAATGCGGACCACAAATTTCTCTCACCAGAAACTTGTTTCAACTTCAAATGGATTCAGTTTTGAGGGGAATTTGGTCAAGAATATGTCAGAAAATAATGAAAAGCACTCCTGAAGCCCACCAAAAAACCCTCAAGTAAAAACTAAACTGAATAAAAAATGAAATATAAACAAATACAAAGCCATAAGAACCCTTAAAGGCTTTTTTGATCATAAAAATAGATTATGCAGCTTTAGCTTTTGGGGACTTTCACTGTGTCTTTCTGAACCCTCGGTCCAAACACACCCAGAACAACAGGAGCAAGTAGCATTATTCATATGCTTTTGGTACATTAATATTACATTGTGGAAAAACATTGAAATGAGATCCATTGATTTTGATTTGTTGAATAACACATGAACAAGTGAAATACAGCAATTTAAAATAAAATCCATTTCCCTTCTTTCTCGGCCGCTTTGAAAACGCCCCAGTGCAGTCAGTGGTCCGATGCATCTCTTCCTCAGTTATTAGAACATCTGATGTATTGATGTTATATGATAATCAGACAAATCTGAATTGAACAGATTGAGATTTCATTCCAGTGATCAGTCATAGGACCAGCCAGATTAATTAAGGATAAAGGCAGAATCGATCCAGATTAGCATGCGCTTGATTAAATTGTCAGGAGTAATGAAATAGCTTCTCTAAAGTGGGAAAAAACTTCATGTTGTTCGACATCCAACCAGCTCAACTTCCTTCCTGCGAAGTGGAAAAAGAGCTGGTGTGATATGAAGACTGACAAGTGGAATCTTTTCGACTATTTTCATCAGCACTCGGGTGATTTTGGAGAGAACAGTATGGATATAACACCGTGAATCTAAGGGGAAAAGACTTTGAGTGTCTCATTAAGCGCAGGTGATGTGAAATATAATGGCTCTGGCCTCAGGTTCCCCAGATCAATAATGAACACATCACAAGTTCACCTCCGACAGGAGCTTTTGGAAACAGATGTTATTATATGAGTAAGAGCGAGCGTGTCAAATCATCATGAACTCAAGTGTTTTTAACTATAAATTCACTAATGATGTGACCTGATTCTTACTCCACCTGAGGGACACAAAAGTTTGGCTCGTTTGTTACAAGTTCTCATGATGATTTTTATTGGATTGAAGCCGTCGCACAACCCTCAAATGATACGAACCAATCAATCCACTCCTCACATGGCTGCGGATACAGGAGTCCCTCAGCAGCCCAGATCCCCGCTGTGTATTGATGTGTATTTATATGTGTTGGCATGTCACCTTCTGTATGGAGTATACGGAGCGACATTCAGTAGGTTGGTGCCTGAATGTATAATGTGTGACCATATGTCTGGATGTGGCTTGTATCTGTGTATCACAAACATGTGCAAGGGCTTTAAAAACAAATCTGTAAGCTGCCAATATTTAGTGTGGAGTATCATGTGTTCACTATTTTTGTATTTGACTGTACTGATGCCAAAAATCTAACAAGGCTAACTAAAACGACAGCCAAGAAGCTAGCAGTCCTGAGAGACTAGCATACCAGGCTCGATACACACCGGTTGGCCATATTGTTATCGACACCAAGGTAGCATTAGTTATTTACTCAGATAGTTGGATTTAGCTCTTATTTTAAATTAAAGGAGACATTTTACATGCGTTAATCAGTGTTGTTTTTGGCAGCCATTTTAGTCGTAGTCTTAGTCTTTTGGACTAAAATGCTTTTTAGCTTTAGTCAAATTTTAGTCATTTCTATATAGTTTTAGTCCAGTTCTAGTCGACGAAAACTCAAACAGGTTTTAGTCTAGTTTTAGTCAGTTTTCAAGTATAGTCTTTTAACAAATTAATTCAGGTCAATACATAAGATCTACAAGCTCACAATGTGTTGCAATGTGTTGAACTTGTAGATCTGCTATTTTCACAACTTATGTCTGACACTCTTGTATGATGAAGTAGGGCATCAATTTATGAAAAAAAAAAAAACAGTTGAAATATGTTGGAAAAGAAGTTGAAAAGTTGAAATATGGAGATACAAGGTTTCTGTCCAACATCACTCTCAAATACTTATATTTAAAATACGTCCATATATCTGGGGGTAGGCGTAAACATGTGACGTGACGTGAAGCTCGAAGTTGGGCTGTGAACAGTGACAACGAATTTGTCTTCAAAATAAGAGCTTTACATTGCACCCCATTGGAGTTTAGAACTGGGTTCTTAGCAGGGGGCTTTTAATTTGAAAGTAGCGACCGTTCCTAGCTTGCCGCTACAACAACAAGCGGACAACGAAGACAGCAGAAATGTCCTGCATTTTAAACGTCTGACAGACCACCACTAACGTTTGCGTCCATTCTCGTCTCGTCAACGAAAACTCACAAATGTCTCGTCATGTTTTAGTCATCAAAGAGCCATGTTTATCTCGTCACCGTCTCGTTATCGTCATGAAAAAAAGGGGCGTCAACGAAATAATTTCGTCATCGTCATCGTTGACGAAAACAGCACTGGCTTTAATGATCAAAAAACACATCAGGGTTCTCATACTGTCCACTGCTGCAGCTCCGTGTTCCCCCTCTGTCTAAACTGCTATGTCTCTTTAAGCCCCGCCCCTCCTGCATACCCACTCTCCTCTGATTGGTCAGCTCACACAGGCCTGAACCAGCACCGCTAACAACAAACAGAGGAGCCTCTCCCAGCTGACACTGGGCAGGAGGACGGGGTTCACACCGGACGGGTCGTCATTGCCAAAATCATTACCATTAATCTTTAAGGTTTATGGATGTCTGCGCTAAATCTAATATGAATCCATCAAATGCTTCTTCCAAACTGCCAATACCTTGAGCCGAGACTGAGAAATTGAGTGTTCACCCCTGAACTTAAGTTATATGGAGAAGTGGAAATTCCCCTGAAACAGCACTTATTCTGCAGCATTGAAACCAATTTAAATGAAATTCTTTTAAGTGAACTGGCAGCTGCTGTAGGCAGAGCGAGGGAGGTTTCATTGTGTGATTTACAAACCATCACCCCTGAAACTGTTGAATATATTATGCTGCCATCCTTTTTCTGGTGGGTTACAGAAGACATATATAATGTTCAAGTGCAGCTCTGTATGACACTTTTCTATCAATTACCAAAAGTTCCTGAGTACACAAACTTTGGAGACAAAACCACTGAAACCAGGTCCAAAAAAGCCACAAAACCTTCAGGATTCAACTCAAAGTGGCTGTTTCTGTTTGTACTAATCCTCCCTGCAATATTTAAATTTCAATCTGCTGACCAATTAGTGCAGAAAATGTCCATATTTGCTTCATTAGACCTGTTTTTATTGAAGAACAGCGCCGCTAATGAAGCTCTGCTAACTTGGAGACAGACTGTCAGTTCACCGGCGGAAGGCTTTTAACGTGAAGCAGCAACAGCAGGACTCCACGCAGCTCCAATATGGCGGATCAGTGGACAGCAAAATAAGGCTGATGTGGGAAAGGAACAAACAAACAGGGACACAGACGAGAAACTAAACTCCAAACCACTGAGTCTGACACAAAATCCCAGAGATAACACTGAGACCACAACAACAAACTTTTTCCGGATCAAGTTTCTTTCCAAATATAAAGAGGAGTGTGCTAATTCCTGCACCGCTCTGCACTGAACCTTCAAACATCCATGTTATAGAGAATTGGCTCGAGCGCGAAGCAGCTGGAGCGGCCCTGTTGCCACTCCCACCGCTCCATCACACACGGTTCAGCTCGCCAAGAAGGTGTCTGATCACAGGCGGGATGTCTTCCTCAGAAAGTCTTTGTTATCTCCCACCTCTGATCCAAACGCCATCCCTGTCCGCGCTGATAAGAGCGGATCAGAATGGCCACTGCCATACCCACCGCACGCTGACACAGCAAATCCAATCAGGTGTTACAAGTGTCACGCTGCTGCTTACGGTACATGAGGAGGACGAGGAAGATGTGTGAGCATTGTCACATTTTACTGCACTTTACTGTTAAACACTCTGAACAGAAACTCTCAGTCCTGCTGTGTGTTTAGCTCCATGCTATTAGCTCCTGTAAGTGTCTTCTCCCTTAGCCAAACACACTGCAGGTGCTGCTCACCAGCTGCTAACAGCTAACTAGCTCTCCTCCGGCCTCTTTAAATATGAGTTTGCAGTCCCCGCTCGGTTTAATCAACACATTTGGAGGTCCTGCCAGCAAGCTGTTTGTGATTGAAGGGATACAAGGAACATTACAGAATTTGGATTTTCCTTCTGTCTCGCGCCCATCAGCTAGTCTGTGATTGTAACCAATGTTCTTTCAAGTGAGTTTTGGCACTTGGCAGCCATCTTGGCAACGCCCCCTCGCAGTTATTTCCGGGCTAACAAGACCAGGCTCCTATCTAAATGAATGGAGACATGAGAGAGGTCTCTTTCACTTCGGCAATTGAACGCCGCACAAAGAAACGTTCCAGCAATTTACAACCATTATCTGCCCATAACGATCGGAGCCAATCAGAAAGGGAACACCCTGACTTTTTAATAGCATCCTGAAGTCGGTACAAAAACTGAGAAATTTGGCGCCAACAATGGAACGTGATTTGCGAGAAAAGCAGTGACCCTGATAACAAGTTAGGTAAATAAATCACATCGTCTTTGTAGCCTCCATTTTGATCCCACTGAAGGACACGCTAAAGGAAACCATTGCTACGGTAGATTAACTCTTTTGTCGTCATTATTCTTGTAACATTATGAATCTGAATCAATTTCACGTGGCAACACCAAAACATTTTTGCTCCGGCGGTTCTTACTCTCTGAGCTGCAGCCGACCTCCATCTGTCTCTCGGTTTTCCCCAACAGCAACTTCACTATTCCTCCTTTAATCAGCTCTGATTGTTTTTCTTTCAATGCCAAGCGACCAGATTTCCATATCCTGGAACATGCTACACTTTTATAAATATGCTCTTAAGTTACAGGTTAGAGGCCGCAGAGACCATAAAACACTCTCAGGACGGGAAGGGGAATAAAAAGGCATGGCAGGATTTTAACCTTGAGGCTTGATTAAAGTTTTTAAACTGCACCGGGGAATTTCTGAACTTTTCATCTCAAAATTGAGTCCGGTCCCCCAAAGCCAAATCTAAATTAGCCTTGCGCAAATTATTTGGCAGGTACTGATGCGTGTTATTACATTACAGGACAAGGACAATCTGGAATCACGTGTTAATTCATTTGCAAATTAAAAGAAATATCTTATGGGGAGGGGGGGGTTTTTTGTTTTTCTCATTCGAGGCAAAGTCAAATGCGGTCCTGTGTGCAGCCTCGGCGGTCGAACTGCGGCTCCACCTCGACATTAATCTTTAAATCAAGCTCTGCTGATCCTTTTTGATTCAGAAGAGCTCTCAACATGCCGGGTTACGGCTTCAGCTTTTACAGTAAAAACACTGGGATGCCTTATATAATGCTGAGTGAGCTGCCAGGTGAATTAGAGGCAGGCACTTGATGGGGAAAATGTTTATAGACGGAGGAGCTACGCCTCCAACAGAAAACCCCGTGTCGGCCCACAGAGAGAGAGAGAGAGAGACAGAGAGATACTGGCTGCCTCGCTGAAGCGTCCTCATCAGCAGATCTGGAGCGCTGCCACGGTCGGGCCGGGTCACAACTCAAAGCGAGCTGGCTTTAATCAGAGGCACGCTTCTTTTCCCACTTCCTTTCAAGCGCTCAGAGCGGATTGTTGCGCGCATGAAAAGGAAACACGCGCGATGCAGCAGAAGCTCCGTGGGACTCTGCAGAAAAAAAAGAGAGGATTGATCCGATACCAGCACCAATGGCGGCGTTTGTTCAGCTGGAATGGTTGATATCGACTGCTAGGAGGACAGGAAGGCTCTCAGACTGTCAGGCCACCACGGAGGAGTTCAGTCGGTCTCAAGACGCTTCAGGGACTGTGCCGGTTCTTTTAAGGCCCGTCTGGCCCGGTTGTGAGAAAAGGGATCGACACAGAAATCATCTCTGGCTTACCATCAGTCAAATGCTTTCAGTGCATTGTGGTGTCACAGAATTTGACAACTGAGATGAAACACTGTACAAGAAGTGTACAGAATTGGGTTAGAGCCTCCTCAAAGCACAGACACACACTCACAGTGATTGAAACTAGTCCACATCCTTATGTGCCATCATTGTAATGTGAAACAAGTATTAGGTGGCAAAAGGCCGAACCTCCAGAAAGCAGAACCGTCCACCATTGTCAAGTTAGGTCAGTATGTTGGTATTAAACCCTGGTTCAAAAGTGTAAAACATGGGTCTTATTTGACATATACATATACTCAAAGACAATATATTTAATGTTTAGCGTCATCAACTTCACAGATTATTTGTAAATTTTAGCTTATTCTGAATTTGTTGGGACAGGAGCGAGAAAGACTGGGATATTTTTGGAACCTTTCACAGGTAAACCAGTTCATTGGTGACAGGTGGGTATGAAACAGGCGTCCTCGAAAGGTCCAGTTGATCGTATAAAATGTTATTACTTGATGGGCTCAGGAACACTTTGATAACTTTTTTTTATATCTGTCTTAAACAGCGTCCCGAACAGGAATGGAGTTGTTCATTACGAGCTGTAATTGCTCGTAACACACGTTTTAATCACATTCAGCCACACATCCCGTTTGCATCCATCCTACTTTTTTTTCCCGGGCTCCTCGCAGCGATCGCTCGTTCGCTAGTCGCGCTGATCAGGAGCAGAAACATTACAGCAGCATGTGTCTTCATGGCACCAAGTGTTCAAAGGTCCTCCTGTTGCTTTAATGTGTCGAAGGCTAATTTCAGTGCAGTTTCAGCTGCCATTATCTCAGGAGGGCGACCCTGTAAATAGACTCCAACGCAGACCTCTCGCTGATTTAGTTATAGGTCCTTGTAAGGGCGTCCATGTTGGATGCTCGCTCACCTTTTCATTTCCTTTCAATGCCAGTGTTCAGTGCTATTTCAGGGATTATTAGTGTGTAAGCGCTTCAGCCTTTCATGCAGAGGGCTAAAGTTAATGTCATGTCACAGGCTCTGCAATAAATGTTTGCATTAGTGCAGGTTTAGAAAATGTTGAAAGCAAAGGTTTGCAATTACCTTTTAACTTAAAGTCATGGCTCTGCAGAATTATCCAGTATTGAGTCCTACACATACGGCTATAGTGCGTCTTAAATTAACTTCTAAGGAAGACAATATTGCTCTCTGTCTCCGAAGCTTCCTGCAAGGGCAGACATGTAATTTCTCTGTAAGACACAATAAACAGAAACGTTTACTGAATGGAAATGCTGCTTTCTTCTATTAAACTTCACCGGAGGATGGGAAGTTAAGTAACTTGAGTCGTACCGCCGCGTTAATAGAAGTGGCTGCTAAGTACCAATGTAGGCGGCCGCACCGAGGCAAACGATTCTACTGTGGACCGAACAGAATGCAGTCCGGTAATGACTGTAAATGTGTATCATTCTGTTGAGTGGCGGAAGTAAACAAAACACAAACATCTTAACTTTTTGCAAAGCGGCCACCACAAACACTCGGACCGAGCTCCAACATAAAAACTTAAGATGATGTGTTTTACAACTTTCTGTTTTTCAGGCTTCTCGGTTGTATTTACACCATAAAATGCCAACAGACGTGTCACCAGTCCACTGAATACAACAGGTTCTTAACTGGATATAGTTCCAATAATGACATATATAATTATTGTGGCCTTCCTGTAAATTCAGTATATGTTGTAGCTCCCTCAGCACCAGTAGTTCATGCATCCATGGTTCTACAGAGTCCTTCTTGTCTCAAAGGGTTTCATCTAGAACCAGGAGACTCTCCGATACTAAGCCAACACCCTCAGTCTTACAAGGAACCCTTTACGAACCAGGAATAACTATTTGGGGCTTGTTTTTAAGAGTTTAGTGGCACATTTAGCAGCTAAAGAGACAGATATTCCTCTCAGGAGCTGGTGGAGACCAAAAAGGGAGCAAAAAAGAGGGTGACTAGTTCATTGTTTATTATCATAGCGAGGCAAAAGGTGGTATAATGTTTTGTTTACAGCGTCTGTGCTGCCGAATCTGGTCAAAAATCCATAGATTCTAGTTCAAGTCTCAAGGAACAAAGAACCAGCACTCCACTTCAGTGGCAAAGGATTTATTTTAACACATGGTATCTTATTTACACAGGAAATCAATTAGGCCAGAAGGCTTCAGATATTTTTGCACAAATGAATCATAGCTGCTGTCACTAATGAAGAAGACAGAGAGATGTTTGATTTATTTCTTTTTTTAAGTTACGTAACTAGACTCCAAAGGTTTCTCTCGATGCAGAGACGCCGGTCTTCATGTCAGACGTTGCGTAAGTCGACCAAAGGGCAAAAACACTCTGAAAGTTAAAGTTGAATTCGGGGCAGAAGATGCTGCAGTAGATTGTGTTCTCCGCTTCAATCCTGTCTGTGTCTGTTTCTTCCTCGGGGCTCATCAGTATCATCTGCGGCCCAGATGATGAACAGTCGATGTGCGTGCAAAGATCCCTCAGCAGATACACAGAATCACCCCAGACTATCGTTCAAGCGAACCGAGCAGAAATCACACTGCAGAGACAGAAAGCGTGCCGCGCAATAAAAACCTTCACCTGAAACGACGCGTCCAGTGGGTGAAATATGACAAGATTTACAATTCACAGGGTTCATCAGATAAATTTCGGCGTGACACTTAATGTCATCCAACTTAATATCCTGAGTTGTGATTTCCCAGAAAAAAACTAATGAAGGCGTCTGATATTAGCTAATGAAATGTCAGGGCCCAAAATTAAGCCTATGCAGGTGGTTATTAAGCATGAATAATTAACAGTCGGGGCGACAGAATAACAGAGCGCGATCAGAACCAATAGGAGCGGCGTGTGTGGTGCACTCGCGGGGAGAAAGCGAGACGCGCCTGAACCTCGGTGCCTCGCGATGACATCCTGCTGATTTTAAATTTTTCAGGAGAGAGCAATTTAACACGCTCTCGCCTCGTTCTGGGATGCCGGCTGATTAAAACTGGCTCCGTGTGTTACCCCCGGGGCCAACTTCTCGACAGTAAGAGACACAGAGAATCATAAACAATGGCCCAAATCTGTTAATCATCGTGCTGCAATTAAACTTCCTCAACCAATTCCTGGTGAAATAGCTGGCTAATTAATTGATAGCATAAACAATTATGTAGCAATTACCTTATTTTTTTATTTATAAATTGAAATGGAATATATTTGAGGGTTTTTTTGGGAGCTTTTTTTTCTTTTTTTATTACTATTGTCTTACATCCCCTACATCCCCTCAAACATCATCGAGGATCTGACTCCCTGCAGTAATCATCTTTAATCTTACACTCAAGAACAACTTCTTCAAGGACAAACTGCCTCACAAATGAGAATATTTATGTCCCCATACCTCTCAAAACAACATGGAATGTCAAAAAAGGCATCCTGGACCTCTGTCGTCAGAAGGTTAACATAAAATGGATGCAGTTTTGTCAAACTACTTGGTTGGGTTTAGGAAAAGATCTTTCATTTAGATAAACTAAGTACTTAACTTAAAAACTGGTCTTAATAAGCTGCTTGCACACATGAGCTCTACTGATGAGGATGAGTTGTTTTATTCATGGTCTCGGAGTAAATCTGGTTCTCTTCTACCGTTTAATTTGTATTCTGATGACTCATTCATCGCTGCACTGAGAGTTCAACTCTCTGCAGCTTAAGAAAAAAATAAAACACGCAATTAGACCAAAGCAAAATACGAGCATGAGATGAAACCATCTTCACCGAAACATCTGTATGATTCAGAAAAACAACAACACAACACGGCTAAGTTCACCGCCCGACCGCAAAATGAGCCGACAACATCAGTTTGTTTCCGTTTTAACATTCTGATCCCATGATTCAGATCTGACTGCAGATACAAACAGCTGCTGGGCCAATATGTGCTGCCAGAACAGCTTCAATATGAGTTTCAGCCAATAAAATGTGTAAATATCTGTAGTTGAAATGATGAAAATTCTCATTGGATTACTGAGTGAAGTTTAAACATTAATGTTTCTAAAAGTAACTTATTAATTGAATAAATGAATAGTTATCTTGGATCATGGATCTGAAGCTCTGAAACTGTTCTTATAAAGTTCTTATCTAATAAATGATGACTATAAGACTTCTGATTTCAAGACTTAATTGACTTAATTGACTTCTGTCTAGCCCCACCCACTTCAGGCTTAAGCCCCTCCCATCCTAGACACCTGGTACAGATAATGGTGCACTCAGGAAGTTGGAAGTCAAACTTTCCAGACTAAAAGCGTTCCAGTGTTTCTGACTTGTAACTCTGACTCAGATGGCCGTTCCATTTTACTTATCGGTGTCGGGATCTTGTTTATTTCAGAGTTCTGAGTACAATGGAACGCCTTTCTTCCAGAAGCTATTTCCTACTTTGGTGTTTTCGATGATGGTGATCCAGACTAGAGCTCTGACGTCGAAGGCTGATTCACGTAATCTTCTTACTAATCATATCGTTCAGCGAGCTCTCGTGGAAGAGACCACCCTTTATTGTTCAAATCAGACTCAACAGGGCCCGCTCGGCGTCTTTATAAATGCCGCGGAGCATGATTGGATGTTAATTGCTTGATTGCGTCCCCCGCAGCGCACCTGTGTGGAAGACAGACATTTCTCCGCTCGTTTACTCGGGTTCGCCTTTAATTTGTCCCCGTCTGTGTCTGCTTTACAGTCTGCGTTCTGTGAAACAAAAGTCCAACAACTTGCGCCAATCGTTACACAAAAAAGTACCATATTGATCACGAGAGGAGATAATCGTTAGTTGCAGCTCTAAAACTAATGGAATACACTTTTTGGCTGGCTAAACTCACCATTCGCTCGCAGCTATCTCTGGATGCCACACAGAGATACAACAGACAGACTGACGAGGATATTTAATAGACCATTGAATTCTGCAAAAATCCTGCTAATTACCGAGCTCTGTTTCCAACCAGCGCGCTTTTGTATAATAATCCGATTAGGGCGGCTTTTTTCTCATCCGCACTATGCAGCACACACACACACACACACACACACACATGCGCTGACCGGATACACAAAGAGCTGCGAGTTCTCCCAAACATTTTGACTTACGTGGGCTGTAACTGTTCTGATATTTCAAGGATTAGATTTGAAGTTTCTTCTGCAGAAAAAAACTTGCAGCCAATGCAGAGGAGACTGCTGATCCGGGCGCTCAGGAGCCGCGCTTTGGCCTTAATTGCGGGATGTTTTGCTTTTGTAACATTAATGGCGTGAAGTGGACGATGGAGCGTGTTTTTCCATTAAGAGCAAATGAGGAAAAGCTCCCCCATTTTTCAGAAGACGCCGTCTCTCCTTCCCTTCTCCCTGAGCGATGCGTCAGCAGTCAGCCTCATCCCTCCGAACAGCGGCGGCAGGATTAGACAGCAGTGTTGCCATGCAAGGCTGGAGCCAGAGTTTGCCCCTGTTAATAGCTGCTGTGAGATTAAGGGAGGTAGACAGGCTAGAGACAGCTCATAAAGACGCAGGCTGATCTAAGGCATACAGGAGGGAGGAGGAGGAGGAGGAGGAGGGGAGAGGAGCTGGGGACCCGGCCAAGGCGCAGGGAGGGATACCCCTGTAAACCTGGACTGTAACTCTGGCTGACAGGAGCCTCTGATGCCGCGGAGGGTCCGGACTTCAGAGATCCTGTTTGTACCTCTGCAGCTGCTCGTGTGCAGAGGTGACGCCGAGGCGACAACCTTCATCATATCCAGTCGCTTCTGTCTTCAATCGTGGCATTTAAACCTTATTATACAATAAGGACTTTAATTAGTAACTCAAAAGAATCTATATTGTTTTCTTTGCCGTTTATATCTGAATTAAATAGAATCGAACTCTAAATCTAAGCTCCTGCAGATTCATTTAAGGTTTAATTAGTCGTCATTTATTAGTGCAACACAATAAAAGTGATATATATTCCTATTGTGGTGCTAAACTGAGGTTCTGTGCTCTACCTGCTTGAATTCACAAAGGCACACAGGCAGAACACATACAAATCTGGGAAGATTAAATAATAGAATGGAGCATTTTCCACTGGATGTCTGGTAAACACGGATATCTGTAGTTTTATTTTCTTTTTACTTTCTAAAAATGTGTCACTGTATCTGAAAACGTGCAGGAATGAGGAGCTTGGATGCCTATGACTGTAGAAGCCTTTATACTGTTTATCCACATGATATATGCTAAGTGCAGCATGTTTCCCCGGTGTTGAGGAATAAAATGGTAGGATCGCCTCTTAAACAGCACCGCAAGACACTTTAACTGGAAGTAAATTGTCTCAGGAGGATCTCCAGCTCTGAGAGGATATTCTGCTTCTCTACATGCTATATTGTAGTACTTTCCAGTGTGTATCATGCATTGCAGTCGTCTGGATAAAATTTTGGTAATTAACATTTCTGCAAAGCTTTTATTCACTCACATTACATGTTTACGACCTGGCTTTATTATCGAGAGTTGGAGGGGACGGTGGCTGCCAAACCAGTGACCACAGTTCAAGACTGTGTTTCACCATTTGTAACTGAGACACCACTGAACTTTTTTACAAAGACATTGGGACAATCTCCAATTCTGTTTGTGGTAACAAGGGAAGATATTTGGATGAGAAGTCGGGACGTCTCCAGCTGTGTCTCTGGCAACCAAAGACCTAAAAAGCCAAAACCTGATCTTTTTCCAAGTGGTTTTTGTGCCTAAACTTAACCAGACCGTCAGCGCAGAGCTGTCACAACATACACTTAAAAAACTAAATGTAAAGCTTCAACAAGTCTGTGGTTGTTACGATGAGCTGCGTTTGGCGAAACATGACGATTTAGTCTTTGGCAGAGTCTCCAAACCAAAATGCTTCCAAACTTCTTCAGTAGTGAAAGCATGAACGAGTCTCTTTTCAGTCTGGCTCTTTAGTCTGAACTCTAATTGCAGGACTGATCAAAAACTGTAAAAGACGTTTCTGTTCGCGAGCGCGGCACAGTTTGACTCAAATTACAGCCTACGCCAGGGCTCATGGTGACAGGGACAGCTTTGATGGAGTAATTGGATTATAATAATGCTCATTTGAGTGTGGAGTCCATCAGTAATATCCAGACCTTTTAAAAAAATGGTCTCTTGGTGAAACTTTCTTCTTGTTGCAACCGTACTGTGTCAGAATGTGTGATTTAGAGGTAATATATCTGAAAACAGAGTTGTGTTGGTACAGTGGGATCAATGCGTGCGTTCCTCCGGGCGGTGTCCACTCCGGCTGGATGGGCTGAATGATTTCTGCCATCACGATCCGCGCAGGATCAATAATCACTCCTCCTGCCTCTCGCTCATCATTGGCGCGGCTGCTGAGATTATATTTCACTCCTGATTATCTGGAGAGCTGCAGTCACCACTGGCGGGTCGAGTTCAGGTTAATTGCAGACTGCGAGGCGAGGTGATAATGAATAATCATGTCTAAACTATTTACAAAACACAGACTCCGTTCAGTGACTTGTTGGAAATGTTGTGCCACCGTGACTGTTAAACCATCAAGAATTATATCCTTAGATTATTATTATAATGAGTCTTTATTGATTGTTATGTAAAAACAGGATTTTAGTGTTGCATCTGGTTGATTTGGAGCTCATGACTGCAACTGACGATTATTACCTTTATGATTGTCATTTCCTTGATTAATTGATTGATTCTTTGGTATGTAAAAGATCTGAAAGTAGTGAGAAATAAAGGTTTTTCTCCAAACCTAAAGTTTTATGTTAAAAATATTTATTTCATGTTAATAAATTACATAAAATAAATGAAAAATTTTCAAGCGAAAAGCAGGGAAAACTTTTATATATAAAGCTGAAATAATAATGTGCTTTTTGCATGAAAACTGGTTCAATGCATGAGAAAACACGATATATATACATGAAAATGATCAGATAAATGCATCGGCTTTAGCGCTGATCTGGAGCCACTTACTTACAAGACTCACTCCTGTTTATCAACCTGACTGCAGCAGCGATCCGCGAATATGACCTGGGTTTTTTCAGGTGTTCTGCGATGTTGACTGCTGACTGGAGCCGGAGGGGAAATGTGCTTCACTTCATGAACGTGACATTACAGAGAAGAGAGGGGGAAACAGAAGAGAGATAATCGGAATCTCTAATGAGTGCTGAATTTAGTCTGATCTAAAGTTGATGTTTTAAAGTTTTATTCACCTTAAATTAAGTAGCCATTGGTGGTAAACTGAGAAAACTATCAAATTACAGACTCGGTGTGAGGGATCAAATCTCATCACTTCAGGCGGCAGATAGAGAAGACCCACGCATTGTGTTCTCTGCACACTCTCAGATTGTCTTGACCTTTAGACCATCGACAACAGCTTCAGACCTCACGACGAGCCTGCCTCAATCAGTGACACATTCAAGAACAGATCATGTCGTCCACGGCACAATGGCCCTTTAATGAGGGGGACTGACTCATCTGACATCCTCACAGCTTAACCAGAGGACCATGCAGACATCACCAAATGTATTCATTGGTTTTCTACATTCAAAACAGTCAATTCCATGATTGTGTTTGTGTACTGAAGCACCTGCTGAGAGGCAAACAATGGCGTAACGCTGATGTGTTGGCAACAAAAATCTATCCAGTACTATGAGATGAATGAACGGCTACTTTCCAGAAAACGTGCGCTTAAAGAATCCACAAGATGAAGTGGATGGTGGCCAGGAGCGCGCCGAAGGATTTCTTTTGATTGCCTTTTCAAAAAAAGGCCATTGTTCACTGTCATTGCCAAATCGTCATTGTCCTTCTCTCTTTTTTCAGATCAATACGAGAGCGTAACAGAGCGCATTTCAAAAGCCGGCTGAATGAAAACTTCACAGCAAATTCAAATCTCCTTGCAAAGCCCCAATTCTCCCGGCTACCCTCACAGCTTCCCTCTAAGGAGTCGACGCCGCTCCCTCTCTAAATCCACAAGTCAAGCTACGACGGCCGCCTGATCACTGCAATGTGAGACCTTGTGAGTCACGGCTGATTCAATTGATCCCCTCCAGGAGAGTCAATCCTGACTCAGTGGAGCCAACAGGGGCAGCCATTTCTGATTAATACCTCCGCTGGACGCCTAATTTACTGCCACAGAAAAACAGAATGATCCCTCGCCCCCTCTAAAAGAAACACATCAGCACACTTCGCTGGGAAACACTCAGAGAGCGAGAAAAGGAAATGAGCTCAAACTTGATTGTTTCTCCATCGTTTCTTTTTTTCTTCTTCTCTTCCCTCCCTCCTCTCAATCTGTCTCACCGCCTGTGTCTGTGTCAGATGATCCGCCGTGAAGTGAAAGCGAGGGGGGGACTGCGACAAATTCTAATTCAGCCCCTGCAGCAGCGCTTCACTCCGATCGATCTTTTATCCCTCAGCTGCCTTATCTGTTGGATCACTTGTCTGACGAGTAAAAAGAAAAAAGAAACGGCAGCCTTAGCAACAGAGGATAATTAAGAGATTGGACAAGGAAGGAGATAAAAAAAAGGGAAAGTTTGTGTCACCGAGGAGGAAGATGGAGAGGTCTTGTTAGGGCACGATAAACCCTCAGAGTGGATAATATATACAGTGTAAATCTGCAGGGTAGATTTGTCTGCCAGTGTGGGTAACTAAGTGGAAGAATAAATGCACATTACATTTGTTTATTCACCCAGCGTTGTGTGGCTGAAAGCATTTGTTGAGCACTTCTTTCAATTCAGCATCGCACCTGGCTTTAAAATGTCACACTGACATAATAAAAATACAATCAGAGGAGATGATTGCTCTCGTTCCCAAGACTGAAAGACGACTTAAAGGATAAGTTCACCGCAAAAATGAGAATTCAGTCATTATCCACTCATCCTCATGCTGATGGAAAGTCAGGTGAAGTTTTGTCACCCACAAAACATTCCTGGAGCTTCAACGTGTAACAGCGTTGCAGCGCTGTCTCCTAAACAACGTTGTCTTCTAAACAACGCTGTCTCCTAAACAACGCTGTCTTCTAAACAACGCTGTCTCCTAAACAACGCTGTCTCCTAACAGCAAACAATGAAGTAGATGGGGACTGGTTTTAAAACGTAAAAAAAATGAGAGAAGAATTTTAAATGGCTCCATACAGCTGATCTGGCTTAAACCAAGTCTTAGGAAGCCCCGAGATCGATATGGATTTGAAAACACATTGTTTACACCGACATCTTCACCAGAAGCTAACAGCGTCAAACTCGAACGTGTGTAAAGTGTAAATTTTAAGGAGACTTTAATCACACCAGATGAGCAATATGGAACCATTTTATTCATTATTTCTTTGACTGCTTTGTGGAAAGGATGCAGTGGAACCGGGCATTAGTAGAAGCTAACCTGTTAGCCTGAGATTCCCGCGGATCTGCTGCAGAGTCTTTTACTGTTATGTTATGAACTTTCACCTTTTCAGCGTAACTATAACTTCAAATAACAGTTTCATAATGAGGTTATTGTCTCAATGACTAGTTGAAGGCTTCATTAATATAACATGGTCCCATAAATGATTGTTATTGAGTTGTGATGATTGACATGAGTACACCTTAAATGTAAAAATTACATCTTTGACCGTTCAGTTTGGGGTTTTTTTGGTTTGTTTTTGGGCTCTCTTGCATGACAATGTGCTGACTGGATCTCCAAGCGTTCAAAACGTATATGATTTTCAACCAGATTATGCAAATTGTGAATATTCTGTTTCCCCAGAAAAGTGTGGCTCCTCGTCTATTTCAGCTGTTTAGGAGAATGCTGAGTCGCTGTTTTTCTTTTGCTGTGAAACTCCAGAATATTTTGCGGATGATGAAAACCTCACCTGACTTTCCATCAGCACGGAGCTGAGTAGATAACGACTGAATATTCATTGAGGGGCGAGTTGTTCTGTTCTGTTTCTCTCCGACACTGATTCAGACAGATTTGACAGCTGTGAGATTTGACTGACTTTATCTCGAAAGACTTGACTTGACCTGAAACCAGACCAAAAAAACGTTCAAGTCTGGTCTGATAAAAATCCTTGAACATGACAGCAAAGGGGAAGATCTTTACCCAGCCACATACAGTAGCTTGAATATCTCATTATTAGGCTCTCTCACTTGACAGGACTCGGTTAAAAACTGAGCAAAAAACACTTTTAACAAAGATCTGAAAGCAAAGTGTTTTAAAGAACGTCACATTTTAATCGCCTGAGAGCTGAAAGATGAGGAACTTACCACGAATTTGCTCATTAAAACTTTTAACTTCATCCTGGAGTTGAACCAAAAAAACACTTTCAAGAGAATTTAAACCTCTGGATGTCAGTAAAAATAATATTTCAAGATGTTAAACTTCTCATTAAAATCCACTCTGGTGATCAGGACCTACTACCAGAGTCTCGTTGGCAGAATGGGCGTGTGTGAGTGGTTTAAGACAAAATTACCACTCATTGTGCAGCTCTGTTGTTTGGGTCATGGTTCTGTTTGTAGAGCAGGGAAATTAGATTTTATTCTAATGACCCATTGTCCTGTCCTATAGTCGCTCAACATGCTGCCCACTTAATCAGTAATGTATCAATATGGATGGAACGTCCATTTTTGAAAAGTGAAGTGCCTTAAACCGGAATTCAATTCAATTGTATGTAAGCGTATGAGAAAATGACCTTACTTCTAACTTGATTTATTAACTCAGTAAACATTTTCCAAATTAGTTTTTGGTCTCAATCTGTAGTTTCAAGACTTCTTCAACACAGCATGATGTTAATTTAGTAAATTATGGTAATATTTAGGGTTAAATAGCCGATAATTCAGGGTACGTGTTAGGGCGTGGCTACCTTGTGATTCATAAATTGCCGTCACGGTGTGACACAACAAGTCTCTCCTCCAAATATGGCCACTTCTGCCTCCAAAAATCCAAGATGGCGACAGCAAAAGTGCCAAACACGACCAATGGATGATGTCACGGCGACTTCTGGACTGTTAAGGTTGGGAAAATGGTCACTGTGTGTTTAGGTCTTGGCACAAAAACTACTTGGTTAGGTTCAGGAAAAGATCATACTTCTGGTTAAAATAACGACGTTCAGTCTTGTGACATAATCAGCGAACAAATCAGTCTTGAGTCTTGGTCACAAACGGGACACAAACCCTCTCATCTCTCCCTCTTCATACCACTGCACTGGAGGGGCGCTTTAAGAAGTGTCGCAGGGTGCAAGACTTCAACTTGCACTGACTTTGACATGCGAATTTGAGCTATGGACTAATTGCAAATCTTCCTGACAGTGCTGACCTTTAAGGGAACGGAGATGAGTGCAAATCTGTCAGTGTTATATGGCTGCGGTCTAGCAAACGAGAAAAAACACCAGACGAGAGAGGCATTTATGAGTATTGGCTGATCCTGATATGAGCAATCCGACACCAGTAAGACTGTAATTATTTGGCTCAGGGCGCATACCAAACTGTATATCCTGCACAGAAGAGTTCATCATGCACTTCTACTCTACAGGCTCTCAATGTGAAGCTACCCTCCTAAAAAACAAAACAAAAAATCTAGCTAAATCTCAGCTATGTGTGAAAAATTGGAGTGGACGTGTCAAAAAAGATTGCAGAGGACACGAGCTGTGTGTCCTCACTGGTAGTTGTGGCCCAGAGACACATCACAGCTCCACCGATGAGAAAGTGACTCTGAAGACGTGTCAGGAAGCTTCACGTCTAAACACAAGTGAGAGACTTTTTGTCGGTTGCATCAGATTTTAAGGTAAAATAGAGATATAAAATAGAGATATTTAAGGTTGAGCTGGTTTAAATATCAGCCTGCACTTATGTAATAACACACACAAGCCTCTTAATCTTTTCCCTGACAGTTATGAGAGTTGAGGCAGAGTCCCGCCGGGACATGCAGACAGTAGATTGTCCAGCCGTGACCTCTCAGCTCGGCCCGCCTCACCCCGCTGATGTGAGGAGGGCTGACAGCCCGGCCCAGTGCAGGGAAACAGCGAGGCCACAGGGGCATTCTGGGAAGAGAGTGGCTTCTTCCAGAGTGCCTCCAGTCAACCAGCATGCAGAGAAATATGAGCAGAGCAGCTTCACCTTATGATACTACAGATTTTCAGTGGGAGGCTTATTTTCAGCTGAAATCGTTCAATGTATTTACTGCATCTGTTCAAGCTACTATAGTTAGAAATGTATCTACTGAGAAATCTTCATCACAGTTTCCTAGAGCTCAAAGTGACGTCTTTAAATTGCTTCTTTTGTCCAACCAACGGTCCCAAAACCCAAAGAATTTACTGTCAGAAACAAGCAGGAAAAGCAGCAAATCCAAATCCAGAAATTATTCTGAGTTGCAGTTTTATATTTATGCAGGTTCAGTTTTCAATTTTATTCTGGAGACAACGCTGTGGTCTGGTTATGTTTAGGCACAAAACCCCCTCGGTCAGGGTTATGGTTAGGAAAAGTTATTGTTTTTCGTTTAAAACACCTGCTTTGGTGGCGTCAGGCTCACAAATGTTGACATGACATGACACGAAATGACTGGTATAAGTATGTATCAGTGGTAAACTGCGACACGTGTTGCTCTTCAGTTGTACTTCAAACAAAGTGGCTTCTCAAATTCAAATAAATTCAAAACAGGCACCTGAATGAGGAGTCAGATGTGAATATTTACAGAATTTATCTTTGTTTTTCACACTAGAAAATTGGATTAAACGATGCATGAAAAGCCCAATGAATATATTTCAGATCAGAGTCAAATCAGACTCTTGAAAACATTTTTTTTTTTAAAACACACTTTTATTCATTTCTTGCATCCTTCAGTATAAGTTGTCCTCGTGACTTTGACCCGCTGACCCTCCGAAGGCAGCGGTCCAACAACATCCGACTGATTAAGTCTGCTTGCTCTACAGCCAAAAAGCCTGTGTAACCCTGGCATGGGGGACCTCTTCCTGAACCCCTGGTGGCCGGCGTAACCTTGTCCTTCACCGAGAAACATGACAGCAAACACGTAACACGAGGGGCCAGTGGCTTATGCATCTTCATGGCGGCAGCCCTGAATTATTCACCGAGCGATCCTCTGGAACACTCTGCCGAATTTTTTGGCTCATGCTGTTTGCACCCTGACGTGTTATGTAACTTTGTTTACAAGTGCAGTGCATTATGATGAGGGGAGCTGCACTGCCAGGAAGCACAGGTAACTCTGGAGATGAAAAATTTAGGTCAACAGGTAGGGAACGCTGCAGCAATTAGCGATTAAAAAAACAACACGCTGGATGTCCGTGAGGGTTTTTTCTCTTTTAGCCTGAAAAATGTGCATAAGTGCAAGATAAAGAGCAGCTGAATAAAGTCAGAACACGCATTACATTTTTATTGTATCATTCATTGTGTTCGCTCCTCGTGTTGCTCTGCCATTCACTCATTCAAGAGGCTCTTTAAAAGGCAACAGCAGCCAAACGTCCAGCCGGTTAAATCATATTCAGCCTAAATGGAATTGAGGGCCCGGTTGGATCTTTTGACTAGAACTCAAAACTAACTGACCTGAGTCAGACACACTCCATTAGCTAATTATATCCCTTTATATGACAAATGCAGAAGTCAGAGGGCGAGCCGCCGCATGAATACTAACAAGATCTTACAAGGATGATAAAATAACCTATATCGAGGAGGGGAGGCGTAAGAAGAAAAAAAAGGGGGGGGGATTAGACGGAAGGAAAGGCACCCTGCTGCGCCAATGAAATCAAGACTTAATGTGCGGTTTGAATGTGATTTGGCTGGAAGAATTCAGCATAAATTAAAATAATAAGTGGTCGGGAAAATACGAGGAAGCCGGGCAAGATTCAATCCTCTAATGCCTTTTACACATCAGGGGAAACGTTAACCCTCTCCCTCCCTGCTCCCCTGGGCTCGAGTGATAAATCACTTTAACTGTAACGTACCGCAACATCTCAAACATTTCTTGCCACATCTGGGATGAAGGTGTGAGCGGCAACACCTGATGCACGACACAAAAAAATCTTGAATGTGCTTTTTGTTGTTTGTAACAAATGCCAGAAGGTATTTCTCTGAAAATATGTTGTCAGTTTCTTGAAGTGTAAGAAATGCAAAAATGTTTGTAGGTTTCATCAGGATGAATTCTTTAGGTGCCTTCAGTCCAGCTTGATGATAAGCTGAGGTGGTGAGTGGAGGCGAATTGTGCAATGTTTATTCATGGTGGCAGAAGCTATAGTGTCGGTAGAAGAGTAGAGGAATGATTTATCACCTCCTACAGCTTCTGCACACGTCAATGTATAGAGAGCAGACTTCTTCTATATTTCCGGTTGCACCACGATCTACATGATTGAAAAAACTTGTTGGAAATGCACGATGCTGCGTGTGGCGTGCACGCTGTGTTACATATAGTAAAAATAGTATGATGGTGTGGATGCTGATTGCAGATTTCCTGCAGATAAACTGAACATGTGTTGAGTGTGATTTCTACTCGCCTCAGTCAGGAAAATGATGTTGGTGTTCAAAACATAAATGATTTATATTCATTCATTTTATTCATTCATAAACATCTTAAAAAGCACCATTTTATTACTGTTGCTAAGGAAGTTGAGATTTCCCCCGTGACTGCTTATTTGATCGGTTTGCTTCTCAGCAGGATTAACGCTAAATACCGTCATTTATTATCCTAATCCAAACCATGATCTTTTCCTAAACCCAACCAGGTAATTTTATTGCCCAAACTTAACCAGGAGGTTTGTCTCCTAAACCTTACCAAGCAGTTTTACCGCCTAAACCTCTGCAAATAAATTGTTGCCGAAACATAACACAGAGGTTTGTCTCCTAAACCTAACCAAGCAGTTTAGTCTCCTAAACCTTACCAAGCAGTTTTACCGCCTAAACCTCGGCAAATAAATTGTTGCCGAAACATAACACAGAGGTTTGTCTCCTAAACCTAACCAAGTAGCACCTAAACCTTACCAAGCAGTTTAGTCTTCTAAACCTAACCAAGCAGTTTTATCACCTAAACCTTACCAAGCAGTTTTACCATGTAAACCTAACCAAGCAGTTTAGTCTCCTAAACCTTACCAAGCAGTTTTGTCTCCTAAACCTTACCAAGCAGTTTTGTCTCCTAAACCTAACCAAGTAGTTTTATCACCTAAACCTTACCAAGCAGTTTAGTCTTCTAAACCTAACCAAGCAGTTTTATCACCTAAACCTTACCAAGCAGTTTTACCATGTAAACCTAACCAAGCAGTTTAGTCTCCTAAACCTTACCAAGCAGTTTTGTCTCCTAAACCTAACCAAGTAGTTTTATCACCTAAACCTTACCAAGCAGTTTAGTCTTCTAAACCTAACCAAGCAGTTTAGTCTCCTAAACCTTACCAAGCAGTTTTACCATGTAAACCTAACCAAGCAGTTTTACCATGTAAACCTAACCAAGCAGTTTAGTCTCCTAAACCTTACCAAGCAGTTTTGTCTCCTAAACCTAACCAAGCAGTTTTTACCGCCTAAACCTCGGCAAATAAATTGTTGCCGAAACATAACACAGAGGTTTGTCTCCTAAACCTAACCAAGTAGTTTTGTCTCCTAAACCTAACAAGTTGTTTTACCGCCTAAACCTAATCAAGGAGTTTTGTCTCCTAAACCTAACCAAGCAGTTTTATCACCTAAACCTAAACAAGCTGTTTTATCCTGCTTTTATCCTTACTTCAGAAATTTTCTAACTGCCCCAACAGTTTTTAAAGGCAAATACACACATCAGTTGACTGAATGGTAAGAAGGTTGTTCTGATGTCCTGTGTCAAAAATATGTTTGGCCGGAAGATCATTCATTTCCATAATGCAAAAGTTTCTTCTCCCTTCTAACAAGTCACACAACATGAGAAAAAACTAAATATTAAAGTTAAAGAAAGACGGACACGACTGCAAATATCTCACAACATGAAAGGAGGGAATTCAAGGTTGAGAATCTGGGCCTTTCTTCTTTTGATCCGTGAGAAGAGCAAACATTGGCAGGGTGGTAATTACACTGTGATAGAGAGCCGCTTGCTATGATGAATAGCCCTGCTGCATTCATCATGCAAATTCAGCCATCTGATGCTTCGACGCCTGTTGCAAGCCATGATGCCTGACAGCCGGAGCCAGAAAACCAGAATTTACTTTCTGACCCATCTGCCAGTGGCAGGTAAACTGAGAAATGTACCATCCAAACACATTTCTCACCCGCCATTAAAATGCATCATGCCGCATCTAATGGAAACAGAAAGATTCTCGGTGCGCTGTTCATCCTGCTGAACACTTTTGTGCCGTCACAACACAGCTGTTACCGGCTGCAGACTTTGAGATATGTGAGAGTTTTGTTATATTTTTGTTTTGTTTCCTAACGTCCTTACATCACAACATTTCTGTGGGTTGTAGAAGGGTCATATCATTCTTCCAACATAATCTCAGCTGGCACAATAACAGTGATTTCAGCCTGGCAGTATTTCCAAAATAAATAACCACCCAACTAGCGGGTGACCCCATTCTACTTCCTAACCGCAGCCAATTTTTCCCTCCGTTTTAAAGCGCGGTGGCCAATAATTTCGAACGGTGGCCAAAACACAGCGTTTTTCTGCAGCATCAAAGCCTCAAATCCATCCTGGGAGAAACATTAAAGCAAAAAAAACATGAAACGCTCCGTAACAGCAGCGCTCAGAACACTCAATGGGAATCCTAACTGAGCATTCAAAACTGGAAAAAGCTGGAAAACAAACAGACACTGCAACATCGTAATCAATACTGTATATGCAGCAACAAGGTTCTGAAGTTAAGAGCTCTAGAAAGTTTAGAAAGAAGACGACATATGAAACAGGTTTTCAGAGATGAGGGGAAAAGTCAAATCTTATTAGAGCTACAGGAAATGAACCATGGGAAGTAAGTATTGTATAAGCTGAAAAAATTCCACATGTGTATCTCTATTAAACAGCACTTGTGACAAAACATCCACGTCCACTTTCAAATACAGTGATTACGCTTCACTTTCACTCAAGGTCGAGCTACTGTACTTTAACATCAGTCATAATGGCGGTACTGGGAGAGTCCAATGTTTTCTGAGGTGGTACGAGGTGTTAAAGGTTTGAGAAACACAGGGATTGGATTAAGTTTTCAAGAAACCGACAAGAAAATGTTCGACTTATGAAAACAAAAGTGTCAGTGAAACAAAAAGACACCTCAGAGCACAGAGCAGAGCGCATCGTTTTCTGGGCAGACCTTTGAGAAAATACCAAAAAATATCAAAGAGCAGAGACAGAGAACAGATACTCAGACACAGAAATATAGAGAAACATTTGCTTCAAAGCTGACCAGCAGCAACCCGGAGCCATTAACGGTTTCATTAGTGCGAACCAAAATGCACAGCCAGCTGTTTCCAACGAACGCCAGCCTCCATCGTTTCTTAAAACTCCCTTGATTGCAGGGCAGTTTAAAATCTCTCAGAGGTCACGCACCAAAAGCTGCTGACTAATATTGGAGCTATTCATCCGGCTATTTCATTGTTCACCTGACGCGCCCTTCTCAGCTCGGATGAACGAAGTGAGACGAGATGGAAGATTAAAAAAACTGGGAAAACTATGACACACATTGCGAAACGGATAATAAGGAGTCGCGGACAGAGAGAAAGGAAAGAAAAGGAAAGAAGAGGGAACAATTTAGGGAAGGAAATAAAGTCTGCAGCGCTTCACTGGAGCATGGATTCAAAATAACAAACCACCTGAGAGTTAAAAATAACAATGGCCAACTAGGGGCAAAAGAAAGCAGCCTGGTAATGAGATATCACACTTTCTAAACTGATAAAAGAACAAAACATATAAACACAGAATATTAAGCTACAGCTCGGTAATGAGATGTCACACGCGCACAAATAGTTTAAGAGGAAAACAACAAGATGATTTTCTCTCCTCTCGTCTGTTCCACAACATGCCAGCTAAACAAGGTTAGCTTTTGATGCTGCCGACTTCAGAAGCAATAAAATAAGGCCGGCACATCCGCTGGCTGTAATGCAGTTTGGAAAATGTACAGATTCCAATTTCACAACTTGTTAGTCGGCGGGAAAATTGTTTTCACGCTTGGCAAACGGCCTGAACCGTCACACGGCAAAGCGAACACAAGCCAGTTTTCGGTGTTATTGTGCAAAACGTAAAGAGGCTTACCTGTAGTGGACAACAAGAGGGAGATCCAGGTGCGGTGGCATGGCGGGAAAGAAGGACAGAGATAATTATGTTAGTGAGGATTACACTCTTAAACCCAGCTGAGAGTACAGGAAACACATGGCGGGGATCGTCGTAACTCACATCACAGCTGTATTTCTGCAATATAAGACGCTCGCTCAGGTGTTTGCTTCTATTTTAAGGGTGTATCAGCTGAATTTACTCACTGGGTAGACAGATACATACATATCCTGGAGGTAACCATCTATTCAATGATACCAGAAGCATTAGAGGTTGATTGATGTGTCAGTTTTCTATTAAGGGCCCCTTGAGGAAGCTATTAGTGTTCATAATCGGAACAAAGAAAACGCCCGAACCATGCCAATGAATTATTCCACTTGTCTAATTTCAGCGGTAATTATTTGGCACGCACGAAGGAGATATTTCTATTCTCTATCTATTTTTAGTACTGTACACATTGGGTTTTCTCTCAAGTTGCTATAGCGACATAGTGGTTGGATGGATGAAGGGTTGTAGCGAGAAGAAGTCTCCTTTTTTTTTTTTAAAGAAAAACAGAGGTCAAGTGTCATTCAGACTGCAAAAATCCAACTTGGAAATGTGTGAAATTCAGATTTTTTTCCTTCTATTTTTTGTGCTCAGTTACTAGTTCAAGCCATTTTCTGCAAATGCTGTTTAAAACACATCCACACAGGGCTAAAGGACCTGTGTGAGTGGGCGACTGCCTCCAGGAACAGACTCCCAGGGGGCTGCTCATTCCCTCGAAGCAGTCGCAATCAGTTTGTGTTAATTTGTTTAACTGATTAATATGGAGTGAAATGGAAAGAGCGTTGTAGTAAGACGATGTAACACGCTGCGCTTTACTACATTTGCTGAGAGCCTCTTCAGCCAGCGGCTTCGATGAAAACATTCTTTTCAACATCACATGGTTGATTAAAGCAACATTATGGAATTATTTCTGGTGAAACTGGATCATATTTTATTTCACGTCCTCCAGCTGCCTCAACTCTGATTTACAGAGTTTCCTGAAGGCAACCTGTAACTGCTGCATACCGTAGCTACGAGTTAGCTCCGTTAGCTGACCCCACAGCAGGGGAGTGTATTAGTTTATCATATGCTAGTTTTGGATCATAAAGCAAATCAGCCCACTTGGACAGAGGTTTATCCAGTGACACGATATCTCCAGGTGTTATCATCTCTGCGTCAGGTCACGTTGCTGTTGCTGGTCTGATTTGTGTGCCACACTTGCGCAGCTTTTGACTTCAGCAGGCCAGAAAATGTCTGAGGATGCATGTTTAAGCAAAGACATACATTTCCAAGACATAACACTGTTATGATATGAAACATTTTGATGGAAGTTACCACGTAACATAACGCTTCATCAGACAAACGCTCAGAAGAGGTGGGGGAGGGGGCGCCAAATCGCACAAAGTATGTTACATATAACGTTGCTTAAATCTTCCAAAAACTGGAAAACTGATATTAAACATACCTAATACTGTATGTACTACATTTTGTTGCTGATATCTTAAAATTTCCAGATAAACAAGAAGTGGTAATGATGGCTACTGCTGTCAAAGACCGTAGCAATGAATGACTCTTTGTTCATTTCCCCAAACGAACAAAGAGAGGGATTATTCCATTTTTAATCAGTGTGTTTTGTGAAAAATTTAGTAATTTTAGACAAAGGCAAACCACTTAACCATCCGTCAAGAAGAATACACTTGATTTAATAACAAGTGTATCATTTGAGATCTTTAGTGACCTTGACATTGTCGAGTTTGTAAAATAAAAAACCTTGGGCGTGTTCGACTGTGTTGTCCTGTGGCTAAAATGGATTGCTGTCAGCCTGCGGATGTCCAAGGCTGCTGCAGGGCTGTATGGGAAGAAGCAGCGCAGAGGGCAATCATCCCTCCATCAACTCTCTGCCTTATGTAACTCACCACCCACTGAAATAAAAGAAAGCCTTCCTGTCAATCAAACGGTCAGATGATGTGGGGGAGTAAAAGACAAATGTGCTACAGAGACAGACAGCGTCGAGGTTCATTAACACTCCTCGTACTGACACCTTTGGACGAAATCCATTATTCTGAGCAATAAAAAAGGAAAAAAGATAAAACAACAGCACATAAAAAAAGGACTGAAACTTTGAAGTAATAACATCACAGTGTGGCTTGTCAGGTGTGCTGCAAATTTGCAGTACTTGCTGGCTTTAAAATACGTCTGACAACCGGCGGTTTAGTGATTTAGAGCAACACGCAGGAACTGAGTTCAGGAAAAAAGGAAAATTGTTTCACGAGGTTTAAACAAATCGCTGAAAAATCCTTAAAACAAACTGCAAGCAACTTTGAAGCTGTCATGAAATACTGTGTCTTCAATATGACCTACATTAGCCAACAGAGGGAAGTTTAGCTTTTATAATGTTATTTTAGTTACTCTAAATAACTGTAAGAGGCTCGGATTTCACGTATTCTGGGTTGGATAAGTCATAAAATTTAGACTATGGTGCTGATGATGATTTGAGGAAAGACGCTGCTCTGTAGTCTGATAGTACGACTTTAAAACAAACATTACGTTTTTCCGCTTTTGGCCACAGGGGGCGCCAGAATCATCCAAATTAAATCTCCTTGTAGCAGCTTTAATATTACAGAATACACAGTTGTGACATTTAACCTCGTATCAAGTTTCTGAGTTCATATGCGTCATGAGGATGTTTATAAATTCATGAAACTTTCCTAAACTCTCTGGCAACATATGTTCATGTATATTTTATAATTTCCATTGCTGAACGTGTTTAGGAGGAGATGCTCTTGCTGCTGGTTCTTTTGTTGCCAGGTTACTGGATACTGTGTCAAAAACAATTTAGAGCGGCCATGTTAATGAGCCGGGCCTTTTATGCAGATACATTCACCCCTAACCCTTTGGCTCCACAGAGCAAAGTCACACAGAGCTTTACAAGTAAAATGAATCCAAACGTCAGATCGTCAAAAACAGCTAACAGAGTAAACAATGAAACATGAGCAACAAAATTACAAACACGAAACAGCACGAGGAAAGACAAACTCTGGACATCAGCTGTTTGTTTTTTAAAGGCGTCAACAGAATTGGATGGGTGTTCAACAGTGAGTGACCACTTCAGAGGTAGAATTACATTTTGTTTTCAGTTGAGTGTGCAGGACTCAACCAGTAAGACCTGGTCAGAGGACCCATGGGACCGACTGGTAATAGAAGAATGGAGCAGCTCATAAATATTGACAGCAGCCTGACCATGCAGGAACCTTAAAACGAATCCTACTCAATGTAAAGAATATAAAATCGTCTGGTTAGAGTCATCCTGCTGGCCCTCAACAGCCTTGAGGTAGGGATCTGGACCAACTGAAGACGGTCCAGGGAAGACTGAAGTCCAGTAGTCTAGCTGGGACGATATAAAAGCATGACTCATGATAGAAGATACGGAACTCAGTCTTGTCTGAGTTCAGCTGTTAAAAGTTATTTGGTTGAAGTTCAGGTTGAGGTTTTAAAAGAGACGTACAGCAGGGTATCATCAGCGTAACAGCGATATGAGATACCGTGAAATATGTGATTATCGTGGCTTAAGAAGTGTATGTAGCCAAGAATGGTAAACAGACTTAGTGCTTTTCTAGTCTACAAAGTGACGCACAATATTTCTGCGCTTACATCTCAATGCGCACACTTGAAAACAGCAATGAAGAGCAATTTAAGGTTCAATATTCTGCACATCTGCACGTCGATATGCAGCTGTAGCCGGGGATCGAACAGTCGACCTTTGGATTAGTGGACAAACCACGAATGGACAAGTCATTTCTTGACCTTGAACAGCGGTTGAGATCAATTTAAGATCATCTCTCCTCATCAGCAGATGGAGATCAATTCAGCTACTTACTTGACATTCAGATGAAAGTGGAGAATTCAGACTTTAAAGCATCATCCCTTGGAAGTCATTAAACCAGAAGCTCAGTCTGTATGTTATATAACAGCCACAGCGCATAATGACATTTATCAGGATGCAACCAGTCCTAAAAGATAATGATTTAGTGGTTTTTTCCATAGGAAAAATAAATGATTTATGATGAGTGATTTCATGTACGTCTGGGGGTTTGACAAACGTTAAATGGACTTGAAAATACCCTCACAAAAAAATCTCAAAGCCAGATGCATTTCAAGAGCTTCTGTTTTGACAAATGCTTGACCACAGAAAGAACTTTACCTCAGGCAAAACGTCCCAAAGAGATGTTTATCCGTTCGCCTCTGTAATATTCATCAGTCCTGAATTTTAATGAGCAGTTTGACTGAAAAGGGTACGGAGAGCATATTGCTTAGGAACAAGAATACACAAAAAAAACCTCCACAGATGTGTCAGATCGTCCATGTCAGGCCCAGAATTTCCTGCCGATGTGAGCAGACGTTAACCTGGATGTCAGGCTGTCAGAGTGCAGCGCGTAGAAAATCCCTCCCGCTATGTTCCTGCGTCCAATTATCTCCCAGAAAAAAAATGACATTTACTCGACTCCCCGCGGATGCAGAAAGTACCCAAGGAGACAGGCCTGAGAGGAGACCGGAATACTAAGTACAAATGGAAAACACTGAGGAAGCACCTCAATAAATCAGCTGAAGGTCAAAGATTTGCGAGGCGCACAAATGGTTTTAGGAGGTCAGCTGAACCGAGACACGGCCAGGGACTGCGCTAAAACTTGCCGCAACGTGTGGAGTTAAGAGGTGGAGGGTCTGGAGAGCTTTACCCATCTCAACTGACTCAATGAGATGTAAAATATTCTGCTTTTTCTCCTGCCTAGCAGAAACTGAAGCAAAGAGAAAGAGGAATGAGCAAATGACAGATATTCCAACTGCTTTCATGTTGTCAGACTGTTTGTAGGAGAGAATACCTTTGAACAGCAGGGACAGACGTTTCCTGGGTGACTAATTCTTAAGTGAATCCAAAAGTAAGATTTGTATAAGTGTGGAAACTTTGCTTGAACGACTCGAGACTTAAACATGTTCTGTGCTGAGCCAGTGAAACTTAAAATAAATCTGGGCACAAATTAACACGAGCTATAACGACGGGAAAAGAACTGAGATTTAAAGTTCAATTCTGAATGTATTAAAAATAATCATTCACACTACTGACGTCCTTGCATATTTGGCCTGTGCTGTTCATCTCCCTTTCTAGCGAGCGAAAGCAATGATAAGAAGTACAATGTGCTTCTTGGTAGATTTAAATTGAAGTCCTCTGAACATTATGTGCTACAAAACTGGTGCAAAAGGTCAAAACAAGCTTGTAGTCTCCAATTACACTCAGTTATGAATGAAAATAGCTCTTATTGTAGTTATGAATCAGTTCCAATTTAATACTGATGCGTCTATATGACCTAAACAGTACATATTATGCAAATGAAACCGTCAGACAGAACTTGGTTGGGAAGCTCCTTTAGTCTAGAAACATGTTATTGTTGTGTTTGCATGAATTATTCTATTTGTCAAATGCTCTGACAAATAAAAGAAAACAATCTGGTAACCGTCGTTGCTGCACACCTCCAATAAACCCATCCAATCGTTAACTCGGCCCGTCTGAGAAGATTTCATAGGCTACCAGTAGGCGGTAGTCTTCTTTCAAATGAGTGAGGCGAGAGGTAGTTGGCTACGGTTAGCGATGACAACACAATGCTCTGCGCTAACAGCAGCTCCACAGCTCCTGAGTCTGTTGTTCATCAGCCAGCTAACTGAGTAGCACAAAGCACACAGGCCCTGAGCCAAAGAACGCTTTGACGGCTAATGTTAGCGCAAATCACACACCTGCAATAGCAAAGAGTAACCAGCTGTTTTGGACTGAGGTATGTTCTTTAAAGTTCAAGCTTAATCTGGTGCCATCAGGTCAAAATTAAAACTATAAACTTTGGTTTATGACCAAAAACCTGTTAAACTACTACATTCCCATCAACTTAAATTGTACTTAGTGTTGGATGTAATTAGCATGCTACCTGCTGAACACCAGTATGTTAGCTGTGTCATTAGCCGTTTAGCCGTTTTTATACTGGGCAGCAAGCCGCCAAATTGGCCACTTTTTGCGGCCAGGTCCGCGGATTTAGACAGAAGGCGGTAAACTGGGGGTCTGTTTTTGTCACTAATATGACACCCGGATGGTACACTTTTTGCCACCTCCATTGCTATGTAAATCCAAGTCGTCGATGACCTGCACTGTTGTGCGACCCACAGCCGGGGAGTTTTACAACCAGGAAACAGGAAACACAGCAGTCAATCCATCACTTCATCCGCGGACGTCAAGATGAGCAACTGGATAGCCGCTGAGATCCAGGAGATGCTAGCGTCTCCTCAGTCTCTGTTGCTGTTTGGTTGTCTACTAACGGTCACTACTTTCAAATTAAAAGCCCCCCGCTAAGAACCCAGCTCTAAACTCCAATGGGGTGCAATGTAAAGCTCTTCTTTTGCTTCTTATTCGACCTGCTTCCTGTTAGCTGTCTGGTGCTTGAGGCAGCTAACGGAGGGGGTGAGGCGCTCCGCCGCACGCTTCCTTTAACAGCGGGGGGTTTAACATCAGCGTGTGTTTGACTGAGGAGGCGAGAATATGGGCCACGGGTCTATAATTAAGTAAATCTATCAAGTGTCGCCACATTAAATACCATGGCAGGGAGGGAAGCACCCATGACGAGGCAGTTCTAAATATTCTTCCGACGCATATGGTGTACATCACTATTCACGCCCAACTTCGTGCTTCACGCCACGTCACATGTTTACACCTACCTCAGTGGCGGCTTTTTTAAAAAGAAGGAATATTACACCTCCTTTCACACTAATATAAGAAGACAGAATGCTAAGTGACTGTGATAGACATTAGCATTGAGCTAATCGTATTTATTTTTTGTGGTGCAAATGCTTTTTATTAACAGTTTTCACAATCTGCACATAGCGGGCAGAGTCATCATTTAGCATCTTAACGACACGATACAATACAACAGGTGTTTGCTTTTTTTTGCAATATTAAACTTCAGTTTTGGCCTCGAAGGGGAAAAAAAGTTCGGGCTTGTTGTTGCCTTGTTCTTATTGACAAGACTTCACATTTTAAAAGATCGATCGAGATCTCGAGTTTAGTCGATGGGTGGTTGGAGCGTCGGGGGGGGGGGGGGGGGAAGAAACTGAATGAATCAATGAATAAAAAACAACGCCTGTCTTCTTTTGATTTGTTTCTCATGTATCTGTTTTTGTCCACAGGAGAGATCAATAAAAACTAAGAAAAAAATGAAAAACAATCCCAGTTTATTCTTCACATTGACCTAACAATCTCACCTCCAGGCCCATATTAGAGGCTGTTCTGGAGTTTTTTAATCATTTCTCTACATCGGCTTGAGGTGATCATTATTTGTCCAATTGAATGCATTTATTTCAGACAGTCTGGCTGCAGACGTCACATTTACGCAGCTCTCATCGGATGAATCTGTCCAAGGAGCTTTATCTATCTCCAGATATTTTTCGCCTCCTCCCTCCGCTGTGACCATAAATTAATAAAAAAATAATCAACATGACTGTAATCGGTGATAAACTGCCGCCCTGAGACCAAATACAACGCTGAATTTGTCATCCTCTTGATTAAAGACCCCCGGGGCTCCTGTGAGTCTACAGAGTGAGATAAGCAGCAGCATGACTCCAGAGAAACCTCCTCTGTACAGTAGGTGCTGCGTCTGAGTTCCCCCCCGTGGCTTTCTGTGTGCGGTTGTGTCTTGTTTTTTTAAACTAAAAGAATGACAGGCTGACCTTACCAAACCCTACAAGCTGACAAAATGATTTACACTCGCCGCTGATGAGCGAATTTGGCAGATTTCCCTCCAACTGTATAAATACCTTCAGACAACCTCCGCTCTCGAGTCGAGGAACTGTCTGCAGCGGTAACAAAGCCAACAGCCTTCTCTTTCAATCGGGGCATTGATATGACGAGGACGGACCCACGGAGAGAGCAGAGTTCACAACACATTAGGTTTATTCTGATCAGCGGCTGTGGGAGAGAGAGAGGTGACGTCCACGCTGCATCTCTCTCTCTCTCTCTCTCTTTAAATACTGTATAGGTTTCTATATTCTCTCTGATATGAATGTCTTTGAACAGTCGGTTCACAGAAAAAAGAAACTGCTGCGCTGCAACCATGACAACTGAACAAACCCCATCCACTGAGCACTGTGGGTGAAAGCTCTGGAGAAGGCTGGTAGCAAAGTTTTTTTCTTGTGAAACTTGCAGATCTAGTTCAGCTGACGTGATACAGACAAAGCCGGCGACCGATCCGATCTGTGTCCCAGAGGTCGGATCAAAGACGTTAAACAGTGAAGCCAAACTACTAAATAAGGTGACTTGTGTGGATTTATATCCTAAGATTTTAAATTCAAGACATTGGTTCCGACATTGATTCAAGAGAAACAGAAGCAATCTCGACCATCCCCCACATTTGTGATAAAATATTGTTTAATACACAAACAAAATCTTACGCGCTAGCTAGCAAACAAACTGGAGCAGCGTATCACTGTGCAGCCTGTTCATAAATCCACCAATGTCGCTACTGTTAGCTTGTCAGCTCAGGAAGCCGCGCAGCTAGCTAGCCGGCAGAGTGTTGCACTAGCACTGGAGCTAGCTGATTAGCATGCCAATATGCTAACAATAAAATATCTCTGCAACACACTACATTCAAGTCTTTGATGTAACGTCAAAACTATTAATACTTCACATTCTGTTAATAATTTTAGTAAAAATGTTGTAATGTTTTGAAATTACGTTTTTACATATTGCACCTTTAAGATTGTGTCATTGTAGCTCATAAAGGGTCAAAATTACAGAAATGTAATATCCAAACTAACCACACAAATTTGAGGCTACGCACAACAAAGTTTGGTCTCAAGGTTGCGGTTGTGGCTACGTTACACGTGGTGGATCAACAGAGAGAAGTAGACATAAACTGGAAACAACAATCAGTTGTTTGCCATAAAAAAAAAATTAAAGAAGAAAAAAACCTGAATGAAATCATCTGAAATACTTTGGAAAGGGATCAAAAATACAGTTTTTTCAGAGTGTGTTTGTTCTGGAACGAGTTGCTGCTGTTGAGTTCTTCACAAGATGTTTTTTTGAGGGAATGAAATTGTCTCCTTCATTTTACTGAGACGGCTGCAGAAATTTCAGAGAAGGAAAAACACGTTCAGATCTTTCTGCAGCGCAGACATTTTGGGGGATTTCTAGATATTCTGATGACTGATGAGCAGCTGGGAGTCGTTCATCTTGCAGAAAAACACACATTTAATGGTTCCGGCATTTCAGAAGTCAAGAATTCCCTTTTTCTATCACTGAAATATTTTTACATTTTTGACAGTTTGTGTTCAAATAAATTGGATTCAAAGGCGTCCTCTTGGTGTTCAGGAGATTGTGATGAGCTTTGTTCAAAACCATTATCTGACATTTCAAAGCCTAAACAGCCGAGTGACTCATCCAAAAGATATAAAACAGACGAATCGATGCTGAAATCATCATCAGCTGCAGCCATCGACCTTAAAACAAAGTCTATCTGCATCCTCTCGTCACAGGGGAGCACTTTCATTTTATTATTTGGGAAATGGGGTTAATATGAAAGCTCTGAGGGCAGGTGAGAAACTTTGGTTTAATTACTTTCTCTCCTGTGTTTATGATTTGTGATCCGGTGTAAAGAAAAGAGTTTTGCTAAGATTACTAATCTGAGTTCCTTCTTTTTTTTTTCCAATCTGTGCAAACGTGGTAAACATTTTTCAGTAGAAAAATGTGTTGTTGTTTTTTTCATGTGCATAACCGAGTGAAAAAAAGTCCTTTGTAAGGCAAATCTTTGAATTTTTTTCTATTTTTCTACACACAAAAAACTTTTTTTTTTCCCTACAGAATTTTTTTACTGAAGAAAAATAATTTCAAAAAATAAATAAAGTTTTTATCCCTGAAATTATTTTTAGAAACATTTCTTCAGTTAAAAAAATCCTTTGTAAGGCAAATTTTCAATTTTTTCTATTCTTTTTTTCTTTTTTTTACACACCAAAAAACTAAAAAAATTGTTTTTTTTTCTACAGAATTTTTTTAACTGAAGAAGAGTTTTTTCAACCAGATCTCAAATCATAAGGGCAGAAGAGGAAATAATTACCATCTGACATATAAAGATGGATCATAATCCCCCTCTGGGCTTCCGTAGACAGATGTATGTATTTTTGTAGTCCAGCTGATGTTTATGATTGCAGCTGCAGCACATCTGGGTTCAGAGAGTTGCTGTTATTTTCTGACAACAATTGAATCTCTACCTGCTCCACCAGCTTCATCCCCATTACTTCTACTGGGACACAGAATCAAGCCCCGGAAAGGTAAAAACATCCCCGGTGCAGCCGGGCACTGTGAGCACATCCAACATGAGGCCATGCTACTGCAGCCGAGGTCGCTGTAATTGAGCTTGTTAGCTGGAGATCAGCAGAGATGAAGGGCTGCTGCCTCAGTGTGAGGCCGGCTCTGACATCATGGATGCAGGATCCGCAGCGGCCCCGTCTTTTGATCTGGTCCACGCTCCACTGAGCTCTGACTCAGAGCGAGCCGGGCCACCGTCTGACTGAGACTCCAGGGACTGCAGACGACCCAAACAAGCAAGAAAGTTGGAGCTCCGGCTGCAGATTTCCAGTGTTTTGTCGATCTTATGAAACATCCTGTAACACCCGACAATCACATGCAGAAAGAAATAATCTCATCCCAACCGATCGATCGATTAATAGCTGCAGCTCTACTGTAATGACTAATCATTGGCAGACTGAGGCCGTAGAGGGACGCACACTGTCACGATCAACACTCGAGCAGGAAACGGCGGTGGTTTGATTCGGTCAGCCTGAACCCGCTGACACGACCCGGGATTGATCCCTGGATTCATGCTGTTTCGGCCAAATTTTGACCCGAGCGTCTGAATGTGGGCCAGATTCATCCAGTGCCCTCGTGTCCGGCTTTGGTGAGCGGCAGCCTCAGTTTAATGTTCTGATCAGACAGGACGGGAACACGGTGTCGTCTCCCGATGAGCGCTCAGAGCTGCTGTAACGTCTGATTACCTCACATACTGTCGCCTTTCTGTCGGCTGGAACCAGAACCAGTCCGCTCTCCTCTTAACGTGAAAGGACAGAAGGTGCAGGTTGTTCAGCACGTTAAGTATCTTATCTTAAGTGTGACTGTGGACAGCAATCTAACAAACATTTCAAAAACCATAAAGCATAAAAGTTCTCAGTCTAGATTCATAAGAGGGAAAAACAATTGTTATTCTTTGTATTAACTGGAGGTTTTTGGTTTCCTACATGTATATTTGATCCTTATAGATTGAAATTTGCCCTTAGCTACATCTGGTACAATACAATTATGTCGCATTGTCCCTGCTAAATAAATAAATAAATAAATAAATAACAGCCCACAGGTCGACCTCTCTCTAGATCGTTCTTATTTCTCTATAAACTCGAGGCTGTCTTGCGTGAAATTCACTCTCTAACTGAAGCCACCCAATCGTTCCTGATCTGTATCTCACGCTTGCCCACATTTCAGGCGATCATTTTCGTCCAGGAGGTTCCGTCCTCCATCGTCACACCTCCTGACTCCTCACACCTCCACCTTCTGCCTCCACATATGACACCGTGTGCAGCTCAGTGTTGTTGTTGCTGCTGCAGCGGACACGTGCGACCGGTCGCCCAAAGGGTTGTATTGTCACACTCACTCACGTGCGTCATCGATCGCCGCTTGTTGGGTCAACGATACAGCCCCGCGTGAAGTCTGCGGGGAGGAGGTTGATCACCAGCACGCCCGTCGTTATTTCATCCAGACATGCTATTATCTGTTTATCGACTCCTGCGTTAGAATTTAGCTGCGTTTTCACCTAAATCCAGCGCCTGCGATTCGTCAGGTTCACTCGCTCGCGGGGTTTTATGTTAACCGACTTGTTGGCTGATCGTCTCCAGATTTAAAAAAACTTCCCAGAATTATCTTGGCTTTTCGGTGCATTAGAACAAATCCCATCTGCTCCGCGCTGGACTGATTCAAGTGAGCTTTTCTGATTGCAACCACCCAGCAAACACCAGACGACCAGATCGAAATGCACAGAGTGAGAGAAAGAAGGACAGGAGGGAGATAATAAAAGGTTTATGCAGTGGATAAACAATAATATAGGAGCTGGAAGAATGGCGGACATGTTGAGCGAGGGGAGAGGATCAGGAGCAGGGGGAAAAAAAGGCAAGAAAATGCAGATGAAGTTCAAATATTTGGTCAGATTGGTACGACTATCTGCGGGCAATCCATCAAGAGGTTGTCGAAGTATGTCAGTCTGCTCGGCGCCAACCAACAGAGAAACAGATATCATTGTTCCTAGTAGAGGAAATATAGAAATATAGAAAGCCACGCAGGAAAAGAAAAGCAGCTGGTGTTAAACAGAGAGGGTGAGAAGATGGAGTGCACAGAAAAAGTCAGGAAACTAAAAGCTGATAACACAGCTGCTCAAACACCTGCGTGACCTCCACCTCTGAAAAAAACCCTCTTAAAGACGAAGAGAAGTCTCGGCCACCGCACGAACAACGAAACAACAAGTGGAGCGGCTCAGATCTCCACATGATCCCTCGTCAAACTTTTTCCCTCTTAACTTCCTCCAAAACTAAAGGTCAAGTTAGCGGCTGACCCCCGAGGAGGAGGCTGAGGGAGGGACGTGCAGATAACACCGATCGCTCCTGACCCGGCTCGCCTAGATAAAAAAATCGGCTCAGGAATACTGAGGTGGCTCCTTCCGCCCGGCGCCGCCCACCACCTCAGCATCCATCCTTCCCTCAGGGCGTCTATCAGGCGCAGCCAGCCATCCTAATCAGCCAGGACTGGCCGGAGAGACGTCCCCGGTGGGCGTCTTGCGCTGTCTCCTCCTGCATTATATGGGCTGTGAGATCCTTTTGTCCTTGTACTGTTTTTATCTCTAAGTGCCGTCTCATCGCAGTGCAGCTGTATGGATGTAAAGAAACGCATTTCTCTGCAGTGCTCGGCTGCTCTTTTCTAATCAGCTGGTCTTTATAATAACCTCACCAGGAGCGCGTTTGAAAAGCATCAACACTCCGTCTGATAGATTATCAGCATGTTTTCCTGCCAGATTTGCCTCGTGTGTGTGTGTGTGTGACAAGAGCGAAAGCAAAAGTAAAAAAGACCTCAAATGTTTGATGTAATATAATCCTCCTGAGGCACCGAGACCCCAAATTGATTCGGATGGACGTCGTTTACACCGTCGATGGGCGCTCGAACTCATGCATCCGCTTCGGAGCAACGTTTTCCAGCACAGTCGTAGTTACGGCAATGGCTTCATGGTATTTCTTTAGTTAGCAGCAGAAGCTACTGCAGATGACTGTCTGTGGAGCTCATGTTTCAGCTTTAAAAACGGAGGAAATAAAGACTTTTTCTAATCAAATTTGGATCTCGGGGCTTCCAGAGACTTGGAATACGCCCGATGAGCTGTATGGAGCCAATTCATGATCTTTTTTCTTTTCTTTTTGCTGTCTGTCAGCTGTTTTGTTTTTTCTGTGAAGCTCCAGAAATGTTTTGTGGATGTCCAAACTGATGGCTGAGTCTTTGGGTAGCTTGTAATGAATCGATCTGATTGGTCCTCTGGACATAAAGTTTCTCCACCAGCGACCCGTCAAGCTTCCACCTGTTAAACTCCACCTGTGAGGTGTTTCTGCCTCCAGCTGAGCCTCCCGGGAATCAGCTTCACTTAACGAGTCCTTCACCTCCTCACCTCTGATTCATGAACAAAAACAATTAATATTCATAAAGTCTTCATAAATAGAGACTTGATACTAAGCGTTCCCTGAACGGGGGCCGCGCTCGCCTCTTAATTACCCATAATTCATCATTTCTGCGACGCCGCTCGATTATGATGGCTGTTCTGGTGCGGTGGGGCGTGCGCTCCCTTTCGCTGTCGGTGACAAGTGTGCGGCGGCACCGCTCTGTATCCGTTCTGCCACATTAATCGCAAAATCTACAGGGCTGTTTTTATGCCAGCGTGGGGTCGTGTCGACGGGAAATCAATTCTGAGTTACACCGTGTTTGGAAACCGGCCCAGACGAAGTTCTTATGTTCACGTTTAATTGCATGATGTAATGGTGAGTGATGAGTCGGTTCATGAGTGGAGGATATTTCTGGAACAAGAGGACATTTAACTTCCTCTGAGGGTTAAAGGAATAGTCCAACATTTCTGGGGAAGCGCGATGATGAGGGTTGATACCACTTTAAGTACAGACTGGAAACAGAAAGCATCCTTAACGCTCACTCCGTTACACTTTCATATCTTGTGTGAAAATGACATGTGGCAGATTTACGAGGGGTGAGCGACTTCTTGGAGTCCTACCATCGCCGTGAGGTTGCCAGGCAACCAGCTCATACTCCAGGAAGTGACTGCACCCGGTCCAAGAAATAGTTTGATCCATAACCCTCGCATAAAAACCACAACTTTTCATATCTATGCTTTGGTTTTTTTTAATGGATCGACACAAACAATATGTGATTTTTACACAAGCTAGCTGTTTCCCCTTGTTTCAAGTCTTTATGCTAAGCTACACTGCAGCATATTTACTGTGAGCGTCTTCTCCGGCGACCTGCAGCTCCACACACCGTGTCAATAAATTGGTTCAATCTTGTTTTCTCGTACAAAAATCAGACCATTACAATTTAGTGCATGTACGGGGACGCCAAGTAATCACACAGATTGTTGGCTGCTTTCCTTGCGCAACCATTTTAAAAATGCATGCAAGTCTGTTTAGGACAATCTTCGAATAATTATTTCTCTCAGCGCCATTTTTCCTCCACATCTCTTAATTGCTGCTGGGAAAAGTTTTTTTTATCTGCAGAGTTCCAGCCCCAGAAAAAAGTCCTTTTGAAAGCAGCAAGTAATTCAGCCGAGAGGAGAATGACGGCAGCGGAGGATGACGCTCTGCCAGCTATGCCACCTCGTTGCGGTGCCGGAGTTTGGAAGACTCTGGCGTGGAGGAGGGGGGGGAATGAGACTTTATGATGTCATCCGTGACCTGGGTCATCTCTAAAACCCAGTGCAGAGCCATAATGGCCTCCTCCACAGTCACAGTGGCCAGGCGGACTTGGCCGAGGCTCAAATCAAGGAGCCATAACAGGCCCATAAATTTGAGAGGAATCTGCTGTGAGGAGGGAACGGAGAGACAAAAGAGGAGCGGCAAAGTTTTTTATCCTCTCGGAGTCGTAAATGTGTTTCCTGGGCATAAACCATAATCTGATTCCAAAATCTACTTTTACAATACAGAAATGAACAATCTGCGTTAATCAAACCGAAGCTCAACTCTCCTTAAATCAAACACATGATGTTTTTATATCCTCGCAACCCTGACCACCTATGGCTCTCCTCCCACGCCCAGTAATGAAGGTAATCTTTCTCGTAATTGCCATGAATCTTAGCACTGGTTCGGTCGCCATGGCAACCCGATCGAAATGTGCTGCAGAACGAGACGAACAAAAAGAGAGAAAAGCCTTTACATATTTACTACTTTTTAAAAAATGTATAAAGTGCTTGTTTCTAACCGGTTAAGAGGACTGATGGTAGAAAATAATGTTATTTCTTTATTCTGCTTCACAAGAATTTTTTTTTTTTTTTTGCCTAAATGTTCCTAAAACATCTGATTTGTTTTGTCTCGTCCAAACTTTCCATCTTAAAATGTACATACTGTTTTTTTCTGGTGTGGTGGATTAGATACGTAATCAAATGCTTAATTTATGAGGTTCACCAAGCTAAAACTAAAGCAGGTCTAATACAGCAGCCCTGAAATAAAGCCTGCATTTATGTTGCTTAGATTTGGGATGTTTCTACTAGTGTTACCGCATGATTTGCACGATATGAGAGTTTTGCAGATGTAAATTTCCTTTCAGTTCCTCAGGGGTCAAATTTCATTCATCGCAAAATGAATCTATCTCGGTTTTGGGTTTTGGTTTTGTTATTTCCTGTTTTATTTTGTAAGTTCTCTCCTTGTGAGTCATGTTCTGCTTTTCACTTCCTCTCTTTGTCCTTTTCCCACCTTTTTTAAGCTTACCTGCATTTCTTTTGTTAATCAGTCCATTAATTTATGTTTTTAAGTTTGTCTTTCTGTCTCTCTTTGTCAGTTGTCTGTGCTCCTGATTTGCTCCCTGGTGGTTTTCAGGTTTTTTTAAATTTTATTTTCAGTTTTTCTTTCCTTTGCCAGCCATTTGTTGGTTCCTCTCTGGATTTTAAACTTTGGTTGGCAGCATTAACACTGGCGTTTCATTCTGCTTTTCCAGCCTTTGCGGCACCAGCGGCCCAGAAATCACTCAGACCAACTGCGTGCGTTGTAAAGCACTTACATGATATTCTCAGCCAATCAAATCAACACTCAATCAACAAAAACAAACAGGAAATAAAATGTTTCACTGGGTTTAGCACTAAGATGTACCACAAACTGGATGACTGAGAATCTCCACCAGCATATGGCTCTGAATCACAACGCAAAGCTTTACTTTAAGAAACTAGAAAAATAGGAACAACACCCCGTTAGAATCAACAAATCGCCTGCTGATTGTTCGCTCGTATCGTCAAACTGTTCCAACACATGTTTCGCAAGAGACGAGGGAAAAAAGTCTGAACACAACAAGTCTTATCAGAGCTGTGAAATACTGAATCATCCATCTTTGCTCGACACATCAGAGCTTTATATATTGAATTAGAAAAATGTGAAATTATTGGTTAACTCATCATAATCAGGCATGAGAAGCAGATAATTATCATTTATCTGTAAAAATGTCTCTATTGTTTACTCTCTTTTACTCTCTTTCACAGAAAACAAAGAAGCTAATACATGAATAGATGTCATACGTGTGTGTGTGTGGGCTAAACGATGGTGCTAATGTGTTAGCACGTGAGCGTGTGTGTGTATTTACATTATTGAATAACAATGACTGTAACGTAACACACTCCAACACCGGCCTCTTCAGGAAAAAATGTATTTCAGAACCACAAGCGCTCACTCCTGCTCGACATCGGTTTGATTTTTCCAGCCCGGTCGCCATTGATTTGCCCCAGAACCCTGAACAAACATCCTGTAAAGTGAACCAACAACACCCGACCACCCCCCCCTGCAGTAGATACCCCTCAGGTTACACTGTTAGCCGCTGTGTGTGTGTGATTGAGCCTGTCAATTACACGCACACGCTGTTTTGAGCCGCCATTTACGACGGCGCTGAAGCACGAGGGTTTTTTTAAAAGTGACTGTAGCTGCTGTGAGAGCGGCGACGAAGCTGAACGTGAGCCACCGCTGTGAGTACGGCGGGAAACGTTTCTGCGGGGCTCGGTGTTTATTCCTCGGCTCGATGTCGACAGTTTGCCCGGTCAGCTAAGTTTGCTCTACGTGTCGCGGTCGAGCCGTGACTGAAGGGTTTAAATCCATCCTGCAGATTTAAGGTCTATTGGCCTATTGATCTTTAAAGAGCACGATTAGATTGGCTCTGACTTATGTTCGAGTTTTTTGATGACAGAGGCTGCGAGTAAAGATGTGTGACAGCGAGTCGTCGTCATTTAGAGACTTGCAGAGAGCTGCAACACGCTCATTCTTGGTTATTTTAAACTTGTGCATCAGAGCTGAATCCCCTTTTCGCCTCCAAGGTTAAGAGAATTCTTTGTCACAAAATCATTTTCTATCGACGGGACGCGGCTAGTCTCGAGCCCCGTGGTTTTAACTGAAAAGCTAACAGAAGTTTGGGACGTGTCGGCCTCTTTAAATGTTTTATTTCTGCTAGCATCAATCAACACACTGAAGCCGAGACTTATTTAAAAAAAAAAAAAAGCTATTGTCTGCTGCTTACACGAGCTGACAGGAAGAAAGTGCCAAAACTCGGCGTGTGACCCGTCAATTCAGCTTCTTATCGAGAAACTCGACAATTCCACCCAAAAATTAATCGAAAGTAATTATTTAGAAAGAAAGGGAAAAGCTTTAAATAGTCGCGTCAGCCGTCTCTGTTCACAAAAAAAATAAAAAATAAAAAATGACTGAGCAGCACAAACAACATTATTGTTATCGGGCTGTCAGGCTGACTGCAGCGATGTGTCGACTGACCTTTTCCCGTTTTGGGCATTATTGTATTGCTTCTTCGTCACAGCGGGTCCATTGTGAGGTTAATAGTTCCATTATGGCGGAATTGATCCTGCACTTCAGCGAGCGCTCCTTCAGAGAGGCACTTTGCCCCGCTGCCTTTCATCTCATCGAGTGTTGTTCTTAGCATATCCACAGAAAAGCATGTTTTTTTTTTTTTTTTAACGCGAGTAGCCACATTTTGATGGTGGGCTTTTTTTCAGAAAGGTTCAAGGTTTTTCTGTTAATCTGACTTAAAATACAGGCTGTCATTCTGTAATAAAGAAGAAATGATCTGATGTGATACAGTGGGCAATGTATCAGAGATTACTTCTGAACTTCTGCGTTCAAAAAGTGGATTTATGTTCACTCCTATCTATTGACCCGACTGCAGCAGCAACCTGCAGAGGAAACTGCACCAACTGTCGTGGATTTCTCTGGTTTGAATACTATTGGATACATTTTGGGATTATAAGTACACAACACAACAACATATATAACAAATATCTTGTCATTTTAATACAGAATTCTTACACTTCGGCCAAATCACAACATAAATATAGTCTCAACAAAATAAGACCGAGCCGTCAAACGGAGTTGCAGACTCCTCATAAAGGTTTTATGTTAACCAGCTGAGACGTATTTCTTCTTGACTCTTGGACAGCAACATTTTTCCCATTTCATAAAAGCTGTAATTTTCCTCGTTACAATGACTCACCTAATCAGAAACCCTACTTATTGCCGACTGTCTTGTTGTTGTGAATGATTGTGGCTCTCCGTCGTCAGTTAATCTCTTTGTTTTCATGTCTGCTGTGTATTTTTGTTTTTTTGTGTATTTTTGTAGTTTTTTTTACATCCTTGAAGTGGAACAATTGTGGAAGTAAACATAATCATTTTCCCTTTTCATCCTTCTCCTAAGCAAGTCCAGTAAATAAGCTGCGCTGGACCGCTGTGTCAGAAAACAGCAAGTAGGATCAAACGTTTGTGCTGGAATAAGTAGGTGGTTCTGTTCCAGCCGGGCCTCCAGTGAATGTTTTAATCTCAGACAACAGAATTTATAGGCCCGTTTCAGCCCATTTCAGCCCATTTCAGGGCTTGAATGTATATATATGTGTGTGTGTCTGTATGTATGTATATGCATTCCCAAGGTGAGTCATACTTCATTTGATAGAAAGCCATAAATATGAGTAAAAAAACAAAACAATTATGAGATAAAAGTCATAATTCTGGGATAAATGTTGGCTTTTTATCTCAAAATTAAAAGCTTTTATCCAATAATTATGACTTTTATATGATCATTTCGACATTTTTCTTACAAGTATGACTTTTTCAAATGTCTTAATTTAGACGTTTTATGTCAGAAATGACTTTTAATCCCATAATTTAGATTTTTATCTCATAATTATGGCACTTAATCTAATAATAAAGGTTTTTTTATCGGGATATTCATTCTTAAATCTTATTATTGTGATTTTTATCTCATAATCTTTTACCTTTTTTCTAAAAACGATGCTTTGTAATGTAATAATTACGACTTACATCAGATAACGACTTTTTAAAATCTCATTATTTGGATTTTTATCTACTAATTCCAAACTTTTATCTTCTAATTTCGCCTTGTTATCTCTTATTTATGACTTTATTCAATAATAATGACTTAATATGGGAATATTTTTGTTCATCAAGCTCAGATTTCATCTTATTTCTTTACTCAACCAGCAGAATTCGGGCTTCCTTAAAACTGTGACGCTTTTGCAAATGCAGCAATCAGAAACACCGAGACTCAGTGAAAGTAAAAAGAGCGACTGATGGTTATAAAACAGTCGAGCTGCTGCACAGCCGGGAAGCATCTAAGGCTGCTTAAGTGAGTGCAGATGACTCAATTGGGCCGGAGTTCAGTGTGGCAAGTCCTGCGCAACTAGATGTATGACAGATGGGGTCCTCCGGGCTGCAGAGCACAATGACAGTCAGTCAATAAAGGACCAGCAGGGAAATTACAGTGGGGGTACTGCTCAGGTCACCGAGGTCCATTACCATTACCTTAACAAATGCCCACCAGCGGCTCATCTTTCTCCCTGACCCAGTGAAAGCCCCCTTCCCTCCTCCGTATGCTTCTCTACACACTGATGCACGCAGATACGCACATTCATACTCCACAGATACAGATAAAAAAAAAAAAAATCCGCCTCTCTGTGTTCCTATGAATCGCCGTTTCCCCGGGATGGATTGAGTCCACGTGGCGATAAGGGCTGTGATTATTCATTTGTGTCAGAGATCTAGTGCCTGGAGATAAGATGGGCCCTCGGCAACAATGGAGGGCCTCAGAGAGGGTAGATAATCGAGCCGCTGACCCCTGTAGGATGCTAGACTCAACCACTCGCCTGCCTTCGCTCTGCTTTCTTTCAGCGGGGCCGGGCTTATCTTCTGGGAGTAGCACAGCGCTGCGTGCCTATCTAACTGTACCAGCTTGGCAGCGTTCCTGCGCGCCGATGTCAGTCCCCAAGGTAACAAAAGCCTCTGCACAGCTTAGTTTGTGTGGAGAAGGCGCGCGGGGGGGAAGCGGGGAGCGCAGTGGGAGGATGGAGGAGATAATCTGGCACACGGCTCCTTGTTTAAGGCCTGTGGATCTGGAAATGAGACGGAGCAAACACGACTGCAGAATGATCTCATTTTCTCTCCAAGTTGTGTCTCTCGCAGGCGAGAGAAAAATATTTGTATGTCCCGGGGTGGAAATGAACCTCACATACAGATTGCAATATCTTTGCAGCTTACGGACGGATTGGCATTGAATTTGGTGCAGATGTTCGTTGTCCCCACAGGATACATCCCAACGTCTCTGGGGATCTTCTTTTGTTTTCCTGTAGCGCCACCAGCTGGTTGCGTTTGCCGATTTTAATTAAATGTCTCCACAGCTATCCGATTGATTGGCATTAAAACCTGTAGCACACAACAACTTTGGCTGTTTTTTTTTTTTTGTCGTATCCAGATTGAATTCGGGTTGATTTTATGAAGTCTGGACAAGAAATGCAACTTAAATCTGATTTCCACAGATGCATCTCGGCTCGGATGCTCACATTGGATTTTGTCGTGACGCTTGCAATGTGACAAAGTTCAGTGAGGGGGAGGCGCAAGACAACACAGACGACAACAGCCCGTGGACAGTCCGGCTAAAATAAACCGTCTGCTCCGCTACTTGACAGCGTTATTGTTCGGAGGGGCAGATGATGGATCTATATTTCTCATGCTTTTTTTTTTCTTTTTTGGAAAGCAGCGTCACCAGACATACCGACACCTACGTTGTTACCACAGCAACCCATGCTGATAGGTTGATGATGTCTGGATTAAAAAAAATATTAAAAAATCTGATTATCTACAAATAACAGTGCAGACGCTTGTTCTTTCAGATCTGAGAGGAACTCTCATTTATCACCAACTTCAGGTCGTAATCAGGACGAATATGTTGGTTTTAAACCAAACGCCCACTAATTATTTCTTTTCTTAATAATTAAAGAGATGAAGTGAGATGATATAGAGCCGTTGTATGTATTAGACAGGATTCTAGGATGCTGGAGTAGATGAGGTGGACACAAACGATTCAGACGGAAGGCGGGAAAATCAACGGATGAAGTTTTATTCAGGAACGAGGCAACACAAGGAACATGACGGCAGGATCTGTGAAACAACATCAGATGACTTGACAGAGACTGGACTTAAATGCAAACTACATTAACGAGGGGATGAGGTGCAGGTGGAGTGGAGGCGGAGAAACCCAGTCGAGGGCAATGAGCGGAAGAACACCAGCAACATGGAGGGAGCAGTTAGATGGGAACACAGTGGGAACAGATCTCAGCTAATGAAGGAGATGCAGTGCAGGTGTGGAGGGGAACTTCCCATTAGCCTCCACTGTACTTTGTATTTAAAGCTTATTAGCAAATACTAGCATGGTAACGCACCAAAATAAGATGAACATGATAAACAATGTATATGCTTATCGTCGGCTAGCATTAGCATTCAGATAAAAGCTCTGTGGTGCCGCTAGGTCGTCTTCAGCCTCTTCATCTCCGTCTCGCTGCTTGATTAACGAGCAGCTTATTGACTGTCAGTTCATTTTCTTGTCACTTGACCAATCAGTTAACTAACGAATCATTTAAGCGAGCGATCAGCGTTAATGACAGGAGATCCTTATATATCCTTGAGATGCCAGAGCTTGCGAATATTTGCCATCTGTGCTTTAAAGCTGCTTCAGGCTGTTTTAAACTCATCAGGTCCGCGCTGGATGACGTAATTCGCAACTTGAATACTTTCAGTTTACGTCTCAGGCACAAAATATATCATGTGTAAACAGCTCAAACTCTATTAAACTTGTATAGAAGGAACTCACATGAATGCAAAGAGACACCAAATGATAAAAAAAAAAAGTTAAATAATCGACTTCAGCGAGTCGTTGATTTCATCCTCTCTGAGTCTGGAGTGTGACAACACTGCTGAGGGGTGAGTGAACGCGATGGCTGGCTGATTTTAGTAACATTAATACAAATCTAACCACCTGGAGGCTGCGAATCAGTCAGAGAATCTCCTGAAGCACCACAGCTGAGTGGCGTAATCACAAACTTCAGAAACAATTCCCAGCCAGGATAAAAAAAAAAACAACTTTCATGTGATTATTATGTATGAAACGGTCACACTGAACTACATGGAAGACGCCACCGAGGCGACGCTCCCCGCAGTACATCTTACAGATGACATATTCAGCATACAGATAGCTTCATTAGCTCTGATTTATGTCAGTGCGGCTGGAAAAACGTTGGCGAAAGCTAATGATCTCGTGTGGCGACGAGGACGGGGGGGGAAGCGAAAGTGAAAGTTGGATTCTGTGGTGAGAAAAAATTTTTTAAAAAAAAGGAACAAAAAACCCCACACGTGGGATTCACATAGTATTTACAGGCAGGGTCGGTCTCGTGTTGGAAGGAGGGTGGACGCAGCTGGGAGCAGAATTTTCCGCATGCAGCATACAAAATACCATCTGTAGCACTTCAGGCACCTTTGGGGGCTTCCTGTGCTCGAGCTACATGCCAGGTACGTAATAATAAACCGCCTGGATGACACCGGTGCTCATTTATGCAATCCGTGTTCGAGCCTTCTGTGCCTTTTTTTTTTTGTTGTTCTAATCCTCCTGCATTTGCCGCAACAAGAGTAGATATCACCCCCGTCGCCGTGACCCACCCAAATACATCTGTGACCCCTGTTATACAATAACCACTTGGTGATTTTGTTCAACAAACGCAAATGTCAAGATCAGCTCGCAGCGACCCAGCCGAGGGCCGCGCACGCCTTTCACAGTAAAGACCGCATGCATGCTAAATCAGGTGAGAGTATCAGCGAACACCGAGGCAACATCATCTCAAGAACCGGCCCCGGGGGCCCCGTGTTCTGGTCAATTGGAGAATTAGGAGTGTCAGACGGTCGTTCTGCTCCGCTTATTTATTCATAAGGCTCTGTGGGGCCCGTGGGTCTGGACTATGAGGCTGCAGGCGATGTCTGTTGTTGAATTTTACATCTCCTTCACTCATTTATCCTGCAGAGAACAAGTCGTTTTCGCTCCGACTGCAGGTGCGGAAGGTCGTTCTCTGAGGTCGCGCTCTTCACCGAGAGCCTCTCAGCTCTGAAACGACCCTGGTGCTGCTCTCTCCACCGAGCCGGGCCTCTTCACCTTCGCTCCATCATTTGGTACTTTGAGCTCAAACCAGCCATTTAACACCATCACTGCTCTGGAGCTCTGGAGATGCACAGAGGGCCGGAGCTCAGTGTGACCGGCTGGTTTATGGCTAATTAATTACGTCTCTCACACCGGCTTCAGCTTGAAAATACGGGCACGTCATTTCAAAATAAAAGCACGGCTCAAATTGCTCCAAAATGTAACAGATGTCGTAAAAAATTGCATAGTCATTTGAGCCAACAAGCTAATGCTAAAAATAGCTAACTAACACTTCTATTTATTGATGTATTCGGTTATAATTTTGATTTAGTGATAACATTTTACTGTATTTTGGCAATTTTGGGCTCAATTCTAACTAGAGTCTGACATTTCTTTTATAGAAACCAAATCTAAATCAGTATAAAAGGTATAGCGTTCATGTAAATGGCGCACATGATGAGTTAAGTTGAATAAAGTTGGAGGAAAGTCTTTAAACATAAAAGCAATAAAAGCTTTAATGGATGTCTGGCCTGAAGCACCAGCCGGCCTCGCATGCATCCTTGAGTTTCTCTGATACGTTACTTAAAACTTTTATCTCGAACAAGATAAGGTACCCAAGAGTTTTAGCATCCCCGCAAACTATTTCTGGTACGTTCCCAGAAGGAACGAAGCCACATCGCTCTATAATTCAAGACCTCACTTAAAAAAAAGTGACACTCGCACACAAACTTTCTCTGATCGCCAGCTGGAGAGGACAGAAGACGGAGATGGGTGAACTCTCACATATACCGAATGTGTCTGAACTTACAATAATATCTGTGCGGCGCATAAACAGTCTGAGAATGTTAGATTACATCGTTTTTAAAACCACTTTAGCACCGCGACTCTGGGAATACCACAACAATTTCTGTCCAGATAAAATATCTCTTGATTTTTTTTGTGTGTGTCTGTTCTTGAATTTTAAACAAGGTTTTGATAAAAAAAAACAATCCACCCTTCCAGTAAAGTTATTTGAGCCTTTAAAGAGATTTCTTTGTAATAAGTGCGCGTATCATGAAACAGAAATTTGACTCTACATTTTTGAGGCAATTATTGAAAGTCTGCTAAATCTCCCTCAAGTTGAAGCTTTTAGGACTCAATAATTGTGAAAGGTGACTTGAAAAGTGGCAGATTTCTCCTGTGAAACCGTTAAAACTATCAATCCGTGCAGCGGATGATGAAATAACTGAAGCTTGGAGAGTCTTGGAGCTTCACCACACTGTCAGTCTGCCTGTGACAAAGCATCCGTCGACTTCCCCTCTGTCACAAACCATTTTCATTATTGGACATGTGACACCGGCTAATGCACCTCTCCCTGCTCAGCCGACTCCTGCCGAAAAACTTCTGACGGCTTTATTCATCAGCGCCTATTATACGCTGGATTTAAATTGGACACTGATATGCTCATCAGTCACTTTCCATCAGCCCTGACACGTCGTCTCTGACATCCCGGAGCAGCCGGCGCCCGTCCGTGCGCGTCTTGCCGCGCGTTTCAGACGAGATGCCGGCGAGGTGCAGCCCCCGTTGTCCTGACTACGAGCGTGACACACTCCCCTGCGCTCACCGTTGGCACCGGCTCTCCATCTGCAATCTGCATCACGCTCTCTAATGAGTCAACACACTTCACACCCAATACGAGCTGCATTTAATGACGCCGGCCTCCCACACACATGTCAACACACACACACACACATGTTCTGCTGCCTGAAGTGCGGCTTTACACACATCTGTGCGTGAAAACATACATCCCAGACTCGCAGGCGTACATGATGCAGTGTGGCAGCTTCAAGCTAATCATTGCTTTCATTATCAATTAATCTATTTGTTGTTTCACAGTAATTGATTAATCTATTCACATGCATTAACTGATGTTTTTGCTGGCTGTAAGAACAACACAGATATATTGTGACATGTCACGGCAATTGGATTGTAGCTCCTTCAAATTATGCCACATTGTTGTTTGATTAATTGTTATTCTTTCGTTTCAGCTTTGGAGAAAAATTGCAGATTTTCGATTAAAGGCGAGATAGAGAGTCATGCTAATCCAGCTGCATTTAAAGCCACGACATGTGCGAATTTAGGTGGAAAACATTCAGAAATGGTGAACAGGATGTGAAGAAATAACAGTTTTGACATTACAGCACGCTCAGCATGCTAACCAGCTAGCCGTGGCCCCTCTTGCTCAAAATATCCTGAGCTAGCAGTGTAAACACTTCTCAGGAGCTTTGAGCTCCAAGTTCAGACTGCTAGCTTCACGGCTAACAGAGCTAACTAGCTAACGGCAGTTAAAGTTGCCAGCATTTAGCGGTTGCTCTGGTTTGCTGCCCCCATTGTTGTCAAAAATATCGAAGACAAAGAACATCAGCATTGTTATATTTGTCTAAAAAAGACGAGGAGAGGTGGACTCTGTGTTTACATCATTGATGCTTGATGCTCAAACGCAGTCAGTGTTAACCTGATAGAACTTTAAATGTGAAGATGCTAACCATATTACCATCTCCATCTTGTCTTATACAGTAACTGTATATATGTTACTTGCTAGTGTAGAATAAAGGAGTTACAAACTTTCGTTCTGTTGTATAATGACAAATAAATCACCTTGTTAGCAAATGATGACACACCCAACAGTCCAATGTCTCAGCCCAGAATAGACCCCGTTAACCTGTGGTGCATATTTGTAGCTTATTTTTTCTTTAACACGGCGAGATAGCGTGCTTTTGGACATAGACTTTGATGGATAAAATCTTGAATATTTAGTGAATGAGGGTAACTTCATGTGGATGCAAAAAAAAATCCGGATGTAGCAGATTTAATTGTGTTTTTTGACGAGTCCCACTCTAGTTTTTTGATTTTATTTTGGGAGTTATTGTTTGTAACTCCCAAGATATCTGGCAGCGAGCATGAATATGGCACCAAACAGCTGCGAAAAGCAAACCCAATTAGAACAGAGAGAGGGAAGAAAAACAGTCCAACATAAGTACAACAATATTGACAACAGCTGTGGGAAAAAGTGAAATACGTCCAGAGTGACGTCTAAGAAATGCTTATTTTGCACCGACAACTGTCCAACATGTAAACCGCAAAAAGGAAATTCTCACATTTGCTTCAGGAACAACAACATATCCACACTTTTTCATCTTCTGTCTACGACTTCAGCTAAAAGGGCAAACCTGAGGTGGGTTGAGTTACGATCCCTGGACTCCCTCGAGCTCTACGAGGCCCAATTTGTTGATTTAGGTGATGAGACTGCAGTATCCTAACATAAAAACCTTCCTCGCTCCCTTGCTATGCTTCTGACATTTATACAGTGCTAAATAGCCATAACTGTCACCCGTCTCTTTAAACCCTCCAGCGGGCTGATTGCTGGGATTTTGTGGGGGGAGTCGGACATATTTTGATTGGCTGAGACCTCTCGTGGTGAGCGGGAAAATAAGCTCTCCCTCGTGGCTGTCCCTCTAGCAGTTAGTGTTTACTGCCGTGTTTATTTCTCTTGGCTGCTGAGCTCCGAGCAATGAGCCCGCAAGGTGCACTTCAGGCCGGGACGCCGTCCAGCCAATTCAGGCTCTCAGATTCCCAGATAGTCTTAGTCCGTCTTCTCTTGCGTCTTGTTTTACAGAGTGTGACCCAATGGGCGTTATATAGGCACTTGTGTAAGAAGACAAGGAGGTATAGTGTGACTATTTCTTCCAGACACAGTTGAACAAACCGCTTCCTACAGATCACAACAGATCAATATAGGTTCAAGTTAGAGAGTCGCTTAGAGCAGCCAGAGCAGCTCCGTATACGATGACTTAAAGATGAAGTTTGTCACTTTTAACATTTGCATTTAAGGAGATAGGTATTGAGACATAAGCAGCAGCAGTGTTTTAGTAAAGAAAGGCCATCCTTGGTTGCAGTTCATTGCATATGACAGCCCGAGGACCATATTTTGTGGCAGGTTTGAGTTTTAGATATTCTGACATGTTCTTTGAGGCAGCGTTGCCCCCGAGGCAGCCCCCTGGCCTGGTGGATGTAAATCTTTAAGTTATACCTCACTGAAAAATCTACGTTTTGAATGGCAGAAACTCGACTGAAGAGACGTCTAAGAAAAGTTTGCTGCCGACGTTTTTCCTCTGAGGACGGCAGCCGCAGTCGGCTTGGATTCACTGCAGCTACAGGCGGAGAAAAGTACTGAAACGTCGAAATGTTCTCTGTACCTGCTCTCGTCTGTATGTACAGCATGTTTTAAAAATAGCAGGCCTGTATTTCCTTTTGTTCGAGAAGAGCATGGTTAGCTGTGTACCTTGTGTGCAGGCAGAAACATACTGTATATATCGAGTCATATTGTAGAACATATTATAGACAATTCTGGGGAAAGACTGACACTTGATTAGGGAGATCTGGGCTGAAAATTGGAAATGAGACTCAACGGGCAACTATCGTCCTCCAGTATCGCCCTTCCCACCTTTAAAGAGTTCTTCTTGCAGTGAAACTGGGTCAGTGGATCCATCTAATCGGCTCTATCTCTTTTGATTCCTCAACACCATTTTTGGACTGTTTTCATGGCTCCGGCAAAGAAATACGACAATCCTATCTGACTGGTTTGGTTGTTTCGTCCAACCGTGGAAACAACATGTTGTAACTCATCCAGATTACATGTTTATGAGCTGACTGTCAGGAGAGGAGATGGTGGCAATGTGACGGCAAGACAGGATGACACCAGCTTTTAAATATTTGTAAGCATGAAACCGCAGGACAGTTTTAGACGTTGTGAGAAAATAAAGTGTTAGGTTTCCTGAGAGACGGACAGGTAAAAGCAGCACACATCGACTAGGTGGGCAAACACGAGGATTAAACCTACAAAATAAGACAGGAAACAACTAAACTGAAATCCAGAACAATGACGACGAGTCCAGGTATTTTAAGCCCAAACATCTTTTCCTGAACTGAACCAAGTGGTTTTGTGCCTAAAGCTTGTGTGATTAGTTTGTTTCAACAGAAATGTTCACTGCCAACATTTATTCCGCCGATTGGTTCTGAGCAGCAGATGTGGAGACGTGGGCGATGATTCAGAGGTCTGTAACCAGGCTGCGGAGGGTTTAACTCCACCAATAAGCTTGTTTCTACCTGGAGAGCCGCTCTGCCTCCGAGACGTCTCCCTGTAAATTCGTCTCAGCCGTGTCAGTCGTGTACCTGAGGTAAACATTTGCTCTCCGTGCTCATTACCACTTCATTCTCCCCCCTTTGTATCCTCAGCATCCTCTACCTCGCCGACCACCTGCGGCTCCCTGCTTTTTCCACCATCCTCCTCCCCCCTCGCCTCCCTTTCTCCTCCCTGGCTCCCAGAGGAGTGTGCTCACTGTGCGCCGCCATCCATCAGGCTTGTCATCGGTCGCTCCGGGGCGGTTGGCGAGGACTGCGTGGGACTCGGCTCATTTCCCTGCTCTGATTATCCCGGGCTGCTCGGCGGGAACGAGCCCCTGCCACTCGGGCCTTCGCCACCCCCTCTTCCACCTCCTCCTATTCTCACTTCTTCTCTGTCGTCCTCTATCTGTTCCCCCTTCAATCAGGGCAATTATTGCACTCCCCCCCCACGATCCCTCCAGATCCCTCCACTTCCTGTTCTCCTACACAATATAGATCAGCGATTATGACGTCTGCCTATGCGTGAACGCGTGCATGCACAGAGACTCTCAGACTGTCCCCTCAGGCTTCGGGAAAAGCCGGGGATTCACAAGGAGAGGAGAGGAAATGTTCATTTCGGGAGCGTTGTCTGGCAGCATGGGATTCCCTCACTGTTTAACAGCTATCGCCATTTCATCATGGAAGCCATTAAAAGACTCTCCTGGTGGAGTCTGACAGTTAAATAAGTGTGGCGGCCAGGTCCTGCTGTGTGCAGCGGTGAAAAACATACGCCGTTTTTTTTATTTATGTGAGAGTGAAGGCGTCGCGGAGGGAAGGTTCCTTTGATAGAAAATCCTCCAGTTAATATTCATCAGGAGAGGTTCAGTATTCTCTCTTTAGTCTCATGTTGAGGGCGTGCGAGTGTTTAACGCTTCCTGATTTACTTACAGCGTGTTAGCTCGATGGTGTTTCCTCCTAAGATGGTCGTATCGGCTTCCCTCCTCAGATGTTTTAAGTTTGCTAGATTCAGGTGAGTAATGACTGTTTAGTGCGCTCCCTGTGGGAAGAATTCCTACATAAAATCACCTAAAATATGTACTAGAAAAGAGTTGTGAAGTTTTGGAGGTATCAGCTGTAGAGATGTCTGCCTACTTCAGAATATAATGGAGCAAACGGCGCTTGGCTTGTGAAAATGTGCATGTGAATATCTCAACAGCCATGACTGATTTCCAGACATCACGACCCGGTTACCTCGATATAATCCTCACACCTTGTTGTGAGCAGTTTCATTAAGGAACTATTGTCTTTCTGTATCACTGTGCAGGAGGAAGCGTGCGTCTACTCTTGGATAAAAGGATGGATTAATACCGTCCTCCAGCGCTAGTTGGCTTAATTAGCTAGCTCTAGATGTAAACGTCCTTCTGCGTAGTGATACATAAAGAAAGTAGTTCCTACATGACTTCTAGAGAAGGCAGACATCTCTGAGGCGGATATCTCCAGAACTCACGTCAACCAACCTAGAAGGCATTATAGCAACACAGGTGAAAGGAAAAGTGTATTTTTGATGAACTTTGATATTTTCCAGATTGCAACTTTACTGTTTTGGTTCATTTTCACAGCTCTCATCACATCGTGCATCCGTCTAAAAGAATGCTTTGAAAAACACAAAGACAAAATCTGCAAAGCACAGGTGAACACTGCAGTGTTTAGCCACTAAAGAGCCAGATATCCTCAGAGGAGCTGGTGGTGACCAAAGCAGAGCGCAAAAAGAAAAAGAAAGTTGGTTGCTTTGTGTATCGTGGAACATCAGTACAGATCTTTTTCTTTATAAGGCCGTGTGACATGAACTGCCTCCTCATCCTTATCTGCCTCCTCAGACTACGAGCAGCTGCAACCTTCGGTCATGTGGACAAATGATGTAGTCATTCCTGCAAATCAGTTTCTGCACCTTTATCGTGCAGACACCTTAAACTTGATATCTGAAAGACTTGGTGGTTGGTTTTAACTTCTGGGTTTGAGTTTCTCATCATGATCATTTAAAACTGAATTCCTTTAGGTTTTCTAAAAATAAGCAATCAGCAGAAGATGACTCCAGCTCTTTTTTTTCTTATTTTGTGAAGAAGTTTAAATGTGGAGGATCTTCTCTCTCTCTCACACACATTTTTTATTCCGCTGTGGCAGAATTTCTGCTGCTTCTTCCAGTTCCTTATCGTCTCTGTCACATCCACTTTCCCACACAGTCCTGACGTCACCGTATCTGACCAATGATCTCTCTGCCCACATTCCTCCGGTATATCGCTCTCCAAATATCACTGCAATTACACTCCCCCATCAGCACCATGACCGGCGAGAGTTCCCATCAATCACCTGCCGCCTTTACTCCACCGACTCCGAGAGCATCCGGACTCCAGGGGATCCGCTCCTATCTGCTGCGCTCAACATGTAATTAAGATTCACATCCATGGAGTTTAACCGCTTCGCTTCCTATTTGGAGCAGACATTTAAGACTGAAAAATTAAACTATGAAGCTTTCTGCGCTGTAAACAGAACCAAGCTGCATCTCGAGTGTTTCACATTGCCCTGACAGCCTCGCCAGCCCCCCGGAGGCTTTTCCAAAACGGCGCCTCACACAGCGTACAAGGAAGTTCATTTGGCGCCGCCGCTCTCGGGCATTAGCTGGCCTACTTTAAATCCAGCCTGCGTAACCAACAGGCTGAACTCGCCTGGCCCTCCTTCACCTCCCATCCCCGCTCGCCACCATATCTCCAGCGCCCAGACGTCGTTGGGAAGGGTCCACCGAGGAGGGCCGCGTCGTCTAAAGCATGTCCTCGGCAGTCCACTGGTCCGTTTACACTCCGCTGGAGTCATGAACCCATCTGTGGCTCCGTCGGCAGCCCGCCGAACACACACATGGGGTACTTCAGGCGACAGTGGTCATTTGGGGCACTTGGATGGCGGTGGCTCGTCTATGGCCCAAATAGGCATTGAGAGGAATCACGCATCAGTGCATTTAATTACCGTCTGCGAGCTGATCTTCAGCTGTAAAACAGACATAGAGTAGATTACCTAACCTCATAATCATGCAGGAAAAATGGTTCGAAAGAGGGCACAGACCTCAAGTTATATTTGCAATGTGCTGTACGTCTTGTATTCTTATCCTCCATGTTGCTCGAACACATTTTTTCCCCTTCCTGACCACATTTGCTCCCCACGTCCAGGCCAAGCAGTCATAGAAAATACGAGAAAAGCCATATTTTTGTGGACACGTAAAAACAACACTGAGGGAATGTTGATGTTGATCATTTGGGCGCTAAACTGGACGTCAGTGTGCTTCAACAGAAGTACCATCAGATGGTCAGACAGCATCTGACCCTCCAAATTGTTCCAAGGTCAGAATTTGGGGAGTCTGGATCCAGCAACTTCTGTAACCTTCCAAGTTGAACAGTCATGTCCTTTTTGCACTGGTGTGCAGATTTACAGTCATATTTATTTTTGCATCCTTTGGCAGCTATAAGAAAAGGTCAAGGTAAGGTGGGATGTATCAATACACAGAGCGTACTTTAACAGGTTGATGTTTTTCTGAGTTTTCTGCATGAATGCTGGGAAAATACGACAGTTGCGTACGGCTGTTGATGGTCTGACGAGTCTTTCTTTATTTTAAAACAATCCTCTACTCGTTTTACACAATTTGAGGCGAAGATCCTGCGTCTGTGCTATTCAAGACGATTAATAAACTCTGATATATTTGTGAATTTGACTACGAGGCTCCAGGGTGCAAATCTGCTACTGCGACTAAACATTTTTCATAATATGCTCAGAAATTAAATTAAAATGTATTATTGGGAGCACCGGGGGCAACCAGTGTGAAAAGTTAGTGAGCCCAGAAAAGTTTGTTTAAATGAACAATAACAGAGTTTTCTACTGTAGGAAAATGAGATATATTCTTCACAGTGATGTATCAAAAGAACCTGTTTGGTTCTCGGTACCGACTCTCAGGAAACGCTCAAAAAACTTCACACAATACCCAGACTTTTTTCAAAAGAGAGAGGTGATACCTTCTATTTAATAATTGATTTATATTCCGACTCTCGCCAACACTCCCTGAGTATAAAATCAAAAGAAAAAGTTTGCGAGCGACTCTCAAGAGTCTGTAGCTGCGGGTTCTTTCTCATGGAAAGCAGGAGCCAGGTGAGGTGCAGGTTGGGGGGGCATCTCATTACTATGCCTCTTGATGCCTCCCTCCTGCAGGTTTAATGGGCACGTCCGACTGGGAGGACACGGTGGTGCCGACCCAAACCACACCGACGGGATCATTTTTTCCATCAGGCGTCGGGTCTGCCTCGAGGAGAAGGTGAAACAGAAAGGCTCTCAGGTGCTTTTTAGGTGTTTAGTTTGCTGCCAGAACCCCAACGTGGGAGTCTGTTGAAGAAATGGATGTGTTACTTCTCGAACTTCAAGATATGTTATTGCGCTGTGTTACACAACTGCATTATTTGCTGACTGACGAATGTGAGTGAGAGCAAGAAGAAATGTGCGGAAAGCCAAGGCTGCTGTGTCACAACACAATGCTGGGAATGCAAGAAAACAGCAGGCGCATAGCAACGGCAGCTCCGTCTGCGGCGCCGACATGTGGGTTTGATGAGGGTGACGAGGTGGGTGTGTGACAGTCGCCGCTACTCAACACTGTGATTGTTTCCAAAAACCTTCTGCGGAGGCCCGTGGCACCGTCAGAAAAAAAACCGCTGAAGTGTGTTTCTCCCTCTCCCAGCGTCCAGCTGCCGTGTGCAGGAAATTACGTTTTATTATTATTTGTTTTATGAGATGTTACGTCTGCAGCTGCGGTTGCTGGGGGTGAAATGTGTGGATGGACAAAGGTGAATTTAAAAGAGACGAATGGTGCTGAAGAAAACAAATATAACAGAACAGGAAGCGATGGCTGCATGATGGTTATCTATCCCGACTGAAGGTCTGACATCATCACCCTGAATCTATAAAACCCAAAGGTTAGGTACACAAATCATAAGACTGGATGAGATACAAGCAAACAACCTCTGGTGATACTCTAGTGTTGTTTCCTCTTGTGAAAGAGCTGCAGCTGAATCTATTTTAGAAAAATGAATTTTTATGTGAAACATGATCCTCTCAGTGACGAATTAAGAGAGAATTATCACCAGATTCTGCTGTTTCTCTCAGCTATGCAGAGTTTGTCAGCTCATCACCTCCACCGCAGAGGTTATGTTTTCAATCATGTCCTTTTTTGTTGGTTTGTAGGCAGGATTACACAAAAACTACTACATAGATTTCCATGAAACTTAGAGAGAGGATGGTTCTCAGCCCAGAATAGAGCCCACTAACTTTTGGAGCAGATCCAGGAATCATTTTCTTACTTTCTTTAACTTGTGACAAAAAACAAGTGCTTCCCCAAAAGTGCTGACTCAAAAAATTATTTAAATGTTGATTGATTAAAATTTACATGAAACTTGTGTGGAGGATGGTTGTGGGTCCAGATAAACAGATATTTCATTAATCTTGATGAAAAAATCAGCCATGTTTTAGTGGCTGGTAGCTATGAGTGAGTGTAGTTTGACATAAATAAGGTGAGCTATTAGGCCTTGGCGTGGTATGCACTCTATTGAGTGCCATTCCAGTAGTTTTTGCTCTGTCATACTGCTCACAACAGCCTAGTTTGTGGGCAAACAAAGCTATAACAGGCCCTGAGAGTAGGAAGACACAATTAGCAACTAGCTGGTGAACACTGTGGAGCATTTAGCAGCTGAGGAGGCATACATTTCCCTCGGAGCTGGTGATTTTAGGTGGTGGAGACCAAAAACAGAGCAAAAAATCTGTGAAAATCAGTCGTACATTCACCACGTGACTCCAAATCAATGCTTTTGTTGCTTTATGTTTACTAGATGTGTAAAAAGGCAACTTACTGCTAACAAATGTGCCACAGAGCAGGACATAAAACTTAAATCAACACACACCCTACGACCGTAACTCAAAACTATAAAACCAGCAGGGTCGACCGAACAGGGGATGTTTTGCCTCCGCGTACCTCTTCCTGTCTTTCCTCATTTCTTTAAGCTGGTCCAATTATAAGCAGCTGGTTTGTTAGCCCCCCAAACTGACACTTAAAGATGCTGAAATGCACATGTTCACGCTGTCACACATGCTGCATAACTAGCCCTTCCCCATTAGACCGCTCCCAATTACTGCTCCCCGCAATGCTGACTCATGAGCGCCAGCTAACAGTTGCAGATCATCACACTCACGGTCACAAATTAGCTTGCTCGACAGGGAGGTTATTATTTTTTGAGACTGTCAATTTGTTCATTAGGTAGACGTTTTCCACCATCGGGCGTAATTATATCTGAGACTTAAGATTTTCAAAGAGGTACTCTGAGGAAACGATCCGAGAAGCAAATTAGAGATGTGGAGAGATGCCGTGTTTTCTACCTCCGGAGCAGATCTTCTGTAAGTACAATCTGGAGGCTATTTGCAAGAAGAGGAAACATATTGAATATCTAATTTAGTTTGATCTGAACCCATCTTTTCCCTTTACCATCGCTTATTGGATCACAGAAGAGCTTTATCCCACTTTGCAGCGGGGCGAAATGCAGGAAAACAATTCTGAACTCAAACTCATTTAAAACTACTGGCAGCGTCAAACCTTCAGCTCATCAGTTTGTCTTATCGACTGTGGGAGGAAACTGCAGCACCGAGAGAAAACCCACATAAGAACACGAGAACAACACGTCCCCGCAGCACATGCATGAACATATTCTCACTCATTAGCAGATATATACAAGAGTAAACATCAGCCCGGTAACCAGGACAACGTTAGCGTTTCTGCAAACCACTGATGTGTTCACATTTGTACATGTCACAGGCTGCGTACCGTATTTAAATCCATACAAAACGATTTATGACCTGACTTTCATATCAGAAGGTGGAGGGGTTGGAGGACAAGCCAGTGACCACAGTTCAAGTCTGTGTTTTAACATTTTTAAATTAAACCACTGGATATTTTTACCAAGTTCAAGCCAGATTTGTGGCGAGACCTTGGGACAGCTACAGAAATGTTTGTGGCGACAAAATCAGGTGCTTTTGACAAGAAGTTGGGACATCTTCAGCCGTCTGTGTCGACCAAAACAGGCAATTTTAAGCCAAAACATGATCGCTTGCTAACCCTAACTAAGCATTTTTTTGTTCCTTAACCTAACAAGACCACAAGCAGAGCGTTGCCGCAACATGACATTGACACAAACACATGTTAGGTTTCAACATGTCTGTAGTTGTTTAGTATACGACACAAAAATGTGACTCACTGGGGGTTTTACGTTGCATATAGAGGGTGTAACATTGTGTTTTTTCCTCTCTTGTAATTGTCGAAATTTGTCTGTGTCTCAATGTTTCATTCAGTCTTGTTTCCGTCTTATTTTGGTGCTTCGTGTCAGCTTGTTACAGTCAGCTGTTATCAAATGTTTGTGTATGTTTTTTCGATTGTGAAAACAATAAAGTGTTAATCATTAAAAAACAACAACATATCTGCCGTTTACAGCCTCTGGAGGTTTATAACCATGGTTTGTTTTCCTTCCTAGTGCCACCCCCTCATTCAAATGTGGCTCCCAAAAACGAGATGAAGACTCCAAATTTCCAAGCTTCTGTTTGGATATACAGAAGATTTTGTTTTTTTTAATCGAAATACTGGAAAAAATGTTTAATTTTAAACACATTTTAATATGATGATGGGTAATTAGAAACATTTGAGGGATAACTATACATATTAAGATTTTCCTGTGAGGTGAAGTGGGTAGATTGCCAAAGTCAAAAGGATACTTCAGGATCTTCTGGGGACCATACATTTCATGGCAATCCTGACAAAAGCTGTGAAGATATTTCAGCATGGGCTGACCAGCAGATCCTGTCTTAACCTTCACATTAACCAATTAATTAATGTAGAAATGCATCACTTCAAACCTCATGAACAATCTCACAAGAGCTTGGACGAGCGCTGAAGGTATTGTGAACGAGAACACGTACAGAAGAATGATCCCCGTAATTCCCCCGTAAATTGTACAGAAAGGAGAGAAAAGAGCATTGGTGTGGGATCAATACTCAATGTGAACTAATACCACGAGTTAAGGTTTTAAAATCTGTATCAGGAGCAGAAGCGCTGTGCCAGTGCATCCCTGCAGATGTTGCAGATCTGCTTCATTATCAACCTCAACCGCAGGGAGAATAAAACCAATAACAAGAAGTTACACTGAAGAGGTTTTCTAATCAGGATCTGTATTATCTGACATCGCTCTCACTGACCTCTGCAAGAGCGCAGCGAAATTCGGGAACTCCCTGAATGATAATGAAACCACGCAGCTGTCCGAGCCGCAAACATCCTCCTGCACAACCACAACACACATGACAGGCCGCAGCAGTGGACACCATGTGGCCGAGGGGTCACCAGGGATAATAAATCATGAGGTCTGTTGTCATCCCGTCCCGGTAGCTGTGATTCTGCGTGTTTATAATAATCACATGAAGTCACACCGACACTGAACAACATGATGTGAAGATCACATGGGTCTGAAACAACAGGTGACACATCTGAAGAGGAATCCTATGCGTCTGAGATCAAAAACGACAAACTTCAGAGGGAACAACAGACAGATTTGACTTCCTGTTTCAGCGACTGATCTCTGACAGATGTGAAGTAATTCTCCTGCAGGTTCACTGGATGTGTGTTCATCCATTTTGACTCTTATTAGCAGCAGTGGTGCAAGGTAACTAAGTATATTTAACAATGCACTACAATGAAATGCAAATTTCTTTACTTGAGACACTTGATACTGTTATTCTATCATTTCATAAGGAAATTCAAGCTCTGTATCAGGATAAACGTTACATACTTTCACTGCAGTTTATTTGAAATCAAAATATGTTTTTTTTACCCATCTACAGCCCTGATATTGTAGAAATGTATCCCTCTTTCACAATAAAAATAAAATGAAAATATAATCGAGTGAGGTATGAGGTCCTAAAGTGTGTTAATAAAGTTTATATTACGACAATCAGTACACAGTTAGAGCCCAGGGGGACAGGTTTCATATTAAGTCGCTAGTCAAGCGGGTGTAACTGGGGCTCCGTACTGAGTACTTGGTTTTAAAAAGGTTTGATAGAAAGCCTAAGACCGGACCTGACCCATAATACAGAATGTCACCACTGGCTGTTGCACAAGACTCCACCTGCAAGGGGAACGTAATGAGAGCCCACAAATGAGAGTGTAGCAGCACTACAGTCCATCAGGGCAACTGTGACACAGTGTGTTTTAATTTCTCACAACAACAATTAAAGTTTATCATCAAGATAATTAATAAAATAATACTTCCGCACAGTGAAACTGGAGAAAAGATGGTCAAACCCTAAACTGATTTCAAGTTTACCACAACATGTGCCTGTTAATGTTTCACAATAAAAGCCTTGTTGAAGGGTTTCTGTCCACTGCAACACGAAAGGGCTTTTAATTTGAAACAGAAACAGGAAGTGTTGAGTCACATGGCCCAAACAATGGACTGGACCTTCAGATTTGGACACCAACCCAATTCTACTTTATACTAAATGATGTTCATACTCCATCCGCTAATGGTTGACTTACTAATATTGTCAAAATCCCAACTTCTCGGGGCCACAGTTTCTGCTTTTCGGTTTCTTTTTGTTTTCAAGTCCAAAACCTATAAACATTCGACTTAAAGGTGTCTAATACAGAGAAAAGCTGCCAGACATCAACCTGCAGACACAATACACAACTAAAACCAATAAAAACAGACGACTCGCACATAAAACATAACCCTGCTATCTCAAACAAATGTTATTGCTTCAATTAATCCCAAACATTTCAAACATCCACAGAAGAACAGACAACTCTTCTCTGTTTGGGATCAAAAGCAGCGTTTGTTCTTGTGATCGGCCTTCAGGGGAGGAAACACGTCGGAGACACGAACCTTTCATCCGTCACCTTGAATGCACAAAGTGTGGTGAACCTTTGAGTGTGACAGAAGACAGAGAAGAAGCCCCAGCAGAACATTTCAGACGCTTGCTCGATTCTCCACGATTTTCATAAGAAAGGTGATCAGAGCTGATTTCTCACCGGAGAGGAGGAAACTTGTTTATTTCCCCTGGTGGACTCGTTTGGTGAATGCACATCAGGCTTGTTTGTGTATCTGAGTCTATACTTCAGTGATTAACAGTGTCAGCCGCAAAACGTCTGACAGAGCAGTATCTGTAAGGCGTAAAGGCTCACGCACAGATGAGCACACACAATAACAGCGACAACTCTCGGGACAGTCCAACAGCGGAGGCAGAAATTGGTCTACGAGCACATCTGGTCCCGCGGGCCTATTGTCATGCTAAGCAGCGCTCGTACACACAAATAAAACGATGACAAACGTAAAAGTTTCATAAGTCGAGCGGTGATGTGAGAGGACAGTGCATTTATTTCCCAGGCAGCAGAGCTACAGGGAGCATCATTTTTCTCCATCCATCACACAGTCAATTCTCCTCTGCATGTCATTTTCTCTGTCCGATCGCATTATTCGTCTCCTGTGTCACGTCTCTGACAGCTCGCTATCAACACTGGGATTATTTAGGGCGGGTCAGCTCGCTGTCTTGCCTCTGCACTGATGAAACTGTAAGAAACGCAGACTGCGGTCTCTATCTGTTCGGCAACGAGTGGGCTTTGAGGCTCCGGTTATCTATATATCTTTAATATTCATTACATCTGATTATTTATTATCCTTTATGGATATTTTTTATTCAATATGCTTGAATGCCTGAATGTCATTTTTATTTTTTTCCTATTTTATTATGTTTTTTAAATTTTATTCACTGGTGTTAATGTTATTTTACTTTCCTTTCTACGTTTTTATATGTATATATTGTATTCTATTTTTTTCATATTACAATGTCATTTCTATTTATTTTCTTACATTTCTATTGTTTTTATTATTAATTTTCTTACATTTTTATTGATGTTGAATGTTGAAATTATTTCTAATTCCTTTATAATTCATATTTTTATTTGTATTATTTTATTGTTTTAAGAACTTGTTTTTAATATGTATTGACTGTTGTTATCATCATTATTATTATTGTTAATATTGTTGTTGTTGTGTTACTATTTTTACGTTATATTTTAGTTATACAATGTATTATTTGTTCGATCAAATTTTTTTTTTTATTATTTGTTTGCTGGTATATGATGCATCACAGTTGTTATTACAGTTATTTTATTTTTTTTAATATTTTGTATTTATTTTTTAATTATTTATAGTTTTTTCATTCATACTTTTTTGGGGGGACTATTATATACTAATACTTTGACGTTTTATTTTAATATATTTCATTTATCTCATATTTAATGTATTATATTTCTAAATGTCAGTTTATCTTTGTCTCTCCCACCAAATTCACACCACAAGACAAGTATTTATCACCACATACTACAACATTTATAGCCTGATGTACTCTCCATTAATGGTCTTCCGTATGTGGGCTTTAAAAATAAATACATTCTGACATCCAATCCATCTCCCTGCAGGGAAATCCTCGGTTATCCGCCACATATCTCCTGTGTAGCGCCGGCTCACCTCTGGAATGAGCTTTCTAAACACATAAATACATCAACATTGTGCTGCACTAAAACACGGATGAGCCCAGAGAACTTATATTATGGCACTCTATCAGCCTCGCTCGCTTCCCCCATGAGGATGCAGGGATTCACCCGACAGAGGAGGCACTCAGACTGATAACAGCCAGAGAGCCGGCCGGGGGTACAGGTTGTGGTGGTGGGGGGGAGGTGGAGGGGAGGCGGGGGGGAGATGAAGGCATGATTGATGTTTCCTGGACAATTTCACAGCCCTCGACTTCCAGCAGAGAGGGAGAGAGAGCGCCGGGGAGAAGAAAAAAGACAACCGTGAACTGTGAACTTGAATAAATGATCCTGAGGGAAGTGATCCAGAGTCACAAGAACATGTGGAAGTGTCCGGTGACTTGACTGGAAATGAGGATTTAAATGGGTAACACTGGGAGTTCCCCAGTTTAATGAATAACATTTCCAGGTTCAGCTTCATCAGTCTGTCTCTTGAGGGTCTGTTTCAGCTCAGGTTACCATTTCTGACCTCGTGTTACACTTTCTTTCCTTTCTATTTTGTATCCGTTGGTCTCCATTCATTTCTGTACGGCGTGCATGGAGCCAGAAAATGGTGGATTACTGCCCACACTCCGGGTTCTGGAGAGAAGGAGTTCAATTATCTTGGGGTGTGAGGGTAAAATGGAGCGTGAGATCTACAGGCGTCAGCAGGACCGGGCTGTTGTTGGAGAGGGAGCCGAGCCAGAAGGCAAAGCCTCTGATATACCAGTCGAGCTACGATCCAACCCTCACCGACGGTCATGAGCTTTGGGTAGTGACCAAAAGAATCAGATCACGGACACAAGCAGCTGAAATGAGTTTCCTCTGAGGCGTGGCTGGACTCGGCTTTAGACATGAAGAGAAGGGCTGGAAGCCGCTGCTCCATCACAGCCAGAGGAGCCAGTTTAGGTGGTTTTGGGCATCTGCTCCAGATCCTCGGGGACGCCTTCCTTTGAAGGTTTTTCTGGGCATGTTTTTGCCTCCGATTTTTGACTGCAGGCTGCACTTTCACAAATAAAACAACAATTAGCAGACTTCTCCATTTTCCCTGAATCAGTTTTCACTAAAGATTTGTAAATGTTTTAATCCTTAATTATAATCCTTACAATCCACATGCTGGATTTTTTAAAATATACATATTTGTGTTACGGCTCACTTTGAGAGTCAAGTAACCACGGTTCCTACAGTGAAAACTTTACATACAGTAGCCAGTTATAACAGATTACAATCGATTGTAAACCTTTCCCTTTTCAGCTGTTCTTAAAAAACTTTTCATTGCAACTGCATAACGTGAGCTAGCAAAATCTTTCAGGTTGGAGCATTTACTTGTGCAGCGTTATTTTAGATCACACTACCTTGTTTGGCATGTGTAGTGTACCTCTGATTGGCTAGCATCCCGTTAAGTGATGCAAACTCTGTGCAACTCTCACTAAAGGTTGAACAGAGGTGAGATGTCTCACTCTGTAGCTTAAACAGAGCGTTCAGACAACACAATGTGAAAAGGGATGCTGCAGCACCGGAGAAAAATGATGTGTTTATTTTATCTAAGTATGTAAATCTATTCTACTAGGACCCCCAAATAAAAGTATGAACCTGAAAATTTGCATAATGTGACCTCATTAATATTTAGAGCAACTTAGTTAGATGTTTGCTCATGAGACAAGGTGGAAATGGGATGGAGAGAACGCTTTAAGCTGCTCCACTTTCTATTTTTACAAAATCATTTGGTGAAATGTGAAATGTGAAAGGGACCACGAACCCACAGAGGCGAGTCACCCGACCGTGTGGATCTCCTCAGCTGTAGGACCATTTAGCATCTTTCAGCTTTCAACTTTGACGTTCTGGTTCAGTCTCACCGCTGTCATCAACCTTCAGCAGCAGAAACAACCCCTTCTGATAGACCCACTGTACGCTACCTGCCTCACACCAACTGCAAACACATAGTTAGCAAACTAGCTGAACATAATGGGGCATTTAGCAGAGCCAGATATTTCCCTCAGGAGCTGGTGAAGATCAAAACAGAACAAAAAGGGAAGCGAATGCATTAATCAGACGCACAGAAACAAGACTCCGAATGAATACCAATGTGCCTCGCAGTCTGCTGCTCCTGTAAATGGCCGACTGTTTGCTAACGAGGTCTTTAAAGTTTGTTTACTTGACAACAAGTGCCCAAAAAGAAATCAATTAATGCAGCTTTATGTGAGCGTCTTTTCTAAATTTCTCATTTTCTAAGTTCCTGGCTCCTCCAGGAAAAAATCAACAGGTAGACTGATGCGTCGACTCACTGGACATCACGCCGTCCTTATTTGATTGTCCAATAATGACAGAGAGCTAACGGGGATGAAGAGAAGCAGACAAGATGGAGAAGATGACGATGTCTACCCTGCAAAAAAGGAGAATCACTTCTATTGCTAAATGTGCCTCAAATTCTCTCTCTTCCACCAACCGTGAGCTGAATTTCTTTGAGTTTCTAACTCTTGGTCGAAAACAAACAGATAGCAGACGCCGCCCTCGGCTCTGAGCCTCTGATTTTAAACTATTCTCTGACGCTAAATTGAAAGAAAGGATCTTTGATATTTTGTGTAGATTTGTATGCACGCTCACATCGACTCCGTCTGACTCATGCATTTAAACCGATTTCTTTTTCGCGGAGCAAAATGCAGGTCAGCCCGAGAGAGATGCTGCCACCCCCCTAATGATGCATTCATGGGCGCGATACGTGCCAAAAAGCAAACTGTATTTGGACGACAGTAGCAGGCAGCCCCTGGGGCATCAAGATGGATTGTGGGTACTGATGAGATTGAGCACAGAGTTGGGAGTGTGGGAAAAAAAGTGCTGCAGCGAAGCCCGAGGATTATCTACTTTTTCAATGTGCGGAAGCAGGGCCGGTATCATGGCGCTGCCTCGTGTAGGTGTGCATTAGCATAGGTGAGCGGGTTCTTGGCTGAATAAACTTGGCTTTGTGTGACACGCATGAATACCTACCTCTGCACTTTAATGGCGGCTGCACTCACAGGATTTTTTTTTTTTCTGTCCGTGTTATGAAAAGATGATGATGATTATGAGAGTGCTTTGTGGAAACCTGTCACTGCATCCAACAAAAGCAGAGCAGATACGGTAAGTTACACGAGCCGCCTTAGTTACACATGGGTGCAGCAGCGGCGGCAGCGAGGTGGGTGACAATGAAGCATTGTTCAGGACTCCTGCTCTTCTGTCTTTGTTAAGACGAGTTTAAAGGGGAAGTTCTCTGCCAGGAAAAACGGCGGATTGCTTCCATTGATCCGGGGCTGATCGTGTGAGCTGCTGCCCAAAACGAAGGAGCTCAAGCATATCAAGGTGTGGGGATAAAATGGAGCGTGAGATCTTCTGGTGTCAGCAGTATCGTTGGTGTTGAACCAGACTGTGTAGAGGGAAAGGCAAAGCGTTCGATTGACCAGTCAAACTAACGTTCCACCCCTCAGCGATGGTCATGAGCTTTGGGTAGCAGCCGGAATGAGATTCCCCTTTAAGTCGGTTGGGCTCCGACTTAGATACGGCTGCTCAGACATCCACAGGGAGCTGCTGGAGCTGCTGCTGCTTCCTGTTGAAGGGAGCCATGTTGAGGGAGTTTGGGCATCGGATCAATATGCATCCTCTTGGATACAGACCCTGGTGTGGACCCAGAACACACGAGAGAGATTATTTATCTGGACTATCCACCTTACTCCAAGCCCCCATGATGCATCGTGCAAACTATGGCTGCGACTTCCATTGCTTCAGGTCGCCTAACCGGAATATTTTCCATTCTAACAGGACGCTTCGTTGAGCAATTGGTAGAGCGGCTCACTAATTCTTGGGGATCAGTGTTAGTGAAATAAGTCGAGTGACTAAGCCAACTTGTCTAACGCCTCTAAAACCTCGAAAGTGCTGTCAGAGCATCAGTTATCAATTATGATAGTTTGCTAATCACCAATAATCAATTGAAGAGAATTTTTCAGGCATACAGATATCGACATATATCAATTTTAGAGACTTTTAAGAAATCTGAAAAAATTACGTAGTCATTCTAATGATAGCGTTCTATTTCAACTGTAATAATCCTTCACATTTTGTTGTTAAAGCCTCAATTTACCTTCGCAAATTTCCCAACTGCGCTCCAACGCGCTCTACTGAGTGCCATTCTAGTTCAAAGACGGCTGAAGGGTTATGTTTGAAGCTTAAAGATTAATTTGAATCCTGAGTATCCAGAGTAGATTTACATTTATAGCTCAGAGTTGAGCTGGAAGTATTGTACATGATCCGGCCATACTGTGCTTTAATTAGACCGATCGCATTAACCGTAATTGCACCTTTTCAAGCGACAATGGAAAGGTCTGCCTCGACTCGTGACTGAAAATGGGAGTAATCCATACTGACGCTGTACGTACGTCATTCCACTCGCTGTTACAGAGAGCGGGGATCGCTGAGAGCAGGAGGAGACGGAAAAACAAGAGGAAATGAGGAAGGAGAGGAGTACTCGTCAAGATGAATCAGAAGCTCAAGAGGGGAAAAAACACTTGCGGTCTTCCAAAAATATCCACGGCTAAGTCATCGCCCACAATGCAAAAAACAACAGAAATGTTGTTAAATTTGATTAGGGTTGATTTGAGGATCAGAAAAGAGATGAAATATTCATGCATCCATGCTGTTTTTACTGTGTATCACCAAACGCTTCCACAGGTGCAGCCAAACAAGCAGGCACAAGCGCCGGCGTGCGTTCAGACACCTGTTGTTTGCCGATCTGCACGTCGGCAGTGCGCTGTTTTTTTGTTTTTTTTCATGCATCAGTATTTGTGGGAACGAGCTGTGATGCAACCTGTCAACAGCCCGCTGTGCCTCGGCTTGTCCGTCACGCAGGCCGAGAGACTGCAAGATAACGGCAAAAAGCAGGTTCAACCAGCCGGGCGGCATAGCTGAGTAAAAATAATAAACCGCAGAGTGTTTAATCATCGCTTGTTATTACGTGATGACATGTTGAGCTACAGGTGCTCACGCTGTCCAAACAGAGTAACCCAGCTTGGCAACAAACACAAGGATCTGTGGGAAAATAACTGTTCCACATAATTAATAATTCCTCTCAATCGAAGGTTCAGTTTCACTTTCGACTTGAGTCCTGGGAGCTGATTTTTTTAGGGCCCAGTGGGGGTGGAGCGGCACTCACACGCTCCTGCTGTCTATTGATTTCATAATCCTCGTTCTCCCCCTCACGACTTCTCCTCCTTTCTTCAGTCACAGTGCAGAATGTTTGGACCCGATCGATAACGTGCCGAGATTATCCATTTATCACCTCCAGAGCTCCGTCCACACACGTCAGCGCATGACGTTGAGTGTTCAACACGTCAGGTTCTCTCGTGTCAGGTTTTTATACTATGCATTCACAAGAAGAAGAGTCATATAAGAGATAGATTAAAGCTTTCAAGTGTCTTTATGTTGACTTCAATTTTCTATTTCTCCCTTGTCACAATGCTGGGTTTATCCTGTGGTTAGGTTTAAGCACTAAAAAAAACATTGGTTATGATGAGGGAAATGGTTTAATGTATCTGTTTTGGTCACAACAAATGGGATGGAAATGTCTCAGGGTCTCCTTAAAAACACCTGATTTCCCATGAAGAAAAATATCCAGTGTTGTTCTCCACAAACACAGCTGGACGCGGCCATTTTACCGGGAAAAACATCTGGTTTTGGTGGCAATAAACACAGCTGGAGACGTCCAGAGATCTCCTTAAAAACTCTGGGTTTTGCTGCCACAAAAACCTCTCGGCAGGGGCGGCTCGGGGGGGGGGGGGGGGGGGGGCCAACAGGGGCCAGTGCCCCCGTAACTCTGAGTCTGGACCCCCCTGTTGCCCCCCTAACAGGGAGTTTGCATCAATAATACAATGACAGATTTCTTGCAATAATTTTGTTTTGAAGGGAAAGGTGGAAATAAAGTGTCTCAGCAGTTTGCTACCCAATCAAAATTGCTGAAATTGTAAACACTGTTTTGTCTGAATGAGGGGTTTATCTTTTTTTCTGGGTTGTATGTGCCCCCTAACAAAAAGGCCGGCCCCAACCTGGCCCCCCTATTAAAACTGGTCTAGAACCGCCACTGCCTCTTGGCATGGCAGTTTCCCGTGAAAAACATCTGGTTCTGGTCTCCACAAACCCAGCTGTAAATGCCTCGAGGCCTTCTTAAGAACACCTGGTTTTGTCGCCATAAACACAGATGTAGATGTAGTCTGACTTCCCATGAAAACATACGGCTTCGATCACCGCTAACACGGCTGGAAAAAGTCCTGAGTCCAGTTTTGTCGCAACAAACGCGGCTGGAACGCCTCGAGATCTCCTGATCCAGTGATGTAACACTTACAAGTGTTCCTCCTCAAAAATTCCCCTGACGTATCTGCGGTTTGCAGAAATATTAACAGCTAAAAACAGCTCAGGATATATTGTTAGCAATGTGTGTAATCCCCTTCAGGTCACCCACAACCAGCCCTCTCTCTCTGCAATCAGAAAACCCCGGTATCCAAACCAATCTCCCACACACAGACGCCAAATTTAACCGCACGCCTTCTAGACTCCACGATTTAACTGCTACATTCTATTGTTTTCTAACTAATAAAAGCTGTCCTGATTAAGAAGGATGACAGCAATTAGTGCAGAGGACGAGAGTTAAGGCTGAGATGGCGTCTAATTTAACATCCCCGGCGTCAGAAACAGGCAAAGGTTCGGGGAGAAAAGTCACCAAAGGCAGCTGAGAGAGCAGCACTGATAGCACTGAGCCAAACTTCCCCTTGTTGCTTTTCTTTTCAATGTCTATCTCGCAGTCGTTACGAAATGCTCTGTGTCGGTGGGAGGACGTGCTCCTGCCCACACAATAGCAGTGAGCGAAATTGCTACATCTCTGTATGAGTCAAATTGTGAGCGGCTCAGGATGTCAAGACTGCTGAAGTGGGACTGTGTCACTGTCCCCGTTTCTCAATGAGCAGTCACTGAGAACCAGTGAAAAGCAACTGTGGGCTTTAAAAGCACAAAAAAAAAAAAAAGTGGCGTTCCTTTTGTTGTTGTTGGTTTTATGTGTGAGTGGGCGTTCGCTCCTGTCAAGACAGGATTAAGTGGTAGAGACGGCAAACAAAGGGAGAGCAGGGGAGGGAGCGTGTGCTCGAGTCCAAGTTTGGTAGAGTGTGGGTCCTCATCACGAAGGGTATTCCCTCGAACTGCATTACCCAGCATGCTCAGCACTTCCTTCTCATTGGCCTGTTTTGTGTCGCTGCGGCACCAGATGGTTCTCCCCAGAGCAAGGAGCCTAATTTCCCCCATCGCCACCTGGGAACAGCTGATCCCGCGGTCGGCCCTCGTTAATTAAAGGCTGTAACGGCATGCAGGAGGAGCTGTCCGTCCTGTCAGGATGAAACACACAACACTGAAACCCCGCAGCTAAGGACAAAGCCACTGACAGGCCGCTAGATTACCAACTGTACCGTAGGGAAGCCATCCCATGTGTCTACGGACTCCCGGAGAACCACGCAGCAGCATCAACTCGGTGACCTATAACACTTTCAAACACGAGCTCCTTTGGTTTGTAACGCTCAACACCACATCAAAAACTCACAGGATTTCACCAACTGCTGCTTCAAGCCACCGGTTCAGGTGCATGGACGACGCCTGGCTCAAAATCAGAACAAAGGAAGTGGAAATCCTTCACTGAACATATAAATGCGGACAATAACATCAAGTTCACACAGGAAGATGTCGGAGGAGACAGTCTGAAGAAGACAGAAGCCTCAGCACACATTTGTTTCTGCCCAAATAACCGCTTTTCATTTTGTCCTTGTTATTTCCTGTTGTTATCTCCCATAAATTCCTCCACGCTCAATATCCCTGGAATGTTTAACCCGGTTCACACCTCAAACTGTCCGTTGAACAAACATCCTTGTGTTTCACTTTCCACAGAAAGCCTGTAGGCTGGTTTTTCCTGTGTAGACCTGTGTTACTGATTCCAGAGAGTGGGGCCTTATCACCGCGGGCTGCTCTTGAACGCAGCACAGAGTGAAATAGTAGAAAAGTCAGCGGAGTCTTGCTGTATGCCGTAATTCAGAGGCCGTTCTTAGTACGTAACTTACAACCATTACATGTATTACAAGTATTACACAACTCAGTGCAGGTTGACAAATGAAGTGCTCATAGTCTGCGTCTGGATACAGCTGTCTGGAGGAGGAGCACTGTCGCTGTCCACCAGCTGGAAGACATCACATGTGAGGTGACGCCTTTTTTTTATGAAATCATCCAAATGCTTAAACGTCTTAATCTCTCTCTGATCCTTTAAAACCAACTCACTGCGGCTCCTCCACACTCCAATCACAGCCAAATTAAAAATCAACAGAAAGTGTTATTGCTCTGCGGATGAATCGCTTTTCAATCACGAGTCAATGTGAGAATTAGAGATAAAACAGGCGAAGGGAAAAGTGAATTTCTGTGAGGGAAAAAAACATAAATATCTTGTTGACTCCAGTAGAGCCTCTAATCACTCCTGCTCGAACACGGGGAGCAGACTAGTTCGAGCCAAGTAATCATGTCATAGTCGTTAGTAATCTGTGCTTATCGAGTCGGTTAACTACCGGCGATCACGTTGGACAAAAATGTAACCCGACCTACATGCAGCCCCACAGGAAGGCGTTAAAAAAACAAGCTGAGGTCAACTGAAGACACTCCGAGCCACCGCGAGCAGAAACATAAAAGACTGTGTACACTGGCTGAAGGAGAGAGACATGAAAGACTTCCTGCCTCCTGTAGGAAGTTTTAAAAAATTTACAGGAAACCTGGTCTGCTGGAGAGAAGAAGAAATGTCGTTTTTGCAGAATGACTGCAGCAGGAGAGGGTGAGGAGAGAGAGTGTGTGTGTCATCTGTGTTTCTGTCATGTATACAGAATGAAGTCTACGCAATAAACATCAAAAATATCAAAAAGAAGGACATCGATTTGATTTGAGCACGTCTGAGGTGCAGAGCGCTGAAGCCACCGGATTATCTGTCACGTTGCATTTTTTTTAAAGTCTGGTCATTAGCCACCATTAATCATGAGCCGTTAGGTGGCCGCCCTCCTTTGTCTGCTGCTGCATAAACACAACACTGAGCATGTGGGAGCTCCCCGTGACTCAGCAGGTGTTGAAATAACAGGAGTGCAAAGTAACAGCTTATGGGAATCGTTGCTAAAGTTAGCAGGCTAGGCTGTCTAGTTGTGGTCCTCCTGAGGGTTGATCGTTGTAAAGGGACAAATGGCTTCACGTGCAAAAACCGGGAGCTACACTGGAGGTGAATACAAAATGTGACACCTTTACTCGACAACTCTGTTTTAAAAACCATCTTGGTATAGCTGCCCTGTCCCTGTTGGCGTCACCTGTTATTGACGTTATTTCAACACCTCCTGAAGTGTAATTATAGATCCCACTACTTTAATTGCAAGGCTAGCCCTTCTCCACCTATGATTGGAACTCGCCGTGTATGTCTGTGTTTCTTGCAGTTTCAATGAGCTTTAATTTCCCCAGCAGACACACGGACCTCTTCGGCCTCTCCCACGGTCCTCTGCTGCTCCTCATGGGGTCCCTCATCCTCCAAAACAGCTCTTCACTGCCAACAGTGTCTCTTGACTAGGCAGAGATGGACATATCAGGTGTCCGCAGGCCCGTCTGCCATCGGGCTGCTGGTCTGCTAACTGGCCTAGAGACACTGCAACACTTGAAGAAGTTGGTGTGTTTACTGGGGAAACTACAGCTCACAATCCGCTGTATAAACTGCACTGCTGCCTGGTTGTTTTACCAACCAGACAACCACTGAAGTTAGGAAACAGCATGCTAGCTTGCTAAGTCTTACATCATTTGTAGTGTGATTCAATCAGTTGAACTTTTCTCGCCTTCTCCCAGCGAAAAAAAACACTTGTTGGATGTATCTAACATGGAGTACCGAGACTACATCTAGGCTTTCTTCATACAACAATAGATGCGAGCCAATCAGAGGCAGAGTGTTGCAGGAAAACCAGTGGAATTCCCCAGGAAGTGCTGAAATAACATGAACGACAAGTGACGTCGAGTGGGAGCGTTAGCAAGCCAGCTAATCCAAGAGGATTTTCAAACAGAGATGTGGACTAAATAAAATGTAAATAGCAGATAAAACCTCAAAGTTGTACTTAAGTGTCATCCATGAGTAAACGCCCAACACTGTCTTTGTCCTCTTTGCACGATAGCCACGCTTCCAATCTAGCTTTTAATTCCTCGTGCAAAAAAAAAAAACGTACACAGAGACACTGTCGAACTTCAGTTTGACTTGAAGGGAAGCGTGGAGGAAAAATGATCTGGCGGGAAGAAGTCAGCGGAGAGATAAGCGTCTGTCACTTTCATTCATTTCTGAAGTACAGTCTGCAGAGAGGCAGGTGTCAACAACCCGATCTGTGGAGCGAGCGGAGGATCCAGAGCGAGCATTCGAATGAAGGAATGAAAAGAAAGTGGGCTGATCCTGGTGCAAATCATATTTCTCCTCACATAAACAATTTAAACTCCAGGAGTCTGTAGTAAGTGGGAGTAAGTGAGCCGATCTGATTGATGCCTGCTGCTTTTAAAAACAGTACGTGGCGCTGAAACAATGTAAGTCATCTACCCTGTTGCATAATTCAGCAGCGCAGGGGCTGGGTAGTAATGAGTCACCAAAGCAAACTTGAATGCACCGCTGAAGTGATATGATTACGTCCTAATGCATATGTGCTTTTTCACAATCCATTTAATGAGGCGGGAGGGCACCCACTCGGTTTTTATTTTGCCTCTTAGCAAATCATTTGAGAGCTTTTTTGTTATGGTACATTTTCTGTTGATTCTCGTTGAAACCCGTCTCTCTGAGAGCACGAGAAGACTCAACCGGGGTTGATGTGACAGCGCCTGTGCACCGGCCGACGGTTCAAAAAGCAATCATGAAAAGTCCCAGAGAGACGAAAAACAATCCCTGACTCAATAAGTGGCTGTCAGAGGATGTGATTTTTTTTCTCAGGCTCGACATCCTCATTCCCTGTCCGGCGATGACATCAGCGTAGCAGAAAAACCAAACATTTCACAACCGGTCAATAGCCTGAGTCATGAAGCGATGTGTGAGTTCGAAACGTGGTCAAAAGCTTTAGTCATCGTCGGGTTTTTGTGGAATTCTTCATATTGGTTGCTGTTTTTGTTGTTGTTTTTTTTCACTCTGCAGAATATCACAGTCGGGTTATTTTTCCGAAGCACAAACAAGAGTGTTGTGAGCCGCAGAGTGACACAAAAAAAGTGTTTGTGCTCGAGCTGTGATCAAAAGCCTCGGCGCAGAGTTCAAAGAGCGACTACGAGCTCGGCGCAGGGAGAGCGAACGCTGCGATAGCGGAAACCCACAGACGTCTAACAAGGAGGAAAACATACAGTGCAGCTGACGAGATACAGTGTGGTTTGTAACTGCGCAATGCGAAAAACGGTGTGATTTAAAGCTCGCAGCGGCGCAGACTACGTGTTCAACATCACGGCAGCTGAATGAAAAAGTCTCGCTTTTGGTTTCAAATCGTCGCGTTCTCACTTCTGCTGAGAGACGAGCGTTTTTGGCGCTGTGCGACTGGGGAACTGTGTTCTCTGTGTGGGTCCACTGGTTCCTCGCCACGGAGGTGGTTTTGGTTTCACGCCCGATGATATGAAGATATCTGTCTCTGAGGTTTCTGATGCCACCTCATGCGGGTGGAGCTGTGATTTTAAATGCATTTCAAAATACTTTTAATGTATAAACAAATATTCTGGCTTCACCGGCAGCATCTTTGAAATCACTTTTTAAGACTTCCACTCCTTATGGATGTGTTGTTTACAATTTTAGGTTTAATTTTTGGATATTGAGTTACACTGTACTTTATTCTGGACGTTGCACAAGTGTTGCACTGCTCTATTTTGATGCATCAACTGTTTTTTTACATTTCATCCTTTGCTGTTTTTATGATTTTACAGATCGATTGTTATACATTGTATTTCTCTTTCATTCCTTTTGTCGGCCGGTTTAATCAGACTTTACTGTGTTGCCTATTGTTGTACATTTCAGGGTCCACAACTAGTTTTTCACACCGGTTTCACACTAGGTGCACCTGTGCATCATTTCAAAAGTGTACCCAATAAAACTTAACTTATTTTCTTAACAACATGATTGAAATCAGGGGGGAAAGGTGCAAATGCATGTTTTTTTTCTCCATTAAAATCACATGCAATGGCGATAATCTCAATACTTTACAATATACATTTTTAAAATGTAAAATGTGATGTAGCAGCCCAGTAATAGTATTTAGATATTGAAGCATGGTATAAAAATGAGGTTGTAATGTAGAATATATCTTGTTTTTAGAAAAGTGGGTGAAATAACCCTTTAAAACACACACAGAAACAAATCATTTTAGAGTCAGAATGAAGTTCAACCATGATTATTTTACTCGTGAATCATTTAAAGTAAAGCAGAAGTGAAAGACCCAAAAAAAAAAAAAAAACGTCTGTGATCTGAAATCAAAAGAGAAACCACGACCCGACCCGACACCCTGTGAGTCGTCTTGTGAGATTTGCTTATCAGGAAAAAAAAGTCCCTTTTCAAGAAGTATAGCACAAAAAGAAACCAAACCTGTCACTTAAGGTTTTTAAGCTGGAGCAGCATCACAACTGATTCACGACTCCCTCAAGGACGTAACTGTTGAGTTAAATGTGCGTAGTGCTGACAGATAACATCAACCAGCGCACCATCTCCTGACAGCCACTGTCACACAAATTGTGTCGGCATCAAAGGCGCCTGCTGAATCTCCGAGCTTTTGGGACGCGTGTCATCTCATCTCGCCGTGGCATCAGTCGGATTGTATTCTACAAACTTGTACTATACAATCAGGTCACTTTTCTTTGTCATCCTGCTGAGGCGTCGTCAAATACCAAAAGGCGTCCTGTTGTACCGACTTCACGCCCGTCGCATGAGGTCAAAGGTCGAGAGATGGAGCTGAGCGTCTTTCAGCATGACCCTGATTATGGTGTGAAAAACAAAAGTGGACCGAGCGGTGAAGAAACAGCCAGAGTGATTAAGATATTAAACATTATATTTATGTTGCTTTCCAGAAAATAAGCTGGAAGTATGTTTTTTCTACCGGCTAATATCTTTTTTATTGTACAATCAAAGTTTGGCAAACGCACAGGAAACAGAGTCACCGTTTGAGAAGATGGGTTTAACTTTGTTTTCATTGTGCAGCGAAAAGAAATAATATTCTTTGATCCGAGCGGTTGGAGGAGGATTATAGAAAATCACCAGGGATTTATGTTTTAGAAAAAAAAAACTGATGTAAGCTGTGTTTGTCAAGTGTAAAGAGAGAAACAAAATGGAGCTGAAAGATGTGTGAATAAAATAACAGTGTTTATGGTTAAGAAGAAGTTTAACTACTTTACTCACTTTAAAACAGTTAGCAGATGTTAGCCGCTAACATGTTAGCTTGGCCGGTACTGACCTATTTCTTTGTACTTTTTTGATATATATTTCTTCTTTGTCTTCCTGCTGAGTATAGTTGAGGTAGGAAACAATAAAAATAAAATGTAAAATTCCTTTTTTAAAGATAGCTATCTAGCTGACTGAATTTCGGTGTATAGCATTACAGCATTTAGCCTACTCCATGTAACTTGAATCATCACCTGAGCTGAAACTGAGCTGAAACAGAAAAGCTTCGTAACTTTAATCACTAGTATAATAGTCAGCCGAGGGGAGCAGGTGACTTTGTTGAACAGTGAAGGCTAACGTTAGCCGCTAACGTGTTAGCATGGCTCTGAACTCGGCAGAGTTTCCTCAGATATAAGCCTTCTCCTAAATATTTCTTTCTCTTCCTTTTTGCTTTTTTATACATTTGTATTTTATTTTTTATTTACTTTATTTACTTATTTTTAAAGCACTGTGGGAGTTATTCAGCCTGCTTCCTGTTACTTTAGACATCAACTGAGTGGACAAATGTACAATTTTTACTTGGTATATGTTTATTTCTCTATGTTTAGATCTAAAATGTACATTAATTTAGGTTTTTGCTTGTTTACGATGCTTAAAAACACATTTTCTCTCATTTTTTTCACAGAGACATTCATGTGGACGTTTGTTTGATCAACATTTAGATTCATAATGAATAAAATTTGTAAAAGAGTGACATGTTCTTGTGCTGCGTTTATGTTTTCATGAGCTAGATGAGGACAATGACCTTTTGAAATGTAAAATGTACATATATGTCTAAATTTGTACATATTGAGTCACACAGCAGTTCATAGTTTCTGATATTACTGTCAAAAAAAAGTGCTTTGAAGTATATCATTACATTTTGTATATTCATCAGTATCTTTTACATCTAGTATCCGTGTGAATGATGCTCCAGTCAAAATGGAAAATGCTGACTTGCATTCAGAAGCCGTCTATCAGCAGTCTTTCATCCTGATCGGCTTCACAGACGTCTACGCGACGCCAAGGACAAGTGACGTAACGGGTTTCTTTGTCTCACCGTTTAGCAGTGAACCGTGACAGAGGCGGTCCACGGGTCTGAATGTCTCGATGACGTTTTATCTCGGCCCACACAGGCCGATCGGATGAAAGGTGCCGACGTGGAACCTGCGTAACGGGTATTAAAAAACAAAAAATGAATGAGAGGACTTATCATCTTTGTTCTCTCCAGCTCCCTGGTGTTTCCCGTTGCTAATTCCTAATCTTAATGACTACCAGATAAGCACAAGTGTTAATTAAAGAGAGCTGCGTAATTATATCTCTGAGGGACCTGCGCCAGTGGCCCCTCACCAACACCTCCTCCAGCTGACACTCCAGCCTGCTTTCTCTTCCCGCACTTTACGCCCTCACAACATTAAGCATTCAGCGCTCTCGCACTCGTCTCATCATCTCATCCCGACCCACTGCTTTCACCTAGTTTCTGAAAACGGAAAGGGGGATCCACGCTCCAATGACACAGAAGTAATAAAACACCACAACGTTTTTTTTAGGGGGTCCCAAACTGCCCTGAAGCGGAGTTACAGGTGTTTTTTTCCCGTGAAATTTACCGGGGAGCATATGAAATGAAAGTCAATATTTCCGAAAGCCGCAACTAGAAAAAACGGATGCAGCTCATAAAATCTGCATCCCGGCCTGGGAAAAAACAACTTCGCATAACTTCACAGCGCGCCGACCGTTGCTGAAAATGAAGCGTGCGGTGGAGGAGGGGGCGGTGGGCGCAGCAGCCTTTTTTTTAGGTCTCATGAAATTACCATGACATAAAAAGAAATCCATCACGACCAGCTCGCCTGCCCGGGTTGCACCAGAACGGCAGCAATCTGTCAGCTCATCTGTGAGACCACCCCAAAGGACGGGAGGAAGGGACAGGCGGAGAATAATAACAGAATGGACGACAAAAGGCTCTGCCAGAATCATGTGGTTATGAGTTGAGCTTATTAAAAACCACAGTGGAGGATAAACATGCAAACACGGAGCCCGCCCTCAAGCAGGAAACACAATAAAATATGGTGTGAAAGACTGAGACGGCCGAGAGTGAAGAAGGAGGGAGAGCAGACACCCCGCTGCTAATTTAATAAACCGACTATAGCAGGCGATGCACTTCCATTATTTTGTGTCATCCGTCCTGCGGAGGATGGACCGGTTCCTCGGGGGAAGGTCAGACGTAATCAGATGCAATCAAGTCATTCGGGATCCCAAATTTAAACGCCGCCCCGGCAGGTTCTGGGAGCCGATGGCCGCGCTGTTTGTGTCTGACGTCACGCTCGCCACGAGGGGAGTCGGACACACGCCTGCAGGGGCTTTATTTAGGCTTCCACAACGTCACAAACAGACGACAGAAGCGGTTTGCGGCCCTGACGCGTAGCTCCAAGAAACAAATATCTTCAAACTGCTTCCTTTCTGGAGTTTGACTGTTAAATAGGACGGCGGTTGAATTGGATCCTGACGAGCCGGTCGCGCGTCACTTTGTTTTGACTTGAATCAAGACAAGACAATCACGCCGGGAAGACAACAACGAGCTCTGACACTCGTCTCGCCCTTAAAGGCCTGTCGCCACAGCAGGCGTTTCAGTCACGCTGCTCGGCCGCCCGTCTCACATGCCGCTGATGGAAGAGATACACTTCTGTGGTAATCAATACGGCTGTCCACGCAGGCTGATGAATGGCTCACGTTTCACTAGAGCTCGAGCTGCAGCATCTCTAGTGGATTTTCTAAGGTTTTTCATGCGTTACTACAGTGACATCGTGCAGCTTAAGGGTAAAGTCATTGCAGAAGACGAAGGCTCAATCTCATTTCTAATCTTTACCCCTACTCCTCGTTTTCAAGTCCCTCCTTGCCCCTCAGAAAAGAGACATGAGAGCTGGCGGTTGAAATCTCCCCCTGTGAAATGGGACAACCCTTCAAGACCCTCAACATCAGTTGTGATCGATGCCATGTGACGTTTATCTGATGGATACAGATGAACAGTTCACACTATCGATCAAGTCAACGAATAAGAAACGTCACTGCTTCATTACCTGGTTTTTATAGGTGAATATTAGCTCCTATCCTGCATTAGAGGAGTGGCACCAAGTTAAATTTGATTCTTCAGTTAGATTTCAGGTGTCGTACGCCATCAAAGGTTGGAAATGCAACTTTGAAAGACATCGAAATGCAAGAATACACAAATCAGTATCAACAATGTAACTTAAGCTAGCTAGCAGGTTAGCTACTAGCCCTCTCTCACAACAAAAATCAGGATATATCGTGTAAATCGGAGGAGTAGAGCTAGGTGGTAGAAACAAGGGGTGTAAAGCGATTGGGCCTAACTCTTAAATTGGGAACTGAACACTGGGTGAAAGATTCAAAACCAAGACCTTCCTCCTCAGACAAGCTGAAGCATCTGTTGTTTGCTCAAATCAAAAAATGACCGCATTTTCCAAAAACGCAACCTCTTCATCTTCATGAAAATCAAAGGCGGAAGTAGCGTAGCATTGTTATAGCGCTGTGAAACCTCGTATCCAGAAAGTCAGGGTCAACTTTTGGGTTAATAAAGTGTGTGACTATGACAGATTACATTTTCAGTCCTGCATGTTTTAATAAAAGGTGCAATTTTAGTTAAAATCGTTCAAAAGTCAACTAAAACTACCAAAAGAATGTGAAAGACTGAGAGTTGCAGTTAGCATGCTAACCAGCTAGCCCCAGCTCTGCTAGCTGCACAGCTAACTGGAATTACTACCTAACTGCAGCTACATTTACCCCACTGTTTATAGTATAGTTTATTTTTATATACATATTGTACCTTTAAATAAGTCGACCAGACGTCAACCGTCGAGGTGGGAAATCAGTAAACACTCACATGAATCTGTGAATGAGCGAATTTGAGCGGGAAAAAGAAAAACAGTCATCCTTCCAAAGGGCGTCAGATCAGACAACATTCATATGAGTCACTGACACTCTCTTCCCTTAACGGCCTTTTACCTCCACCTGTAAGCAGTTAAACATAGAGGTGTTGCTAGTTTCAGAATGAGTGTTGAGAGATTACAAGAAAGACCTGCGCAATTCATCGGTAAGAAATAATCAGAATGTCCAGGTCGGACATCAGCGTGAAAACAAAGCGAGAGAAGAAAAGGCTCCGTTTAGCTCGGCTCGTTAGTCTGTGCAGAGAGGCTGTCACGTCTGGTCAGTGGGAGTGCAGAGCAAACGTGGATTTAGTCATTATGTGCCGCACTGCTTTTTGTTCTGCAGGTGAAATTCTGAGCAAGAGACCACATTTCTTACAAAAAAAGAAACTCTCCTTACACGGTCTCATTACTGTACCTGGTTTGCAATAGGCTCCAGAAACCAAACAACCACCGAGAGGACAAAGGAAACGACAGACACACGAGTGTTATTGATTAATATGTCGGTGATTCTGCAGGTCTGACTATTCAATCCTCCTTCTTCTAAAAAAGAACCGTTTTAAATCCCCACATTTTTCTGCCTGCCCGAACTGTCACAGAATGACATCACGCTGTTTTTTTTTTTTTTTTTGTGCGAGTGCAAATTGCAGCCTCCTCTGCACCATCAGGAAATGATGCGTTCCACGGGGCGGGAGCGGAGGGGGGATGAACGCTCGGCTCTGCACGCCGTCTACAGAGAAAGTACCTGTTCTTGTTCCTCTGCTGCAATTTTCCAGGCAGAGCAGCAGGGCCAAATATCAGTGTCAAACGGAGAGGGAGGTTTGTGAGGACGGATGAGGGGATTAAAGGGTGAGAGAGGAAAATGTCCCGACATTCCGTTTAAAGCTGCGACAAATAGTCGATAAATCGGTCGCTCGGTTGGAATGAAATGAATCAACAACTGTTTTGATAATCAGTTCATCGTTTCAGATGCATTTTCTGGTTCTGGCGTCTGAAACTGTTCATCACTGTGTCACGTGATTGTAAATTAAAAGTCTTTTTTGTTACGAGGACATGATTGGCATTTTTCCTCGATATTATTATTATTATTAAGGCCTTTCACACTTCATCATCATTTCGGAGGTGGCATTTTCATGCACAAGGTAACATCTTTTCTGTTGTGCAACCAGCAGCACAAACTGGAAGATGTTCAGTTTATGATGATGTAAGAGGAGGACGATGCAGCAAATATTCACATCTGACAAGCTCGAGTCGACTAAATGTTGACTTCTGTACCTGCCTCTGCCAAGAAGGTGATGTTTTGTTTTTGTTGGTTTGTGAGCAGGATGACACAAAAACTACTGAACAGATTCCCACCAAACTCAGATGGAGGATGGGTCTCGACCCGGAATAGACCCCATTAACTTTTAGTGTGGATTCAGATAAAGGGACAGATCCAGTAATTTATTTCTTTAATATCATGAAATAGGCTGTTTTCATGACATGTTCATTCATTTCTCAGATGAAAGACCTCTGGCCTACTGAGATGGCTGTTATCTAAAGGGGACTGTTGGGACTTGGCGGAGGTATACGCTCTACTGAGTGCTATTCTACTTGTTGATAGAATAAATGTCTGTAAGACAAAAGAAGAGGTAAGGGTCTCTGGGAAACTGTGATCAGCAATTTTCACAATATTTAATTTTTTGGGACCTTTTAAAGTCAGAACTGGGCTGCTGGGATTATTGTTGAGTGAAAAATATCCGTCATGGTTCTGGTGAAGTTGTTTTTGAGCTCAAGGTGACATCTTTGTGTTGTGCAACCAACAGTCCAAACTGGAGGACGCTCAGTTTATGATGATGTAAGACGAGAAAGTAAAAAAAATATTCAAAACTGAGATGACCCGCCTGTTTTTGTTGGTTTGTGAGCAGGATGACACAAAAACTACTGAACAGATTTCCACCAAACTCAGATGGAGGATGGGTCTCGACCCAGAATAGACCCCTTTAACTTTTGATGTGGATCTGAAAGAAGGAAATTTGTTATCACTCTTTTAAACATTACAGCTTTTTTCTGAGAACATGCAGAAAATATCACATCTGAGAAGCTTGTGTCACAGAATGTTTTCCGTTTTTGCTTGAAATTTGACTCATGACCATGTAGGTCATCAATTGATGGACTAATTGTTTGTTTCGTGAGAAAAACCTGCATCCATGACTCGATGAATTTCCTTACTTGAGAGCTATTTCAGATTATCAGTTAATCTTCATAGTGCCTCTTGGACAATCTTTCCAGGTGCTATAATCAAAAAGTGACACATGTTTCTCAGTATTTTTTCACATTTTATAGTCCAAATGTTGGTTATTTCTCAATCCAACGATCCAAACTCCAAGATTTCCAGTTTGTGATTATGTAAGAGGAGGAAAAGCTGCAAATATTCACATCGGACGAGCTTGAATCATCAGAATGTCCATCTAAACCATCAATTAGTCGACTAATTGCATCAGCCCTACGTTTCTCGGTGTATGTGACAGAAGCCAAAGGGTCTGGATTATAGAAAAGAGCCTGCAGTGTGAGGGAAACCTGGATTAATGACACAATCTTCTATCTCAGAGCTTCTGGAACAATCTTTCCAAGTTGCACCAAATTCCTCTCAGCATCTTTGTTGTTCGCCTCTACTAAGTTTCTAGCTGCGAGGAAAACAATCGCGCTGCAACAAATTAGCTGCACTGTGATATTTTCAGACTTCAGTTGGCCCTCGCTTTTTAAAGACATAACATTTCAAGTCCCCTCTGCTTTGTAGTTGGAGCCAACTCATTCAGGGCTTTTGGATAAGAGAGGGCCTGCCCACACTGACAGCTTACACCTTCTGGAGTGAGACAGTAATAGCTTTGCCAACCAGGCCAGCAAACACACGATATATAAACACAAACGCTGCTCTGCTGCACGTCACGACTCACCACTCACACACAAACACTCATTAGCAGCCACATTCTTCACGTGGGAACACAACAGCTTCAAGAAAACAGGAGCTGTTTGATGTTGTTCAGGACTAAATGCCTGTTCAGACGGAAGTCTCTGCACGGCTTTGAAAATGAGAGCGTTCCGGTGTCAGAGGTCCTGTCAGGAAGGCACGAACTCAATCAACCAATCCCAAATCACATCCAAAAACATTATTTACAAGTAAAAATTTGTCTTTTTTTTTTTTTTTAATTATCACAATTTTGACTTTTTATCTTAGTTTCTGCTTCTTATCGCATAATTTTGACCTTTTACCTCATAAATATGAGTTTCATCGTAAATTATGAATTTTTATCTACTTATTTTTTTACTTTTTATTTTAGAATGTTGACTTTTGTGTCATAATTTCAGCTTTTTAACTTAAAATCATGACTTTTTATCTAATAATTCAGACTTTGTCTTAAATTATGACTTTCTATCTAATCATTTTGACTTATTATCTCATAATTTTGATTTATTATCTCATAATTGAAACTATTCATCTCATATTTGTGACTTTTAATCTCAGATATTGACTTTGATCCCATGATATTCATATTTATTTGATGTTTTACATCATAATATTAGCTATTTATCTAGATTTTGACTTTTTATCTTAAATGATGCATTTTCATCAAATTATTTTTGACTTTTTATTTCATAATTCTGACTTTTATCCCATAATTGTGACATTCAGTAGCATTTTTTTCACAAAGCTTATTTCTCATCTTGTTTTTTGCATCACTTACTGTCAGAAATGGGCCTCCATAGAAAAGCCCACGCTGTGACAGTGAACTGAGAGGTGACACAGACGTACTCAGCACATTTTTGCAATTTCACGAGTTAGATAAGCTTCATTACACAGTTTAAATGTGTGTCAGTGTTCAGATTCTCACTGTGTGCTCTGACAAAAGAAGCCTCTCAGGTTCAAAACCGTGAAGAAATGAGAATCTCTGGACGTGAAGGTGCATGTTCGTGTTTGAAGCAGCCACCTGTTCCTGGATACATCTGTTAACATGTGGAATGAAGGTGGTTCTCTGCTGGTTTTGGGGGGGAAACTGGATATCATATGTGGACATTCAATCACTGATTTCTCTCTGTCGTGTCTTACCGCTTGAGTTCTTCCCACAGATGAGGTGCTGGTAGTGCTGCAGCAGCCCCCACACCTCCGAGTCGTTGTTGATGGCTTGCTCCAGTGACTCCAGCGTAAACTTGGGGATCCCGTTGTCCCTCTCCACCAGCGCGCTGCGCAGGACGCGGCTGAACACCTCTCTGAACAGGCTCTCCATGCACGCGGTGAGGTATATGGCAGCGTGCTCGTGGATCCTGAGCGCCACCCGGCTATCCACCATCCACCTGAAGAACTTCCCCACGGAGAACACCAGCCCGCAGCGCTCCGACTTGCCGCGGCTGAACTTGTCCCCGGTGCTCATGTTGTAGAGGGACAGGGCGCTGAGGGCCGCCGTGATGCAGTTGACGGAGATGGTCCACGAGAGCACCACCTTGATGGCGCTCTGGATCTCGTGCTTGGTGCACTTGGCGTAGCGCAGGCTGAGCCGCTGCGCCTCGCGGGCCACCCTCACCAGCGCGCGGCTGATGAGAGCGGACAGCCGCGCCAGGACCTCCGGCGGCGGGTTGCCCACCATCAGCTCCTCGTCTTTCCTCAGTGCGCACTCCACCTCGCCGAGGCTCCATGGCACGTCCTCCAGCTCGGGCAGCTTGGCGCACTGACCCGAGCACTCCAGTATCTCCGTGTCCTCCGCCAGGACGGTGTTGACGGTGTCCAAACTGTTCTGTCGGCTGTGCATGGATTCGGTCAGATGCCAGCAGTTGCCCCCATGCGAGACGGACTGATGCGTGTCGGAGCAGCACAGCGACACGCTGGACGACCTGACCGAGTCCGCGGCTCCACCATAACCAGAATCAAGCGTTAAATCCTCCAGCGTCCTCACGACTGTCTTACCCTTGCCTGCCATAACTGCACCGCATACTGTTGGGTATGCTTGGTCTCCCAGTTAAATGCCACAAACTCGTCTCCTCCTCGTCCCCCGAGCGCGTAATTGTATTTCCCCGCGTAAAGAGTGAAAACGACGCAAAGTGTGAGCCTCTACTTTCCTTCCTCTGCGCGCCTGGATGTCTCCGATATCCTCCTGAATACAACTTCAGACGCGTAACCCGAGAGCGCACAGACTCTCCGCGCTCACGCTGCAACAAGCGCAGCACGGGCAGGAGGAGGAGAGGAGAGGAGGAGGAGCCTGCAGCCCCGCGGGCAGCCAGCAGCCAATCAGCGTCTGCATCAGCTGTGAGTGACACACGCAACCTGGCTGCTGCTCTGTACCTGGTGCGGCTGGAACAGAGCTGCAGAACCACAGACGCGGAACCACGGAGGCCCAATGACAGGAGGAGACGTGAAGTGAAGGAATGAGACACAAGCAGCAGATTCATCTGATATTCAGAAGCTGCAGGTCATCACACTGTTTACTCTGCTTTATTTATTATTTACAGACCATCTCTTTGTATGGAAGCCAGGTAAAGATCAGAAATAATGAAGACTTAGCTTTAATATAAATATAAAAAAAGGAAAGCAATTAAAAGTAAGAAAATCTCATTTTAAATCCCAATAATGAGGGGGAAAGGATTGTTCTTTTCTTTTTTTGTTGTCGTAACGTTGACATTTTATATTGAATTATGACATTTCTATCTAATTATTTTCACTTTATATCTAATATTTATGAATTTATATCTAATATTTATGACTTTACATTAAATATTTATGACTTTATATTTAATATTTATGACTTTATATTTAATATTTATGACTTTTAACACCAATTTATGACTTTTAATCTCACAGTAATGACTTTTGTATTTCATAATTTCGATTTTCATCTAATAATTCTGACTTTTTATCTCATAAGTAATCTTTTTATATCATTATGTGGCTTCTGGTCTCACAATTTCAACAATTTTTGACATAAATTATTTATTTTTTCAAATTATTTGTTATATATTTCGTAATATTGATTTATGATCTCGTCATTTAAACTTTTTATCTCCTATTTATGACTTTTTATATCATAATTTAAGATTATATGTCATACTTATGTCTTTTTATCCCATAATTTCAATTTTGTACCTAATAAGTAGACTTTTTATTTAGTATTTCTGATTTTTGCCTCACAATTATGATTTTTATTCTTAGAATTTAGGTCTATTATCTAATTTAAACTTTTTTTTCTCACATTTATGACTTTTATATCATAATTTCAATTTTGTACCTAATAATTATGACTTTTTATTTCTTATTTCAGGGTTTTTTTTCATAATCGTGACATTTAATCTCATAACTTTTACACTTCTATCTCATAATTCTGACTTTTTTTTCCCTAAAGCTTTATTTTTCATCATGTTTTTGAACTTTAGCTGTCAGAAATGAGCTTCCATAGAAAACAGCCCACGCTGTGACAGAGATGAGAGGAGACGCAGACGTTACACATAGCGCTGCTTTATTCTTCTTTCTTTCTCAGTAACTTCAGGTCATGCGGTTGTTTAATCTCCTTTCATTTCCATCCACACGTCTCACCACATAATCACTGCAGCTCTGTGTCTGCAGGAGACGCCCGCTGTGCAGTTTATCTCCACAACTAGGAGGAGATACACACATTTTAACCACCACATTGTCAGGTGCCTTCAGGTCAATCAGTTACTCATATGGACCCTCCATCTCCCACACAGAGATGATTTGACTTCAGTAATTGTGTTTTGATAGTTAAAGGAAGGAAGCTCTGCAGAGATGACAGCGTCCTGCAGTGAGAAGCTGCTGCGTGTCGTCATGCTCGTCCACCTCTGGTGTGAAGTGGAAGTGAGTCTGCAGCTTTTCTCCCAGGAACATAAGCTTTAACGTCCCCATAAATATTTCACCATCCAAAGCTTCTTTTTTTTGGGGGGGGGGGGGGGGATTTAGAGATGCTTCAGATGGGACCTGCAGTCCTGCGTCAAGGTTTAGCATCGCTTCATCGTGAGGTCATCGGATGATTTATCCATCATAGCACAACATTTCTGTCGGGTCCACGATAACAAAGATTGAGCGAGTCGGATTCTGTAGAGCATGCTGGGAGGGGAACAGTTGGTGGAACGATGATTCATCCATTCTGCCGGGGCTTCTCCTTGTACGTCTGAGCTGGACCGACCATCTGTCCACGCTGCTGCCCGCCATGCCACAGGCCCTTTTCATATTCTTAGCATGACACCGCAGTCACCACGCCAGAACTGAAAAAAAAAGAAAGCTCACTACACTGGAATATTTGTGTTTTCTTTTGTGACGCCCACCCAACTCTCGCAGAGTGACTGACAGCGAGAAGTGTAAAACAACTCATGTCGCTATCTTAGCTTCATTGTTGGGCTGACAAATGATAAACAAAAGCGGCACCATGCTGCATGATGGATCTCAAAGCCAAGACCCTCCTGCATGGAAACACATCGAGCCTCTGAATGCTGTCGGATGTGGAACTTTTCTGGCTAAGACGGACGTGTTTGTGAAGATTTTTTCTTTCTTCTTCTGACTGAATATTGAATCGTTTAACTGTCAACATAAGGGATGAGACGGAAATACTCCAACAGGAGCTCCACAGAGAAAACGACGGAATATTTAAAGGCCCCGCGATCGGAACAAGTAAGATTTAATTCATAGAGAGATGAGTGCAGGTTGTCCTGAGAACATGTGCCTTCGAATACAGACACCAAACATGGAAACATGCCTGCTCAGGCCTGTGAGAGCTGACCAATCAGAGCACACTGTCGGTAGGGGGGTTCTTAAAGAGACGGCGCGTTTCGTACAGAGGTGCCGCAGTCAAAGACAATATGAGATAAAATAATGTGATTCTTGGACATTAAAGGTGCAATTATGTAATTATTATAGAATGTGAAGACATTTCTGAAGTTTTTTTTTTCCAAATCTGCACACTGCACCTTTAAAGCCTCATCACCCAGCCCTGTGTTTTTGATTAAATGACAATAATCCATGTTGCCTAAAGAGCCTCTGTCTCAGCAGATGTCATCATCAGCACATCCCCTTTCTCTCCGCCAGTGACATCAACTGACTTCATCTCCAGCAGGCTGACACGAGCTCTTGATGCAATGCAGCATATCTTGCTGACTAACTAAGGTGAGAGCGGCGGAGGTGGGCAGCTGTCAGCTGCTTCTCTACATGCTCTGTGGTCCTCCAGAGCTTGTCCTCACGTATTAAGCGTTGGTTGCCTGGTAACAGCAAAATGAACATGATTTCTCCACGGCGAGATGTTCGTGTTTTGCCAGCAGAGAGTGTGTGTCATGTAAACGGGCTTCCTTGGTCATGCAGTCATGTTTGTATAATTGGCGACACATTAAATCTTGTGTTTTTCTTTAGATTTGTCTTTGTCTGAAATGTGCTTTGTGTAATTATGTCTGAGTATGCTGCTTTACACCATGTCAGCTGTATATATACAGTAAATCTTTATCTTTGGCTTGTTTAAAAAACATTAATAGACAACTGTATTTTCTTTTGTTGTTCAAAAAATGCTCTTCTTTTTCTAAACCTTGACTTTAACAGATAATTATAGCCTATTATTAATTGTTAATTGTTAAAGTTCATATCAGTCAGGAAGAGAGCTTCAGTGTTGTGATGTCATACTGCCCCTCAGTGGACAGAATGCAGTACTACAGCACCTCCACAGGCCACCGGCTGCAATTTGCATCTTGCATAATTACGAAGCAATTTTATGTAAGAGAATTCTGTGACGCATTTAAACATTGCGTCAGATATTAACGCAAATCACATAAAAATAATGATACTACAATAGCAGTTATGACAATGTATATGTTATATTAACATTATTCTAATGATAACTTAATTTTTATGGCACCCTCAAGTCATGCACATATACAACATAACAACAATGGCAGAGTCACAAGAAATTTTGTAGTTGCAAATATAAGAATAGAGACCAAATAATTATATATATTTAACTTTATGTTGTTCATACTTACAGCATTGTGACAATATTTATATGCTTCTCGGTTATTTACATTATATACAATTACATATATTGCTACTACACCTCATAATAACAATGAGCATGAAGTAAACTGGGGAAAGAATGAGAAATATTACATAAAAAACTAGTATAGTGATGCACATAGGGCATTGAAAATTATCTGCATATAGCTACACACAAAAGAGAAGATAAAAGGACAACTCTTAAAGCTTTTCTATTCTATTCTAAGTTATTGCATATATATTACATGAGCCCAAATAAGCAGTTATAGTGTGAGAAAATGAAAGACAATGGCAAACGTGGCAAAACTATTTTGGCTTGTGCAGATAGATTAAACTATCTTAAAAAAAAGAAACATACAGTTGTTCTTGAAATAAATATGGTTGATGTAATCCTGTGTTTTAGTCAAGATAAGATGGGAAATAAAAGGTTTTATATTAGACTTTAATATAAGAAAGAATAGTCAGAATCCAGGCAAAGTTTCTGCACTTTATGAAGAAAATAGTACCGCCTCACTGAATGTAAAACTCTAACTTTAACACTGTAAAATGTGTATGTAGTATTTATTATAGTAGTCTTATTAGTTGTTTTTTTTACTTGTTTAAGTTTTGTTTGTGTTTATTCCTTTATCTGAAAATGTGTACAATAAAGGAGAAAGATATCTTATCTGTTATGCAGATTTAAGATATAATCACAACTAATCTGAAGTTGGCTTTCAATGTGCTTCTGCCTCATACAGAACTATTTGTGAGTTTTTACCAGCTGACTGAATGAACTGAGTAAACAAACTGACCTTCAAGGACAAGACAGTTTCATACTATTTGACTTTGTTTTTATGTGGCGGACCCTGCCACCTTTCTAGCTTTAAACAGTGACCTGAGGACCTTATCTTCCTCTGAGAACAGTTTTTTATAAAGTTGTGGAAACTTTGTTTTATTACCTCATTACTGTTGTTAATATTAAAAGTCTAAGTTTGGATTTCCTCTCCAAAACTACACAGTGCCACTCTAAACTGCACAACTGATTTATTATATAAAGTGCGTCAGTGGCTTTCAGCCTACTACTGTACTACAACAGTACTACAATGAAACACACTCACACACACACACGTTGAAGAGTGCGGGCGGATCATGCCTGACTTCACGTGCTGATCCGGGTTCTTTTGTCGTAAACAGGCCGGTAAGCTGTTCAGGCTGACACCCAGAGGGAGGAGGAGGAGGAGGGAGTCACAGCTGGGGTAAAGAAGGGTCAGCCTGTGTTATGATGTCATGTAACTGCTGCACGGCATTCACGTTTTTGTAATAATTCGAACAGCCAGGATAAAACTAATCTGATCATTATTAACTGTAATTAACAACAAGCATATTAGCATAATATAGGTCAAAACAGCCACGAAGAGGGAGAGAAGCTCCTCTAACCCAGACTCCCTTATAAAATCGCTCAATTTTGTGAATTGTTGAGTTAGGAGGAACTTTATAAACCTTTTGAAGCGCCGTGTCTGATATATTCTTAACTATTTGGACCTTCTTGTAAATTCGGCATATGTTATATCCTCGTTTTAGCACCACTAGTTACTATTTACACGCTGACAAAGACACTGTTTTTGCACTAAAATATTCCCATACCCCTAATTCATTTGGAGTAGTGTACTTTTAGTAAACCTCCCCAAAAACACCACCGTGCCGTTCACCTCTGCGAACTCTGTCTTCTCCGATATAACATGTATCGACAGAACTTTTATGAATTAGCATGCTAACACACTGAAGCAGCTCGTTCTACCATAAGAGGTCACAATTCAGTAACATCGTCACAAGTGTGTTAACGGAGCCACGCTAGCTGCCTGCTGTCTGTGAGGGCAGGAGAGAAGCACGCTGCAGAAACGTGACCACGCCGGGAAACGCTCTGGACCAATCGGTGAGCTCCAAGCTGTGTGCGTCCGTGGTGGGCGGTGCCAGTTGTGTAGGTGCGGTGAAGAGGGTGAGCAGCTATTCGTGGACGTTGAGGAAAATTTTCTGATACAGACAACCAAAATATCGGCTCGGCAGCGGGAAAGACGGCACACACGGAACCGAAGAGAATTCTAAACAGCTAAGTGTTGTTTTAGGTGACTTTAGGACGACGAGTTTGACGGAATCGCAGTCAGAAATTGTATTTACATAACCAGCTTTCTTGGTACTCACGGCAACCGGACTCGCGCCGTGACCTGTGGCCGTTAGCAGCACCAACTGCTTCAAAATACAGAGCAATTCACCGCTGTCATCTGATTCTACTTAAATAACATCGTTTGAGCACAGTTTTGCTAAACAACGCGTTTATTTAACGATTTAAACGTATTTCTCGGTGTTCGCGAAAACAAGTTATACAACAAGACAGGCTCGTGTCAGGTCCTAGCGCCCGCCGTGTTTGTGCCCGTCACATTTACGGGGAGCGCGCGCTGTCTTGTCTCGTGCCCAAATGGTTCAGCAGCCATCGGTTTCTAAATTCTTCGACATTATGGAAAAGGTCTTGTTAGAGCAAGGTTAATCACACATCTGGACCGCAACAACTGTATGCTGACAAGAGCATACGTGCGCTTTTTCTTCGATTTCTCAGTGGACTCGATTCTGCTGCTTCTGTCTGGGATTTTCTATTTTTGTTTTTTATTTTTAAACACTCAACACCACCAAGAGAGGAAGCGACCATCAAAAGACTGCTAATAATTCAAAAAGGAATAAAAGGACTCGTCCAGTTGAGTAATGGTCATTAATACGATCCACTGGTTCAGGAAGGGCTTGCGGCTCCACGACAACCCGTCGCTCAAGGAATCTCTGCTGGGAGCGGATACTGTCCGCTGCGTCTACATCCTCGACCCCTGGTTCGCGGGCTCTTCCAACGTCGGGATCAACAGGTGGAGGTGAGCAGTGCAGCCACTTGCAGAACACCATCACACACCTGACTCCTCTCTGGGATTGCTGTGATTTGTTTTTATAAGATTCTGTGACAAGTGCATGCAGCAGTTTTATATTTGACAGCATTTTCTTTGTGCTGATGAGCTCAAATGATTAGCAGACACATCAACTAGGCAGTTGGCAGGTAATGTTTGTGCAACTATTGATGGGGAGTTATTGATTAGGTCACTTTAGATGTATAAATGCCATTGCAGAGTTTTTGTGACAATCTTTTTGTGGATTTGCATCAATTACATGATGTCAGTTGGGCACTGCAAAAATACAATATAATCACTTTTAATGTTTTTGTATTGTTGGACAGACAAATTAATAATGGATTAGTCAATAAAAGTAACCAACAGATTTTTACCATAGATATATTATAGATATATTGACATATGTATTTATAAATGCACAATTTCTGCAACGACCTTAGAAAATCTGGTCATTAAACACTTGATGATATAGGTGGTATATTGGTGATATAGATAAGAATTGATGTGGATGTTTTTAATGGTTGAACATTACATTTTATCATCCAAATTGACACAATTTCACAGAAACAAAAACTTCACTATGACTCAAAGGTTAGAAATTACCCAAGGCATCTTTTCTTTCCTTATGTAATGTGAAAAAGAAACCAAAAGTTTAAATAGGACAACATATACAGCGGCACCGATCCGTGCTGTATCTGTGATAGGCAGATATATTGGTCGGTGTTTGTTGGTCTTTTTAATGCAGTATATTTGAACTGTCATATTGTAACTGTGATGATGTTGGTGCAGATGTATTTAAGGGCGCTGACCATTGTCGAGTGTTGGGGATTGGTTGTTGCGGTGTGTCCCACACTGTCGGCAGTCGTCCCTTGTCGGCAGCTTTTTCGGCTGGTTGAGCGTGTTGAATCACCGACACAGCTCGAAATCATTCAGCCTGGTTGTTCAGTCAGTTGAATCAGTTCGCGAGAAGAGAAACAGAAGGAAAGCCTGTCGCTGTAGCATCCATCGTTTCACCAAGACATATTTTTTATGAGAACGCACCAGGCGGCCTTCGTTGCCATTAGATGTGGTTGGTCTGGATTGGCATTGTAAAGCTGTTTTGAAGTGTCTGCAGTAACTTAAATATTTAAGCCCACTTGTAAAATATAGAAAGCATGTAACAAATATCTGGCACAGCTTTGTCAAACTGGTTTGCTCCTGCTTTTATCTTTACAGCAGGTGTATGCATAAGATGTTTTCCGCCACACTGTAGGTTTTGCTTGTTATGTCATAAGAGAGAAAAGGTACTTGGTAGCTGAACAAACTATTTTGATGATTGATTAAGGAGTTTCAGTAATTTTTCAAGCAAAAGTATAAAACGTTGTATCCCTATAGGTATTAACTTCATCTTTCAACACGACAGAAATCTCAACAGTGAATCATAGAATAATATTAAACTGATTAGATTTTTATATTTATCATAATATGTAATGAAGTTTGCTGAAATCTGGGTCAATCACACAATTGTGTCCTCTTTTACATAATGAAATTTTGTGGGAATAAAAACTGCAATCTCCACCCAGCAATCATCCAAAAAACAAACATCAATTATACCTTCAGATGCATAATTAAATGAGGCACAGTAAATATCAGGGGCTGAGATCAGACATTTATAATATTACTTGTTCCTTTTCCTCCTCAGAAGGTAAGTCAGATCTCAAATTGATAAACAGTATTTTGGTGTGTTAATCCTCACTTTCCTGCGAGACTGTAATTATTTCCAAAATGGATTGCGGTCTTAATGCTCTGTGCACAGCCTTATTACGGCATCAGTACCCAAACTCGGTCATATTAAAGCGCCACGGGTCATTGCGGCGTAGACCGAAAATCTCGAAATGTGTCAGTAGATTATGGCATTGTGAAAGACAGTCACATCATTTCTTCCACAAGGAACGGCACTTGGCAGATGTAGATCTTTCCGAAATCTGAAGCCACTGAGATGGAAATGAGGAAATATCTGCGTCTCCAGGCTCAATAAGTCTTCCGCATGTACCCGAGCTGAGACTAATGAATTATCAAGCGTGGTTTTAATCTCTTTGCATTGATTCTATGTAGTGAAAGCTTGTCTGTTCCTTCAGTCTGCACTGCCTGGAGAGACAATGAAAGGTGGATTATGTCTGTTCGTCTTGATGTATGACCTGAGTTTGACCTGTTTTTATCCTCACAGTTCATCGTTGGCGAGGCATTGCAGCATTTAATTCTTGCATTTTACATAACTGACATTTTCTGAGCAGACAGTAAGCCTGTGTGTGCGCACGTGCTTGCATGAATGCAAGATAGGACAACCTGTTTGAGTCTGGTGACACAATTAAGTATGTGCAGCTTTACAGGCTCATGTGACAAGAGATAAGAGCGAGGACGGGTTGAGTTAGCAAGAGTTTGCCAACCTCTAACCCACTGGCTCTGTCCTCCTCATTTCCCAACCTTCCACCTTGTAAACCGCCTTGAATAAACTTCAGTGTTAAGTGGGAAGTTTTTTCAGTCAAAACAAACAGTGAGCATCGTTTTTAACAAACTTGACAACCCTGTGCCGTTAGCCTGCAGTCAGCTAACGGCTCCTGTGTGGAAACTGGCACTTGAAACAGTCTGCACATGCAGCTGCTGAGTGAAAGAGCTCCTGAGATTTTCAGCACAGTCGGCGTCTCGCTCGATGTTTTTGTTTCCTCTCCTGCTGCGCTGCTCTGGTTTGCATTGCGGTCCCATGCCGTCACTGGGAGAGTAGGGCAGCGGCAGCAGAAAAGGCGCGCCTGTTCTGGAGCATCCATGTTATGCTTCATGGTTATGCAACGGCAGCATGGGATGACGCAGAGCTCACATGCAGAGCACTCAGTACGCCCTGATTCATTTCCTTTATTTCATTTTCATGCACGTATCAGGAAAGATATTAATAAAACCCTTTATCTGTGAAAGCAGTGGGAGTGCAACAGAGAGAAAAACATTGGAGGATCAAAATCTTAATGTAGAGTCGGGAGACTGTGTTTGTGTAGATGATTTGCTGTTGCAGATTCTCTTCAATTCAAGGGGTTTTACTGGTATTCAAAACAGATGTTAACATTTCAAAAGTAAGAGTGTAGCATCCAAAGTTAACTACTTTGTCCGACAGTCAATGGGTATTGACTGTTCAAAAAAAAAATCAGCCACTCAATAGATTACCATTGCTTTTTTTTGTTTTTGTTTTTTTTTGGCCAATGAGTAAAACAAATCTACCATCAACTTGCATATTTTACCATTTGGCTGGTGCTAAATGTGTGCCCTGCAATAAAGTTTGCAGAAAAACTTCAACTAAGCTCCATTTTTGATGAACTAGAGTACACTAGGTTGTAGGGTTGCAGTGTTGCATTGGTTTACCATTTTTATGATGAACCGTGGTATGAAAAATGATTATCAAACGGTGTGCATTTGCTTTTTTACAGTATTTAATTCTACGGCATTTGTGTTGTTTAAGAAACATCATATCATGTTTATATCAAGTTTCATGTCTGTCAGGACATTTTGTATGCTACAGTCTGCGTTACATAAAGCAAGAAAAACGTCTATTATGCTGATGCCACGGGAACATTTTAATGAAGGCTTTCAAAATCTCTTTATATCCTGCACCCTCTGTAATCACGTGTACCTGCGCTAACAGCGAGCTCCGTTATCATTTTAATTGCTTGTGTAGAAGTGAGACGAGTCCTGTCATTACCATCTATGGGGGATAATCCTGGAAGAGAGACTGACGCGGGTCAATGCCAGATGACATAATCGCAGTAACTTTCCCTGCCCCCCAACATCTCCCCGCGTGGCGTAAGTAGGTCAGTGTGTTAGTAGAAAAACCCTCCACAGTTCTCGTGTTTTTGACCTACTTCTGATTTCCTGCTGCTGCTGCAAGACACCCCAGCTATCTCTGGTGAGCAGTGCAACTGTGTGAGCAGTAATCCCAGCAAAGCTGCTTCCATCTGATATCTATCTGAGCGCTTTATGCCTCAAACTGTCGAAGCTCGTCGACAGAGTAATGATGGGTGGCCTGGAGGGTAATGAGAGCGGAGGGACTCCATGAAAGTCTGTTTATAGCAAGTAGGAGGGAAGTGCCCATGTACAGCAGCAGGGCAGCACGGAAAAAAACAGACACGAGATTTTTTTATTTTTTTTTGTCTTTCTCTAAACATCTTAAATAAACATTGATTAAGCTCACACTGCTGTTCTCTTGGAGTCAGACGGTCTGAGACTGTAACGTTGGTCCGACCCAGGAACAAACATGTGGGCCGGCCCACTGAATCAGAGCCGATATGTGAGAGAGCTATTCAGCTGCCATTAGATAAGATTGTGATTGTAACTACTTCCACATGTGAACATCGACTGTGGAGCTGTTGTAAAGTGGAGAAGGGAGTTCCTGAAAAATGACCTTACTCAATGAGTGTTACATAAAAACATATCCACTTCACTGCACATAGGTTTAAAAAAGGAAATGAGGGCTGAAAACATTTTCTCTGTGGATCTACTGCGCAGCTCACAGGCAAAACGGCTGTACAAGGCCATTACAGTATTATCATCAACCAACAGAGTGATTGTATAATGTTGATATGATCGTATTGTGTTGTAGTTTCACATAACTCTTAATGAACTGAATGAAATTCTGATTTAAAAAGCTAAAAAGACTTTTGGCTGACTGTAGTAGCAAAATTGATCATTTACATTTAACCACATATTGTTACTTTGCATTCCCTTTCACTGTTTTATTTGTATGGTTTATTACACCTTTTCACTCTGTGAATTATGACCTGGCTTAACTGTGAACTGTTTGACTTACTTTTATACAGTGACGGCGCTGATTTATGTGAAAGTGCACAATAGCACTCTGTGACGCATGTTGGGTGTTGTGGGTACACCCAAAGTCGTCAGGCCAGCTGGATATTGTTTTGTGAAAAACTCAATTTCAGAAGGTCTGTGAGTGTGAGATAAACTGTGACTTTGTCTGTGACTCTTTGTCAGTCTCTGCCAGGGTTTGTTTGGAGGATGAGGCCTTTCAGCTGAAATTGGTTAACTCTGTTTGCCCTTTGCTTTTACCACTTTATTAAATTACACAAAGACAACCTTGTGTGAATCATCTACCATTTGTTCACTCTCAGACAAGAATTTTCTATTTTAGAAATGTTTTTCTAACCAATGCTGGAAACTCTCAGACCGACTGCATTTGTTGTAAATCACTCACATGACACTACTCAACCAATCTGACAATAACACACACTGTCGAGAGAGGTGAGACAGTCAGACAAAACAGCGAAAAAAAAGGAGATAATTTAGAAACGGTGCATAACATCATTCTTCTACTAGAGAACACTCACACATTTATCTTTCAGCTGTAAAATGTCCCTTAACTCAGACACAATTCATTAATAGGCAAGTTGTCAATGTCATTTTTTTATTTTTATTTTTTTTACTGAAATATTTCCATGATTGTGGTTATTAATAGAGAGTGGCAGTTGGCTGTTTTAGCTTCACTGTCAGTGATAGATTTTATGAATATGCACCCACCTGGCTTTCATATCAGTTACAGACATGATCAGACCTGATTGTTACAGGAAGCTTCCTCCTACGACCTTCGGTAGCTATAGCAACAGCACGGGAAGCACCGTATTACTGCCGCTCTGTCTGCACGCATGTCGTGGTGTGTGTGTGTGTGTGCTGTATTTACAGCGCATGTGTCTTATTTTTGCAAGATAAATTCGAAGCACAGTGCTGATTGTATGATAGAATAATGCTGAATCACAGTTTGTACTTGGTTGTTATAGTGAGAAACTGTTTGTGCCTTTCACATTTGCTCTTGTGGGTCAGTATGTTTGCTGACTGACGTCACATACAGTGATGATTAAACTCATGTGGATGCAGCTCGGTTGACTCATCCACCGTCTGCATAATTCAACCTCAATGATAAGTTCAAGCTTCTGTTTTATATCGTCAAAGACTTAAGACTGTATACATTTGCTTGGCATGAGCTCAAGAGCCTCCTCCATGCAGAGTGGAGGTTAAAGTGGGCTGTTATTATGCTGTCAGGATCACAAAGAAGAAAATTGGCGCCCTCAACGATAATCGTATCATTTCACTTTGTAGCTCTGCTGGCTTCAGGCTATAGGAATTATTGTGTTATGAGGTAATAAACCAGATTTCAACAGGTAATATTCAGAATTTATACAAGTTGATGTTTTCATGCTTAAAGCAAAAGCAACATCATTTTAAATGGATCCAAACAATAGAGAATAATGCAGCAGGTTCATTTCTGTGCCAGATTACAAGCTCAGGTCATATAATACACAAATCAAGGTCCACAAAGTGATTGGTATGGATTATGGTTGTCCCAGTGCTGATAACGGTGTCAGACGGTTCTCCAATACTGCCTAAAATGCTGGATTGGGCGTCCGCAAGTACAAAAGTCTACGCGCCGATCAGATAGCACCAAACTTAACTACAGGACCCTGCGACCTCCCCACAGCGCTCCGTACACCTACATGCAATGTTACAGATAATTACTGTACAAATAGTAGACAATATCCATAAAGGGCAAACAACTTGTGTAACTTTAAAGCTCATGTCAGCAAATGTCATGTCAGTGGATTAAATGATAAATAGGTTGTCGTAAGTTCTTTCAGCCCGGAAGTTTAGCCGCTCATTGGTTTGGTTATGCCAAACTGTCTGAACAAATATTATTTAAATTCAAGGCTGTTTATAGTCTAGACGGTCGTTGCACAATTATGATAATATGTACGGTGACGTTTTTCTGCTGGTACAGATTCTGCCATCTCGAAACTGTAAACTGAGATAGCTCTTTGTTTACCATCAGTCGTTGGAAACTATTGCAGACAATGTTGTTGCACACCAGAAAGCATTATGGCAGTATTTACAGATATTCAAATATTTATATACACATGTATATAGATTTTCCCATCAGCCGATTGCATTTTTTTATTACACAAGTTGACAAGAGCACTCTGACCGTAGATTACAAATGTATTCAGATGGACAGTGTTTCAGTCCCAGTCAATATTTTTGTTTTCAGGCATTTTGACCTAATTAAGAAGTGACTGGGATTGAAATGCTGTGCGTTTAATTAAATGTGAGGTTTGGAGTCAGGCGCTTCTCTTTTCATCAGTGCTAACCTCCAGTAGCTTTGCACATCTCTAATGTATAATCATGTCTAAATCTCTACTTTTATCCCCAGAAGTTGTTTAAGCCAAAAGCAAGTAAGCTCAACATAAACAGGCTCCTTCACCATCATTAAAGTGGCTGGTTGAGTCCTCCCGTCTCTCCTGACTTTTTATATCAGCTCCGTCAGACTTTTGTGCTGACTCAGACACCTGCTCCACTCAGACTGTTGAACCTTGAGCTTCGTTGGCAGATGCATTTTCCTCTCCTGACACGACATTTATTAAACACATCTCACTTCAGAGCGAGTTGTCAGAAACACGGATGCGCACAATGCTGGTGGATATATTTTCTCGTAAAATGTCATCTCTCTTTTCTTGTTTTCTCACTTGTGAAACGTTAATGAAAGTGTCATGTCACTCAGTTTTGCTCGACCTTTACTATTATCAGCATCCTTACACTGGTGGACAAGAATCTGTGTCCACATCTGCCAACTCCAGCAAATAAAGGCAGATTTGTTTAAGTAGGTCACTTGCTTTAAATCATCAAACTGAAGAAGTTTTTCGTGTTAACACTTTATAATAACCATCATTAACAAATGGGAAATTTATAACTAATTAAAGTTATCCATTATAGTTGTTTAACTGTTCACAATGAAATGCTTTAAAAACCATTTACTAAGCACTTGTTTATTGTAAAGTACCAACTGATGCTTATATTACTTTTTAAATGGTTGATACATACTTTGTAATTGTATATAAACATTATCTGGATGGCCATATAACACACACTTGTTTAATAAATGGTTTATTAGGGCTTTTATTGTTTGTTATTCATCACAAATATTAACTAGGTCAGTTAATATAGGAGAATGTGACACATTTCAGATGCATTTTAAATACAGAGGATGTTATTAACGGGTTCAAATGGCTCCAACACTAGATAGAGGCTCACTCTGAGACTAGGAAACTGTACTAAGTTTGAACTTCCATTGAAAGGTCGTGGAAACAAGTCGTTAGGAACGTCCGGTTTCAGCTCCATGTTGTGAATGCAGCAGTTTGTTATTTCAGAGAGTAGGTCATCTGGATAGACCTGCATTCATCTGCATATCAAAGAGCAAACAGAGTTGAAACTGCTGCGTCATGTCTTTTCAAACCCAGAACAACAGTTTTCTCTCCCCACTCACTGTACATAATAGTATTATCCATTTTTCCAGCTTCGCCCTCATGAGGGTTCCTGACATTTCGCCATGATTTTTCCATTTAACTGTATATTGTCACTCACCACTCTGTCTTTCTTCCTGTCGTCCTCCAGGTTCTTACTGCAGAGTCTTGAGGATTTGGACTCCAGCCTTCGTAAACTCAACTCTCGACTGTTTGTGATTCGGGGCCAACCCACTGATGTCTTTCCCAGACTTTTCAAGGTAAGACGATCCTCTGATTCTTTGATTTTTTTTTTTTGACATGTTTGAGTCAAAATGTTTTAAATCAGAAAATTAGGTCAACTGCCTTTTTGTTTCTGAAAGAAGGCGTCGAGGCAAAAAAGCCCCAAATCCCCCAAAACTATATTTTTTCCTGTCATTTCTCTACTAAAGGCAACTTCACTATGTGTTGTGTGGCTCCCGTTTATTCTATTCCTGTTGCTCACTTTGTCATCTGTCCTCCAGGAATGGAATATTTCTCGTTTGTCTTACGAGTACGACTCTGAGCCCTTTGGGAAAGAGCGAGATGCAGCGATTAAGAAACTGGCCTCTGAGGCCGGAGTGGAGGTGACAGTTCGCATCTCCCACACACTCTATGACCTGGACAAGTGAGTTCACATCACCCGCAGCTTCTGTTAAACATCTTTATCTGTGTGTCCAGCAGTTCTTTAACTCTCTCTGTTCTCCTGCAGGATCATAGAGTTAAATGGAGGTCAGTCCCCTCTCACGTACAAGCGGTTCCAGACCCTCATCAGTCGCATGGATCCGGTGGAGATGCCCGCGGAGACCATCACGGCAGAAATCATGAGGAAGTGCACTACGCCGCTGTCCGACGACCACGATGACAAGTTCGGGGTGCCCTCCTTAGAGGAGCTGGGTGAGTGAGGCTACTGTGGCAGAAAGCAAAAAAGACATGATGACACATTCTCCAAACTGAAATTCTAAATCAGAAGCTGAATTAATATGTTCTCTAATGTGATCTCTGCAGGTTTTGATACTGAGGGTCTGTCCTCAGCTGTGTGGCCCGGGGGAGAGACCGAAGCCCTCACACGACTTGAGAGGCATTTGGAGAGAAAGGTCAGTCAAATCAGATTAAAAATTCTCTAAGCAAGGATTTTACTGACTGTTTAGTAATTCAAAAGAAAAACTAAGCAATTTGTTTAACTAGAAATGGCAAAAAAATGCCTTCTAAACATTTCCATAAATCATTGAATTTATAATTTGATATTTCTCTACTCAATCTTTTGAGATTAAATGTCCATCTTTGAGTGACACAACATCATCATGTGTGTGTTTCCATCAGGCGTGGGTTGCCAACTTCGAGCGTCCCAGAATGAACGCCAACTCGCTGCTCGCCAGCCCGACAGGCCTCAGCTCGTACCTCCGCTTCGGCTGCCTCTCCTGTCGCCTCTTCTACTTCAAACTCACTGATCTCTACAGGAAGGTGAGTCATTGTAAACATGTCGAATGATCTTTTCCACATTGTGACTCTTCTACATTATCCATGCTACACTGATTATATTTTGGATTTACGGTAAAGACAAAAAGCATCAGAGTATCTGACCTCACTCTGCCATTTTAGTTTAGTCTCCTTCCTCAGCATGTGTGAGAATGTTTTTCCTGTTTGAGTTGTTTGAGAGTACCACCTAATGGTTCCTAATCTAATCTAGAGTAAAGTGAATTATCCACAGCAGTGCTGCTCTGTTGCAATGGCTCCCTCTTCAGGTGCGATGGTGTAAAATCAAATGTTAAGAGCCAAGAAACACACAGTATTATTGAAGACAGACGTACCAAGTAAAATATTAAGACTTATATATTTGCAATGGATAATTAAAACAGTATAAACTAAGTCTTCAAGTGCTGGAAATCCTTGAAACGGCTTTAATTGTAGAGTGAAACTTTAATGGTTTGAAATATGCTTGGTGGATAAGTAGTACTAAGATGTCCTGAGACAAATGTGTGTGTCCTGCTTCTTCTCCAGGTGAAGAAGAACAGCTCACCTCCTCTGTCGCTGTACGGCCAGCTGCTGTGGCGCGAGTTCTTCTACACGGCAGCCACCAACAACCCGTGCTTCGACAAGATGGAGAGCAACCCCATCTGCGTGCAGATCCCGTGGGACCGCAACCCCGAGGCGCTGGCCAAGTGGGCGGAGGGCCGGACCGGCTTCCCCTGGATCGACGCCATCATGACCCAGCTGAGGCAAGAGGGCTGGATCCACCACCTGGCTCGACACGCCGTGGCCTGTTTCCTTACCAGAGGAGACCTGTGGATCGGCTGGGAGGAGGGCATGAAGGTAAATAAACCCAAGGAATTATCACGTCTACTTTTTTTCCCTGGTATTTTAATATTCTTTTTCTTATATATCAGTTTGAAGAGTTTTTTATACCTCGTTTTTCCTCCAGTCTGTTATGTCCATGTGCACTGAAGTGACCTATTTTTCCCACAAGTGACTCAGTTTGCTCTAATTTATTTATGACTCATCATATTGTTTCATAAGAAATGTCACTTTAAAAAAATGTAGTTTGAAGTTCTTGTGCGGGTCAAACGTTAAACACCCCTCAGCACGTTAAGCGTCCTGGTGTTCCTCAGCTCACCTGAAGCCTGTTTGTGTCTCCAGGTGTTTGAGGAGCTGCTGCTGGATGCAGACTGGAGTGTGAACGCAGGCAGCTGGATGTGGCTCTCCTGCAGCTCCTTCTTCCAGCAGTTCTTCCACTGCTACTGCCCCGTGGGCTTCGGCCGACGCACGGACCCCAACGGAGATTACATACGGTATGCTGACATCTCCCCGAGTGGGAAGCTGTTGCTTGTTTGACATGCTGTGGTTTGAAGTGCGGCTTTGTTAATGGGAGATAATGATTGATACTGATGCTTGTAACTACAGTCATTAGTCTTCAGCATTACAAGTGTTTATCCGTCACATGTTGATATATCACTGTCGGCTAATTCCACTTGCTTGTTGTAACAAGATCATTCCACCCAACATGTTCACTCAACCTCGTCGTCTCTTCTCTCAGGCGCTACCTGCCCATTCTCAGAGGGTTTCCAGCCAAGTATATTTATGATCCCTGGAACGCCCCGGAGAGCGTGCAGAAGGCAGCCAAATGTATAATCGGGGTGCATTACCCCAAACCCATGGTGCACCACGCGGAGGCCAGCCGCCTCAACATCGAGCGAATGAAGCAGATCTACCAGCAGCTCTCCTGTTACAGAGGCCTCGGTAAGGACAACACTAGTTATAAACAGTTACAAGAAATCCTACAAGCTTTTATCAGCTTCAGTTCCTACAAAAAAAAAACTAAATTAATGTGATCTTGTATCTGTATTAACTTCCGACTGTTCTTTGTCTTCAGGTCTTTTGGCGACATTTCCGTCCACGCCCACTGGTAACGGAAACGGCGAGACGGGGTTCCCTGTCGAGGCTTCGCGTGATGCTGCAGCTCCTTCTGGTAAGCAGCTTAATTCTTACATTAGTCCTCAGTTTTTCATAACTTCCTCTTTAGTCTGCAGCAGTGAACTAAGGTCCTCGTATTCATTTTACAGGCTATCAGATGCCGGTTCACTCCCAGGCAGACTGGCAAAGCGGTGTCATGATGTACATGCAGGGCGACCAACAAACCAGCATCGGAACACACCAGCAGGGTGAGGACAAGTTCACTTCCCCACATCTGTTTTCCTTTATTTGTCAGGGTTGTTCTCGTAAGTCCTGCGACTCTGCTAATCCTTGAATCTTCCTTTGAATTCCAGGTTATCCAGGTACCAGCGCCAGTTTGATGTGTTACACTCAAGGCACACAGCAGATTCCTGGTTCAATGCAGAAAGGTGAGAACTGACAACACCAGCTTGTATCAAGCATACTTTATAATGGCAGAGATGTTAGAACTGTATTTTCAGGGCGGCTTTCTAAACCGGGCCGTTGTTTGATTCTGTTTTTACAGGACTTGAGCTCCACTGCAGCACGCAGGGCAGCGGCAAGCGACACAGCGAGGACTCCGGACACGGCAAAGGCTCTAAAGTCCTGAGACAGAGCAGCCACTAGAACGGTGAGTTGGAAACTTTACTCGAACTTGACTTATTCCTTATCAAATTCAAGGCAAATAGAAGCAAAAAACCTGCATTTATCACACATATTTTTTAATGTCGACATCTTTGTGTGTCTCCTCTCTTGCAGGAGTGTCTGCAGACTCGCTGTCACTGACACGGCGTACAAAGCCTGACACAAAATGGACGCAAAGACTGACGTTTTTGTTACAGCACTACACTGTTGCATGAACACATCTTCAGCCGAAGAAATCAAAAGCCACCATTTCGACATATTCACGACTTTCTCAAGTAACAGGACTGTATATTATCATTTGGACTTCGCGGCCCGGCCCGGTGCTGACGACACTGGAGCGGCTGTTACACTGTGCTTGTATTTGGGTTAATATTGGACTTGGTGTCCTTGTGTATATAGTGAATTTGCTAATTTCAGCTCACATACAACTTGTACATATTTGGATATTGTATGTGTGTTTTCTCTCTTTGTGTAGCCATAGACCCATTGATATATTTTTGATATGAAAAATTAATTGTGGATGGATCTTTTGGTTTTTTTTTTTCTTTTTGGAAAAATTTTCAATACAAATGAAAACGTTTATAGACCGTCCATTCTGCAAAAAAAAACATAAAAAGAATGGTGAGAATTCTTGTATCTATTCTAATACAGCTGCCTGTCCTCTCATTTATTCCACTTTTGCGGTTATCTCTGTTTATGAGACATCCAACGTATCTATGGACCACGTTCTCGTCATTTCATTTCATTTCGCTGTCTCAGTAGTAGGTGACTTGTTCGACTCCATACCACTGTAGAGGAAATGCCAGTATGGCGTGAACTATCAAGTGTTTGCAAAAAAAAGGTGACAGGAATACAGAATCATCATATCATGGTGTCCCACCCCTGTATAATCCCCCAATAAATGTACCACTGCAGAGAACTGCTTCACTTGCTTCTTGTTTCTTGTCAGTGTTGCCTGTTTAATTAAAACTTGTTTAAATATACAAACGGTTTCAGTCTGTTCTTTAAAGCTGAAGCGTTTTGACATGTTAACATGCAACGTGGCCGACACTGTGGACGACTATCGTAACCCCCTCTGTAGATACGATGGGGTCGCTGTAAAGGTGCGTTCATGAGTTAGACCTTTGGATCACACGTGTTTATTGCTTTTACCTGCAAGAGTGTTTATTTGTCTCAAGCGGGAAGATAACTTCACCCTGCATTAGCTAAAAACTAGCAAGCAATGGCAGGCACAGTGTGGTTGTGGTCAACGCTCACTGAACTCATCACCAGACAGTCTGGTTCTCTCTTCTTAAAGGAAGAACATGAACACCCAACATTGGAGGCCACCTCCGCAGATCACTGCTTAAGTCAGGTTGTTCAATAAGAGTGAAGATAAATCTACCTTTTATGTAGAAGTTTAATAATGATCTCTGAGTTCACACTTCTTCAGTAAACGGCTCTCAATAAGAGCAGAATCAGATGTGGCTCCAAGTGAAAACTTTATCCGGAGCCCTGAACTAGTAAAAAGTGTTTCAACAAAGAAATTTGTCAAGTATGACCTAAAGTTTGTCTGTTGCAGTGGCCTTGACAGAGGTTCCATAGTGTAGTGGTCATCACGTCTGCTTTACACGCAGAAGGTCCTGGGTTCAATCCCCAGTGGAACCAGATTTCTTTCCTCCACCTGATTTCCCTCTGAGGCTAAATAAAGTTATCTATCTAAACTGCTCTAGATGAGAACTGAGGTGTTTATTCCTCCTCATTCTGGGCAGCTTCCACCAATATTGCCGCCTGTCTTTGCGGTGACTTTACATGCACTCTCGACACGCGATAAACCGGCTTCACCTTCTGTGGGGGCAAAAATGATTCTTAGAGACAGGCAATAAGAAGGTATTAAAAACAAATCTATCTCTGAATATTCCAATTAGATGCCCCCCGAAATCCTACACACTGGACTTTATACATTTTCCAGAAAATGTCTGATTAAATAATCCAGTGTAGTGCGCTGGTTTTCACTTTAAAACACATTCATAAAACATAATTTAAAAACATACAAATGCAACTTCAGACATGGCATTTATTGTTCAGTTACCACAATCGTTTTGTTCCAGTAGTATGTCTTAGCTTACAAAAGAAATACAGATTAGTGATTGGCACTCATGTCCATGCCTTCCTGTCAGTGTGAGTTGATATGGTCCATGGCGTGTCGGAGTAGAAAATAACAGCATTTCGGAGAAAACTGAGTGAGGTTTTGAAAACAGCCACAGCGTCATGTTGACACGAGCCCTCAGCTGTGCCTCTGCGTCACATCACAGAGCAGGTTCAAACGGTTATTAGTTGCATAATAAAGCAGCTCTGAATACTTTGAGTAGTGTACTGCTGGAGGTTTGGTGTTTTTAACTGCACCCCTTCATGCATCTTACATGAAGGTCAATTTGAGAACTCAACATTTGTAAAACTTTACCCCACGCTGTTTGTACAGCATATTGCAGTATATCAACACATTGCAACATTCAGTCCTCAGCAGATCTGAGGGGAGCTACAGGGTTGAAGAGCGGCCGCTGCTGCCTGAGCTGCAGCTTGCCGTGCATCATCTCAAAGTCCTTCTTCGTTCCCACGATAACGTCCAGGCTGCCGGAGCGCACGTCGTACCCGTAGGAGGCCAGCTTCTGGATGCGGTAAACCACGATTTGCGTGGTGAGCTCCAGGACGTTTGGAGATACCTTCACCTGCTCCAGGCTCACGCCAGAATCCATCAGCCCTTGAAGCCGCCCCGTCAGCGTGGGCAAGGAGTAGTACAGAATGGCGGGGCAGCAGATCGCTATTTGCTTTAGTTCGTCTTTGGAGCAGGCGAGTGCCCCCTCGATGTAAGTGAGCGCCTGCTGCATGGACTCCGGACGCAGCTCCGCGATGGAGGCCCTGAGGCTTGAGACCAGGCTGAGGAGCTCCTCCGTGGTGAAGCCCTGCTCCCTCAGGAAGCCCAGACTGTCCCTCCAGGCCTCAGCGGGCCTCAGCAGGATGTGCGGATTCTGGCTGAGCAGCTTCTGCAGCCAGAGGCGCAGGTTGCCCTCATCTCCGCCCAGGTCCAGGTAGGTCTCCCTTAGAGTGTGGATGACCTCCTTGTTCCACTCCACTGGTCGGCTGAAGCTCTGCGGGGCGCTCGCCATCAGCTTGCCGATGATCCTCTTATTAAGGCGCAGGCTCTGGAGGTAGAGGATGTTTGCCCGCTGGTTGCTTTGGTGAGTTAACGTGAAGAAAGAAGCCGGGAACTTCTCGATGATGCTCATCAGTTCACGCTTGTTGGGGCACACGGTCTCCCAGAGGTCTCGCTGGGCGGCCACTTCCTCCGGCCGACACAGGACGGCTTCAGGGTGAGTCTCCAGGATACGGGCGATTATCGGCGTGTCTGCGCCCATGTCCCTCAGCAGGTCGGCGGTTTCGGACACATACACCTCATTCTCGGACAGGATCCAGGCCTTGAACTTGCGTACCTTTCGGACGTCCACAGACAGCTCGTAGAGGGAGTCCACTGTGAGCTGGTTCTCCAGCCGCTTGTTAGGAGAAGTCAATGTGGAGGTCGAGGCGGAGGGAGGCAGGAAGAGCCTCATCCTCTGGCAGTAGGTGCACAAGGAGGCAGTGGTGACACGGAGCATCTTTGATAACTGTAGTAGATCTGCATGGACGACAAAGAACATCTGTAGGACCGACAGCAGTCATGACAGCAGAGATCCCTAAACAGTGACTCGTGATCCGTCATCACAGGTTATACACCCGGCTGACAGCTCAACTCGCACGAAATCTCAGAAAGAACATTAATGGAAACGCAAACTAGAATTAGCTTTGCCGGAAGAACAGTCCGAAACCCAAAGTATTTAATAAAGACTTTGAAAATCAGCAGATCTTTTAATTTTACAAACTGGGAACAGTGAATTTTCTGAAGACAAGATAAGATAACCCCTAATTAGTCCCACAGGGGGGAATCTGCAATATTACAGCAGCAAAGGGGATTGCAAAGATAATAAAAACAAAGATAATTAATAAGTAGAAGTACAAGATATGAACAAGCGAAAAAAGAAATGAAAGCAGTAAGAACAATTCTGGATTTTCAGGTTTCAGGTTTTCAGTGTGCCAGGACAATTTAGGTGCAGCTCTTAATACATTTTCATTTCATTGTCTCAACACATTATGTAAATGGTTTTCAACAGGGTGAAATGTGCAAAAATAAAGACTGATTTCTCTTCATCTCATCGTTGTCACGACTGAATAAACTCTACAAACAAACTGACCTTGAAGGAGAACATGTGTGCCGGACCCTTTATTATGTTATGTAAAATTATTACGTCATCATTATTCAATCTAAATATTGAAATTCTGAGTTTGGATTTCTTCTCCGAAGCCACACAGCACCACAGCATCCCTGCAGAACAACACTGTTGCTTATGTAAAAACCCACTACGGCCAGAGATTTCCACTAAAGTGATGACCCCTAATTAAGTTTAGCTCAATCTGAGTTTAATTCGGTCTTGACTTGATACAGCATCGTGCCCCCATCACAAGGAGCTCTTATGACTGGTGATCTGATTTTTCACAGCTGTGCCATGGCACCAAGAAGTAAACCTTTAATTTTACCAACACACGTCTGAAAGTCCTGTTACATGTGTAGACCCACTTGCATGTGTGTGAATCCTCATGTTAAGTGTAAAGCAGATAAAAAGCATGGATGTCTGTCCTCAGCTGGCCTGACAGAGGGAACACTGTGTCCTGACTGCAGCTGTGATGTTACGTGTTATGTATGGAGCGTAACACAGCTACACACACAGCTACACACACACATAATACATGTTAAAACGTATTTAAACCACGCTGACGTTAATAGCAGCATATAGAAAGCACACAGACAACGTATGGTTGTTTAAAATGAGTATTAAAGAGGTTGTTTTTACCCGAGGCCTGCAGCTGTGTCCTCCCTGTTCGGCTTTCATAACATGAAGAGGAGCAGCGGGGCGGAGTCATGAGACGGAGCACATGAGAGGCATGTGGCCGCCCCGCAGGCTGCGAGCGGCGGGGCGACGCAGGCCCGCCTCCCCGGTCCATGTACGGCCTCCTCCACGTGTGCTATGTCACCCCGACACACCCCCTGACAGCCGGGTAGAAGGTAGAATGACACTGTGTTGATGCTGTATCGCACCGTTAATGCTAAAATATAAGTTTCAGTCTGTTTCTGTCCATTTTTATGGTTGTCTGTTGAAGCTAAACTACAAGCTAACGTCAATTAGCATGTAGCTAGCTAAGCTGACTGAATAATAAGTGTGATATCTGTAAATAGAAACTGTTTGTGTTGGCTTACACTTACAGTAATTGTCATACTAGCTATAACTGAATGTATACTAGCAACACATAAACTGACTTAAAACACTAATAAACTGACGTTAGCATCAGGTACTAATTAGCCCAACTGTAGGCTTAGGCTTTGTTTTGAAGCTAAACTATAAGCTAATGTAAATTAGCATGTAGCTAGCTAAGCTGACTGAATAATAAGTGTCATATCTGTAAACAGAAACTGTTTGTGTTGGCTTACACTTACAGTAATTGTCATACTAGCTATAACTGAATGTATACTAGCAACACATAAACTGACTTAAAACACTAATAAACTGACGTTAACATCAGTTACTAATAAGCCCAAGTGTAGGCGTAGGCTTTGTTTTGAAGCTAAACTATAAGCTAATGTAAATTAGCATGTAGCTAGCTAAGGGGGTTATTAACTTGACTGAATAACAAGTTTCATATCTGAAAATAAAACTGTTTACATTAGTGATACAGCAGTCAGAGGATATCCTTACAGTAATTGTCATACTAGCTATAACTGAATGTATGCTAGCAACACATAAACTGACAAAAAAAACGAAGCTTCAACAACGTCACACTTTGTGCATCAGGTCTTTATTTTCCCAGTCACTGCTGAGGTGATGACGGTACGATCTCTCAATTTTTTTTGCAGTTGCGTTTGACTTTATCCAACACCTCCATGGAAACAGTCACTAGGACTTGTGACTCCATCAGTGGAGCAGGAAGAAGGATGCAGTTCCCAGGACAGTGAAGGGGGGGAACAGCCATAACCCTCCCAATCCCCTGTACAAGTAAACCAAATGTGTTCTGTCCTGAGAACATTTAGTGCTTAGTAGACCAGTAATAGGATTTTAAAGTCTATCTTTTGACACACAGAGAGTCAGTGCAGCGACTCATTAAACCAGAACTGAGACAAACACACAGAAACCATTCTGTGCAGATTACAACGAGGCTGCATAATGAGCATATAAACTACTTTAGCTGCTCAAAATGATTTTTTTTTAATCTGTTTGCTTGGTGATATTACAGGCAGCACTAAAGGTATATTTTATATCAGCTGCTGGTTAAATGTTATAAACCTCTCACTGAGCTGCTGTTAGCTTCATTAATGTGATAAGAGATGGAGAGAGGCTAACCTGCTCAGACATTATTAAACAACACATGGGCCCTGATTCTAAATCAGTCATTCCCAAAATAGGAATAGATAATGAACGTAAAGGAAGCCCTGGTCTCCACTGCAGAAAAAAAATGTATTTATCAAATATAGTTAAAGCTTTGACAATGCCACCGAGAGGAGACATTGGACTCCATCAAAATCAAAAGACAGACAGACATGTCTGCCTGGTTATTTGAGGCAGACAGTGGATGGTTCGTGCATCACACTTAAAAAAGAAAAGTGTATTTGTCAAAGTGATTTTGTGTGTGTTAGACTTAAATCATATCACCGCATAGTAATTTATTTATAGTGTTAGAAACTTAAATCAGACGGGGAAATAATAAATCCTAACATCTGTCAAAACATAACAACTTTAAAATCTCTTTTCACACACAAAGAAATACACACACACACACACATACAAGCACACACACACACACACACACACACACACACAGTTTGAATGATGCTTCCATTCTGAGGCTTTGATCTAAAGCCTCAGAATGAAAGCAACCTCCAGAATTCTGGAACACCAGAGTTTAGGGGAGGTCTGAGATCACAGCTTCACATTTGTGTTTCAGACCTCAGTCGAGAAGCATTGTCCAACTGATTTTCTACAGACCAGATCTAATAATCACAGCTTCACAGCCGTGTCTTGGACCACAGTCGAGGAGAATCATTCAGACGATCTTTAGAGACCAGAGCCAGTATTAACATCTTAAACACTTGTTTTGGACCACAGTTGAGGAGGATCAGCCTGCTGATTTTCCACAGACGATAGTCTACGACAAATATCCACACTTTAGAAGACTTCAGGGCCATTTCAACTTTGTGTAAGTAAGCTTTAATTATTTGAATTTACTTGATTAATTAGTTCAAAGTCTTGTTAAGTCTTTTTGTGATAAAACAATTGTTAACTTAAGATTAATTGAATAACACTTGTTTATTTAATCCACTGAATTCCTGCTAATAACTTCCTCCTTTGTGTTTACAGTCTACCACGATCACCGAAATGAATCGCCAGAACAAAAGGAGAAACAACCCAAAGAAGATGGAGCAGGTGGTTCACGCTGCTCCACAAGCTCATCCTGTATCTCACCAGGGCGAGGGCCCTCAGGTCAGCTCTGACTCTGAGCGTCCTCGTCGACCCTGGAGGGAGGAGAAAATGGCCATGAGCTACACCATCCACAACCTCAAGTATAAGCTTGAAAGACTTGAGGGTCTAATGGATCTCAGGGAGAGAGAGTTTAAGGCCGAGTACAAAAACAAGTATGAGATCATCGCATCTCATGAGGCCACGATCTCAAACCTGAAGAGCGATCTCCAGTTCCGGGTGGCGCAGGTGGAGAACCTCAAGCTCCGGAGCAATCAGGAGAAGGACGACATGGCAGCAAGACTGGAGGCAGAAAAACAAAAGCTGTCTGAGCAAAACAATCAGATGCTCCAGCTCGACCTCGACAAACAGAAGAGTGTTCTGCTCCAGATCGACCTGCAGATGAAGCAGTTGGAGGAGTTGGAGCAGGAGCTCCAGCAGAAAGATGACGTAATCCTTCATCTCAGGAAGGAGAAGATGGGTCTCTCTAACAAGCTCATGGAGGCCACAGACCAGCTGACAAACAACAAAGCTGAATTTCTCCAGAGCGACCAGGCTTGGCAGACAAAATATGAGGCTCTGCAGAAGAAGTTCAGCGAGCTGGAGGTCAAAGAACAGAGCTGGAAGACGAGTGTAGAACAGGTGGAGGAACAAAAGAAAGAGCTGGAGGAGCTCTCCATAAAACTGAAGGCGAGCGAGAAAGAGACGACGGAATGTCTGCTGCAAAACAACAAGGACTGGCAGGCAAAATACAACGCTTTGGAGGAGAAGTTCAGACAGCAGCTAGAGAAAGAACACAGCAGGGAGGAGAAAATGACACAGGTGGAGGAAACAACCAAGGAGCAGGAGGAGAATCATCAAATCCTGGAGGTAACAGTAAGCCAGGTGGACGTGGAGAAGACAGAACCAGAGGACATCTGCTCCAGGACGGAGGAGGAAACTGAGGTGGAAAAGCAAAGTACAACAGATAAGAAGATGAGGAAGAAAGAAAAGAAAGCAATGAAGATGAAGCAAAAACAAGAAATGGAAGACCTGAAAAGGAAACAACAAGAAGAGCACAAGGACCTGAAAGGCAAACAGAAGCTGGAAGAGCTTCAGGAGAAGGAAATGAACAAGAAAGAAGCACAGATGAAGGCGGAGCTCCAAAAGAGAGCAAAGGAGGAGAAAAAGGAAAGGAAAAGAAAGGAGAAGGGAAGAAAGAACGGTGGAGATAACTGTGACAGGGACGCGAAGGTGGAGCAGGCTGATGGTTGTTCAGTAGAATGCCAACAGTAGCTCCATCTTCCCCTCCTTCACCTCTCCACCGTTGCTCCATCTTCCCCTCCTTCACCTCTCCACGTTTCTCCATCTTCGCCTCCTTCTTCTCCACCATTTCTTCATCTTCCCCTCCTTCACCTCTCCACCCCTTCTCCATCTTCCTCACTCCTTCACCTCTCCCCCTCGAACCTCATCCTCACCACCTCTCTTCCCACCTTTCTCCATCTCACTGTGAACCCCCCTCCATCTGACTCACCCCATCTTAGAAAAACTGAGAACATTTCTTGGCAATCAGTCGACAGTGGCTCCAGAATCAGCCTCAAACAGAAGGGTTTTCGCCTGGTGCTCAGGTTTTCCTAATGAAATCAACATTTCATTGAAAAAACACTGCTGAATTTCTGTCCATTGTCTCCACTTGACTGGACTTGACCAAGAAAATTGACTTGAGACATCAACCAAATGTCTCAAGTCAACTTGTGGGTTTTCCCCTGGTGCTCAGGTTCCCACAACCAATTAAAATTCGAAATAAAAATTTTTAAATTTGTATTCTGTCACATTCTCATTCTTTTCAGAGTGTAACTTCATTGTAGCACTGTAGGTAACAGTGCCCCACCCTTTAGTAAAGGAGTCAAACATCAGAAACATTAAACTGACCCTGTGTTATAGAGGCGCTGCTTTAAATGTGTTATGAAATATCACTTATAGTGTTATAGATTAAGTATATCTATAATCAGATTCAGAACCCTCAAGTTTAATCATATTTTTAAATTAGAATTTGAGTGTACTTGTAACAACTTTTGTGTACGGGAAAATGACCAGGAGAGGTAACCATGGTAACATGTTCTAACATGTTAAGATGTCACAACTACAGTAACCATAGAAACGCATCATTAACCATGGTAACCAGTTCTAGAATGCTGAAATGTTAACTACAGTAACCATAGAAACCCGTCATTAACCATGGTAACCAGTTCTAGTATGATGCAATGTTTGACCTAGACTAACCATGGAAATGCTTTAGAAACCATGGTAACCAGTTCTAGAATGATGAAATATTAGAACAAGAGTAACAATGGAAATGCTTCAGCCCCTTTTTGCGTTTTTATGACTTGAATGAAAAATAAAAGTGTATTAGCTTCAAATAGTAGTTATTATATAAACCTCAGGTTGTTATGTACCCATGGAAAGTAAACCTAGTTATCCACTTATTATGGTATTAGAACAATGACCCATCAAAAATACAAATGTCGAATGGCTTAACTTGCCCCAAGGAAGGTGTAAAATGAGCCTAGGCATGAGGTACATTGAGCCATGCAGGCATATGTAGTACTATCTGATGTAAAAATTAGACAAAATCAAACAATTCTAATACCACTTTAAACTTCATTAATGCCATAGATAGTTTGTGTCCCATTATTGAACGTTAACTGAACATTTTTCAGTAACTGATCTTTGTGTTTGCTGCAGACAGACTACACATGCTTTTGGTTTATGCATTACATGTTACATTGATTTGAATGTGAAAGTTGTCTTGGGCACACTCAGCTCTATTTCTCTTCAAGAATCTTTCCTCGAGCTCATCGTCTGACACTTTCGCAAGTAACCCAACGTAATGATACTGAAATACACAAACTTCACTGTGTCTGCCACAAGATGGCACCACATGTTTTCTCTTTGAGCATGTCCAAAGACTTCTAAGTCCATGGTAACATTCTTACACGGGCCTGCACAGATGTGGTACACATGCACAGATGTGTTTTTATTCACTCTTTGTTTAGAGTATCAGTAGAGGTCTGCTGTTTGCTTTGACTTATGAAAATACAAAGGCTTGGAACAATTAATTAGAAAACGTGATGGGAGTGGGAGAGCATTTTAATTGACTAACTTAGCATGGCTAAAATAAAAAGACGTCAATAGAAATGTCTGCCTGGTTTCTTGTGGCAGACAGTGGATGGTTCGTGCATCACACTTTAAAGGAAAAGTGTATTTGTCAAAATGATTTTGTGTTTTATTCCCCAAACACCTGAATGACCTTTCCAACACGCTCTAATGAATATGAGGTGGGGGAAACTGACGCTAACTCTAGCTCTGTGGCTAACGTTTAGAGGGCCTGAAACTCAAGAGAACCAACTTTTTTGCCCTTGTGCACCGACACACACTCACATATTGAAAATGACAAGCACATATCTTATCTTGCGTGGTTTACGCTGATCTAACCAGAGAGTCAGTGAGCTGTTGAAGGCTGTTTAGCTTAATTGGTAGAGCAGGCTAAACAGAGACTTTACTGCATCCTGTAATCTCTAAATCTGTCTTGTCAAAATAAAACAAATATTAATAGGACTAACACAACTGAACAGCGGCTTAACAAAAGTCATTTTTGTATAGATATTTCATTTCTCTGGTCTTTACTTGTTATTATTCCAATACTTACAGAATGTAATCAAGTTACATTACTTTTATATTGTAATCAGGTGAATTCAGGTGATTTTGGTGACAGCTCAAGTGTTATAGATTTCTGTTCTGTACTTTTACCATAATCATTAATGGTCTTAATCATGCCTGCTGCAATCTATTAGTACGTGTTAACACTAAACTCACATTAACTACGCTGGAATACTTCAGAGGAGAATAGTTTTCTAAAGGCTTTTAATTAACAACTATAGATGATAATAATAATAAAGTAAAGAAACAACATTTCCACTTTGGTATGGTTATATGTTTTTTCCAGGACATTGGCCTTCTCTCTGTTAACAGTGTTATTAACCATATTATAAAAACTGGTTTATCCATCAGCAAAGAAACATTATTGAGCATTTACAAATTGGTATAAACAAATATACTGGTTGATCACTGGTGACACATTTAACTGTACTGCTCAGGTCTGACCAGATGAGGTCGCTGTTTAACTACGGCCTCCTGTTCTGTTCCTGTCTAAGAAAAACTTCATGACTCAGTCAGAGAAGAAGCACTGGTTTGAACAAACGACCACCTTATTCTGGATTCTGGTTCATTATTTATATGAAGCAGCTTTTATTTTGAAAATGTCCCAGCAGAGTACCAGCCTCCTGACAAACAGCAATCAATGTGATGGCCGTTGCATTGAGTTTAAACACGCAGGAGTTTTACTGTATCACTCTGTTTGTTCATGTTGTTGAACAGCAGAGGGTGTTCCTATTAATAGCGGTCATTTGGTGCCTTTCTTTGCTGATAGACACAGTTGTCCCTTGCCACCAACAACCCAGAGTGCTTTGATTATACTGGAGCCACCTGCTGTCCTCATGTTGTGCACAGGCATGTTTTAGTGGAGCTCATCAGTCCACTGTGGGATGAGACAGACATGAGACACTCTCACAGGCACTAAGATCTGTTTTCTGCTCCTCTAAGACCTCAATTAGTCCATCTTCACTCCGACAAGCCTCCAGAAGATTTATATTACTGAAACGTAACCCCCCCTGGAGATGATGTGTCGTCTGCCACATACAAGTAAAGCACAATAACGTCACAATGCTCATCCTAAGGAGATGCATGGAAAAGTTTAATTGGGATTCTCGGACGCAACAGAGCACCTGTCCCTCCCCGTCAGTTATCTCATCCTCTAAAAACTACGTTTGTCCTTTTCCACTAATAACTCAAGACGTGGGAACATAAATTCTTGACATCAGCATTTAAATGTTGCCGCGTGGGAGCAATAACACTTTAATCCACTCAGCGCTGAAAGCAGAAAGCCTCCAATAGCAAGAATGTTTTAATTACATTCCAAAGTGGAGACGAGGGCGGAGCAGCGAGGCTCATCTTCAATGTCATTGTTCTTACTGAAGGTCTTTTTCTTAACAGAAATAACTGTTGGTACACAAATACCAACACTGAACTGACTGATAATAAGAATAAAAACTTTACTAAGTGCCATGTAAAGATCTGACATGCTTGAACTGATTCTACATTTATATCACCAAGTTTATCAAACAACACAAAAGTAATGTGCATTTATGGAACCTTCTCCCTGAATATGTTGTCTTAAAGCGTCCTACACAGTGAAGTGATACGTCATAATCCCCATTACACCATGGCGGCCCCCCTCGCAGGCTCTCACACTCAAACATCAGGTGACGTCAGCGAAGTCGATGATGGCTCGGGGCTTAAAGCCTTATGGGGGATATTGATCATATTACAGCAAGTGTTACATGAATTGTATTCAAGGCAAGGCGGCTCATTTCATGCAGAGGGGGACATTCAGAGAAGTAGATTCACATACAAACCAGAGAGATGACCTAACCGTGTGTGTGATGTTAGTAATGCTGCTGCCAAATCTAGTCCACACATGGAAAATGATTTATATCAGTGGGCTATATCAGTTGGAAAATGATTCATACATACACATATTGCAAGTTATGATTGTGTTGTCTTCTTCGGAACTTGAAAACAACGCCTACAACAGCTCTACACAGGTGCAGCAGGTCTACTTCACGAAGGCGAAAACACCACTGTTGTTGTTGTCGTTCTTCTTTTTATCTGCGTTTATTGGCAGCTGGAGAACCAACTTTAAACTGGTGTGTGTAAATGCTGCACTTATTAAGTCACCTAAAGCAATTTGGCTTTGTATTATCGGTGATGTTAATCGGAATATGATTTCAATATCTGCCAATAAACGATAACGTTAATTTACCGTTATTGGGTTGATCATTTATCGGTCCGATATATATAGTGCATCCCTCGTTATAAACATCCATGAACAATTTGACAATCACCAAAAGAAATACAAAAGTCCTTACATCAAAACATCAAACATACATCTAAAAAAATAAATGAATGTTATATCAAATTCATCACCCCGTGAATCAATACTTAAAATAACCTCTTTCACAAATATGTTAAAGTAAGGTAAGAGACAAACTTCAAAACCGCAAACATCAAGTCCAGAATTAGACAAAATCTTTGAGTTGGGTCTGACCAGCTGACTGCTTCCTAAAGCTCTACTGGCCGTACCGGGTTTATATTCTTTACAGAGATCAGCTCAGAGTTTAGTTTTCTAACTCGCACCTCACATCTTAGTTTGTTAATGCTTACAGTGCGCAGGACATTCTAGATAAGGACTCATTTTGGAAAAACATGACAGCTGTAACTTCCTGTCTGTAAAATCCTCACCGGCTCTGACGTACTTAAAAGATTCCACTGCGCTTTGTTAATGGAAGTTCTTAAACACCACATGCTTTGCCCCGCTGGCTTCTAAACTATCACGCCGGATTAGAGAGACGCTCCGAGTTGTGGTACATTTTTCTGCTCCCAGAGGCTCAGCGTGGATGTTATTAGTCGTGGATGATACCAGGAGTCTGAGAGAGCACAAGTATGTGTGTGCATCTGTTGTGTATCTGAAATAGTCTCTCATCTTGTCCTTACAAAGGAATGGGGAGCGCTGCAGGGTCAGAGTACAGAGCTGAGAGGGGGGTCCATCAGGGGATGAGTGGGGGGTATGTGTGGTTGACAAGTCTTGCCGAGGAGAAAATAGATTATTCCATCTGTCTAAAAATCCGCCCTGCTGCTGACCTACACTCTGGAGACTTCCCTCAGGCTCCGGTCACATGGTAAAGACATACCCTTAAAAAGCTGTAGCCCGAGACCACCGTCGCCTCTTGTGTGTAAGACACCAGCTGGTCTTGGTGTTCGTCCTGCTTCCTCTTCCCTAGAAAGCCTCCATCATGTCAGACACTGAGGAAATTGTCGAGGAGTACGAGGAGGAGGAGGAGGTAGAAGAGGAGGAGGAGGTGGAAGAAGAAGTTGAAGAAGAGGAAGAAGAGCAGGATAATGAAACAGAGAAGAAAGAAGAACAAGAAGAGGAGTCCAAACCACGGCACAAGACAACCTACGTGCCAAATATCGCTCCTCCGAAGCTCCCTGATGGCGAGAAGGTAGATTTTGACGACCTGCATCGCAAGAGAGTCGAAAAGGATTTCAACGACCTCCAGTCCCTCATAGAGGTGCATTTCTCCAGCCGTCAGAAAGAGGAGGAAGAGCTGATCGCCCTGAGGAGCCGCATCGAACGCCGTCGGGCCGACAGAGCAGAACAGCAGCGAGTCCGCAGTGAGCAGGATCGTGAGCGCCAGACCCGTCAGGCCGAGGAGAGGGCGAGGCGCGAGGAGGAGGCCGCCAAACTCCGCGCCGAGGAGGAGGCAAAGAAAAAGGCTATATTCACCAACAAGTCCTTCGGCGGCTACCTGCAGAAGGTGGACCAGAAGAAGGGCAAGAAGCTGACGGCAAGAGAGGAGAAGAAGAAGGCCCTGATGGACCGCAAGAAGCCGCTCAACATCGACCACCTGAACCAGGAGAAGCTGGCAGAGAAGGCCCAGGACCTCTGGCAGTGGCTCCACCAGCTGCACGCCGAGAAGTTCGAGCTGGCTGAGAAGCTCAAGAGGCAGAAGTACGACATCTACGTGCTCCGGAACCGAGTCAGCGATCACCAGCGGGGCTCCAAAGCTTCCAAGACGAGCCGCGGGGCAAAGGGCAAGTCAGGCTCCTGGAAGTAAGAGCTGCTCTTTTGCAGCTGGACGAGTTGTTTCTGGACTATCTGGTGCCCTGTATCGTACAAAGCTTTCCCAGGGATTGTGTTTCTGCTCATGTCTGATTGTTTTAACTTTCTGATGTGGTTATTCACCACTTCAGAACTGTGGTTGAAGACTTAACTCTGATGGGATGAGTGGTGGTGTTCGTTCCACCACTCGTCTAGAATAAGGCTCATGGTTGTTTTGTCTTTACACACCGACAGTGTTTTTTGTGCTTCATCCATGATACATGTTAAAATGTTTGATTAAAGGTGTAAAAGTCTTCAGAAGAGGTGCCAAATTGTAATTTGTTTCCAATAAATCAAGACGTATTTTAATATCTTTTGGAATCCAGTGACGTTTTTTTCATGACTGTGATCAAGTTTCTCTCACTTCATTCTAACCTCTCGACACATAGAACTATCTTTTGAGAACGATATCTCCTAAAGGCTGAATTTTGAATTTTTTCATTGTTAACTGAACAACGGTGAAAAGTCATGTTGTCAGTGTGGGTGTGGTTGTGTTAAGATCCAACAGGTGTTGCACAGCTGACTTTTTCAGGAGCTAATTTAGTCTCTGAGGCCTCGGACCGAACAGTGTGGGCCTGCAGTGTTTTTAGCAAAAAGACCCAACTGTTGACTGAGAGGTCGAGCCCACGACCCCGAGAGGCTGCAGGAGCTTTACTGAGCGGTGTCGGGTACCTTTAAAGGTCCTTAACTGCATTTAACAAGTAGCAATTCTCCAAAACTCCTAAAGGTACAGACTTTTTTCTGTGAATTTTGCAATGAATGATGACACAGAGAAAGTGCAAAAGGCACAAAACGAACAGACAACTGATTCAAAAGACAAATTTGAACTTAATTTTATGTTTTTGTTCATTCTCCCCAGCAAATTCTAGCTTTTTGTTAACATATTAACATCAAACAATTCTTTTGTCCAACATGTGTAACAGACATAATATGCAGTATTTTCCCCACATCCTCACTAGTTATATCACATCAGTTTCTTGTTTTATCACGTTTTATTTTTTTTATGAATGCTGTACCCAAACTTTCCTCATGTGTGGCATTAAAACCATCCGAATCTCTACATTTGAGTTTTGAAAAACAACATTTAAACATTACAAAAACTGCAGTGAATGCAAACGTGCCATAAAATACCAGTTTCTGTTTTTAAAATCCAAATTTGAAGACTAATTTATCCAGTTTGATTGATATCAGATTGTTTCAAGATGGCGCAGCATAAAAACTCGTCATCTAGAGCAGTTCTATTTCCGTCAAACGTGCTGTTTATAAACTCCACGTTAGAGCCAATATCAAATCAAAAGTATTCAGTAAAGGCCACAACAGCCCTCGAGTCACAAGGGATAATCAGACTGCAATCATCAGCCTCAGTTTCAACTATATGACAGTTTATATAAAGTGCACCTCACACAGAGAGTCTCTGTACACATTACACGTCAGTAAAAACAGCAAAACACAATATAACAAAATAAAAGTCAATCATCTGAATTGATGTGGAGCAAAACAGTCACTCAGTTTTATTATAGTCATTAAATCTCATCCTGCTTTAGGTCAAATGAATGTCAAAGTAGTGACACATTTTCTCCACTAGGTGGCACTAGAGCACCAGTTTGTGGCAAAGAGCTTTTAATACACACACTTACACACAAATATACAGCTGAATTTGTATATCTGCAAGCTGTAATGATAATAAACTGAGGCTGCCACGTTTCTGTACACCAAAACCTTTGAATCCAAAAACAAAAGCTCAGGATTCATTATGTTGGGCATCAGTGCTGTCTCCTCAGCAAGAAGGTCCTGAGTTCGATTCCCGACTGGAGTTTGCGTGTTCTCCCCCGAGCCCGTTTCCTCCAGGTACTCTGGCTCCCCCGCCATCAGAAACATGTATATGATTCGTTTTGATTTATTTTATTTTCATGTCATGCATTGTCAGTCTTGAAGCAAAAGATTCTGCCTTTCCCCCGCAGTTTACAAAAAGCTTCCCTTCCCTGAAGCACAACTCGAGTTTTCGTAATCATCCCGCCAGAAGATATCAGCATAAGTGGAGGCCATTTTAGTAAGACGTACATCCTGTATGTCCTCGAGAAACAATCAGGGCTCTGGCAGGAAAGACAAACCAAAAAACGAAGCTCATTCTCAATTCCACCATTGCTCTGGTTCAGTATCGAGGCAACTTTGAACAAGTTACTGAACCCCAAACGTCTCCTGATGAGCACCTTGTATGGCAGCTTTCCCAATCGCTGCATGAATCGAGAGAGTGTGTAGTTTTGCAACCTCTGTCTATTCCAAAGCCGAAGCGTTTGACATTCATGTCTGATGTTTCGAGGTTCCCAACTCTAACTTTATGACATGTGGATGCGCAGCGTTAAAACTTGTATGTCTGTTAAGTTAATTCTCCAGTTGGTGCCAATGAACTGGCTTTGTAATGGCCCACTGCTCCTCATGAATGGGTTGCGAATAAGTCAGGTTGTCTAAATTGTACATTGTGCTGAATGTGATACGGGCTTTTCACATGCACTACAGTGAAAACACCCTCTTTACAGCAGTAAGTGTTGGACCAAGGTGCAGGAACATTTGTCTCCCCTGCAGCTTTTGATTGTCTGCCAGGTTTGGGCCGTAGGAAGCCATACAGCTGTTTTGCTCTCATGGCGGTGACAAGCCATTAAACCTTTCCAGACACGGCGGTATGCCAACAGGTTACCATAGAGACTGCAATCAGGTCTCTCTATACCCCCCTCCAGCCTCAACACACCCACTCACACACACACACACCGCACTTCAGCTTAAAGGTGTGGGTTCTGTGTTGACGATGTGGGGAAAGAGAAATGCCCCAGCTGACAGCGTGGGGCCATACCGGCGCATCAATCGACCCGGCCGCTTGGCACCAGGGAACACGACGTTCCCAAAACTCTGCAGCAGAGTTAATTTGAAGACAAGTTTATTTTGCCTGTGTTTCAGCTCAGATCCACACCTGCCACGGCCGCATTGTGTTGACGTGAAAGAAGGCACTTTAGGGTGATGCACATGGAGTCAAAACGTGTCCTCTCATATCAAAAAGGCGGTATGAACTGGTGTGTGTGTGTGTGTGTGTGTGTGTGTGTGTGTGTGTGTACCAGGAACAGCAGCTGCAGGCTCATTGGGGGGGCGTTGTCGGCTCATTAGTACCCAGCAGAGACTAGAGGATAATGGAATCACTGCATGATGGACATTTCCTGGGCCACGCTTTCAACTCTGACCAGGAACTTATCATCTAGTTCAGTTGATTTAGATTTGCGTTTTAATTAGAGTGAAGCAGATCTCGTCCCATGTCTGTTGTTGTCGCTTTGGACCATAATTTCACAGTATTTGTGCTCTGAGGAATGCAAAAGCTCCTTTTCAAGGGGAGATTGTAACATATGGCCTCCATTTCAGTTTGAAACATTCAAAAAATGAACAATTCAGACATTATGTCAAACAAATCTTGCAGAGAAGTCAGCGTAAGTCTGGTAATACCACATTTAGGACAAAACCGGCGACTTCTCTGGCAAATAAATAAACAAAATAAACGCAATACTTTACTTTTTAGAAAAGCTATAACTGTACACACTCTGCATTCAAGTTTCCTCTCTTTAACCGAACAAACACAAGCTGTTTATAGTGCAATACTTAAGTATAACCAGCATCTGGTTGGGTCGACTGCCTGCATGTAAATGTAGCCGCAGAGGAGCAAAACAACACAAGTGATGTCTTTCTCGATTGAGTCATAATGTCCAAATTTACCATATGTGCCTGGATAACTCCAAAGTATCCAGCATAATGGCTGTCATGAGCCTTTGTGATGCGCACTCTTCGCACTCGCTCATGGTTCCTATTAATTATTCACGATTTTCTTTAATTAGGATTGAAATTAGATGCCTGTTGGTAAGCACCATGAGAGATGAAAACCCATTTTCAGACTCATTCTCTTTGCTTTGCGATACAGAAAACTCCTCCAGGGTTTTGCATTTTCATTAGAACATTATCTAGTTTGGGAGCAGAGGAAGCTTTTTTTTTTCACACCCGGCAAAGAGAAGTGTCTGTTTTCTCACATCAGGAAACTGGTGAAAATGTAATAATGTAACAATAGATCTGCATATTATCCCAGCTTTTAAGTTTAATACATTCAGGCAGACAAATTAAGACAACAGAAATATAGAGTATCATACGATTACAACAGTCTTCAACAAAAGCTTTAACATTCCACGTTTCTGAGGTAATCGTAGAAAGTAACTGAGAACATTCAGTTCCACACCAGTACAACTTGGAAGTAGTTGCCCACAAGTATTTGATTTAAATGCTGCTTTTCTGCTTCACTAGATTAATCTGAACAGAATAAGATTTAACAGAAGATTTTATTAAGTTCTGCCGCATGTATGTGTTAAGCCAAGATAAGCAGATATGGTGGCAGCCGTGCCGTCCATTAGTCCCTGATAATGAACACCTTGCCAGGCTTTATCCCACTAATAACAGAGAAAAAATTAGGACCATTCATATTTTTTTTTTTTTATGCACTTTGCAATCAAGATTTAAAGTTTTCACAAGCCATTACTCTGTTTCCCTGCTCTATCATAAACACGCCAGAAATTTCACGCCAGAAATTTCACAAACAAACAATAAGACGTGTACTTTCAGCCTGAAGTAGAGAGTAGAGGAGCGTTCAGAGTCGGGTGTCAGTACATTCAGGGGGATGGTGAAGGCTTCTTCTTGCAGCTTTACAATAGCCAACGTGTGGTGTTCAGAGGATGATGCACTGACTGAAGGTCAAGACTCAGCGCTGTTGTTGTTGTTGTTACTCATTTTGAATACAGGCTGTAGCGCCTTCATTTAAAACGGTGAACAGAAAGCTTCACAAGTTCCACAGTTGTCTGTCAGAATCCAATCTGAATTAAGTATTCGCACAGACCATGGTATACAACAGAGACAATAGTGAACAACCTTTTTCCATTTTATGACGGGATGCTGATCTGTTTTTCTGGAACATAGCTTGCTGCTGCAGCCTAAAACACTTTGTGAGCAGTGAGAGAGAATTGAATCAGTGACAGTTCGATTGTGGCCACTTTAAGCGTGTTTTGCTGTGAATGCCTTTGAATACAGGATGATTGCAGGAGTATTTCTACAGTATGACATTGCTACTTTTCTGAATACATGTTCTACAACATGCTGATTTAAATTGCCACATTAATCACTTACATTTACTGGAGTGGTTTATGTAGCACCCATTATAATATTCATAAGACGGAGAATTGGGTCCTCGAGTAATAATCATGATTTAACCCAAGAGATGATTTTTGCCACGTTAGTAATAAGAGAGCTGTGTTTTTGTGCAGTTTCTTTTTTTGTTTTACCCCTCTGGTCGATGGTTTCTTTACGACAACAGACTTCAGTGTGTTGTCCTATTGTAAACACACACATACCCCAGTGGGGGAACCAGCTGTGAGAAATGCTGCGGCTCCAGCTCTCTGGATGCCTTTTGCCTGTGGATAAATTAGCCTGCCCTGGAGACAGGGCCGTTTGGGCTTAGCTCCAACCTTCTCCAAATTGAGGTGGGAGTTGGTAGCAGCCAGAGGTATAAAGGAGCTTTGGCCTATCCGACAGGGCATTAATCTCTGTAGCTCCTCAGCATCCTGCAAGCATACGAGCCCACATCCCTCTGGCCATATAAAGATTTGATGTCTCCATGCATCTTATCATCACCTCACTGTGCTCCTTTGGAGGTGAGTCCATGAGTACGGAGCGTCAGTGTCTGTCTGTGCTAGAAATTTGGCTATCCATCTGGTGTATAGTCGAGATGAAAATAGCAACAGGGGGTCTTTAATTAACGGGACATTTAACCAGACTCTCTTAATGAGAGGAGGCTTACCTAACAAGCGGCTCAATCTGAAGATGCAGCCTGAGCTCTGATCACTCCTGCCGCTTAATTAGAAGTGTGTGTTTTTTGATGTTTTATAACAAATTGATCTGGCGATTCATTCTGTGAAGTAATGGAGTAATGGAGTTTGTTCCTCTCCAGCCCCATCCTGAAGAGAACATTGTGTGATCTTGTAAAAAAAAGTTACACCAAGTGTCAGAGGCTTGAGAAGGCTTAGCCCTCCCTATATTACTGATAGTGACGTGCGGATCACAGTTGTACCCACTAGATAATCTGCAGATTAGGTGGCCTGATCATAAAATTACTTTACAATTACACTATGATTAAAAGCTGATTGGATGCAAAAATAATGTTTAATGAAGACAATATTATAACATTACCCCACAGTAGCAGAAACATGAGCACATGAGAGCTAATTTCCCTAATTATTTAAATGTCTCGTCAGGTAGACAGGATTGCTCAGAATCTAATGTGAATTAATTTCTGTGTTCTTCCTTGCAGCCCAGATTCATACACTGAAACTGTTTGTGCTAAAGCTGCCGTCCACCTGATCAATCCTGAGCTCCATCAGAGCTATTAAAAATGTTGCAAATGCTAAAAGTTCAATTCTGTGTCCTCTGGAGAGTTTCCTCTGTCCCGTCAAGTTATTAACTACAACTTGACCTGTTCGTTGAATCATACTGAAAGAGTACAGTCTACTGCTTTCAACAGTGTCTCTCAGTTTAATGTAAAGCATCAGATTGGATTTATGAACGCACTCCATATCTAAACATAATACAATATCTTTTCTTGAGAGAAATCCGCCCTGTGGCAGTTATTGAAATAGAACAGAAAACATAACTTCATAAATATACATGACCTGAAATACCGCAACCTTAATAGGTATTTAGAGACCAAAGAATCCAAGTGAAGAAGGTCTATTTAGATTTAGGGAGGTAATAGCTCAGAGTTCTTAGATAAAGCAGATAGAAACCTTTTTCTCTAGGGTAAGTATGGCTCTTGTGGCTCAAAGACTGATTATATTGTTCACATTCATCCCACCTGCCTGCTTTCCGATGGTTGGCAACCTTTTCTCTACATTCAAAATTTCAAAAAGCAGTGTGCTGATTTCATGAAGGACTTACTGAAACTGTCCACCATTCTTCTTAGATTGTTTTCCTAAGAGGTTTGGTAATTAACAAAAAAGGTAAAAATGAGCAGTGTTCAAGTCAGTTGAATTCAGTTGTTGTTTGAAAGCTTTTGTGGTACGTGTCTAAGTTGTCTACCAGTCTTTAATTTGGATCATTGTTATGGACGGAAAAAACTACAATACCATTATACAAGAAAAACACAGATTAGATTATTGTTTCACAGGAATACAGGCATTTCTAATATCCTACTTGGGCAAACATCTTGCGACACCTTGTAGGGTTCCATAACATCTTCTGACCACTGATCATGGCTGCAGAGTTACATGTTACACCTCTCCTAAAAACAATGATTACAGTTGCTGAATACAAAGTTTGTTCAGACCCCCATGAGTACTCTCATCAAAAAGTTAGTGAAGAAGTAAAGAGTACCAGCTCGGGACAGACAGCTCACAGAATACCTTGAAACCAGTACTGTATATTGCTGCGCTCAGAGATTAGACAATAGTTCCTCCTATTTAAATCACTAAAGAAAGTTGATGCTCTCAGATCATGCTCCTGTTTGTGTGTCGTAATATCACTCACGCTCAATTCAATGTGCAGGAAACACAGATGTATTGGAATAAATGCAGAGGAACTGTGAGTCATTGCAAATGAATGTGTGTCTGTGTGTGTCATGTTGTCTCATCATGTATCGCGGGGAAACACTATAAATACAAACCCATGCAGTTACCTAACAGCTTCCTGGCGGCGGCGGTGCCCACAAGCACATTGTAAGGACACAGGTCAAAACTATGACTCATCACTGGAGTGTAGGAGCTCAGGCGGTTCATTCATGGAAAAACAATTCAGATACCATCCTTACGTCAACCATCTGCAAGCTGCTTTTAGCTCAGGCTTCTGACTGAGATATTGACTGGGAAACACTGCGGGGAGAGTCAATATCAGGCCTGTGAGTGGACAAGCAATCCTATTGTCAACAGTTTTTCTGATATTGTTTGTGACACTCTAATTCAATCAATGCATGTTGACCTGTTTCAAGCTTTGCAGTTTAAAACCATCATTATGAAGAAGGTAATAGTGTCCAAAATGTGTTTTTAAGGAAAACTGAAAGCTTGAAACAGCAGAATTTCTCTGTTATTGCTGTGATTAAAACTCCACTTTTAATTTGTCTCAAGAGTCCGATTGCTTAAATGTGAGACTGATGAGGGTTTTTATCGACTGCATTTGAATACGTTGTTGATTTCAAACTCCAGATATTCAGTAATCTGTAATCACTCAAAGCAACAATATGTCGAAATTGGCAGCGGCATTGCCCCCACCTCGCAGTTTGAGTGCAACACTACTGTTGGAAATACAAATCCCAGGTGTGTAACAATTTGTCAGATATAATATTGCTGTAATTTTTAACGCTGCTTTAAATTATTATGTATAACCTGTTCAAGTATTTAAAGCACCAAAAGGTCAAAACTGACAGAAGCTGCTAAGTGTCACTGCTGGAACCAGCCGTCACCATCACGAGCTGAGAGGAGATGGAAGGTTGCAAAACTTGCTTTATTGGACGGAGGCGACACGAAGGGGGAACGTATTGATGTATGTGGCTATAAATAGATGTTTTACCCCATGGGTAAGAGCATAGGAATCTTCTCTCATTACTCTCCCTGCTTCAATTGATCTGTCTTGACAGAAATGTCCGACTCATGAATAAGCATGACGGGGAATTCATGTTAAGACCAGCAGAGGAACTTTTGAACCTTAAAGTGTGAACGTTTTAATTGTGACATTCAGAATGGCCCTAAAGCAAAGAAGAAGTGTCATCATTGCTATATTTTGATAATGTTATATTTTATAACAAGCTGTTTTCAAGATGTTATATTCCATTTTTGTTAAGGTCCAAACAAAAAGGGGCCCAAACACGAGACAAAAACAGGGGCAGGCACGTTGAAATTAAAAGGAGCTTTGAAAATCAGGCGCTAGTCCAAAATACAAGACTACAAAGTCCAAACTGAAACAATATGAAAACCAAAACACAAGACATAAAAAATGTGTTAAAAAAACAGAGGAAGCAGGCAGTGGCAAAATCAGAGAAACTACGGAAGAACAAAAAAATACAAAACTTAATAAAGTACAATCCAGAGAAGAAACGCAGGCAGACTTTGATGCATGAAAAGAACAGAACAGACGAACTGACAAAGAGCAGGGAAGACAAGGGCTGCATCCAATCCCAGACTCTGGGACGTTGCGGACGCATTTGCGGGAAGTCCTCAAGTCTTGAGGGCTGTCAAAACTCACATTTCATCCAGTCCACAAGGGCCCTCAAGCGGACTTTATGATTTCCAGACTTCCAGATAGCCCGCTTGGGCTGCAGACTTCAACAGAGTTTACTGATCTAATTACCCACAATTCCTGATGTGATGACAGTAAACACCTCTAGGTAAGTATGACTAAAGCCTTAGTTCCCAAGTCCAGAGGGTAGAAATATGGATTCAGCCAACGACTTAAATACATGGGTGGATATAAGTAAGAAATCACAAGTGAGGAGCAGCAAGGATGGGAAAAACAGACAAAGGAAGGAAATGAAAATCAAAATGTGACAAATGAGGACAGAACTTCAAAATAAAACAGGAAATAACAAAACCAAAAACTCAAACTAAGGCCACCGGTTTTAATTATTTCAACTCTTGTTTCTGGTGAATCATGTTTTGTCCATCAGCTTCTACTGAATACAGCAATACCCATGATCCTTTGCTGCCATCGATATGGAGAAGAATCAGAATTAAAAGAATTGTATTTTGCGTTTGCATAAATTAAAGAAACATGAAAGAAAATAAAATGGAAATTCTCAAGGAAAGTACCTCAAAAATCCACCGCTGCAACTTTTATTATTTTCTTTGAGAAAGTGTGTGTTAATGTTAAAATGAAGCTTTTTTGTCATAACACTCCGATTTGATTTTGAGAAAATTAATCCCACTGAGTGTCTTCACACTGCCAGAGATCAGGACTAAAGCTTTGTCAGTCCTCTAAATGATTTTCCGCCTTGTTAGATCATCACTGCAGACCTGTGTAATTCTGAAACCCTCTGACTCAGACTTGTGTTAAGCCCTGTTTTAAATTTGGTCTGAAGGTGGTAATTAAGGCATCGTGAGATCTCACTGATACTGATGGGATACAAGAGGTTTCACTGTGGCTCCAACAGGTGTGAGCAGCGGTACTATCATCAGCACCGTCACGGTGGCGGGAAGACGTAGTAATAACCGGTTGGGAAGGTCTCCGTGAACAGGCCTCTCCGGCTGCTCGGTTGATTTACACTGTGAGCAGAGGTGGAGGAGTCAGCATGAATCACTCGAGATACTGAGAGGACACAGCGGAGGATGTGAGCTTGAATCTAAATGCAGCCGTTAATCAAATGTCGTACATTCCGTCACAGGTATGGCTCATCCCGCAGCACATTCATAACCGGAGACACATGTCCAATGTCCAGATGAAACAGGTGGGCAGGGACGTAGACGGACACATTTACCGGAACAGAACACATGAACACAGATCTAAAGACATCAGATCTCCCCCACTGACCACACACGAACAAAGAGTTCCTGCTAACGACCACACAGAAACATCACTGTCAGGCGACGCCGCACTCTTCTTCCTTCATCTGAAATGCACGTAAGATTCTGGGTGGATGTTTTTATTCTGGCTATCACAGATACATTCTTTAAGGAAGCTACATACTCAACCACCTCTTAGATCAATTATCCTCTGATGCAAAAGCGTCTAAACGCACATTATTATTTCTAAACCGGAGACAGGGGAGGACAGTTAATGTCAGATCAGTGTAGGGACAGAGATGATCTTCTCATTTTATGTTGTTAAAAAGAAAAGAAAAACGAGACTATCCCTGACTCGATGTTGTCTGGGGGATTACATCCACTCTGCGAGGATGACCTTTATTATTACTGAACTGTGCTTCATCCTTCTTGGGTATTGAACTGAAAATGAGCACGTGTCTATGTCTTCCCATCACTGCTTTTCATGACTCATGTCTAATACGATAATCATCCAATCATATGCATATTTCCTGGAAATATTTTGCACCATAAATTTTTAGATTTGAATTATGTAACCCAGCTCCGACCAGATGCACCCTGAGCACTAACACGTGGCTCGTAGCCGTGAACTTTTTTTTTAATAGAGACACCGACGGCCATAAAAACGACCGTTTGGCTGTAATGGGCAGTGGCATTACATAACTGTCTGTCCGTTTACCCCTTTAACTGTAATTGTTCTAAGAATAGAAAGAGCCACCGCTACCTTGCGTTTAATGAGTTGACCTTAGACCCTCTGTTCCCCCGTGGAAAATCAACCTATAATAAATCAATCTGTGCACACTGTCTTGGCAATACATACAAGCATTCACAATCCCTGATGGATATGATAACATGACTTGGTATTAATTTATATTTATCAGCAAATCGTAATATGTGGAGTATTGATATTTTTGATTAAGTGAAAAGGAGAAACAAAGGTTTTATCATATTAGCATCACTGAGGCTCTTTGAAGCCCCAGTGATGGCTAATTAAGCCTGTTAGATGATCAGAGCTGTTGTTGGACCATTTGGAGCACAGACACGGTGTTGAAAAGTCACATTCTGATTTTTTAACCTAAACGTTCAGAAGCTGTGTACGTGCTTCTGTCATTGATTTATAGGAGTATGACCTGTTACTGCCTATATTAGCTGGAAAACATATTGGTCCACAGAATTCATCAGAATTCTTGGACTACGTTGAAACGTTGTTTTTCCCAATTAAAAATCCAGGCACTGGGGGAGCAGGAGCATTAAATCCATTATAGTCCTTTATTTACACTTACTAAAGTAATCATAAACATGATGCTTAGGTGGAAAAACAGCCAATATAATGAGATAAATGCATAAAATGACATAAATGTGCACAATTTCCAAGCTTGGGGCTATAGAAAAAAAATCCATGTATACACCAATATATTCTAAAAAGGTCAATCTCATTGGTTAAAAGATGTCTCGATTATTTTGTGGCTGGAGCGTAAGTGGCTCAGGGAGGGGGGTGAAGAGAGGGTGGGTCTTTTGTATGAAATCACTCATTGGCTGTTGCAGGCCACAGGGCGGGCATTAAATCTCATAACTGGCCAAATAAGGATGTCAATCAGTATTTCAGAGGTAAGCTGCCATCTTGGGTAACTGCATTGTAGTTCAATAATAAAGTCTGGCACTATTTTGTTGCCATTTATGCAATAATATATGGATCTACTGGCCATCTGGAACTAAGAGAAGACGCTTTTGTTGGAGTTTGATACACTACTTAAACACCCTGACGCTCCAAAAATGTGTGCACGCTTATTTGCAGGCGAGTTGGTTTGTTTGTTTGTTAATTTTACCTGCATGATGTGGTTTTATCTTTTTCAATATACAGAAACACAATAATCTAAGCTTCTACACACATGAAATTGAGGTGGATGGTTAAACATCTTCTAAAACTCAATTTTTCAAAATAAGACATATCATCTAAAAGAAGCACTCATCTTTATTTACATCCTCTGTGTTGACAGTTTGAAGCTGGGATGGATAATGACAAATCCAGCAGGTGCAGTGTTGACGTTAGCCACGAGACCAATCCAATCTCCTCTTAAGTCTTCAAAGAGCGGGACCCAGCAGAAATACCCATTCAGGAAATGACAAAGCTTTAATAATATGCATCGCCACATGGAGCTATTAGCCCTTGCTAACTAAAGATACAACTCCACTCTAAATATGGGTTTAGCATCCAAAGAGTGGGCAGCTTCATTGCCAAGGAAACTAATGCAACATCCCCCTTTTGTCTCTTTCTAGCCAATATCGTGGATCAAAAGGAAGTTGTGCTTCATGTCACGCTGCAAGAAAGATCAAAATGTTCCCTTTGTGTTTCACCATCAAACGGATGCAAGATGAGATAGAGGGAACCATCACGCTTTTTATTTTGTCTTGAGGGTCTTAAAAGCATCTCACAAAACTCAAGGCCTTGCCACGCTCCATGGATTTGATATGTAACATTTATGATATGCTTTAGAAATATCAAGCATTTGAAAAAGGGTGCTACTTTACCAGCTCTTTTATACACAATGTTGCCAAAAGTATTCGCTCACCTGCCTTGACTTGCATATGACCTTAAGTGACATCCCATTCTTAATCCAAAGGGTTTAATATGATGTTGGTCCACCCTTTGCAGCTATAACACCGAATTTCTACTGCATATGTGTCCGCTGCGTTATGGCTCCGATCCGGTTTTGCTCTGCCATCCGGCAACCTCCACCGGTTGCTTTTTGAGTTTGCCGCGGCGCAGTACGGTAGACAGCTGGTGTCGCGGCACTGAGGAGGTTCCGCGATAATCACATGATCACTCGCAACCGCAGTTATAGGTCTGTGTTATAAAAACAACAACAGGAAGTGTTCCGGACCAAAGGATTAGCAGAAGAGCTTGTGTTTGTCTCCTTTTTTAGATTTGTGTGCTGGTGTCAACACGGAGTGTACCCGGAATTTATATTGTTATTTTGGTAGTTGACTTCCTGTCTGCTCGGTGCTAAATTCAGCTGAATTGCTGCATCATGCTCCGGCATCTGCTAGGTATAGAAATCCTGGTTATCTGTTCCGGAGGGCTCAGACTGCTGGAGCTGGGACGGAGCAGATATGCAGCGCAGCGGACCTGCTGGAAATTAACACACATTTCACTTAAGTGAAACCAATCAGCTCCGCTGGCGTGGCGGAGATGTAACGCAGCGGACAAGTATCCACTGGAAAATAGGGGTAACAGCTTCAACTCCTCTGGAAAGGCTTCCCACAAGGTTCAGGGGTGTTTTTAAGGGAATTTTTGACCATTCTTCCAGAAGCGCATTTGTGAGGTCACACACTGATGTTGGACGGGAAGGCCTGGCTCTCAGTCTCCGCTCTAATTCATCCCAAAGGTGTTCTATCATGTTTAGGTCAGGACTCTGTGCTGGAAGGTAAGTTCGTCCACACCAAACTCTCTCATCCATGTCTTTATGGACCTTGCTTTGTGCACTGGTGCACAGTCATGTTGGAACAGGAAGGGGTCATCCCCAAACTGTTCCCACAAAGTTGGGAGCATGGAATTGTCCAACATCTCTTGGTATGCTGAAGCATTCAGAGTTCCTTTCACTGGAACTAAGGGTCCAAGCCCAGTGCCTAAAGATGGAGATGGAGATGGAGAAGCGCGATTCGTCACTCCAGAGAACACGTCTCTGCTGCTCTAGAGTCCAGTGGGAGCGTGCTCTACACCACTGCATCCGATGCTTTGCATTGCACTTGCTGATGTATGGCTTGTGTGCAGCTGCTCAGCCATGAAAACCCATTCTATGAAGCTCTCTACACACTGTTCTTGAGCTAATCTGAAGGCCACATGAAGTTTGGAGGTCTGTAGTGATTGACTCTGCAGAGAGTTGGTGACCTCTGCACACTACGCGCCTCAGCATCTGCTGACCCCGCATGCCTAGGTGCTTGCTTTTATACACCTGTGGCCATGGGAGTGATTGGAACACCTCATTTCAATCACTCGGATGGGTGAGTGAATACTTTTGTCAATATAGTGCATCTTCATACCATGTGGAAATGTAACTAATTCTAATGACAACTAAAGGGAACAGCACTCTAAATATTTCTTTCTACCATTTCTGTTTCTGTTCTGGTGTTCAGCACTCTGAAAGAGTCAAAGCCTCTTCAGTCTGAATAATTACGCCTTTTTAAACACTTGCTGCTCACCACTCCAGTGAAAGGGAAAAGTTATTCTAATTATTTCCTTGACAGCATGGTGAAAGGCACTAACAAAGGCTGCAGCAGACAACGCTCAAAGAACCGTGACAGAACTGTAATTAAAATGGCTCTTATTGATGTGATATTGCGACTTCTGCCCCACTGTTTACTGTAAGAGGCAGGTGTGGAGTTAAGTGAGGTGACACAGCCTGACTGTGAAGTATCACCTCGCTTTATTTATTCTTTCTTTGACCAGCAGTGTTTTTGTAGTATGTGTTCTGTGCACTATAACAACCAATGCAGCAACACATTATTTCCTGTGCTTTTCTTGCAAGACCTGCTTTACCACTTCGTTGGATGTGTTCCTTATGCTTGACTCAGACTGTTTACTCATAGTGTAGTGTTATGTCTGTTTTTCTTGCAGTTCTGACATGGAAGCTCGTGAGCTGCAGTGTCGCCATTAAACACACCGACCTCTTCGGCCTCTCTCCCGGCTTATGCTCCACCTCCTGGGGTCACTCATCCTCTAGAGCTGCTCATCACTGCCATAAAGTCTGGGCAAAGCAGAACAGACAGGCCGGGTGTCCACCGGGTGGGCTGCCACTGTGTGTCTGCCACTGGTCGGGTACACTGCAGCTTCTACAGCTAAAGGTGTCAGTGTGTTTACTGGGGAAACTACAGCTCACAATCAACTGTATCACCTGCAGAGCCAGTTGTTGGAAGAGAAGATCAGGTTTACCTGCATACAACCAAAGCCTTATTAAATGTGATCAGTCAATACAATTCAGACTGTGAATGGAAACTAGATCACATCCAATACCAAAATCTTGTCTATGCCTACACATTTTGCGTTTAGATCAAGAAACCTTTGGATCAAGGAAAGTTACAAATGCCTTGCTGTGCCAAACAAGGGGGCTTGTTGTACGTAAAACCGATGTCAGTTTTTGCTGGTGAACAACATAATCCCAATTAATCTTTTTAAAAATGAAATGTTCCGTTTTTACTGTCTAGTACAGAAGTTAATATCCATTTAACTTTTGGAAAGAAAACCCATTGCACATGTTTCAGTTGATGAAGTAAATCGTCTAGACAGGTTAGAAAAGCTGATGGAACAAATGCTGTTTCAAAAACAATTTGATGAACATATTAATTCCTCCTTTCCCAGACAGAAAGAGACACGATGTGACTCTTCATTTTTTATTTATTTTGTTAAAATACATATGAAACAGATACAATAAATCATATTCCAAATGTTTACTTTAAATTGTTACAAAAGTTATCACAAACTGTACACATCATGACAGCAATCGCAGTTGTTTTTGCTCAATATAGATTCAACCAATATGCAAACAATTACAGCTCAAAGCTCTAAACTCCTAAACATGGAATAACTTGATAAGATAGAGTTGGCTTCACTGGGTGTCCAGTCGGACTAATTGTTCACAACTATTACAGAACGTGTATAAATTTCACTCCATCACAAGTCTGAGCTGTTCAAATAATCACCAAACAATAGAAATACATTGTGATGTCTCTATTTTTCATAAATTCACGGCAACTTCTTAATTCCAATTTTCCATATATACAATTGACAAGTATACTGTATATACAAATGTAAACACCATGTTTAAAATTTGGAATACTCTATTCATTTCATACATTTTCCCTTGATAGGTGTGTTTTTAAAGTGGTGAGAGGCATGCTACAAGTAAAAATATATATATTTTTTATATATTAAAGGTCCAGTGTGTAGGATGTAGGGGCTCTATTGGCAGAACGTAAATGTTGTAATTATTGTTTTATCAGTGTATATTCACCGGAAACAAAGGATTGTTGTGCTTTTGTTACCTTAGAATTTGCTTTTTCTATCTACAGAGTGAGCTGGTCCTCTTCCACGTTGTCTGCCATGTTTCTACTGTAGCCCAGAATGGACAAAACTCAACAGGGGCTCAAGAAAGATAATTATGGGTTACTCACCTTTTTAAAAGCCAGCCTACCCAAGTGTGACAAACTTTTAAGCTAATTTTAAATAGTGGCCTGACTGTTTAATTACAACATCACATTATGCACACGGGCCCTAAAGGACCGATAAGCTTGCGTTGTGAAAGAAGCGTCTGGAAAATGGTGGATGTACTTTTTTTTAAGGTAACAACCCTGACGGTCGTCTGGGTCATTTTCGGCTTCATTTCACTTAACACCTTTCAAAGTATGGACGTGACCCCGGCTCCAACGCTGTGTCCAGATTCTCATTAAAACATCCATGTTTGGAGGGAAGGCGGAGGTGAGGGGTATTCAGTTGGTCATCAATTTCAACTAGATGGTACTAAATCCTACACACTGGATCTTTAAGGGCAGCGCAGGGGGGGAAAAGCATCATTATGCATGTGCAAGTAAGTTAACAGTACATAGCCTTTTCTCTATTTGCTATGTTGATTTTTTTATTATTAGTTTCTTATTACTCACGTGTAAGTAGAAGCTGAGTCAATGTTCTGTCTTAGATGCATTGAATTTAATTTCATATGGCTTAACGTAAAAAAATATACATAACATTTATAAATGTTTGAGTGAATGCGTAACTTTTGTAATAATTGATTATAATTCCCTGAATTTGTAAGTGGTGACAAAACATACGATAAGTTTGGATAAATTGAGATTTGATTTCCATCTTCTTACCAATTGAGCAGCTGCTTAACTTCGTCCTATTTTGTTTTTGTTGCTAAGCCCGTTAAGCTTTCTGTTCTCTGAGCTTTTTGCACATGGCACATCACAGTCGATTTGCTAATTGTGAACAGAGATTTCTTTATTTAACCTGTAAACTCACATTTAAGAAGCTATAAAACGCTCCTGAAATTAAGCCTGGGTTAGATTGCTACTGTGGGCACGAAGCTAGTTAGCTGTAAATGCTAACGTTTGCAGCTTAACTTCGAGGAGAGCAAAGCTTGACAAGCCTGCTGTTTTGCCTACTAATGGTTACTCAGCTATTTTTTGGATAGTTTTTTCTTATATAATCAAGATATTGACATCTCTTTATAAAAAAAAAAAATCATTATGTTTTTACAGCCAATTTGTAAAGCAGAATTTGGAGCCAAAATATCCACAAACATATAATTCATGAGGGATATTTGCAGTGTTATAGAAGTTATAGAAGGAATAAAGGCATTAATACATTAAACTTCAAGTTCAATTTGTGATTCCTGGCTCCCGACTAGCTTCTTACACTGGTTGCAAGGGTGCGCCTAACTTTTTCATAGACATGCGCCCAAAACCACATTTAATTTTTTTCTCAACTGACGCTTGTCAACAGGAATAAAGGTGCAGATAAATTCCTCACCTCTACATTTAAATGACAGCACACACAACAAGAAATTTCAGTCAAAAAAATGTTTTCTAGAGATTTTGTGTAAAACTGAATAAAAATATCAGGCGTACCAGTGCGACCAATGAAAACGCCCAGTCGGACTTCATTCATTTCTGGGCGCATATGTGTCCAAATCCCCGTTTTTATGTTCTGAATTTCATCTGCTGTGTTTGTCAGGTGTTTTAGAAACAAATTTAAAGTTATTTCAAACACATGTGATTTGATCTCACTGTACTTATGCTTGCTACATGTATCTGCTACATCTAAGAGTCCCGTTGACGCCTCTTGTAGGTAACAATGGCTGGTTAATGGCCGGTTTTACACACCGTTGACAGTTGCGACTGATGTATTTCAAGAGCGACTCACCCAGCCCTTGTTGTCGCTAAATTACCTGCATTCTTCAGCCAATGACTGTTGTTATCGAGCAAATGTTTTCATGGCAATGAGCAGTGCAGCCCTTTAGCTTTGTGCCTTTTAAAGTAAAATGCTAACTCACTAAAGAGCTCTTGGGCCATAAAAAATGTTGCTCAACGTATTGAGATTGATACAGCTTCAAGTGAATCACTGAGGACTTCTTGCAGCGAGGCCTGCCATTCATATGGTCTGTGTAAATGAAGCCTTTCTGAGAATTTCAAAGCAGATGTATGAAAAACAAACCCTTGAATTGAGCGACAGTGAGTGCTGTGCATAGCCAGCTCTGTAGAGCACTTGAAAAATCAGAGTTCAAGATGAGTGAATGAAAGCAATTTGAACAAAACCTGCGTAAACACGACAGAAACGAGTAGGGATGAATTTAATTTTCATACAACATGCTCACGAGAGACTCAGCACAACTTCCCAGCAGCTCTTAACAAACGTCTGGTTTCTTACAGAGGTGCTGTCGTCACTCTACCTGTGAGCCTCAAGGTGTCTGTGGAGGTTTGGGTGAAGGACACGAGCCTTGACTCTCAAAGCTTGCTGCTCTACCCGGCCACTGCAAGGTAAATATCACAAAACACAACACGTTATAGAGGCTTTGCCGTTCCTTTTGTGGTATCAGAGCAGGTTATTAGTCTAATCCTCAGGATGTACTGTGATCATAGGCAAAAGAGTTGCATTAGTGCAGCAGAGCCGGATCATCACACAGGGGATGTGGCAAGAAATATAAAATTTTTTATGAAACTGTTAGAGTGATCATTTGTCCTCAGTTGACAGGAGAGTTGAGTCAGTTGGGTTATTGTGTTTAAGAGGCATAAAAGACAAGTTTAACTCTGTAACAGCGTGTGATTTGTATGCCATGATGAGGTCTTACATTTTGTGTGCGAATCTTAAAGGAATGGTTCACCCGAAAATTCATAATTCAAGGAATGTGGGGTGAAGTTTTCAAGTCCACAAAACATTTCTGGAGCTTCACGGCAAGACACCATTTTTCTAAACAACTGAAGTAGATGGGGGAGAATAAAGCAAACATGGCTCCTCACAGCTCGTCCGGCAGAATCTTATCTTCACTTCAGCCTCTAAGCTCAGAGCTTTCAGCGCTCATCCCGTCTGACGTCGGTGCACAAGCTCGACTGTACGTCAACAGTCTTTTTTTTAACCAGTTTCAATTTCAATTTCTGGGAATGCATCAATGCTGCTTTGTTGTGAAGCCTCAGAAATGTGTTACCCAATTTTCCATCAGCGTGAGGAAAAGTAGATAATGACTCAATCCTTTAAATACACTGCCAACAAAATCTATCTTTTAGGTGTCAGTGCTCCGTCTTCGAGCGTCGTCAGCTTGGATTCAAGGCAGTTACGATGAATTCCAGCATGTTGCACAGATGGGGGGGGGGGGAGATAAAGGAAGGATAAAGCTGCGTACACCTTCACACACTCACAAAAACTACCAAAACATTGTTAGCGACAGGATCCTCTTCTGTTTATGCATGCTCCATGTGTTTCAGACACTCTCATGAAGACACATAGCTTCCATTTCAACCCAAACACAAAACCCTTTTGTGCTTGTGAGCAGATGTCAGTCTGTAAATTGCCCCGTGATAGCTGTCGGATTTTCTGAACCTGCTGTGTGATTGTGATGTTTTCGAGCATGTTTCTTACGGCGCTACAATTGAATGCTACATTTGAAGCACCAATTTTCCCCAAGAAGAAATATATAATCCAAGTTCCCTCTCCTTATTACAGCACAATGTTTTGACCGGAGCTAGAGGGGACACATTTTGCCTATGATGACAGTTGTAAACAAAGCACATGAAGTAGTTTTACCACTAAAAAATGAGTAATCACCTGTTTTTTCCTATTCGTCAGATGAAGAGTAGAGGAAAAGAGGAAGAAACATTGATAACATGTAAAATATGAAATTGCATTGCGCCTCTCAGTATTTACACATGTTACGTTATTAAAGGGTAACTTCGCCAGTTTTACACAGTTTTAAAAGTGTGCTCACAGGTGTTGGGGAGCTTAAATTCCTTTTGTGGCTCCAGAGGAAGCTGCGTGTACTCTCCAGTGATGTCACTCAGTGGCTGAATTGCATTGTGGGTAATATAGGCGTCAGATTTTGAAGGAAGAAAAATGCAATATTTCTGGTTCTGCTTTGATCGTTTGCTTTCAAATAATGTCCATAATGTGTCTGCAATACTAGTGGAATGCTGCCTATATTACCCACAATGCAATTTAGCTACTGAGTAACATCACTGGAGGCAATTTATCAGATTAAACACAGCTTTCTCTGGAGCCACAAAAGGCTTTATTATACTTTTTTCACATGCAGGTGTACTCCCCAAGACCTGTGAACACACTTTAATGTGTAAAACTGGTGGAGTTACCCTTTAACTAGCCAACTATACCAAAGAATCCAAGCGTCCGTTGGCAAAGCTGGCAACTTCTCTATGAAGACATGACATCTGAGATGCTGAGTTTAGGCACCTTGTTCTGCTACGTATTAGCCCACTTCACTGTATCTCTTTTTGACTTCAAGTAAATTACATTTACATTTGAGAAACCCAAGCTGCCTGTTTCCCCTTCAAAGCTCATCTGCAATCTCTGTATTGAACCTAAAGGAATTAAACTAATATCTATATTCTCAGATGATTCTTGGCAAAACAGCCAAAATCTCAAAATTTCCATTTAAGCAATTTTCTTTTTGTTTTTTTGGTAATTTTCACAGGAAAGTACCTCGGATTTTTTTTAAGACTAGATGGGACTAAACCCATTTTCATCTGGATTTGTATGTCTTCATGTATCACAAACTTGTTTTGTTCAGTAAAAGTAAGTCAAGAGAAAAACAACCGCTGATGAAATATTTTAAAATATATATATATAAAAAAACATAAGCTGTGACTTTCAACCTCAGTATTTTTGCAGTTTTTCATCAGATTTCATTCTCAAGTGTTGTCTGAGATTCATAACAAATACAGCTACACTGCCGGATTATGGTTTTATAAAAACAAATCCAAAGGTAAAAAAATAATAATGTTATACACATAAAGGAAATTAATGAAAAGCCTCAATGGAACAAGGCTGGGGTCAATGTGACATTCAGTAGCTTCTGCAAAGCTCTGTAAACATGAGACTGTACCTCTCCCAGGGCGTGCCAGTGTGTGATGGGCTTCCGTGGGTAAGCCAGCATTTCGTTCCAGTGATCTCGTCCAAGACCCTCAGCGTCCGGCCCGGTGTGACACACGCCGATCACCTCATTGTGTCCCACCCTGTTGGTCGTGAAACACGCGTTAACACACATTTAGATGCACACAATGAAGCAGTCCACGAGGAAACATAAAAGTCAAGACTAAACTGAGCAAGTAAATGATTATTTCAATTACAGACCTTCTGAAAGATTTAGGACTTGTGCTGTAGTTCAGCACGTATGCATGTTCAGTTCTTACTGACTGCTTCACTCACCGATCGTAATCCATCACCATGATGGACAGACTGACTTGTTCCACGTTCTCCGGGGGAATGTCGAAGATGATGGCCTCGTTGTACGACGGGTTGAGTGTGCTTTTCTTGGTGGTTGTTTTTCGCTTCTTTAACCTCCGTCCATCACATATCAGGTAAACCTTCACATAAGGGTCTGGGAGACACGACAGCTGTCATTTAATAACATGTCTGGATGTCTGTAGGTAGAAAATTACAGTTTTATTGGATGTTCTTAATTGAAACTAACGCTAAAGGAAGGGCCGCCATTAACAGGTGTGCAGAAGTTTTATGAAATGCGAAAAATGTCCTTTTTTGACTTCAATAATTTGTCCCCCCCTGGCTTCTCTCGGTCCCCATTTCCATTCTAAGTGGCCTCCCGCCGCCTCGTTTCAGCTAAGTTTGATTTATGGCTCAGCTTGTGCTTTTGATGTGAGGCACATCTTATTTGCTGTCGGGTTACCTGAGGAGCCTGTGATGTCCATGGCTTTGAGGTTTCTGCATTTGATGACTGTCAGGGTCATTCTCCCCGCTGTGGGGAGGTAGCACAACGAGTACATGATCTCTCCCAGGTCGACGCTCTCCTGGAGGTGAAAAAAGGGGAGACGTCGTGTCCGTTCTTAAATGCTTTCACCGCCTCGTGTGCAGCAAAATGCCACGGCAAAGAAACACACAGGTGAGGAAATTAAGGAGATTGGATTTTGTTAAGTGGTGCTTAACGACGTATTGGCATGGCGCGGCTGGCTGTTGTGATACTTCAGTGATGCTGGAAATGGCAGTGGAGTGGAAATTGCTACTTCTGCCCACAAACATTCGAAAATGCTCGTTCTCACACACACTTTAAGAATGAAACACCCAAGAGATATACATCCACAAAGTAACTGAGGTGTTGGCAGAGGAGTTACCCGAGGTAAATATCTTCATAGTACAGTAGACCACATTTAACAGTACTTTTAAATCCTTCAGCACGAAGGATGAATACAAATATTATCCATCAACCATGTCAATGTAGTTTACATTCTCTATATTGTGGATTAGCAGCAGTCTGTCGTGGCTAATTTTGTACGTGCCGTTCTGTATGTCTCATGGCTGCACAATCCTCGGAATTAGATTTTTAAACTTGAAAAGGAAAATGTTGCTTATTGTTTAATTTACATCTCAATTCACATCAGCATTAAGTAGATTCAGATAACAGAGCATCACAGTTAAAGACGAAATGATGTGTGTTTTAAAAGTGACGGAAGCGTTCACGACTCCCGATCGTAACGATGTCAAATCCTCTAAAAAGTTTTGGCAGCGGATCTGCAATAAGTATAATATATATTTTACAATATACAATAGCCGGATTAGCCCCGAGATGGGTGGAAAAATTCATATCCGCCGTGACATACAGCACATGAAGATGGATGATGAGTCTCCACTTGCTTTTAACAAATAAGGAGTGAGCGGTTTACAGCCTCTACTGCAGCCAGCCACAAGGGAGCTATTGAGACGTTCAGGCTCCAGTCTCGGGGGAGCTGTTATAGCATCCATCTTAAATATGTCACAGGCCTAACCTCTATCTTGTGAGCCCGTGTTAGCCCTCTTCATCTTGTATGTACTGTTACAGAACAGTATTAAAGGCGCACCAGACTGTGGCCTCGTCCTGTATTACTACCTCGCTCTGACACTTAAACGCAGCCGTGCAGTCGAAAAGTGCAAAAAACGGTAAACATCATCGGCACTCTTCTGGTAAAAAGGTTAAAGAGCCTTTTGTAGACGACTATTTCGTGCTGAAACTCTTCAAAGACACTGACAACGAATGTTTGAAATCTATTATTGGCTATTCAACCTTTTTGCCAGAGAGGCACCTTGGATGTTTCTCTTTTCACACCTTCAGAGACATACAGAATCACCTCCAAGTCATTCTGCATGTAAAACTGAACGTGCAGCTCTTTCTGTTGCTTTCTGTAAAGCCCACGGAGGGTTACTGCATACATGAGCCTGAAAACAATGGCTCAGTGTTGAATGAAGACAATGTTCATAAATAAAGCTCGTGAGTAAACCATGATAACCGTTCGTGTGGGAGTGAAATGCATTGTGGGCTAAATGACCACATCTTTCTTTAGAGCGAGTTCATGTGAGGACACACGATCCGCTGGTTACTGATTACTGTACACGCTGCTCGTATAAATACTTTATGAAGTTTAAACATATCACAGCTCGGTTCATGTATCATATTGTGTTCAGATAATTGCATTCTGTTGCTATAATTAGTGAAGAATACCGAGCAGTTTGTGGAAAACGTGCGTGGGCGTTTGGCTGGCGAAGTGCATTTCCCGAGGAATTATGCAGTGTTTGCGAGCTGCTGCCGCTTTTGTGGAACGTCATTGATGAATCCAGGCTCTCAGGAGTGAATCAGTGCAAAAATCTTTCTAGAAAACGCGTCTTTTCTCGTTCTGGCGCTTACGTGGCATCCGTGTGAGGACGTGGACGGCGTGTATGTGCGAACGGAAACTCACCGTAGTCGCCGCGTGAATATCCTTCCACACGACTGCCTCTCTGGAGAGGTCAGAGAGTTCAAAGAGGTTGTCCACCACCACCTCGCCAATCATATCGTGGCTGGTGAAGCGGTCGAAGTCGTATACGCTGAAGTGCAGCTTGCGGTTGCACAGCTCGTCGTACACCACGGGGAAACAGAAGGTCTCGTCAAACATGGGGTTCAGGTTCTTGCGGTGGACGCGCGTCTGGAACTTCTTCTTCCTCTCCGGCAGCAGGTAGATCTTCACGTACGGGTCAGAGGTGCCCGTGAAGTCTTTGGCGGGCAGGTCCAAGGCCTTGAGGATTCTCACCACCAGCGCCTGCTCCTCGTAGTCGTACCGCAGCGAGAAGCTGAGCTTTCCGCAGGTCTCCACGGGCCCTTTGGCCTCGTCCTCTGAGTCCACAGATTTCTGCTTGTAGAGTTCGGGTTTTATTCTTCCGATGCTCGCCGTCGACGACTGTCGCAGCGGCACCGTGTCCATGGTGAAGTCGACGCTGGTGACATTCATCTGACGAGGCAGGTGGCGCCGGAATGAATTGTGCCTGTTGAAAAGGGTAAAGGGCATCGGGTAAATGTCTCGAGTGTCAGAGTTATGCATGAGTGGCTCTGTTATGATGGGCGCTAATGGTTTGTCAGGAGAGAGGTACATCTACGAAGGATGATGCATAATAACGTGGCGCTTATGGAACATGTTTTGACATATTACGGTCTGTTGGGATAGCTCAAAGTCTTCAGGTATAGAAGCACAAAATCGAGATTAGGAGCAGAAATAGTCACTGAACAACCAACTGGTATGTCAGAGGCCTCAGGTGGCTTCAAGGCTCAACAGTAATGACTCTGAGGGATGTCTTTCAGTGTGCTTGATGCATTTCGGCCAGTGGTTCCCAACCTCTGTTCAACCTGAGCCCTTTCTATTGTTGAGTGAACTGACGACCCCTGTTTAAGTGACGTATTTTAAGGGATATTTCAGATTATACTCCAAGCATAACAATAGCAGCACAGAACAACATATAAACTGTGCAATTAACACAAATAGTCAAGTCAGTAACTATGGTAAGTCTGCGTGAAACGAGTCATCGGGATACATTTTTTGCAGATTATTTCCTGTGAATTCTTTTTCATAAAGTTTTCATCCACCCTAAACATCAAGAAGGCCTCACCATCCCCCAAGAAGCTTTGCTGACCCCTAGTGGGGAGTCAAGACGCCCAGGTTGGGAAACCAGTGGCTGGAACTTCTTACATTAACCTGGCTAATCATATGATACACATCTTGTCCTTGTGAGGCAGGTAAAGGTGCCTAGTGTGCCTCAAATTAAGAGGTTTAGTAGACAACCTGAGGAAAATTCAAAATACAGCTGTTTTGCTGATTTTACCCTCAAGTAGTATCAGACAGTCAAATCAAAAGGTGCATGGGGGGGTAAAAACTGAACAATTTCCTCCACTTTGTCACCACCGACTGTGATTTGAGAAAATGACAAACCATCTCCAGCGTTCACATTCGAGCTGCTGAATGCCGGAGAAATCACCTGAACGCTGCAAATTTCTGTGAAGTTGACATCTTGCGGGAAAGAAAGAAAAAAAAAATGAGAAAAAGAAAAAAAGCCTGCGGTGTTTGACTCCCCAATCTTGTCACCTAGCAACAAGCCCTTCTTTCTGACAGCCAGACAATCACAGCGATCTGACAGCTGTGGCACAGATGATATGGCACAGGATGCACAGCTGAAAATTAATAAATGCTACACTCAAGTGTTGTAACACGCAGAAGGCTGCGCGTTGTCTGGGAGCAGGGACAGACCACAAATCACAGAAGATATTAACTATTTGTCTTTGCACCCTGTGTGAAGTTGTATTATTCACTTTTAAGACTCTTTAAACCACAACATACACTTAATCCTTCAGGGATTACACTAAATCCACCACTAACACCAGAGACATAACCATGATTTTATTACTTTCTCTGATCAATAATGTCCTCATGAAGTTGAACAGAGAAGTTGGAGGTAAGGCGAGTTCACTGAAATTCAGAAAGTTTTGTTTTTTTGTTGTTTTCCTACGGAGAACCTGAGGGAGAAATTGATTGTTCAGTGATCAATTTTCTACATTTGATCTAAATTGCTTTTTCTCCTGTGTTTTTGCTAATCAACTGCATTTTTTTTCTCTTGCCAAAGCTTTCTTTCTAATAGGTTTCACAGATAAAATAATAACATTTATCGACCAGTTCTCAAGTCATAAACCAAGTACAGGAAACAATTTAGACCGGACTCAGAATTAAAAAATAATCCTCACTTGCCTTCGGGCTTCTGTGGATACCTGATCACAATGTTTAAAAATGAAAAATGACTCAATGATAAGATTAAGAGCTCATTATACTTATATTATACTCATTTAGACAGATAAGAGACTAAATCTTGCCCTCAAAATAATTGGTGAAGAATCACCAGTCGTGATTAATATCATGTCCTGACTGTTTACTGTCAAGGAGGGCCAACATTTCTTTGCTGTCCATAAATTAAAGATGACACAAGTTGATAAAAAATGATTAAATAGTTATCCACAATGGGTTTCCTTGTAATATATCATAGTAAACTAAATATTTGGGGGGGTTTTGGACTGCCACAAAAGCAGATTGAAGATGTCACTTTCTGTCATTTTGCAGAACAAACAATAAACAGATAATAATAACTTTATTATTTTTCATTTTTTTGTTTCCCAGCATAATCATTAGTTGCAGCCCAAACACATAATGTAGGTGCTAAATTCAAAACTCATTACTCGACACTGTACCATCAAGATGATTTTGATGATATTCTAAGGTTTTAAAAAAAGTCACATAATTTTGCTTTAAGCTGGGAAATAAGCAACAAAGCTGTAAAAGGTATAATTTTGTAGAAAACATAGGTGGCAGCATATCACACAACGGACACTGAACCGGGACTGAACACAGCAACCGAGACCAACTGAGGTCAGATAAATGACAGGATACAGTATGGAGGCGATTTACAGCGTCTCTGACCACGACTGTGACCTCGGGGATGACAAGGCCCAGCAGGCGAGAGAGGAGTGACAGAGTCAGACTTCAGCAGCTGGGGGAAATATATTTTCACATCTTGCTCAGCGAAATTGAGGATTTTATCAACCCAACCTGAGGTGATGCGGAATGACAAATCAAGACTGTTTTTATGTGTTTTACAATGTGTTAACGAGGCAGCTCGTCTTAGTTTGTTGAAAGAGCGAAACTGTTATTTTTTTCTGTTTACTACGGAAAATAGAAGTTTAAAATCCTGATATCTTAATGCATATTTTGTTCATTTATTACCCTTTTGTCGGGGATCATGTGACAGCACAGGCTTGGGCAAACTGGTTAGCTCACTTACTTCAGCACACATCTCTGCAACACAATACAGAGACGACATTTCTTTTAACATTTCAGACTAAAATTCTGGTCATATCTTACAAATCGCTCCTTTAAGCCACTAACACTTGCCCTGAAGCAGTATTTGGTCTTGAGTTGGGAGTTAATTGCACGCTGCAGGTGTTATTGACGTTTTGTCATTCAAAAAAGAAAAAATCTATCCACATCAGGATCACTGTTAGCAGAGTAGGTGGAAGGAGCGAGACAGTAGGCGTTGCAATCTTTAACCTGGCCTTTCTGCCTCTCCGGTGGGTGTATAATTTATGAATACCTCAGTCTCCGTGTAATTTAATTAACGAGCCTAGCGACAAACCAATGCAACTGTCAATAACCCTCCCTGTGAGAAAGTGAGCGCAGCTGCCTGGTGCGTCCCACCACAGTCCCAACCTTCCACCATGACAGCTTCCACCCCACAGCACTGCTAATTATGGACAGCGTAGTTAAAACACAGTGCTGGGAAACAAAGAGGAGCAAGAGCTGGTTGTTTAATTACTGGGGTTGCTTCCCGCCGTTACCATAGCAGCTTGAATCACACGTACAAGCGATTACAGGGTTTGAACTGAAGCGTGGAGACGTACCGATGATCCTACAGGAGGTGTGTGGGGAGGGGGGGCTTTTTTCTGGTCAGGAAAGGCACAATGCAACATGTGCAACAGCGTTTCAAGGTCGCCAGCCAGTCCCTGACACGTGCCAGACCACCTCAAGGGCAGTGGTTGCTCTGTCACGAACTATCAGGACCTGTAGGCTTGTGGGTTCAGACATGCTGCCATTGTGCCCTCATTTGTAAGCATGTGTGGGGAAAAAAAAGCTTGTCATCACTATTTTGTCTTCGGAGGAGGGAGGGGTTGTGAGTGCAGTGGGTTCATGTGAGGTACCTGGAGGAGGAGGTCGGCTCGGTGGTCTGCCTCTGGATCTTCGCCTGCTGGCTGAGCTTCTCCCTCAGGGCGGTCTGCACCTCGGCGGGGATGTCCGGAGACGTCTGGCTGATCTTCATGGCCGCCTCCAGGAGCTTCACAGTGCTCCGCCCGTTCACCTTCACCTCCAGCGGGTGCTTCTTCTCCACCTCAGCCACTTTGCACTCGGTGACCGGCGGCGCTGCAGCAGGAGGCATGTCGGGGAATCCCACGTGGAGGCCATTTTCGACATGGGTTGGCAGAGCCTTGCTCCTCCAAATGGGCCAGCACAGCTTCCAAAAGACAAAGAGAGAGACTACCAACAGGGCGAGGCCACAGAAACCCACGACCACAGCAAGGAGACTAATAGAGATGTCTACATGTCACCCATAGAGGAGGACAGGGACACATAAAGAAGCAAGCGAGGGACGAAATGTGACAGACAAACATGCAAAGGAGAAGGAGAAAAAGGGAGAGAAAGCAAGCTGTAAGAAAGAAGGGGCACCTGTTTGATAAAAGCAGGACAATGTAAAGTCATAAAAGCTCCTGACATTTCCCTCTAATCAATATTTAAATGCCTCGAATTCCTATGAATGCAGCTTTTCAACGTGCAGAATGGGGGAAAAAAACAGACGAGAGAGATGCAGGATAATCACTTCAGCTCAGTCTATTTCCCACCTGTTGCTATTTCATCAGTCTGCTCTGCTGCAGCGAGATGCGTTAACAGGTAGAGAAACACTTCCACAACAGTTCAACGCGATTAAATAAGTTTGAACAAGTGAGAGCTGATGTTTGGTTTCTCCAACTACATGCATTTCCTTTCACGGGATTCATTCAAATCCATGAATTTGAGTAATAAAAAAAAAAAATAATGACTTTGTTCCATTTACCTGCGTGTCCTTTACCTGGTATGTTGCTCTCCAGCGGGAATATATCCGAGCATTTCTCCCGGTCAACGTGCCCCGTGAGACAAAGTTCCGTAACGATCTGGAGAGCCCTTTGGCACAAGGTGATGCTGTCCTCCGTCCGGACACTCATGTCTCTCCTGTTAAGCCATTGCACGCCGGAGGAGCCAGGAGGGCGGCGGTTCATCTGGACGCCTCTGTTCTATGCGCCACAGCGGCGGGAGACAGCAGCAGGGAGGCGCGCTGCGTCCTGATCCATATCCAGTGCGCACCGAGGAACGACTGGCCGTGCGCGCTCGCTGCGGTGGAATAACAGGCGGCGGGGCGGCGGGGTGCTGGAGCCCAGCCCTCGACGCGTCCAATAGCAGTGCGCACCAGTTTGCTAGATGGTCCTGACAGTTGGTGGCAGTAACGGGATTACTTTTTCTAGTAATGAGTAGTTTGTCCCCGCCTTTCCTCCAGCACATGCTCCAGTCCTCCCATCCCCCAGCCAGTCTTTGTCCCCTGTGACCCCGAGGAGTGCAGAAAATGATACAAGAGGGAGAATTGCGCTGAGTTAATTTTTTTTTAATCTGGAAACCTTTACAACCTTTACAATACAACATGTATTGTCTTCCTGAATTCCTGAACTCATACTAGAGCCACATGATTACAGCTGTTATTGCTTTAGAAATAATATATTTTTCTTCGATTTTTACATACACTCATTGGCTAATTATTACTGTACTTGTACCTTCACAGTTAGTACGTGCACTTTAAGGAACAGTCCAGCCCAAAAAGGATAATTCACTTATCTAATCTATGAAAAGGTCAGGTGAAGTTTCATAGTCTCGCAAAAAATTGCTGGAGCTTCGCAGCAAAACAGCGATGCAGCATTCTTCTAAACAACTGAAGTGGTTGGGGACCTGTGTAAAATGTAACAAAACAACAGAAAATATATATAAAATGATTAATCAAAGTTCAAAATAGATTTGAAAAGACATAGCAACTATTTTTGGCATTCTGCTAAGCTAAAAGCGTTAGCATGCCATGCACCCTGTCTCAAGTGGATGGCACAAGCTCTGGTGATGATGCAGTGATGATTTCAGATTTAATAAGGTGTAATTAACGTCTTTTCAAATCAGATCATCAGTTCCAATTTACCCGACTTACTTATTGCAGGAGATGGACATGAAGCCCAACTATGGAGCCAGAACGGTGACTTTAAAATTTGGCATCCAAAAAAAAAATTGACATTGAAAACAAAACCAGTACTGAAAAAAGAAACATTGTCATTGAAACATTTGTATTGAAAACAGTTGTATTGGCATTGAAACAAGTATTGGCATTGAAAAAAGAAAATAATTCAAATAATTCAAATCCAAAAATCTTATAATTTTATTTTATTGGGATTTTTTTTGTATTTTTCAATGACAATCTTCAGATTTTTTCTTCATGTCACTTTTTTTTCAGTGACAGATTTTTTTACAATGTCAGTTTTTTTTCAGTGTCACTGATTTTCAGTTTCAACTTTCTGTCACTGTTTTGGCGTCGAGAGGGCGGGGCCTGAGGGGAGGGGCAAGTAGAGCGTGGTTTGCATATCATTTTAGAAGTTAATAGCAGCAGCCTGCGGGAAGGCGGTGCTGGACGGTCCAGCCACAATAGCGTTGTACGCCGGCCATCCCTGGGCAACACAGAGTCCAACTACCTCGCGGACTTTTCTTCAAGCTCTCTCCTGATGTGCCCAAGTCTCTGTGTATCTGGTTCTGTCCCAGAGCTCCCGAGCTCCGGTCTCTATATGCTATGGAGTGTGGTAGTAGTACCGGGGCGCCGAGCACGGAGCATTAGCCACAGTTAGCACAACAGTAGAACAGCCTGTTGCTCCGGGCTGCAGCGCCGACAGCAGCGCTCTGGTCTGCTCCCCGAGCTCTGTGCCACCGCACCGCTACCAGTCTCTATATGCGCATGGAGTGTGGTAGTAGTACGGAGCTAACGAGCATTAGCCCCAGCTGTGCTGCTCCGAGCCGGGGCTGCCTCGCCGACAGCAGCGCTCCGTCTGCTCCCCGAGCTCTGTGCCACCGCACCACTGTACACGCATACAGAGACCGGACAGTAAAGGAGAGTGCTTGGAGAAAAGTCAGTCAGTTATGAAAATATGTGTCTGTTACTTGATTACAGCCGTCTGTTGTACTTTACTATGAACCACAATAGCACAATCACAGCTGACTTTCCCCGCATACTGACTTGTTGAGTTTATTCGCTTCGACTCAAAGGACGGATTGTAGGAATAGTGATATTATTCAAATGAACTGAGTTTATAGGGGAGCTCCACCCTCACTTGACACGACGACTGTTTTTGCTATGAGCCTACAGGTGAGCTACCACCCAAACACTAAATGTGAATTATTTTACAAAGTCTTATCAGCAGGTTGCAAAGGTGGTGTAATTACACGGCGGAGACCACTGTAACATATCTGAACGACTAATTATTCCGTCTGAAAAGGAGAGTCATAATTCATCGCTCTTAAAATCAATTTAATTAATGTTTTTCAAGCAATTATTATTGCCCTTTGAGACACTGTGTGATTACTCACAGCTTGTTCTCTTCATACTTCACAGTTTTATAAGTAAGGCCATTTCTTTTTAATTTTCTTTTAATCTTGCATCATATAACCACAGGGACACATGCTTGACAAATCACAAACTCTGCTGTTTGCAAATTAACTCACCGGCGACAGCCGCTGCAGGACTGTCATAAAAATTTAGATTACTTGTACTTTATGGAAACAAGAATGAAAACAATTCCGGGACCTGTCCCTTTATCTGGATAGGATAATGGGGTCAATTCTGGGCTAAGACCCATCCTCCATCTAAGTTTAGTAGATATCTGTTTAGTAACCAACTAACAAACCATCCAACCAGCTATCAAACCAACCAACCTACTAACAAACCAACCAACCAACTAACAAACCATCCAACCAGCTGTTAAACCAACCAACCAACTAACAAACCAACCAACCAACTATCAAACCAACCAACCAACTAACAAACCAACCAACCAACTATCAAACCAACCAACCAACTAAAAAGCCATCCAACCAACTATCAAACCAACCAACAAACTAACAAACCATCCAACCAACTATCAAACCAACCAACCAACTAACAAACCAACCAACCAACTATCAAACCAACCAACCAACTATCAAACCAACCAACCAACTAAAAAGCCATCCAACCAACTATCAAACCAACCAACGAACTAACAAACCATCCAACCAACTATCAAACCAACCAACAAACTATCAAACCAACCAACCAACTAAAAAACCATCCAACCAACTATCAAACCAACCAACGAACTAACAAACCATCCAACCAACTATCAAACCAACCAACAAACTATCAAACCAACCAACCAACTATCAAACCAACCAACCAACTAACAAACCATCCAACCAACTATCAAACCAACCAACAAACTAACAAACCATCCAACCAACTATCAAACCAACCAACAAACTATCAAACCAACCAACCAACTAAAAAAACATCCAACCAACTATCAAACCAACCAACGAACTAACAAACCATCCAACCAACTATCAAACCAACCAACAAACTATCAAACCAACCAACCAACTAAAAAACCATCCAACCAACTATCAAACCAACCAACGAACTAACAAACCATCCAACCAACTATCAAACAAACCAACAAACTAACAAACCATCCAACCAACTAACAAACCAACCAACAAACTAACAAACCAACCAATGGATACAGGCAAAAACATAACCTCCTTTGTTGATATAGTAAGGCCTGTTGTAACTTTAAACACATGATAAATGGGCTAAATATTGCTGATTGTATTCATTTTGGCTTCTTCTTAGTAGGACCACATATATAACATATAGTGAGGGAGAAGTAAAATGTCTAATCAGCCCCAGATAAAGAACAGTATCGCTTGCGCCACCAACAGAGCAAAATGGTTCATTTTTAGAGTGAATGTCTCTGTGAACACTTCTATCAAATACACTCTATTCACAACCACAGCCACTGCAGTAAACACACAGTGAGTTCAAGGATCTTCTGTCACCGTCACAACGTTAACACAGAGCTCCTGCAGTGTTGCCTCCTCTGCAGGAGCTCTGTCCTCACAACCCTATTTTCTCTGCATATTTCCGATATTCACCATACACTTAATGCCTGGCGTTTGCGTTGAATTAGGGCGGCAACCAAGTCATTAACATTTTGCAGAAAAAGCTTGTTTTTGTGTGACCAAGAGCCTAAAAACAAAGATGTCTAGCTTACAACGATGTAAAACAGAGGAAATGATAATGCAGAAACTAGAGGCATCGAATGTTTGGCTGGAATCTTTCGCCAAAACTGTTTGTTGATAGACTAATCTATTAACGGCATGGATGCTGATGGCTCGCTGGTGCCCAGGACCAGACAGGGTTAGAAGGTCCATTTCCCTTTTATCAATTCAACAGTTTAGTCCCTCACAGTGAGCAATACATCCTCATAAAGCTGCCAGTGTCGTCCACTAACTACCCAGCTGTGTAGAAACACCATCAAAGTCTGCACTCCTTTCCTTTCTAGCTTGTTGATTACTGATTAACATTAACATTAAAAAAAAAAGAAAAAAATGTTCCCACTCTTCTATGAGAGGGATGTGTCACAGTTTTCAGCCTTGTGCCCAACGCTGTTTTAACTCATGAAGCCAAAACCATAAAAAAACGGTTTGGCAGACCTCCAGAATTGGACACTAACCAACAGAAGGGCCACATAATCGACTGCTGTACTGAATTGCAGAGTCAATTTAACATAATGCAATTGATATGAACCTCGTGCAGCCAGCAGTTTGGCAGTCTGGACTGCGTGGATTATAATCGTTTAACAGGACGATGGGCTTTAGGACACAGTAATTGAAACATCTGCTTGCCTGCTGTGGCATTCTGCAGTCGTGGATAACTCCACTATCCGTATAATGACGACCTTTTGTCGCACTTGTTTGTATTCAACACAACTGGTGCATCTCTTTGTCCACAGAATGCTTTACCTCCCATGGTGGCTTATTTCCAACTCCAAAATATTCCGATTTTGAGAGACGTGAATAAAAGTGTCTGGTACATAACAGTATATAAATTGAGAGGCGTCCTTCTGCGTATCTCCAGACTGGCATTGTGAAGAAACGTAAACAGCATTTTGTGCCGCGGCCGAGCCTGCTGGGACACAGAAGTGGTGCTCGAATATCAACTCCACTTGAAAATGCCTTCTAAATGGCAGTTATAGGTTACTAATTGGGAGAGCTGAACGGTGGGAACGCCAGATGATTAAAGGTTAGTTTGTGATTATGTTAATGCCAGCGTGTTAACACAAAAGTAATCACTGCCCACACCGTCTGAACTGCCCTGTTGTTGTTTAGTCCCAAACACAAAGAAAGAAACAGGACATTTAGAACACCTAATGTGCCGTTTAGCGACGTGAGTTTGCAGGACTGATTGAAATTACAGTTATGTCTGCTTTGCAGTGCCCTCCAAACAAGAATGGTATAATATGAATTATAATAGAACTGCTGGGAGGAAAAAAAAAGTGGGTTTATTCTTGTTTTAGGACCTACAAGAACACACTGGGAGCAAAAACCCTCTTATATAAAGGATGAATTAAAAAAAAGCTCTAACTCAGGAGTTGTTATTATTATCCATTGCTCTGCTGTTTGTTTTCTAGACTAATGGATCATTTCTGTCTGTTAAAAGTCAGAAAATCGTGGTAAATGTCCAGCTGATGTCTTCAAATGAAGACTCGCCGTGTGTGTCACGTTTTACTTTTTTAGATCCTGTCTTTGTCTTTTTCCCTGGTGGTTTCTGTGCTCACCTGTGTTTCACTTGTTTGTGCTTTTCCTTTCACTCTCGGTTGATTTGTCTCTTCCCCCGTCACGTGTCCTTTGTGTGATCCAGGTTTTGTTTCCAGTGATTTTGTGGTTTGCTTAGTATTCTTAGTTTTTTTTTTCTTTTCTTCAGTCTGGTTGTGTCGTCAGCTTTTTCATTGCCTGCATTTCGTTTTTTTGGACTCCTGCTTTGTTAACAAAACTCACCTTGAAGGGCCTTTTTGTAAGAAAAGTAGATTTTTGAGTCTCATTCTGAACTTTTTTGAGGAGTTCGGAGTTAGTCGTTAAGGAGTAAAATGATCATAGAGACACACTGCCGCCTGTATTATTCCTATAACAATCTTATTATCCTCAGTCGCAATCAGCAAATACTTACTAACACAGATATTTAAAACCATCAGTATATAATATGGACACTGCTATCAGTTCTTGGATCACCACACAGACTCATTTTTGTAACAAACTAGGTAGCTGAAACCGAGACAAATCTGTTTTAGTTCCCTCTCAGAATGGTGATTTGTTCCTGTATTGATGCATTTAGACAGACACTTCATCAATATATCCTCCATCGTTTATCCCAGATCAACCAGACTGCACAAGTCTTTGTCTGAGAGCGTCAGCTGCATCAGCAAGTGCCTACAAATGACATGTTGCGTTTAACGTGAATCACTACTTATACACACTATACTTATACGTAGTGCCAATGTAATATGGTCGGTAACCTTCTGTCTTATTTAACCTTTGGCAGTATTGTTTATGTTTTTATGCCTGTAAAGCTCATGGTATAGAAATTGCTTCCCGGTAATCAAGAAGAAGATTAAAACATTTCCAACTTTGCTCTTTGTTTTGGAAAATAACCACAATTTCCACACTTTCCTGGTGGCGATCCAAATAACTGACTAGACAGCAGATTCACTAGATTTAACAAGGGTATTGCTGTAAGAAGCGAGGAATACTAAACACATGAATTAGCATTTAATGGGAGATTGTTAAGCTTTGAGAATTGTGCTTCCACTCACAAAATCCAGCCCAAGGCTAAACGAAACAGAACACAGACCGAGTCTTTAACACATTTTCACAGCATGAGGCTGCAAGCGGAGACACTTTGTGAGCCGAGCTGCTGAAGAAAAGGTTATATCTCTTTTTCGAAACTTTACTTGTGTTTACCTCTGTCGGAGTGTCAAATGTCACGGTAAATGCCAGCGGAGAGGCCACCAAGATGGCAGCGTCAAACAGTTCATATCTCTGACGGAGGAGTACAAAATGTTCGGCTTCTTGTACTTCCACCAGAAGATTACAAGGAGCAGAGTTCTTCAAAGTTATCAAGCAGAGAAAATATAAGAAGAAACAATGTTTGACTTCCAGCGTTTTTAACAACAGCAGGTTTTTTTGGGGAGTCGACAAACTAACTCCAAATTCAAAAAGAAATGTGTTTCACCGTCGTCCGTGTTGTGTTGTCGTGATACTTCAGTGCGAGCAGGCGGCTGAGGAGCCTGGTGGCGACAGACACGCTTTAAGGACATGATGTGTTACATTGGCTGACATTAAGAGAGGCTGCCAGTGAGAAATGATTAAATCATTAACATTCATGAGCGGGAACATGGGTGGCTTCCAGCACGCTGCGCCGCTGCCTCAAACAAAACACAGCCAGCACAACACAGACATTACTGCGGTAATTGAGTATTTTGGAGACGACGAGATCATCATCGGAAAACTGGATGCATCAGCACAGCTTGGAGAAGAGAGCTGGTCCTCCGTGTGAATGTCAAGCGCGCTGGTTGTAGAAAAGAGAATCACAAAGACTCGGTTTGTCTCTCCAGGCGGGATGTGTGAGGCTGGATCCATTTGTCACTTAACAGTTTAATGACACCCCGGCTGACCCGCGTGGCAGCCTCCTAAAAAGACTATTTTGTGTTAATTATTCTCACAACACTTGAAGCCACTGAGGGGCTGGGAGTGCAGATTTAAAAGCCTCTGCAACATGACAGAGATTAATTTGTGATGTTTACACACTCCAGAGAGTAGTGTCTCCACTTTCAATATCTTTTTCTTTTTAAATGAGCAGTTTGAAAAGCAGGAGCAGGAGATGAAAATGTATAGTTTTTTACCTCTCATGAGGAAGAGAGACACTCGTTTTTTTTTAGCGGCCTCGCACTGAAAATTGAAAGTGCACTCAAAGACGCCAGTGTCAACATTACATTTGTTTCATTTTTGAGTTGTCTGATGTTGACACGATGCAGTGCGTGAATAAAGGATCCACGAGTAGCTCCAAGAGATCAGATGAATAAAAATGGTGGTGAGAAAGCTCCAGGAACGTTATTAATTGGTGGTAGCCAGGGTTTGAGTTATAATCTGAGTTTTGTAGCGATATCTCAAATAACTAACCAGAACTAATGTGAGGGCGGAGACAAACAAACAGGATAAAAGCTGAACGGGTGTGTTGTCAGAGAGGGAGAGTTAGTCAATTAGGCATTAAATGTGTCCCGAGTGACCAGGAATGAAGAATATTCACGTTTAATGTTTGCCGAATTAACAAGAAGGCCTAGATAGTTTAGAATTTGTTGTATGCAGTGTTTCTCCAACATTACACAGTTTCTGCTAATGCCCAAGTCTCAAAATGTAGTGTTTTTTTAAAGGAGTCTGGTGAGTTTTTCCCACTCTGTTCTCCCAAGAACTTTACTGAATGTGTAAAATGTCATGTTTACCGTCAACAGGTTATATTCTTTATTAAATTTGGTGTAGAGGACCTGCAACACGCATTAAAATCTGGCTTTTACAGCGATGCCACAATAAAAACACTTTACAAGGCAAGAATCATGTTAATGTACTGTTTTAATGCCGTAGCTGTTTCACAAAGTTTGTAAAGTTTCTCCTCATGATGCAACAACTCTTAAAATCACACATCTTGTAAGGGAGTCTGGGATATTGCCATTACTAGTGACTTAACTTCATTAAATGCTCTTTACAGCTCAGCCCGTTCACATTACCAGCAGCCCGGTCAGTGGTCCTATGCTAGTGCAGTAGTATAGACAGCAAGATAAGTCAGAGAAGTTGTTGGATGGGTCACATTTGAGACTTTGTTGATATGAAAGCAGCGATTACAGCCACGTCAACCAAACATTTGTGGTGTGTCGTGGCCCGATGTAATAAAACGTAACGACTGAGACGCCTTTTAAGCGTTTGACACGGTGAAGGTCAACGTGATCGACGCCCAAATTCCACCGATTAATGCTGCAAAAAGAGGTCGGAACACATTTAAGCGGCATCCTGTTCAAGAAAAGCGTCTTTCTTGGCGGTTAACCTGTTAGAAATACATCCTTCATTCCCCTCGTGGAGCAGGTCTGATTTAATCACAGATTTCCTAATGGCTCTGCGGTTTAATTAGGCCATTTAAAGGTTAACTGCCAGGTCTGCACTCGCATCCACAGCGGCCAGGCATCTTTCATCGCCGCGCTCCCTCTGCAGCAGTCCAATCAGCTCCACATGCCTGTATGGAAAAATATATACGCTGTGCCTATTTTCACATTATGTTTTTAAATAAGTGATGGCAGTCGCACAGATTGCAGTCACTCAGCGTCGCCTTGCACATTGATCCCAACGGTCGTTCGTCACAGCAGGTCTGTATGGAGGCTCTCGTATTTCGTCCTCCCACTTTGTGCCACTCGGAATCAAAGTCAAACTCCTTTTTCTCTTGTCATCGCAAGACATTTCTAGCATGTAAATGTGCAGCTTCGACATGATGAAACGTGCTTCATCATCTTTTGTCTTCTGTGGCAACTTTTTGTCAGCTGTCTTCTTCGGACGCGACGAGATTTAGTCCGATTTTATTTCATAATTTTGCGTTTATTAGCAGCTCGTCCGGAGAAAAATGATTTACATCCTCTATTAGCGCAAATCTTCACTGTAGCTCGTAAGCTAAACACATCCTCTTACCTGAACTACTGAATAAGTCATCGCAACTGCTAGCCGAATGATTACGGCACATACACGACTTCCACAATGCCCCAAAAACTTGAAAAATTAGCTTCTTCGCTAACTCTGTTGCAGCTTAACAGCTGTTCGATTGCATTGTTCGCCGTAAATAATCTGCACCAGGGTTGATTCTATAATAATCCTCAGTATGAAATAATAAGTCAACCCCTCCGTCTCTTCGTCTCTGTTTCACACCGGTGCGCACACACACAATCTCGCCGCGGACACACTTCGGGTAAGCGGTGACTGATCACGCTGAGAGCGCCTCACTGGGATGTTCGGAACAATTACCTCTGCCTCGCTGCCACTCAGGACCCCTCAGGTGAAGTCATTATCTTAACCAGAGGCTGCTCACTACAGTCACAATTAATTCACATTACAGTGGAGCCCGGACCACCAGGGCCAGCCAGATGCATGGCTCCAATTACGCTCATTACTGGACAAGGAAAGGTCCTGGAAAAAGGGACGTTTCACACAAGCACTTTGGGGAGGTGCGGAGCGGCGGTGGAGGAAGCGTTCAGCTCCTTTTACTTAATTAAAAGTGCCACGCTGTGACAATACTTCACTTACAAGTACAAGTCCTGCTTTCAGACGCGTATCTCAGACACATGTAGGGGAGCAAAGAAGCTATATCTACCTCTGAGAGTTCAGAGAAACTAAGAACAGACTGTTTCTCTCGTGTGACAACAACATATGTTGCTCCTGTTCTGTTATTAAAAGATTTGGCTCTGATGGGTTTTCTCTTCTCGCCGCCATCGCATTTAAGTCTCTCAGCGTGGAAAGCAAACAGTGAATCTTATAGAAAAATGTGGCATTCTGACAGGTGGCCTGACTTTGTATTAAACATACGCGCAGCACTGATTGCATCTATTTTTAAATAAGAGGACAGAGGGAAGGTGCTGCACCTGCCTCCTGCATCCTGCTGAGAACCAGTTTCCCATCATGTTCCCGATTGATCACGTTCCTCAGCAAACACAATGAAATAAAAGTCATTATCTACTGACTCAGTCGATGTGAGCTCAGTGTGTTTCTGCAAAACCGCATGTTAAGTTCAGTTGTCTTTGTGTTGCAGCCTGGGTTGAATTTTTCTATTTCTTTCTTGTCACAGCGGCGCCGTGTTTCCGCTCTGCTTCGGTTCGAGGCACAAACACCGATTGGTTAGGGTGAGAAAAGCATAATGCTTTGGCTTAGCGGTGCCAAGTTTTGGTTGCCATGATCACAGATGGAGAGTTTTGACGCCACAAAAACAGCTGGAAGTGTCCGCGGGTCTCTTCAGAAAACATCCACTGGTGTGACTGCGGTCTTTGTTGGCTGCGATAACGTTATTCACACAGATTTTCGAGCCCAAATCTTCACTGTAGCTGCTAAAAGCGTTAGTGCACATGTATCCCATCAGAAGTGGGTGTGAGAGTTAATGGCGTGTCAAGCTGCGTCGCTCTCTCACTGTCCACTCTTTATAGCTTCCTCCTCCTCCTCCTCCTCCTCCTCTCTTTTCATTCAGGCTCCTTCTGACGGGCCCCTGGGACCATCAGCCTCTCCCGCTGCCTCACATATTGGCTGATATGGATTGTCATATTGGATCATTGCTCTCCTCTGTTTTACTATCTTCTTATATCTGTATTTCTGTAAAATGTGATGCATCTCTGTTTTGCTGCTAATTATCTTGTGTGATCCCGCCGTCTTCCAGGGTGGAGAGGAGGTCGTGTGGCTCAGGCGTCGCTTCGGCTTCGGCCTCCTCGGTCGTCTCGTGGATTTACACACTTTATATATATTATATATAGTCTTTTCAAAGCAATTTTGGATTGAGATGGACGAGCTGCACGGAGAAATTCCATTAATTTCTTATTTATTTGTTTGTTTCCATCTACTTCGGTTGTGTAGGAGGACGCTGCAACTCCGGTTCGCCGTGAAATGTTTCTGCGGACGGCGAAACTTCACCTGACTTCCCATCGGCGTGAGAGTGTGAGCACATAATGAGTGACTTCTCGCTTTTGGGCGAACTGCTCCTTTTAATAGACTCCTCGTCAATTAAAAGATCCGCTCTCTCGGGCTGCGGGGTGCGTGAACGAGGCGTTTCTCTCCGGGGACTCTCTCTCAAGATATGTGGATTCATAATGAATGTGATGAATGTTGAAATACGCAGTTTGACTCCCCAGCTGTCGAACATTTTCATATTACACATTATACAGCACATTATACTTACATACATATATATTATCATCTGCATTCCACCTATCGCAACCCCACAGGAGACTGGCCGACACACCGTGAGTGGGATAATAACATGAAATGATAAATAAATGAAGCAATAAACACGATGTAGATTCTGCAGACGTCATGGCGATCCTTGCAGTACGTTACCGCATTAGTCCAGGAATGGCTGCCATGCTGTTTTTAATGTATTACCCGAGCTTGTGTGCAGATTCTCTCCCACACCAAATGAACTGTGACCTCCTCAACCCAGCGGCTACACTTGAGAAGGGAGCTAGATTTTTTAAATATATAGTCTGAGACCTTCCTCAGCATCCGGGATGATACGTTTGTGTTTTACCGGCACGTAATCAGATTTTCTGTTGCCGTGCTTTTTATGTGGAGTTCAAGAACATTTCACGGACGCGCTGGAAACACGAGGGAGAGACGGTGGCCGTGTCCTGCTTTTCAGTCCGTACTCACCCTTTCTTTTTACTGTACACTCAATATGAAATATCAAGGCTGACCTCGGGACTCTGTAATCATTATAATCACCGCTCGCCTGCAGTCGTATCTCTCTGATTAAAGCCACTGCGGCGGGGACGGTATCAGCGAGGGGTTAGGGGAAGTTTACGCCATTTTTTTTCAAGTGTTTTGCACTCCAACCTGCGGCTCACGGTCGCCGCAGCTTGTCGAGGCAAAAAGAACACAAAGACTTTGTGTGCTTCGGCTCGATTCACCGGAAAAGTAGGCAAATTAAAAGGAGAGGGAAGGTATTCACTCGCTCTTTCCCTCCTGCAGCCAGGCGATTGTGTGCCTTTGCATCTAATGTATTCTGTTTCAGGTGAGCCAATCAATAACCCGCGCTCGCTCCTACCAGGGGGACGGGAATTAAACATGCTGCTATATAATTCATGGCATTTGATTTTTCTTTTTTTTTTCACGTCTCACCTCCTGCTATTCGTCTCACCCTTTGCTCTCTCCAAATATCACTCTGGAGAAAACAAGGTCCACATTGGAACGCCGTGCAGCATCAATTATGAATTTATAGATTGGTGTAAAAAGGTGCGTTATGATTTTCTGCAGGTCTCTCTGCTTATTTCCTCTCGGTGAAAGTGACACGTGAGTTTGTTTCCCCCGTCTTCATTTGGGGAAACCACCTCCTCCTCCCAGACATTACTCCAGCAGACATCCACAATCCAGCGGCGCTGTGTTTGATTGAGCCGTCGCCATGGTTACCGGGATTGTTCGATGGATACGGGGGGGATGAACCGGAGAGACTCTCCCCGCTTCTTGTAGGGCTATAATTAAACACGACTTAGAGCGAACCGCAGCGTTAATCTGTCTCCGTGGCGCTCGTGGATATTGCAGAGATGTGGAGAGAGTGCGTGTCAAGTGTGATCCTCAGGAGAATAACGGGTGCGACGGCGTGCGAGGATGAGCGGCGTGATAACCTCAAATCAACCAAAACAACATGCATCAGTTGTTGCCAATCGTTTAAATGCACTGTCTTATTTTTTTGTTCACGTCTCGATTTGATCAGCTTGGTCAAACATCCAGCTCTAATCTGGCCAATTTAAGCAACTCCGGGTCGAAGAAGAACATGTATTTTTTTTATTTTTTCACCGCCAAACACGGCTCCACGTTCAGATAATCTCCCAAACCGAAGACAATCACTCTGTTCATTTGCTCCACGCGACCATGTGCTTCCTCCCCCCCAAATAGCCGGAGACAAATCTCCTGCGAGGAGAGCAGACGAGACAGGAACACATAATCCCCCGAAAATCGACAACTTTATTAGAAGCCAGAGGTACATTTGACAGAAATCTGCCGACAAAACCAAACAAACGAGCGCTGGAAAAGATGGCGGCGCCGAGCTGCTTAATTGTCCATCTCCGCCGACTGGACGCTGCGTGATCTATTCTTAAACTCCTCGCCTCCGCCCGCGCACAACACAACCGTGAATGAGCTTCCTCCGAGGAAGTCTTGAAAGTTTGTTTTTCCTCGAGGTTACGAAAGATAATGAGGCACAACATCAGCCAGGTGGTTATTAATACAAGGCGAAGCTAAGATGCACAGTGGTGGTTACATAAGAGCGGGGCCACGTTATGTAACACCTGTTGAGCAGCACCTGCTGTGAAGGATACACATCTTTTCACTCAGATAATCACCGCAAGTGTTCTGACAGTGACAAACTGAGGCGAGGTTGACTGCTCGGGGCTTTATTATCCGTTTCTCAGCCCTTACGTGAGTCTGGAGTGCAGCAGGGGAGAGATTAAAGACTCATCCAGTGTTTTCAAACAGAAGTTGTTGATTTAATTTGCATTTAATCATGAATGCAAATAGAGACAGTACAATCTAAAAATGGTTAAGATTACAGTTCATAACTCAGCTATCTTATAACAAGATGGAAAAAAGAAAAAGGTTCAGGCACAAAAAATGCTTGCTTAGCTTTTGGAAAAGATCATTAAAAGATGGTTAAAATGACGACGTTCAGTTTCGGTAAGTTACGTAATGTGACAAAACACGAGTAACGCAACGTAAGCGATGTAACTCAAGACACAAATACTCCTGAAACTGACATTTAGGCCACTAAACTGTAAACATCTGCTTTAGAATGAATTCTAACAAAGAGAGGAGAAAAAGAAAAACCGCATCATCGACGTAAAAAACAACATTCAAATCAGCTGACAATATTTACACCCTTTGTAAAGCTTAAATCTTCATCATACCTGCTAAGCTAATAGCATTAGCGAGAATCGAGGGAGTTAATTACATCTTTTGGAATCAATTTCGGATCTGAGGCGTTCCAGAGACTTGGATTAAGCCGGACGGGCCGTATGGATCGATATCGATTTTCCTGGTTGTTTGTTGACATTTTAAAACAAGTCCTCATTCACTTCAGGTGTTTAGGAGAACGCTGCGACACAGTTTAGCTGTGAAGCTCTGGAAAATGGATGTCCAGATAGCAGATAATGACTGCATTTTCATTTTAGGGTGACGTTTGTACAATCCCAAGAGTAAGACAGTTAATAATTACAAATGCAGTAATTCGTCTCGCCATACCTACAGTAGTTTTGGATTCTTGCCTCAAACCCACACTTGGTCTACGAAACAACCAAGCAAACGACACGCCGGATGAAACTAAAACCCTGTCTTGCCTCCGGCTTGGACCTCTTGCAGGCAGGCGATGATCCTATCTGGCTGTCTGCACCCTCCCCGGGGGTGAGCTGCAGAGATAGCGTGCCTATAGGGAGAAACTGCTCATCAGCACATCACCTGGGACAAAAGGCCAAAGAGGGAGATAGGGATAACACTGTTGTGTAATCACAGCTAACAGAGACACCGCTCGGGTCTCGCTCTATCTCTCCTTTTATCGGAGTAGATTATCGGACTCGGGTTAATGGTTTTGGGGGAATGGATGGGGCAGGGATGTAGAAGCTGGGCGATGTGGATTGTCAGGCTCTTCTTTATTTCAGGCTTTTTTACGGGGGCAGAGGTTTGAGACGCGGGAGGCAGAAATAGCAGCGACAGAAAGGTAATGTACCCACGCTGCCAGAGAAACAAGTTTTTGATGAATGCAGATCAGATAACCGTCCAGATTTGATGCCGTTCTCGAAGGACATTTAAAAAAAAAAAGTTTAGCCACAAGACGCTGCCGTCCTGGAAGGTGTGATGAAAAACTGTACCCAGGCAACACCGCGTCCTGCTATCATCAGTTTGATCAAGAAACCCAATTTGTGTCCATCAAGCAGTCGAATCTGTCAGACTTACCCCGATAGCGCCACTTTAATCTCACTTTTTGGATCCTAAAACTTAATCTGCGGAAGTGACAGAGCAGAAAATGCAGAGAAATACATTCAGAAATACACAAAATACTTGAGAGAGAGAGAATCAGAGGAAGTACACACACACACACCTATAAGTGCTTCATGTTACACTTTTCTTTCCGTCGTGTTCAATTCCAGAAAATGCAAAATGAAAAGCAAATCACAGTAATCCAGAGCTGCCCTTTAATATATAATTTCTTACTTGGACAGGTATGAAAAGAACGATGCATAAAAAAAGAAACGGCCGACTCCATTGTTGGCGCAAATGTAAGGCTGTCACATGTCGGTCCAGCTCCCGGGTCTTTAAGTGTGATCAGCATGTAACCGTTAACGAGTTGCATTAGACTTTTGAAAGCAGCTCGCTGATGCGAACAGTGGATCGCCTCGACACTGCATGTGAGCAAAAGTTCCGTCAGCAGGAGAAAAAAATCCCCCCTGAAATAAAATAGATTCAGATTCTAACATTCTAACGTGACGATGAGCCACTTTTGCAGATCTGTGCTTGTTTGCCAGAGAGTTAATGGCAGTCATGGCGCCCTCTGAGCCTCCTGCGGAGAAGATGGGCACTTGATGCAGCGGTTACACATGCGGGTGCGTGAAGAGAGGCTTCACACATTGAAGCCCTGTGTTCACCTGACTGTCGTGTCACTTACTGCACTTGAAACGCCAGAAACACTTGCACACCGTAGTGGATGACGTAAGCGGATAGCGCCTGTTGACAGCTGGATTATTATTGTATTTGTCTTGTGAAATGTTTGAAAGGACTTTGTGTAACTTTGAGAAAACCCTTGTTGTTAATGACACTAGTGGCTGTTACGTGAATCGCAGTTGATATTGAGTTGATATGTTACAACGTGACATAGACGAGACTCAGCGCAAGAAAAAAAGTATTAGTACTCGAATATTTCTAACTTGACGACTGGACCCATCCCTCGTTACTCTCCCAAATGTTTCTATATTTTACCGGGAACATCGACTCCGTGATACTAAGCCTGCCGTCTGCAAAACACTCCATCAACCAACGCCACACCCGCTCCGCTCCACCCAGCCAAGCCTAGCTGCAGTTATAGTTAACCAGTGGCCACGTTGCGCTAAGCCAAAAGTCAAAACTCGACAAAAAGCCGGAAGGATTTTGGACCAATGCGGAAAATAAGCTCAAAGCTTCATCTCACAACAACGTAGATTTCTACCATACTTTACACTCTTTGGTATAAATTTATCAAATCTATGAGTTGTAAAGTTAGAGTTAGAATAGTTTCTAAAGACGAACTAGTTGGTTGACAAGATAAATCAGGCTCTTTAGTCTTATTCAGCCACATGTGGTAGCCATCTTTAAAGTCTCGTAAACACTTTAAAGTTCTCGATTGGGGGCATTTGCGGATGTATTTTAGGTTGTGCAAGAGTAAAAAAGTGCAAAAGTGTGATAGCCACAGACCTTTTTTCGGGCATCTAACCAAAAGTTAGTTACCAGAAGTTTGTGTTGATAATGTTTGATAATTCATCCAGACATCCCCAGCTGATCCTGCTGATAAATTGTCTGGTTTGCTTCCTTGCAAATTACTTTGTGAGGCACTCGTGGGCTCTTTTCTAAAGACAATTAGTCCACGAGCTGAGTCGAGGAAGGTTTAATTTTTTTAGTGACATAAAAAATCGTGCACGTAATAGCAAGAAAAAAAAAAGCGATTATGAGCGTAAATTGCTTTGCAGTCTGATATATTGCAATTTCTTTCTTGAACATCTGTTTTCTACGTCCTATGAACTCATTTCCCTCTGTGATTTTTTTCATTTTCTTACACGTAAAGCAAAAAAGCAAAAAAGTATGATAATGACTTGACATGGGAAGCAAAAGGATTTGTCTTGAATATAAGCTCAAGTGTTTTTCCTCCAGACGCTTCTGTCTGGGTCTGAATGCAACTGTCACACTGTGCCTCCGATTGAATGCCTTTGAATTTCCTTCAATTCAGCAAAGTGCTCCTTGCCTAAAACCTGCGGAGCGTTTCTGTGTAGTATTAACAAAATGATGGATTCAAAATGGCCTTACTGATTACCTTTCCGCCATCAGCTGCAGCCGTTTTACACGCCGCTACACACAGTCTGTCATAAAAAGGAAGAAATTGCCTCTGAGGTGGAAGGATTTGAAGCCCAGCCTGCATGTGTGAAAGATCATGCCTTTTCAGTCAGATAGGTACGCAGAGCTATCCATTAAATATCTCATTAGATATTATAATATGGCCTTGGGCAGGGATCCAAAGAGGATCAAGACATTTACTCTCATCATTAACCACTCAAAATGAAGGGTTTTGCTTCCTGGCCTCCACAGCTGGACCTGGAGATAACTATATGCATAGAAATATTCTCTGACTGGGATGTAAAGCACGCTAAAGATAGAGCTTCGGTTTTCTTGCGTGAATTTAAAAAGAACGATCGTCACAGACTTACAGGACTCGTGCCATCTGGAGGAGGCAACTCAATCACATTAAAAAAAGGTCTCGGCATCAGTTTTCATTTTAACCCTCTAAGACCCACTGTTGTAATATTACAACGTTACCTTTAGCCACCCTAAAAAACAATCTGTTATATTTTATCTTGTTTTTTTACCACATTTACATAGTCATTGGGTCCTATTGTTCAGTCTCACGATGCTATTGGATAGTACATTTGTTTATAAGTCCCGCCTCATGGCCATGAACTCACACAACCTCTCATGGTTTCCTTCGGACAACATTGCTTTGTTTAATTGGACTAAATTCATCAGATTCAAGTAAGTAAAATGTCTTTTATATATTTTTTTGTTGTTATTACAATGTCTAGAACATGTACATATGTAGTTTTTGTAGAACAGATTCATCAAATTTCATTTAGAGCTTGTTATATAATTGTTGTAATATTACAACGTTGGGTGAGTGTGGTAGTCAAAATAGCAGGCCTGTTGCAGTGGGAACAAACAGGTTGTATTCCCTCCACTACACCACTGCCTGAAACAGAGTGTTTTTTATACATGGACAGTATACATACTACCCTTGTGTTGTGTTCTGATCAGATTTGACTGATTTAAAAGTTTTATCTCTAAAAAAATGTAGGTAATTTGATCAAGCTGACCTAAAATTCCACAACTTTGTCCACAAAGAGGATATCAACAGACAATTCAGTTCTAAGAAAGGTGAACATTTTCCTGAATGTGGATGTGTGGATGTAAGTGGGGGTATGCATGTTTTCCTTTTAGTATGATAATTAGAGGGTATTACAAGCAGTATTGTCATGTCAAGGCAGTATTGTGTGACTTAATGGCTGGTGATTGGGATGCACATTTCTTTTAGCATGATAAGTAGAGAGCATAGGCTAAGCCATTTACATTTACATTTAGGGCATTTAGCAGATGCTTTTTTCCAAAGTGACTTACAATAAGCAGACAGTATTGTCTGCCTGGAAAACATTGGGGAATTCACTATGTGGGAACAGCCAGGCAGGTGCGCCTGCCCAACTGTGACCTTGAGGACGAGAAGAGCTTGAAGAAAAAGGGGAGAGGAAGTGATGACGTCAGAGTGGAGGGGAATCACAACATCTGTGCTGTCAAATGGTCTGACAACAGGGCCATCACACTTGTGTTATCCTTTGCTGGACCTGAACATGTGCAGAAGATTCAACGCTGGGACTAAGCCAGCCGAACCTACACTGAAGTTGAGAGGCCTTACATTGTTGGTGTCAACAACAAGTACAAGGGAGTTGTGGATTTGTTGGACTGATTTACAGCCAAATAGAGGTCCCCCATCAAATCCCGTCGCTGGTACATGTACATCTTCTGGCACACCATCATCCTCTATCTAGATGTCTAGCAAAGAGACAATGAACAGGAGACAGTTTCAGGCACAGCCAGCATCCTCTCTCATCCTGGTGAACATGGTGCTCCAAACTCCAAAGAGAGGACGACCATCTTCAGGCAAAGGGAGCCCAGCAACAGTGACATCAGGAAGCTCTCTGACTCCTCAGAAGAGACCATCCAAGAGAAGTGCACACCTCCCATTGCAAGGACCTAGTTGCGAATTTCCCAGTGAAGACAGGGAGAGGAAGCTGCAGACACTGCACGAAAGGATACACTAACGTGCAATGCAGCAAGTGAGATGTTCACCTTCGCTTTTCAGAGGACAACAACTGTTTTTGGGACTTTCACTATGAATGAAAGTCAGCCATGAAAAGAAAAAAAGGAATGAAGAAGTCACTAGAAAAAGCTATTTAATAAAAAAATAATAATAATTCTTCATAAAAATATGAATGTGTGATTATTATTAATGTTATATACCTTTATGGGGCTAAGTAAGCAATCAACTCTGCAAATGAACCCTTAGTTGTTCGGAATTGTTGTTCAGAGAACATGAGTACACATACAGAAATTCTGCTCCCACCTAAGCCCAACGTTGCAATATTACAACATTTCTCTAAAAACGTACATAAACATTTTTTTTAAAAAACTCTTTCATTTCTGCATCAGAGGCCTCCTACAACAACATCTGAAGGGTCAAAAAATTAATTTTTTTGGTTTTTCTATATTTGGGTCTTACAGGGTTAAGCGTCTTGTTTTTTTGACCCTGATGAATTTCATTAGGCCGACAGGTTAGTCAGCTTCCTCACGCTGGCAGATTATCACAAACATGTAGCTTGCGGCGCCTCTTGGCTGTCCTTTTTCTCCTTTCTGATCCAGTCCAATGTGACTCTGCCTGAGATGCCCACTGCACCGTCAGGTTTAGTAAAAAAAAAAAAAAGAAAGTCTGCTGTTGATAACTCTCAAGGTCACAGTGGACTTTGCTGCATGTGTGAAAGCTCTGAGAAAGTTTTCTTTCCCTAATCCCCGCCTGAAAAAGCTTTTCTATGCCACGTTTGTGTCGTTGTAGCTGCGACACGCTGACACGTTTCAGGTTTAATTTTATGTTTTCACTGTCAGCCGTTGCTCGTTGTCATTTTGACAGCATGGGTTGAGCTATGTAACAATCGTGTGTGTGTGTGATTAATCTCAAAAGCCAAATTACATGTTTTGCAGTGTAGCATATGGTAAATAGCTTTGCTCCTGTCACTCAGCAGGTTCTTACACAAGAGTTATTGCTTTGTTACCGTAAACCAGGTGTCTATTTCAGGGGAGACATTTCTGAAACATGGCGTGCATGCTAACCAGCTACACCTATCATGCCTCATCATGCCATGTTGAGGTGCCAGTGGTTGTCATTATGCTTCACAAGCTCTCTTAGCTTGTAGTGTAATAAAAGCAAATGCTCGTGCACCATTCTCCTTACTAAACTGAAAAACAGGCCATATTTGCATGCAGCTGTAAATCGCCTCCATACTTTTTCCCGTCTTCAAACTGAGTGCATCAAGTGATGTGATTACATTGTTTGACCATGACTACAGTTGGCTTCAAGTTTGGCACTCGTACTGGGGGCTCGGTTTACTCTGGTAATACGCTGCCTCGTGGTTTTTTTTTTAAGCTGGGTTCGAATTCTGGGCGTATTTTGTGATTGGTGGAAAAATAATACTGAGCACTGCATTATTGCAAAAGCTTAAGTTTAAATCCACAACATTCTGCCAGAAATCCACACAATATAAAACACCAACAGCCATTTCACTGTATGTAATTGTAGAGTGAACATATCCTTAAAGTAGTAGTAGTAGAAGTAAAATGCCACTTGTTCCCAGAGTACAGAAGAAAGTGCCAAGTCAAACAAAATGAATAAGTGCTTGAAATGAAAGTTATTATTATTATTATTATTATTATTTCAAATGCCAGAAAGAGAAGAGTGAATCCTTTTTCCCTGAGGAAGGCATTTATAAGAGGATGTCTGTGGTGTGAAAGTCATCTCTGCACCTTCCTAATCATTCTGCTGGTGGGAGTGGAAGCAGGGATGTTGACATGCAGCACCACTGCTCATCTCGCCTGAAGCCTGAAGTCCAATTTCATTAAAATGTAGTAACTTCTTCTGACACTAGCAGAGGCGGCCTTTATTTAAGGAGCTTCCACCATGAAACACAGCGAATAAAAGAAAAATCCTGTCTTGATTCTGCCAGCAGGTTTCACTTCCAGTCTCAAATAAATGTCCAGGATGCGTGCTGAGGTTTTGGCATTAATTTATGCCTTACATTTATTTTTATTTTTTTTCAGAAATGTTAGCTAAGAAGTGGTTGAATGCCAACATTAGCTGATATCTAATGGAAGTTATTAAAGAGGTTGTTGTACCTTAAAAATATGGCCTGAAGTCCCTCTAGATTTTCAGTTTGTTATCAATCAGAAAGCAGTGAAATGACAATATATGAGATTCCTTTTGTTTGTCCATCTTTTTGAGCTACCCACCCTGAGTGTGATGTACTAGAAAAATGGCCGCCATGTGAATACAGTCTGTACTCTCTTTATTATGACTACTGATGGCCAAATGTTGCAAAATTCATCCCCATCTCGCTAGTTATTTAGCATGTCAGCAAAGCATGAATCTCACTCCTAAATGCCGTTCAGGATGGGAGACTCAAACGTCAAACTGCTTCCAGTCGTATAAACATTATTATTTTACCACTTTCTGATTGATCAGCAACTGAAAAGGGACATCAGGCCATATTTTAAGGTAAAATAACACATTTTCTGACCTGTTAGCTTCTGTTTGAACGTTGACTAACGTTGGCATTCAACCACTTCTTATCTAACAATACTGCTTGATAATGTGAATCACTACAATAGGAAAAGTATAAATTAACTCTAAGATATAAACGCACATCTTGGACAATTTAATCTGTAATGTTAGCTAGGAAGTGGCTGACTGCTAACATTAGCTTATTGGATTTAAACTATGTTATTTTACTTTGAAAAATGTCCTGACGCCCCTCCAGATTTGCACCAGCCGTCATCTTTTTAGCTGCGGATCAATCATGAAGTGGTAAAATAGTCACAACCTGTCAGATTCCTTACGTTTAAAAGACTTACAACCAAGAACATGACAGCCTCACAGTATCCAAGCTTCCCACCATGAGTGGGACGTAGAGGAAAATGGCTGCTGTCAGATAAGCTCTACGCTGCATCATCTGCATACTCCAACCTTTTGACAGCCTGAGTATGAAGAATGTGTGAAGTGGAAAAGGTTACAACCTCGGCGAGCTCCTCCATTCAAACATGCCTGACGCGAATACATGCAAACACTTTGGTGAGCTGTAATACTTATGTGTGTGTTCATGATCCTAAAAAATCCCACTGCCACCCAATCCCCCCCCCCCCCCTCCCCACATCTACCTTAACCTTTACATACAGATGCACTCGCTGCCCTCCTGGCTAGCTGGGTGGTTCTCCTGCTGCCTTAAAGGTTAATAGATTTCCCGCCCTCCTTGTGCAGCGAAGCGCTGAACGGGAGTCATGGCCATGTCATATGCACAGCACACTTGTCCATTTGAGACGTACAGCGAAGGCAGGTTGACAGGAGCTTGAACAGGTCCTCTTTCCTCAGATTGAGCTGCAAATGCCTCCTTTGGATCTTTTGAAACATTTTTGGCATGTTTCACATAAAAGACTGCTCTCAAAGAAAAAAAACAGACGCACTTTCAAAATACACACATTTGCGGCTATGAAACTGTTTGAGTGGTTTAAACCCCGAAAGCACTATCCAGTTGCTTGAGTGCATTTTGTCTCTGGGTGCCATGTTTCAGAAGGAATAAGCTTCAAACTCAGGCCAAGCTGTGTGGTGGTGTGTGCCGCGAGTGGAAGCCGCAACAGTTAGTAACCATTAAGGGACTCCCGCTGTTCGCCCATACAGGCAGGGGAGACGGAGAAGAAAGACGGGGATCGAGCTATCAGAAAGGGCACGGCGAGAACCGATGGGGCAAATTGATTTCTCTCGGGGAGACAGCGGCACTGATGATCATGCATCGTATGTTGTGTTACATAAGCATCCTGCCGCAGCTGAAGGGAGTGACAGAAGTAAACAAGGCATAATTGCGAATACAAACAATCGGTAGTGACAGGGTCATAGACGCTGGGCCGCTGGAAACCAGGGGGGAAATCCTGCACTGGGGAGTCTCCAGGAAATCCAGCCGTTCTACTGTGGGCTCGATAGCTGTGAGATGCAACATGACAGTCGAAATCGATTTATATCTCCAATACTTGTCTGGCTTTTAAATGGCTCTAAAGTGACAGTATTTGGTGGTGACAGCTTTTATTTCTGTAATGAACTGTATTCATTTGAAGACTTATTGTTCTTTTTCAGCAGTTGTGGGTTACACAATATCCCTGTTGTTGGAACATGAGGAGGAGAGATGAGGGGAATTGGGAGCTGGAAGGGAGAAAAACAGGAGAAAAGCAGCTGAAAATTACCTTAATACATTTTTGATGAGACCTTCAGACGAGATGTCCTCGCTGACTGGATTACCATCATCATCAAAGCGCACCTTACAACATGACTACATAATTTGTGTCCAGACAGAAGAAGAAACACCTACATTCAAATGATGATTATGATGATTACATAGAAAAAAAAATCTATATCCATGCTGACCCTGTGAGGTTGCAGCAGACAGTTTTCTGCTTTTTCGCTTAAAAACCTACGAGCATCGGAAATGGAAGCATGGATTTCGGATTAAGAGCAACAGACTTTGGAACGATCGCTGCCCACGGCATCTTTTTTTGACTCCATCCTGACCAGCCGCTTGCGCCCCAGGCAGGAGGGGAAGGGAGTTTGGATCGGAGCCACGCTAATCCATTTTGGACTTAAGGCTGCTCCTGCTGATGTCCAGTTGCAGGGAAATAAAATGCACAAAATAGGACCAAACAAACTGCGTCTTTACAGAGACCTGTCTACACCGCAACAAGCCGAGCTGACAGAGCTGAAGGTGGACTCTGTGTTTACGTCATTGATGCTTGGTGCTCAAACACAGTCAAAGTTGGTGGACAATGTTTTCCTGATATTAAACTTTTAACGTGTGTTAACAGACTGACCATATTGTCCACGATGTCCGTCAACATGTCCGCGTTCCAACACCAGCCATCACGACACACATCAGAACTCATCACTCATGGCTCGGACCACACACATCTTCAAACTCGGCCTTCATTTTCGAACGTGCTCGCATTGCCACCCCAAGAAACAGTGTGAAAAATCACAACAGTCCCTTATTTATTTAAACTCTATTAACACAATTAATGAATGATACTGTAAATTAATTACAGTTGTTGTGCCACACGCCATAAAAAATATAATCGCTCATAATCTCAAGCTTAGTTAATAACAACTGATGATGAAAACTCTGAAATATCAAATATGAATACGACAATGCCATCGTTAAAGATGTCTTTAAGGGAGTTTGAACTTTTCATCCCAAACATGTCTTCATGTATGTTTTAAACAGTCATCAGTGACAGAATAATCAAATCATAGGGATTTTGTTGTATTGCAACAATCTTCAGTTTTAAACAGCTACCACTAATACCTGCAGTTCTTGGAGGAGTTAAAGCATAGATCAATGAATGAAAGCTCAGCCAGAGTACCAGCTTTTGGTCTTATTCATATCTTATTTGAAAAGATAAAAATGTCTCTGTACCATTCACAGAGAAGTCGGCAGGTCAAATTTATATGGACACTAGATTTCTTTGTACCATCATTTGTTGAGCTTGTTGTACAGCAGAATAGGCATTGATTCATCTAAGTGCCAACTGCTCTGATGGGAATAGCTCACTTTTCATTACAACCGAAGCCAGAAGCCCATTCATTAGCAGCGGAGTCGTCCTGCCTGTCTCTGTTGATGGCCTCGCTGATTAGATTCTTAGTGCTCCACTTTTTTAACATCGCGTCCATGCTCATGAAACGAGAATAATCCATCTAGAAAAAGACATTTTATCTATTGTCAGGCGGGCGGCGTTCGCTGTCACAAGACCAGCGTGGAGCCTGGCAGCAGACATTAATTTGAAGGGGTTGTTCAGTTTTTCAGTCCTCTCAAAAAAAGTGTTTCTCTCCTGATTGTCGGAGCCAAGAAAGTTTACAGTCAACACGTTTCAGCACAGTGCTGTATCATCAAAAATATATACAAGCCAGTCTTTAAGGGAATTATACTCATGTTGGTGGAATGAAGACTGAAATATATCCCAGACAAACATTGTTAGTAGTGCAAGTTGTCCTCATCAGAAAAATGAAACAGCTTATGACAACCCAAATTTACCTCTCTTGTTTGGCAGCGACCTCTAGTGGCCATATTGATTATTAAAGCAGCAAAGGAGGAAGTTGGGTAAAGTCCTATAATAAGGGACAAGTCCACACATGGAGGAGGTTGGGGATGGATGGTCGGGTCAAACAACGACAGGACTTTTACCCAGGAGACAGTCAACAGTCAGTTATTTTAACTTACTGCTCATCACTCAGAAACTTCTGATTAACTGCTCCAACGGTCCAGACTCAGATCGACGTGGGGATTGAGCTTTAACCTTTGTAGCCCAGTCGGCTCCACATTTTAAACCCCTCAGTGATCACAGATTAAAGAGACAAAAGCTGATTCTGTTCTTCGCAGTCTAATTGGCATCAATGTAGAAGCAGCTGTTTGCTTTAGTAGCAAGGTTTGCACATTCAACAGTGTTCCCCGGTGTTCGAAGTTGCATGATCCAAAAAGTGGTGGACATGATTCACACTTGTTCAGTTCGTTTTATCCCATCCCCACCAAGTATATTACATCATTAAAAACCCACACGCCTCTTGTGATCTCTGCAAAAAGGGGCCTATTATCATAGCAGGATCACGGGTTCGGAGCCGTAGGTGAGCAGGAAATATTCAATGATTTCTGAGCACTTTGAGCCCGAGAGTTAATGCATTTATTATTAAAATAAAACTGCCTGACTCATGAGTCACAATGCAAAACGGTTGAGTCGACTGCAGGCTTTTCTGGCAGTGACTGGCACGTCTTAACTTTCTTGTCCTTGTGTCAGGAACATTCACATCACTCTTAAACAGATCATTTGGCTGTGACAAAGTTTGCGATGAAGACGCGGAGCGAGCCGCGACTCTGAAAGGCTTTTCTCTGCTCGGAGTGGAGATTGCTCACTGGGCAGAGACGTCTCCATTGTACCCGACTGCAGTGTGTAATCTGCCTGATGTTAGTCTGTTCGGTCCTGGAAATGACTGTTTGCCACCATATTTGTAATTGCAGCTTTAAATCTGTTGGAAACCATATAAACAAATACTAAAGAGAAGCAAAAACACAACTATTGATTTTAATGTCTGGCTTATAGATAGAGATGGGTTACAAACATGTATATTTTATATAAACTTAACTTTTAGGAGCTGTTATTCAGGTTTATATGTGTGTTTAATCTTATGGCTGAGTTGGATATGCCCTCTGGCTTTATCTCTCTTTTTTATACCATTATGAGCAGCAGCCCGGGATAATTTTGTTGTTTTCCAAGTCCAGCCTGAAAGCAAAGAGCAGTCCGACTTGTTTCATCTGGTTTAAGACCTACTAGTTCTGATGCCTGGGTTTCATTTTTCAGTGGAAGTTTTGGTGCCATTGTAAATGTTTCATTGCCAAATTTAGTTTTCAATGCCAAAATTTTAAAACAATGTTCTGGCCCCATGAAATTGAAAAAGTACGCAATAAATAAAATGTATAAACAGTAGAAATGTTGTGAAATTTGAAGGCCTCATTGAAAATAGACTGAATTTTTAGTCCAACAAGAATAAGGCGACATTCACAACATATTTTTGACCCGACATTCATGTCAGCGGGTGGAGGTGATGGAGTTACAGATGGGAAGGCTGCCAAGCCAGTGACCGCGGCTCAAGCTTGACTTTGGGACAGTTTCCAGCCCCGATTGTGGTGACACGAAGCCGGGACATTTTCCAGCTCTCTGCGGCGACCACAGCAGGTATTAAGAGCCAAAACATGATCTTTTCTGAGTCTTTACTCGGTGGTTTGTGAGTCTAAAGCTAACCAGAGTAAAACTGCAACTTAAGGAAGGTTAATTTTCAACATCTAGTGGTTTGCAGACACGCACATTGTCAAAGTTTTTTCTGTCGGCTGGTTTGTTTGGGTTGCTCTCTATCAATGCACTGTAATTTAAATCTATATCCATGTGATATTTTTATCTGCAAGGTTACCAGTAACTCAGACTGTCAGATAACAGTGACAAAAACACATTATTCCTCTCTGAAATGTTGTGGAGTGGAAGTATAAAATGACAAATGGAAACACTCAAGTGAAGTACAAGTACATCAAAACTTTATTTTGGAAGACAAAAGGTGACGGAGGCGCAGCGTCCTCTCCTTTGTTGTCTCCTGCCAGCTGGACTCTTAAGCAAATCAAAGAGCGCTGCCAACAGGTCTGAGCACACTGGCAGTACAATTACTGGACGTCCGCTCCCTTTCCTTTTTTGTCCTTCACAAATCCATTATGGCCTCCACTACCTGAACCTTTCATCAGACCTGAGAGCACATTTTGATGGACATGCAGCCGGCTGTCGGGCCAATCAAGAAGTCCGGGAGGCTCCCTGCTCGCAGTGTGATGCTGAAGCCGCCAACGGAGAATAATGAGCCGAGTCCTGCCTGTGACCCACAGCTAATGCAGCGCGCTTCACTCCCCCTGCCATTCTCCCTCACAAACATCGATGTCGGCAAACAAGAACGCTCGTTTCCCGCAACTGTTCCTACTTCATGTATAATTGCTAATGAAGCAGCTTTAGAGACACCGGTTGCCTGCGAGGCGCAGTAAGCCGTTACATTATTGGGGTTAGGGGCTAATTGCAAGCAAACTGAAATATGACTGATATATTCACGGGCTCGACAGAATCCTATTAACAGAAGTGAGGAATACATATCAGTGTTGACATGTCTGAGGCGTCCTGCGGCTAAGCTGAAATGTAAAGCTATGTGTGACCTGGAGTCAGTCGCATGCACACAGACGCAAATTAAGCTAATTTATGCACGAGCTGTGCAGGAGAGGAGGACAAACCTGTAGTCACATCAGAGAAGCGATTGTAGGAGCAAATTCCTCTGAGCAGCAAATACATTCGTTAAAGAAGCTTCGTCATTTGTTAGAATGTGTTTCTCAGGAAAAAGTGTAACGTCACAGGAGCTAATACTATAAATAAAATAGGTTAATTAAAAGGAATAAGATACAAGAATTGCACAACTTTCCAACTTTCCACTCATGTAGCATCTCCATCTGAGTGCCGCTGTTAGCAACGCGGCTACCGTCCAAGAGAAAACAACCACAAGAATCCCAATTTGACCGAGAGACACTGATCTTAGTGCTGTGAAAAGGCAGAGTAAAACACCCAGTTGTTTTAATTAGACGTCAGGTTTTGATACTTACAGATCTAGCAGAAAGATGCTCACGTCCGGGTGGTAAGCGGAAACACATATCAACGGGGAAACACCTCACCTGCTCTGGAGCACATTCAAGTTAACAGATCATCACATATAAAAGCAGTGAAAATAACATAAATCATAGAGGATCCCGTTTAGCTTGATCTGCACATCGTGATAGGCGAACTACTGTCTTTTTACTATCTAACTAACTGCTTTTTATATTGATGTTAACTTACAACAAGGACAGATTGAAGCACTAAAGCCTTGTACTTGTTATTAGATATTAAAGTACTGTCATAACGTATCTGGACCATTTGGACATATTGCATTTCCCGGCTTCTCTTCCAATGCTTAGCTGCCGTGCTGATAAAGGCAGATTGAGGCCTGTAGTTTCCCCAGTAAACACACTGCACTCTTCGGCTCCTGCAGTCCCTCCTGAGACGCCGATTTTCTTGGATTATACTCGTCCTTAAGAGCCTCTATTGTCAAGCTTGTAATTATTTTTTTTTTAATTGCTTGACTTCCCTAGTTTTTTCCCCTCAGGGTTGTAGTAGTAAGATGTAAACATACATGCACCCAGACGATATAAGAATACATCTGGGCACCATTAGTTTCATAGAATACACAAAAGTAATTTTAGTCAGAGCTACTTGTCTCCAGATGACAGGTCAGTGATATAATAAACCAGGAGTGCCACAGTAACCTAGAAAAGGTCCCTGTTCATATCTCCCTGTTCTGAGCTGCACTCGAAAGAGAAAACGAACTAGTTACTCTTGACCTCGAACCTTACCATACAGCGCAGGCAGGGAGAAGGAAGAACATGCTGTACTTTCCATCCTGTCCGATCTTAAGACACATATACTGGAAAGAAATATCAAACTGACAGATTTTTGTAAAAATACAGCTCTCACAGGGTTCTTGTTGCAAATTCATTCAGATTTATTTACATTAGAGCATCCGAAGACTCAACGGACGGACAAATACTGACCTGACATTCGATGTGTGCGTGTAGATGTGTGTGTCAGACATCAGGAAACGGCGTGCTGGAGCTGAACTTTAAAGGTGTCTTCTAAATGTTCCTCGAATCAAAGTACAGGGTCTCAGGAAGGAGACGGGAGGAGCAGGGGACGGGATAACTCTCCTCTGTAGTCATGTGTTGGGGGACATGATGTGCCCACATTGAATATCAAGGGAGACATCATCATGTTTTCATGCCAAAATCATTTCACGCTTGCAAATCTTGACACGAGACTCCACGACGGTTGCTCGATCGGTGACCGCTGTAATTGTAAGCTTGTTGTCATGACAGTCTGTTGGTGATAAGGAACAGGAAATACGTCCAGCTCTCAGCATTGTTCAGTCAGCGCTAAAATCCCACGTGATTTATTTCTCAATCAGCGAAAATTCTTGGCACCTACAACAGCTTTCTCTAAAGCCACGAGACCGTAGTTCACCCTGGCGTGTGTGCTGTCTCAGTGCTAAGAAGAGAAAAGCCAAAGGGGAACTTCGGCCGGCATTGACGTGCTGCCACAGCTGCCCCAGTGAACCTGCGGCCGATCCCTTAAAGCGCTACACAGCGAAAGTGTTGCTGACCTGCAGTCTGTGTCAGATGTCTGCCGCTGCTACCAGCTATTAATATATAATGGACGGAGTGATGAGATAAATCGCTGCCTCAACCTTCATCCATCAACGCCGCTTCAACACAATCGACTATAACTGAAGAATCAGCAACTGGGCAGCAGGTTAAGCTCCCTTTTTTTTTTTTGCTGGTTTAAAGAATATTGTTGCTCTAGTTTTCATTAAAGGGGCACTAAAGAATAAAAATCAAACGCAGAATATTAATATTAATGAGGTAATAATACAAATTTAGACTTTGAATAAACAAGCTGTTTTCTCAGAGGAAAATAAGGTCCCAGAACACAGTTTGAAGCTGGAGAGGTGGCAGGGTCCGCCACATATAAACAAAGTAAAACAGTGTGAAATTGTGTTTGAGGTCGGTTTCTTTATTTTGTTTCTTCAGGCATTAAAATCAGTCTCTTCCGATTCAAATTTCTTCCCGTAAACTACACTGAGCACCTTTGAATAATAAATACTAATTGTATATGTCATTAGATAAGGAAACACAGAAATGCCGTTCACCTCTTTGTTATTGTTGGTTAAAGTAGCAGCAGCCGCAGCAGTATTAGCTCAGGTATCATATCAAACAGGTGTGCTAATGAGAGGCTTCTTCACTCTCACCTAATGACACCTTCACTGTGGCTGCAATAACAGAGTAGCGCAGCATCCATAAGCACGACTATCCAGAGACCTATCACTGCGTCCCCGGCGGTGTTTGTTTTGCTCCGCGAGGATTTGCGGCAAGAGGGACTTGTCGATGTTTTTCATTGTATCAAAGCCCAGGCCATTTAAATCTCAGACGATCTCCAAAGTACAGGCAGATTTAACTTCTAAGGTCGCCTGCTCGGTCCTCAGACAGAAAATAAGGAGCACTTCTGTTGAAGGAGAGGGGCTGGTAGCATATAAAATCACACCGGCGACATGAAGGAAACAGCAGGAAATCACGCAGCGTTTCTCTCAACACAGCACTCAGGTGTACCGGAGCCGCAGCGAGCTGTCTAGACGACGGCTGACCTTTCTGTTGTGACCAGAGCTTCGCTGGATTTCGAGGCTTTTTTTATGTGCTTGGTTTTGCATAACCAGAGCCGACTTGTTAACAAACCTTGACCTTTTTCTATCACGAACAGCATTACACTCCCACAAATGCGGATTCATTTTTTTAAAATCGTGCAAAGTCTATCCGGTTTTCCACACTCTTGTAAGAAAGTTTAATTAATAATATCCTCTGTCTTATTTATTAGATGAGAATGTGCAGGGAACAGGCTGCACTTTGATTGACATCCCGCCCCCAAAAATTATCCAACCCTTTGGCACAAACTGTTTTGTTCCGTCGCAGCAGCACAGCAGACAGACCTCGGGCAACCTCAATAAACTTTTTCCTTCCGAGCGCGACCTTCGTTCGTCAGGTGGGATCTCGGCGCGATTGTTTGTCTTGTGACGTTAGTGTCAAACACCTCCAGTGCCGCGTCTGAAAAGCCAACAGTTTGTCTTTTCTCTGGCTTCAATCCAGAACCACCTGCCGAGTTTACCTGAGGAGCTCAGGCTGTTTCCTCGTCCTGTCGTCCACGACAAAACAACAGCAACGAAATTCGCAGATGCATTGCTACGTTTTGAAGAAACTGCCCCCTCACATTTGGATTAGTCCCGGCGAGGAAATCACATCCCTGCAGGATGCAGCAGAAAGAAGGATGTGAATAAACGACAACCGGCAATTAAATTTAATAAGCACCATCTTACACACCTGAACGTGCTCCTCTCACATCCCTGTTGGTTATATTTCTGCCCGTGACCGATGTTTTGTTGACACAGCTTGTCTCTGTTTGGCAGAATCTTCCACACTATTCCCATCAGCACATGATGATTTGACAGTTTCTGACTGATGCACCTGCAGTTCGGGCGCGGATGATTCCGAACCCCTTCGAGCCGCGGCGTCTCATGTGGCTTTCAAAACAAGAAAATCCCGACCAGCAGTCGCAGTGTTTGTCATGAAGATTAAGGCCCCAAACTGCAACGTGTCTGCTGGATTCCAGATGAAACCTTTGAAGTAATAACCCACTGCAGTGTTTTCAGCTTGGTTTGTCCACAAATAAATGTTGGAAGTGTGCGTTCTGCCAAACCACAGATTTACATTTCTTTGCAATTTTACGTTATGTCAGCAATGATTATGCTCTTATTAGGTTTAGGCGCAAAAACTACGTGATTCGGGTTTGGAAAGGTGATGTTTTGGCTTAAAATACGTCTGGACACACGTTTTTTTTTGCTGCAAATTTTCCCAAAGACGTGTCAAAAATACGCAGTTTTATTGTCACTAACAAAGCCGGAAAATGTAGCGATGTCTTATCCAGTAGTCTCGTGCTTATGCTTGGGAAATATCTTGTAAAATCTTTGTAAAATTGCTTGTTTTTATACTTTTAGATTAGCTTGTAGCTGCATTTTACGCTTGCCATGCCCGACTGACTAGCTGCTGGCTGCGGCCTTGTATTTAACAAACGGATATGAAAGCGGTATCTGTCCTCTTGTCGAACTCTCCGCCTGAAAGCAGAAGTACGTATTTCTTTTAGAGTTTGTAATTTAAGCCTGATGGAGGAACCACAAAAAAACCCCTCTTTCTTTCAGCACGATGCCATTTTCTGATATTTCCTAGTCGGAGCTGAATTAAATAACAAATACTGAACAAAATAAAAACATTTTCTGGTGTAGATTTAGTCCAAGTTAACTTTTTCCACAGTAACATTATTATTATCATCTGATTATCTCCAGTTAACACAAAAAACCCCAATGTAAAACAGGAAAAATATACATTCTGCCCTTTCTGTCTTCATGTTTGTCGTGTTGGTGTCTTGTTACTGCAGAGGAGAGTCTATTTAAGATGAAGCATCTTTCATACTGTCAAAGCTAATATTAGCTCCTTATCCCCTCTTGAAATTATGTAATATTATCTCAATGGAAGGCAGCGGTGGTGTTTACTGTACACATGGGTTTTATCCCTCAGTCACTCCAGGAGAGCTTACCCTGCAGGAGATTTAGAACAGGATTACCGAAGCAGGGACTCGGAGGTACACCCACGCTTAACCAATTGTTTGAATCGAGGGGATTTGACAGCACAGCCATTAACACCTCATATCCAAACAGAGCTGCTGTTGATCTGCTTGCTCTGTTTTGTGAATTAAGAGACGGGTTAGAAAAATACATGCTCCCGGAAGAGCCAGCCTCTTCGTTTCGACTGGAGGACGTGTGATAGCGGAGATATTTATAATAGCGGCACCTCTGTGGTAATCTGCCACGGTGCGAGAGTGGCATGACTCAAAGTTATTTTCACTCCTAAAAATGCCAGGGACTGAAAGAAAAAGGGGAAATAACAAAGCAACTGCAGCACCACAGACACGGTGCCGTGGATTTATCGATACACAGCACAGTTGAGCTACTGATACTTCAGAGCCATGTCGCGGCCTTAGAATCTACCATGCAGAAACCACAATCAGACAAAGGATCAGTGAGCAGGCACAAAATACTCAACTTAACACACCATATTTTGCTTAAGCGTGGGCAGTCGCCCCCCCTCGTGGCCCAATTGTTGTAAAAAACATGCGCTAAAGTGCCCTCCTGAGAGCCAAACCGCGTGCTAAAGTGCCCTCCTGAGAGCCAAAAAAGTGTGCCAAAGTGCCCTCTTGGTTGGCAAAACACACTAAACTGCCCCCTTGGCTGGTTAAAACATGATAAACTGCCCTCTTGGGCGACAAAACACGCCCTAAAGTGCCCTCTTGGGAGCCAAAACACTCGCTTAAGTGCCCTCTTGGGAGCCAAAACGTGTGCTAAATTGTCCTCTTGGGAGCCAAAACGCGCGCTAAAGTGCCCTTTTTTTCGCCCCTGCCCTTCAAAAAGTCTGCGCACGCCACTGCTCTTTTAGCTCTGTTTTTGGTCTCCACCAACTCCTTGGAAGAGTGATTTTAACTATGTAGCCGCTCATTGCTTCACTATGTACACAAGCTAGCTGTGTCGGTCTGCAGTTTTGTGCTGTGCAGGAAGTGCACGGTGGAGTTTTATAGCATGTTCGCTTGAAACCAGGCTGATGACAGCTGTTACAGCGAATCAATACGGTAAAGTTGTGGACTTTAAAACCAGAACAAGGAGCTGAAAGATGATAAGACACAAGAAAATTGTGGGCTTTGTCACAGTGCACTGTCCTTTCATCCATTGTTAATATAAAAATATTGATTAGAGGATCTTTAAGCCGTCATATCTCTCTTACCATCGACCACAAAGCTGCCGTCCCTTAAAGTATATTTGTTATATAACTATTAAATACAAAATCATCCGTTGTTATGAAAGAGTTAGGGTGGGTGAGTTTTATCGATTCCTCGCCACAAAACTAATAACGCTGCTCTTATCTCCAAGTGCCCGTTGAAACTGTATAATAACACACAATTGGAATCACATGCACACAAAGAATGAAGTGTCTCTTATTTTGAAGGAGGACAAATCTTGGACGAGGCAGTAATGTGATCTCCAATAGTCAGACAGACAGCAGAGTGTAGGCTCGCTGGAAACATAATCACATTTATGACAGAAGCTCGTCACATCTCATCAGTCAGAGGAGCAGAGAGAAGCCGGGATGATCCGTTTTGTTGTCCGTCCGGAGAGCAGAGTGGGGATATCACTTCATCCACTTCTAGCATATTAAGCTGCGGCTAATTTAATTAATTGGATGAGGCTTAAACCACACGGAGAGCGTCCTCCACATCGCCCACTCACAGGCTCGTCTGTAATCACACCCTTCACACATCTTCATACCTGCAGCGTTAACAAACGACAGGTTTTCACAGTAAATCCAGACAGTAAACGTATTATCTTGTTTGTTTCTTCGTTGGCTAGCTAGTTTGTTTTAATCATTTTGTTGTCTTCCTTTGTACAATTTGTCTTTTCCCTGGAGTGGCAGCACCTTGTTTGTTAGTGCACAATTAAATATTCAATTAAAGAAAAAATTACATTCTAACAACAGACGGACATGTCATTAACAGTTTCACAGACCTACAAGTAATCCAACAAGGTACACATGCTAACAGGCTAAAATGCTATCAGGCCAACATGCTGACAAGCAATGTTCATCACTGTAAATTTACTGTACATGTGTGTGATTGCAATGACAGCATCATAAATTTATTTTACATCAAACGACTGTATTTTCACAGTAAATTTATGTCCACGTTACCATAGAAACATAACATATTTCTCTATTTTACTGCAAAATAATTACAATACACTACTGTGAATTTACTGCAACTATTCGCTTGTAATGTACCGTACAATACAGTAATCATTTTTATAGTGTGTTATCTTTTTATCTTACTTATTCTGACCCTTTTTAGAACCAAATAAACTCAAATATTTTATCCTCCTCATGTCTTTCCTCATAACCTTTAATTACTTCCTTTCCTGCAGAAAATAGAGGCACATTCCAGAATTAAAGGTTTGTTTCATGGTGTGGGTGATTAATACCTTTTGATGACTGCCATGTATGTGATTAATGTTCATACTGAATCCCACACCCTTCTGGCACAGTCTGTGACAACATCAGACCTCTCGATTCCTGAGTCTCGTCCAAATCCATTATTTACACAGTGTGATGTGGGTGTTGTTATACTGGTATCAGTACACTGAATGCAAACAGCCAGAAACAGAACAGCGTGTGGGAAATGCCACTGAGCATATGTACCTTTTGATTCTCCGTCTATTACCCAGAGAGACTCGAGGTTTGTTTACCCTCAAGGTGAGTTTAAACTTAGAAGCATCAAACTTGTTTGGCAAGACAGTTTTATTAGATGCCATATTGGCAAGAGTGAGTTTAAGTGAAGCCTCAGAGTGAAAGCCAATATACTGCCACTAAGAGAAAACATTACGTCTCTGTAATTGCAAACACACATCATTCAAGCTTGGATGAATCTGAGAGAATTGTTTGACCGAAGGGCTCAGTTAATAAAATGGGAAAACACCCAACAGGATAACATGGACTCTGTTAAAGATCTGTTATTTCCAGGAAAATTAAGATACATGTTTAGACTTGTTCTCAGTCAAATTCAATTAAAAGGGGCTTTACTGGCATGAAAGCTTCAAGAGAAATATTGCCAAAAGCATCCAAGGACAAAGACAAGGCAACTGAAACTTAGCCCCGTCTGGTGGACAACCAGGGGGAGGAAGGTCAGTGGCGACAATGAGACAAGAATTAGTCAGCTAGCAGTGGCGTGCACAGACTTTTTGAAGGGCAGGGGTGAAAAGAAGGGCACTTGAGCGTGTGTTTTGGCTCCCAAGAGGGCACTTAAGCATGCGTTTTGGCTTCCAAGAGGGCACTTAAGCATGCGTTTTGGCTTCCAAGAGGGCAGTTTATCATGTTTTAACCAGCCAAGGGGGCAGTTCAGTGTGTTTTGCCAACCAAGAGGGCACTTTGGCACGCTTTTTTTGTTCCCAAGAAGGCACTTTAGGGCACGTTTTGGCTCCCAGGAGGGCACTTTAGCTGGCGTTGTGCACATCACTGTTAGCTAGTATCCTATTTACTAACTGTATGTTCACTCAGATTCTGGTGTTAATGATCCGTGTTGTTCTTGTTGTTGGTTTATAAAACAAACGGCCAGCAGCAGAACCGATACTGCGGGTTGTGAGCTGTAGTTGTCCCGGTAAACACGCCATCCTGTTCGGCCGTCGCAACTGCAGTGTCGCCGAGATAGTTAGTTGGAAGAGCTGCTTCGGAGGATGAGTGATCCAGAGAGGAGGAGCTGCAGAGCGGGAGAGAGGCTGAAGAGGTCGGTGTGTTTCCCAGGGAGACTACAGCTTATCAACCACGAGAAAAACAGACATCGCCAGAGGTACTGCGTGAGCTAACAGCTTTTAGTTAAGAATAGAGATCGCAGTCATCTAGTGGAACCCAAAGTAACCCATCAGGTTGTCACACAGTCTGTTTTTACTCTGCGAGCAGTATATCTCTTCTGTTTCCTCAACTCTATAAAAGTGCAATACTAATTTGCTGAAGTGCTCCTTTAATTTATACTCTTTCTCTCTTGAAATCAGTTTTTGTAAAATTGCATAATCGACACTTGAGTAGACATTATGAGTATGCACTGAATGGATCGTAAATATAATTATTCTGTTTTCCTTCTTTTTTGAGTATTTTATTGATATTTCTATTCCATATAGTGAATTGAGATGTTATTCTGTTTATCACAGTTTGTTATCTGTCAGCTGCTGAGGGCACTCCTGCTGAACCATGTTGTTATTGCAATAGATTAAAAAGCATTTTAGAGCTCAGTGTAGACAGCACGTCTGACATTTCCCTGCCTACAATATTCAATTTGTGTGGTTTGTTTTTAATTTAGAAAGTCTGTTAAAACATTACCCATGATCCTCTAAAATCTCGATGTGCTTTCTTTTGCCGGGAAGCTGCAACCAAACATCCTCTTTTATTCGTCTCCTTCCATGTAATGTTTTCAAACGGGACAGAGCGATAAAAGCTGCAGAGCATAAAAACATAAAAAGGTCTTTGAATGCCTCATATTTTCTTCGAGCCCAAAATGACACCGTTGAACAGATGACTCATTTGTCTGTGTGCTTTGTGATTAAAAACGGTTGGCTTGGCGCGGCTCCTCTAGCCCACACTGTGTGATAGACAATTTGGTCAATTTAGCAGCAATTGCCCCCCAAAAAATGCTCATCTGGGTTTTTGCATTGGAATGATCAACAGGGTGGAATAAGTTCAGGTCCATGTGGTGTGTAACGTGCCTCCCGTGGCACAGCGTGTCCTGTCCACCCGACCAAGAACTACAAGTGATGCTTGTGTGTGTGCTCACATGTATGAGTGTGTTCTGAGAGCAGAGACGAGCTCGGTGTGCTGCAGCCTGTTGCTAGGTTTCCCTGCGCCGTACCTGGCAGGAGATCAACCGAGCAGATGCTTTTGTCTCAGGAAAATGTCCAATTAGTTAGAGATCGTATCAGGTACACCGACAAACCAATGTGGTTTTTTTTTTGTTCATATATATGTATATATATTATAGGAAAACTTGTTTTTCCTCAGACTTGTTCTCATATAATACTATCACCTGCTGACCCAAGATGGAGACGTTTAATAAGTCTTATTAAACGTCTCCATCTTGGGTCAGCTGGTGAATCTTTCACAGACTCTGTTTATGTAAAACTGGCGTTATGTATTTATTTTCAGATTTCATCGTCTATATAATTGTTTCCATCTCTCTCTTGTTTTTATTTGATCACAATGTCTGTTTTCGACTGATATACGCGGACAAACCAAAATAACAGAAGTGATGGGGAAAATGAAACATCAACAACAGCAATAATATCGTAGCATTGGCAGATTTAGATCAGGCACCAGATCAAGAAGAAGCTCATAAGCGGACCTTGAGTCGAAATTGTTTGGTCAAAACAGAATCAAAAATGAACTGTCATTATATACAGAAGTGATGCAGAAAGCAAGACAACAAACACAACCTGTCATTTTGACCACTGTGTATTTTGACTGCACAGATGTTTGTACCTTTGCACTGTATAATCAGTGGAAAATATGAAGTGGTGGCATTTTCGTTGCGTAACCCTTCGTGCGTACCTCCAGGACGAATATACGTTTGTTCAGCAACAAAATAAAAGCCACATATTTGCAGAAATAGTGAGCAGAGAAAGTTCTAGTAGTTTGGATTTTTAGTTTTGTGATTTCCTGCTTTATGTTGAAAGTATATCCTCATGTGTCATGTTTCCAGTTCCTGTCTTTGTCTGTTTTTCTGCCCTTTTTCTGTATACACGTGTTCCCGTAGTTAATCCTTCCTGTGGATATAAGCCTTTGTTGTCGCATGCATCAACCTGGACATCAACTATTACTAAAGCTCACTTTTAGTTTTTAAAACCTCTGACAAGATTTACACTAATTTTCTGACAAAATCCATGACAGCAACTGAGAAAACCTCTGAACTCTGGGTGGGTTGTCATGGATATACCCTTATGTTGGCCATTGTGCAACTCAGATAAGACATGATGTACATAACATCGTATGATCACAATGCAAATGTAACAGCATGGAGAAATTTAAGAAAAACCTATATTTTATTTGTATGACACAAAAAGCTTGTCAAAGTATTTTAAAATCAGCAAAACAAGATGAATGCATACATAAACAATGATACTGCTCATACACTCCTGCCAATGTAAATGTATGTAATTATTGCTTTAAAAGCTTGGCTTTCCAAATGTTGAATGGGGAAGAAAATGTAAAAACATGTTTGTTAGACCGCCCACTGTGTGTTTTAATGAGTAATTCTGAATGTAAAGAGGAGCTTTGTTTACAGAAACCTCTGCAGGGCTCCTTAAACGCTGATAATAGACATATATTATTCAGCCCGCTTTTCCCCGAAGGTGATGGAAAGCTTTGGTTCTTTTAATCTGTTTACGAGGCTGTAATTCAACGTTATATCAGCATTCAATTGAAGATTTTTATCATCACTTTTTTAATGCTTTGCTTTGTCAGGGTCCTGAAAATATATCACCTGTTGGTTGTTTCAATTGGGACACCTCAGGAACACTGATTACACGGCCTTTGTGAATATATAAATATATATTTTTTTTAATTATATCTTCACAGGAGAGGTGCTATAATGTCAAATGTAAGAAAAGGTGAATCACAGTCTTGTAACTTTTGCAGCTGTGGAAGGAAAGAACAATGTTGAGTTTTTATAATGGGGATTTGTGGTGGTAAATGTCATGCAATTTTCACGCTGTGATCTGGATACAACCACCTAGTGACCGGCAATCATAGTCAGACACGTTATTTCTTGTAACTTCGGCAATTCTCACACCAGTGTGCAATTCCTTTTACTATTTCCATCCCAGTAGTGGCGATTACTCTGGCGTAATCATATAACAAATGGAACCTGAACATCTCTTGACTTTTGCATCAACAAGTACATGTAAATATACATTAATATCTGGAAGTGTTTTAGCCGAATCTTTCTTACGTGCTGTATATTTGGCATTTTGTACATTTGTAATAAGTATCAGCTCGTTAAATTCTGACGTGTGTCGCAGAAGTAGTGAAGATAAAAATGCTAAGATATCGTCGAGCAAGACAGCAAAATGAATCCCAGTTATTTCCAGGAACAACTTCTCCGACAGCCTAATTAATTATAAAAGGATGTTGATGTGATGAGTCAATCAGTACTCAGCAGAACCAACGTAATTCTGTTGGTACCCTTAAAAGTACCAAGCTGGTTACGCGCTCCCACTTGTGAGGGTCACTGGGGATGTTCTGTCATAAGTGCTGGTGCTGTTGGCGATTTTGGTGCAATTTCATGTATAAGTGAGATGGGGGCTTTTCCCTGGTTGAGGGAAAAAAAGGAGCTTTCATAAAAATTCGTCCAGCGCTCACTTCGTCTGACCTCGGGCGACAGATGAAGGAATTTTCTTTATCTGCGGAAAACGCTGAAAATTCGGTTCTCGCTCCCTCAGCAGGGTTGTGATTGTGAAAAGTCAACCGGTCTTTATGTAATCTCACTCAAGTGCATTGAGTTGTTAATGTCATAGTTTGAGTTTGTGGTTTCTGTTATTTTCGTCTCGCTTTCTACCCCCCACCTCCGTGACTGACTGCCCCACCCTGACGTGTGTCACCCAGGTCCAATTATCCCCACCTCTCTGGAGTACATCCTCTGTGTGCTGCCTGCTCTCTCTGTCAGCTTGTCTGTTCCCTTTTCCCCGAGTCTGTTCCTGTGTCTCCGTCTCTGATCTCCCCGTGGTGTGTCTCCTGCTTTTGATTCCTTGTGTTGTCCTGTTTTTCTGTTTTTTTTTCTGTTTTGCTTTTGTCTCTTGGATGTCTCCCAGTTTTGTTATCTGCCTTTTTGCCTGCCTTGGGTTGTTGCTTCTTTTTTTAGATTCTGGATATATTTGATTTATCGCTTTTGCCCTGCATGCGTCTCAATTCGTGGAATCTGACGGTTAAAAGACGACCACGACGACATGCATGAGCAGATTTTGTGGCAAAACAAGTTGAATATGTTGACAGGGAGGATAGAACATTTTGTGACCGTCATTAAATTTGTTTCCCTAATAATGTTAAGTACATGTGCAGCTGCGGCAGGAGTGGTAAACACAGGAGGATGTTGACTAGGGTTGAGGTTAGTTATTATAAAACAAAATGTCAAGAGATACAATCGAGAGAGATTCTTGTTGGGGACGATTGCAATAAGAGTTTTGTGTAGTTCAGGGATTTCCTCGACAAATGTTTGAGGATATTTCAATTTAGTTGAACTTTTCTGAAGAGCAGTAATTGGCTACCACAAACGTCTCATGAACATATTGAGTAAAATGTTATGACCAATAGTAATAATGGACAAAAATACCAGAATAAGGACAACGCTGACGATTTCTACACTGTCCCTTTAAGAGGAACGATATCAGCGGCACTGTTGGCAGTTGCTTAATCAGTTCTGGCGACACCGTTTAGACCATTCACGAAGGCAATTAGCTTCTTTCTGTCACTGCTGAGGATCAGAGGACATCCACGACCTCCCACCAGCGTGTCAGACCATCTCAAAGAGCCACAAGTTGTTTTTTTATTCCCTTCTTCTTTTATCTCGTCATCCAAAAACGCCGTCGAGTCAAAGCCTCTGCGACTCATTCGAGGTCCATCTCTCTCTGGCCTCTGTCCACACGTGAGTGCTATGTTTCAGTCGGCTTTCAACATGGTCGCCCACAACTTTATTATTAGCCTCCTGACAATCAGGGAGTAATTATGGGATGTCAGGAGGGTTTTTTCTCCACGGTTGATGGACAAAGCTATTTGCGCCGTGTCCCTCTCTTTGTTAGAACAACATGCACTTAAGAGGCAGAGGGACGTGACACGCAGCGGCCCGAATGACTCTTTTCAGCTCACCAGGAATAGAAGCGCAGAGCTAAATGCCTGCAGTCAGTGGTGACGGTTGCTAGTGTCTTGTCACAGTATGTAAATCAGTTGTCACATGAGATTAGCCATGTAGAGCCCACTTGCTCTGTGCGCTGCTCCGTGTAGACGACATGCGTAGTGCATGCCGGATGTATGCTCGACGTGCAGGGAGAGAAACGAATCACCAAAAGAATCACTCAGTCAGAGTAATATCAATCAAGATGGGACATTCTCATGTTGTCAAATAAAAGGTTTGTCACGCCTTTTCAGGGGAAAAAAGTGGACAAAGACATGAGGCAAGTGGAAAATGGAAAATATGGTCACTGCTAAACTTCAGCTAAAAATGTATGTGTTTTTTCAAATATTGGATATCAGCCATGTCAAACACAAAGAGCTCGAAACACAGAAAACCACTATGTGCCTTCATTTATAATGTAGTTATTAAGGTTATTTTGTTGTTGTCGATATATTTTTCCGTGGTACTCTGGTTCCTCTTCACATACCTACAATCCATGATATTCATATGTAGGTTTAAATAATGTGGAGAATGTGTGAATTTTGTAGTTTAAATAAAAAAAAGATAATTTGATGAACTTGCTTTCAGATCTATTGGTAAATAAATCCGAGGATGGGAGTCGCCATAATCCGTGTCAAAAACAAAAAACGCGGACGTTTCTTAAAGTAAGTCAAAATGACAAAAGATTTAAAAAGCTCAAGTCCCTCTTAAGTGTGACATATATAAGAAACATTAAGAAAACAGTAATTTATCAATACCAGTGAACTCATTCAGAGCATTCACTCAATGGAGGCGTTCACTCAATGGAGAGCTCAATGTTCCCTTGCTGATATGTGTTCCCCATCACCACTGGGACTTAAGATTGTTGAAAACCAGCGTTCTTTCAACTAGATTTCTTCGTTTCTGGGTCAAACTGGGATTCTTACAGTTGTTTTTTGCTGCTAGTGGTAGCCATGTTGCCAACACTGTCTTTTCAGAATCGGCGCCAACAGTAACACCAGAGTGAAAATCTAGGACGGGCAAGTTGAAAGTTGTCATTTCTGTTTTTACTTGCGTGAGATGAATTCAGGTAATGTTGGCTTTTGGTTTCACATGAAACAAACACTTAATTCAGGCAATCTGGGAAAGAGAAAGATTTGGATTCCCTGCAGACGGGTAAGAAAATTGAAGATGCTTTGAAGAGCCGTGATGAATAGCACTTTAGCCAGGGGTTTATATGAGGGCATGGATTTGAACCTGTCAACTGAGGGGAACTCGGGGTCTTCGGGGACCCTTCCACCTTACCGCTCATTAATTATCACCCTGTCAGGTATGTTACATAAGATGTAAAGGTATGACAAAGGAATATGATCTCCGGGCCCTCATCAGCAGGGAGCTGAGTGATGAAATGAAACCGTCTCAGCGTCTCTTCCCTCAACTTTTGGCTAATGAAGGGATCGCTCATCCTTTCAAAATTGATCTCGGCAAATCCTGAGGGGCTCAACGACAGGGAGAGTTTAAACCCTGTCGCCTCAGCTGCTCTTCAGTCTCTGCATGGCAACTCAAGATTTGAGTCAAATATCTCTGGAACCAATCGATCCTCTGCTGCTCTTTGTTTTTATCGCAAGTGGTGTCACCATCCGTCCTGAGTGATCCGAACTGGACAGCTGTAGGTACAGGTACGAACAACCCCGATACGCATTGAGGATGTAATTGAGATCCGAACACTCAGATGACATTCGGAGGTGTTCAGGGACACATGTGACCACATTCTTTTAAAAAAGATGTTTGGATCTTTGTGATAGCGCTAGTTTCACCAGACTCCTTTAACAAATGGCGCGATTTTAAGAGTTGTTGCGTGAGGAGAAACTTAACAGACTTTGTGACACGGCTGTGGTGAATTCTAAATCATTCGCTTCTTCTTGTAAATTCGGCATTAAATTCAAAACAACAAGGTGTTTCTTTCTTTGTAAAAAGTGTCATCGCCGTAACCTGTACCTGCCAACCTTTAGCAGCTGTTTGAACACACAGTTCAACACACCAAATGTATTGAAGAACAAGCAAGTCAACTATAAATACAGTAAACAGCATCTAATAAAGGCTTCCCTTTTGACATGGAAGGAGAAAAGTCCCCAGACTCCCTTAAAAAAATGGTCAATTTTGAGACTTGTTGCAGTTGGAGAAACTTCATAAACACTCTGACACCTTGTCTACAATATATTCTTAGCTATTTGGGCCTTTTTGTTGCTTCGGCACACATTATACATGAATATCTTTCTTTCTTTGCGTCACAAGAACACATGTTGATACCAAATGTGAACAGCCTCTTAATCCTGATTGTTGATCCCTCCTGCACCAGCATTTATACAGTAAATACTACAGATTATCACTGGGTGTCTCTGAAATCACCCTGTTGGAATTCCTCCCAGGATGTCATAATTAATGTTGCTCCAGGATCATCGCTTCAGCTTCAGATAAAAGCCACAATCAGAGCAGGCTGACCTGGCTGAATGAGTAAAATCCAGGACGGTTCATATCCTGCTGGAACCTCATTATTATTTTCTATTTCTTTTCAGTTTTCTTTCATTGTTTGAAACTTTCCCCAGTCGTAAAGCAACGACATTAAACAAAACACTAGAAAAATGTGATGATGGTCTTGGAGCAAAGCTTGGCAACAAAGTATGATATGATCAATACTTGTTTCTTTCCAATTTCCTCCAGGAAAAAGGCATCTGAAGTAGAAATAATACCCAAAGTAAGGCATAACATAAAAGGTGAGGGAGAGTCAGCAACAACAGAGGAATAGGAGGCAGTTTACAGTCCTTGTGTGTTTTTCTTTTCATGCTCGAGCGTTCATTGAGCGTCTGTAGGTATTAGACCTCCTACTCCTGCTGACAACAACAGAGCAGCAAAGGGTCGCACACAGAGTGGTCCGGCTGTCCTTCGCACATTTTTACCTCGGTGTAGCCGACTTGACATTTATCCACCAATATGTCAGTGGAAAAGTGGCCGAAACCGATGTTTGTTCTCAGTGTTTTGATTGCTTATCGATCGTCAGACATGAGATGTTTCTGCGGATGTAGCTACAGAATAAAGAGCCCGCCGTGAGACACACACGACTCACAGTGTGGAGGTTTCAATGAAGCCTCAAGGATCGGCAGGTGACTCAGATATTGAATTATCATTCCCATTTTTCGACCTCTGGATACTTACGTAACCTGAGTGCTTCCACCTCCATTAATGGGCGCTAACAGGAGCACTTGACCTAACCTCGTTCCAGCTTTAACCAGAAAAACTTAACATCAATTCAGTCACATTGGCTTCGAGTGGCTTCTGGCTCGCTCAGCACACAAAGTTCTTCCAAGCAACAAGGTTGCCATGGCCACTAAAGTCATCAATGCAGCATGAAATGAAATTGAGACATTTTCCCCAGATATTGCGGCTAGATAGGCAAAACACTTTACGGAGCCAGAATGACAGCTGGCTGCGGAGTTAAAGCTTTCAGCCGCATCATTTCCCTTATAATGATCAGAGTTGGGTGTCAGAACTACAATCAGCTGCAACAGTTGTTCAGGATTTCATCAACTGTAAGAGCTGTACTCAGAAAATCACAAAAGGCTAAGGAGGTTTTAAAAAGTGCTAATTACTTTTGCAGCTGTGATTTGCTGTATGATGAGGTGCACAGGGGCGCTTTCTCCTCAGACTGTGGCTCAGAGGGATACGTCTAATGGGAGTCATTTGCGAGATCAGCTAGCATTAACGCCGCCAGACATACTGACAGATGCCTTCACAGAGCGGCTGCAAGTCGAGGAGAATATACCGCGTGTCGTCACTCCCCAAAGTAAACTGAAAATTTCAAATTTGACGATCCCCGGGGGGAAACTACAGGTTTAGACGTTCCTTTTACAGGTTGAGAAATATCTCTTCTCCTTTTTTCTTTTTGTTAGAACATGGAGTGTGTTGGAGATACACTTCATATAATATTTTTGAATTTACAAGCAGCTTACATAACAGTACATAACCACCAGACAATGACAGTCTCCTGTTGCAGTCAGGCTGATAAACAGGAGTGAGGATAAAACAACTTCTTAAACTCAAAAGTTTAAAAGTAATCTCCGAGCTCTCCCGTCGGACAATCGGCTCCAGTTCAGATGTGACTCCGGGCGTTTATTCCTCCAGAATCTCCGGCTCTGCACCTGATTCAATATCGTGTGTTAAAAGAAACCGTTGCTTCTTCAGCTACAAGCACACCTACGTAACGTGAGAAACTTCCTTTATGTTATCTACGTGACGTAACTTCACAACGGAAGTAATTTAAAAGAGCTCACCGTTGACTTGTGGTTTCGTACGACATGCAGTCTCCTTATGGTTCGAAATCAGGTCGGGGGTGAGGTCTCATCCAGGTTTCTGACACTGGGATAAGCTGTTTAGACTTGGCGTAAATAATAAGACTGTTCAGAAGCAGCCGTGTGTGTGTTCCACTGTGAGCGGATCTGCTGTTAACAGGCAGACAACCCCACAACAAATCAGAACAAGATTACGTTGTAGACAGCGCTTCATGAAGTTTACAAAGTCTCGCTTAACTCTAAAACTCTCAAAACGTGTTATTTTTCAAAGGGAGTCTGGTACTATGTTTGACCGCTTCGTCGGCAGGTTCTTCTTACTCCTGCTCTGTTTCTTTTCTTTCCTCGGCGTCTAACATTACCTTTTCTTTTTTTTCTTCCATCCTCCATAACGTTGCCGCAAATTAGAAATGAGTAGCCACATAACAACACAGTGGAAGACGATGAAAACAGCACACAGGAGATTTACTTTGGTCTTCAGAAACAGCTTTCGTTCACCGACAGTCTATAATTTTCACTGTGCATTTACTGTAAAATGACAACTAACCTTTTGTCTCTCCTCTGCTTGCATCCACTTTAACACTCTCATTTAGCATTTAGGACCAGGCTTAGTAATGACCAGCCCAGGATACTATTGTTCATGGAAACATACTATAGAAATGGGCTGAAAGCGAACGCACGTCTGCTCCACAAAAGATTAATTCAAAGCGTCTGATTATTATGTCTGCATGTTTTGACGTTGCGCCATACAGGCTGCTATATGATTATCTATTTCTCCGTGAGTCAGTGCGGTTTCTGTTCAAGCCGCCAATGACTCAAACACCGTGTACCGAGTGTGTGTGTGTGTGCTCTCCAGACTAATAGTGAGGGACACTGTTTTCCTTCAGTTATTCTCCTCCAGGGACAGTCTGTTACATCACGTCCAAACGCACTTGTTGTATTATGAGACAAAGTCAAGGCTCCTGTAAAAAAAAAGGGCAGCCCGCCTGTGTTTCTCTGTAGGATCATGAGAACAGCTCTAACACCACCTGCTGGTCGACCCCGTCCGTGTTTCCTGTCTTCTGAAACTTCTCGGTGGTGGAGGAGAGAAAACATACATCAGGAGACTTGCGGCAGGTACTTTATTCCCCAAACTCCAGGTGATATTTCTGAAGCGGACTGGAAATTAAAGTGACCTTTTCGCGCTTGTCATGGAGCTTGTAATGTGATTTGCTGTCCCACCCACACACCGGCCTCTTACTCACACCACAGCTTACTCTCACTTATCGCACCCGCTTAGCTTCTTTTCCTGAGCTTGATCCTCGATTCCTAAAATAAGTAAGCTGTAGGTCAGAGTTTGTACAGTCGAGCTGTTCAGTTTCAGGTGCAGTTTTGAGCCTTATGGATTTCAATGTGAGCTGTTTTGTTTGTTTGTGCTGCAGCGAGGACGACATAAAAGATTTGACTGACACCCAGGAGAAGAAATGCACGAGAAACAGACCGAGTAAAGACGCAGAAAGACTAAAAACAAGCAAATAAAACCTAAAATAATTGGTTTATGTGGATAAGATCACAAGTTATCTCATCGCAAACTTGAACTTATGTTTGACATGTTATGTCTGTAGCTTGTCTTTTTTTAATGGTATAAAACACAGAAAAGTCCATCACTTTAGAGGGTTTATCACAAATTCTTCAGATTCTTTAAAGAACGGATGTGTGTGCCAGACCGCACAGTTAATCTGTTCAGTTTCAGCTTCATGTTAATCAATATATGTCCTGTGTTCAGTGTTAATACTGTCTTGTGTGTCCAGACTGCATTGAGGACAAGAGATAAGATTTTATTGACCCCTGGGAGAGAAATGATGTGTTACAGTAGATCAAGAAAAACAGACTGAATAAGGAAACAGACGGGCTGAAAGAAGAATTAAAATCTGTAAGTTGAGCGTTTTTAATTCTGGATCTAGAAGAGGTGGAGCTTTACGAATTCATAAACGTTACTTTGCACCACTGATTTTTGCCAGTGTTACATGAGGTGAGACAGTTCTTGTAAGGTCTTTTCAAAACACACACAGACATAATAGGATGCCTTTTATAATCAGACCTTAGCAACACTGCTTTTTCTCTTTTGGTGCACCAACAAGGTGAATCCAGGTGAGAGACGTGACTGCCTCCAGCTGCAAATGAAGATATGTGGAGGAAAAATAGAAAAAGAGCACTTGAATGCTTTGTTTTTATGACATTTTTCATCTTATTATATCAGACACTTTAATCACAACACTTGTTCTCTGAAGCCTGTTCACATCTGACATCAGGCATTAAGCTGACAGCGTGGGATAAAAACAAAGTAAAGGCTGTTTGCTGCTATAAAAATGATTTCAGGCTTCACAGGTAAGATTGACAGGTGAACAGGTGTTGCCTTCAATGTCTCTTCGTAATTTTCAACATTGGACGACAATCTTGTGTAAAAAAAATTTTTTAAGCAAATAACTTTTTTAAAAATGTTTATATTTTCTTTTTAATGAAGATGGGTAGAAGTGTAGGCAACTGCTGTGGTATATGAAACACTTTGTCATGATTACTGATTACGACAATTACTATAACAAGATTTTTTATGTTGTTTTTCAGGTGATTTAAGGTTTGAGCTTCCTTACTTGTGGAATTGTTCACATGTTTTATAAACTATGCTAAAAATGCAAGTTTCCAGTGACTAACTTTTCTTTATTTTCAAGAGGTTTACACATGTGTAATGTAAAGCCAGTGGAATAACACATACTGGTTCCATTGCAAAACTTTTTCCCACTTAAATTGTGCCATGAACTACACATATGACATCAAAAGACTTTTCTTTAAGTCAAGAAAGTCGCAGTTTGTTGTAAATAAAGTAAAATATCATCTAGTTTTGTGTTAAACCGCTCAGTGAACTACATCGTCTCACTCGCAATTTAATTAAGACAGTAATATTGTAATGTAATATATTACTTTAAGATGAAGGTAACTAGTTATTTGATATATATTGCATTTTAAAAGTAACTTGCTCAACCCAGAACTGCTTTCAAAACCTGGTGCCTACATTACCCACAATGCAAACGAGTGACATCACTTTAGGCAGTTTATCAGATTGCATGCAGCTTCCTCTGAAGACACAAAAGCCTTTATACTACTTTTTCTCACACAGGCAGTAGGACTCACCAAGACTGTCTGCACACTTTAAATGTGTAAATTTTTTGGAGTTACCCTTTAAGTACAGAATACGACAGTTGGTGGATTTTATTTTGAAGGCGTCACTTCCGGGGTCGGCCGTGCTCCCTGTGTTAGCTTACCGCCGCAGAATGGCTCCTCGGCTCTTCACCGTCAGTTGGGATGAAATCTTCACTCCACACAGATTTCAATGGGAAGGTGAACACCAGGCATGAAGCTCCTGTGAGAAGAGTTTTGGAGTAAAGCTTCTGGACACTGCAGGATCCCTTCTTTCGCGTTTCTCGGTCGACAACAGAAAAGTAAGTTCACCGAAGTTTAATTGAACTTTCGGCTGAGTTTTAACGGTTGGTGAACGGAGCGGCGGTTTGGGCTGCTAGCTTAATTGTGTTAAAAGTCACGACCAACGCGCGTCTGTTTTTTCTTCAGTTGTGCTTTAAATGGAGGTGAAATGTGTTTGTGTTGGCTAACTTTAACATCTAAACTGAGAGATACGCTAATTTTCCTTTGTTTGATAGTCTAATATGACTTTTAATTCTGTTGGTCCTCAATATTTATAGCATCTCTGGTGACTTTAGCTAGTTATTGTCTTCAGTTCAATTATATTATCCCATTATCATGTTATGGTATAAGTTGTCACTTGTCCTCAGGATGTGCATCGTTTCTGTGACATTATATTCAAATTCTATGGTTCTATTCACGTCACATTCACTTTACTGCTGTACTAAGACAAACAGCTGCATTATTAGTGCTTATATTTCATATTAGCACAAACTTGATATGTAAAACCTAATAAATTATAGACATGTGACTCAAGTCAGTTGATCCAAGTTTTAAGCAAGCAAGTCCCAAGTCACTTTTCATGGGTGAGTCACATTTTCCCCTCAAAAACACTGCAGTCTCACCTTCAGTATCCTGTATTTATAATCAGGAAAGACAAGGAACTTGTACCTGTCTTAAATTATATTATTGGCCAGATTATCTAACCTGTTTAAAAAGTAGGACAATACATTGATTTTGTATTGTAAATATTGATATACAGTAAAATACATGGCATCAGACAAAAGCAAATAACATTTTGAAAGCTGATTTGGTTGGTTGATTTGTTCTCAATTAAATTATCTACCACCCACATCACTTTAAAACTGAAGAAATACTGACAGCCAGACTAAAAACGCTACATTTAAAACGTAAAAGACATTTTAGTAACCCTGTCTCAAGTTAAGTCACGAGCCTTTGACTTCCAAGTCCAAGCCAAGACTCATTTATTTTCTTCAGTGATGGAAAATTCAAAAGTTGGATAGAATATATTGTCTAAAAATATTACTTGGATAAAAGCGAGAGTCACCTGTACAAATACTGATTGAGTAACAGTCTTAAAGTATCTGAAACTGGCAAGAAAATGACTGAAGTATTAAAAGAACGAGACCAGTTATCAGATCCGATGGTATGTATTTTTCTTAGTATTGCAATGCAAATCATCAGAACAATGACTCAAGTCAACTTGAGTCCATGTCACGATGACTTGAGTTTACATCTCTGCTATTTTTATATTATAGAGAAGAACAATGAGAGAATGTAATACTTCCTTAATTTTAGTACATCTCAGAGTGGTTGAGTTTCTTTTAGTAAGCTGAATTATGCCCGCTCTGTATCTACTTTAACCAGAGCTAATTTATGCACACATATCCACTTATGTCCAAGCCAAGTGATGAGTCACTGTGGTGAACCTCCACCAGTCAGACTCAGTTTGGCTCCCACTAACATCTACATTGCAGCCAACCCAGCGTCGGCAGTTTAAAGCTGCTTCTGGTCCCGTGTCAGCTTCTTTTATTATCACTCTCAGACTTCTGCAGCCTTTGTTTGGGTAAACCTCTGTAGTGTACAGTTGTTCAGGAAAAACCTCCCTCCTGAGGCGCTGCATGACCTGCTGCTGGCAGCGCTCCACACTGCGTACGTCTGATGATGTCTTGCCTTCCGGGCAGAGAACTGAAAGCATAACAAAGGATTTTATTTCCCTCTCTGACAATAACCATATTTGTATCCTGCTGCCGCACTCTCACGGCTAACGGATGGCCGCTCTGAGATATCCATGCTGCTGCACACTTGCTTGCGCAGCCATATCTGATGTTACAGTGGGGGAACTAGCATAATAAAACACTGCTCAGTGGTTGTTGAACACACAAATAAATAAATCTAATCTCCTGCCACCAATCGTATTGTTACTGCAACAGGCGTTTGTTTGTTGCTCAGGCAGGTAAAGAGGAGACAAAGTCCACTGTTGGCTGTAGTTTGAATTAGCAGCTAAGTTGGCCTGCAGTAAGATCAACATGGCACAAACCCCGTATTTTCATAGTTTTTACTTCCTTCTTTTCCTTGAAGCCACGTGTCAAGAAGTTTGATGGGCACCTTTCCATCACTGTGACCTTTTTTTCCTGACATCTGCATTCCTTGCATTCTTGGTACAGTGCTCTTGTGGTGGTTTGTTTTGAAAGAAGGGAGGTGTCACTTTGAGTCGCATGATGTATTGGCATGTTTATATCCTTGTGAAACTGAATTAAAAATGTTACTTAATATGAAACATTTGCCTGAATCTAATCATAGGACCAGTTTTATATAAGAGTTGTACTAGTGGCTTTTGGGCATTTGTTTGTTTTGTTGGTCCAGTCAGCGCTGGGATTTCTGAGAAATGGCAATTTCTGAGTAAGAGGAAGACATTTCTCCAGAATGTGCCAGGAAATGCTTCCTGACAGGACTGAGTGAAGGTCTTCCTGAGTCTGGGGATGCCTCTGTTTTGGAGCAGTTCTTTGTAGGCAGATCTTTTTATACTTTGCAGCGTATCACTGATCTCCTGAGTCCAACAAGTTTACAGCTGCAACTGTGAAATGCCCAAAATAAGACTTCATCCTAAGAAAGGGCTGCTTCTGTGCAAAGACTGTGATAACAAAAGCTAAAAAGGCAGTTTTTCTTGGCTTGCTGTGATCTCTTACTCAGTTCCTCCTGCTCCGTTTCCACAATCCTCTTTATTATTTTCCCCTCCAATGTGATTTTTGACTGTGATGTAGTTGGGGCCACATGGAAAAACTGCAATAACTTGGGATCAATGTCGCAGTGCTATCATGTGAGCCTCTGAAAGACAAAGAGTTGTTTGTGCAGACTTTAAAGCAGTAGTTTAAAGTCTGCATTGTCGTTTCTGTCAAACAGTCTGACCTCACAGCAGCCTAAACTAGAAGTCCAGCGGACCGTCTCTCAGGGGGAAGTGTAAACAAAAAGGCAGAGTGTTTAAATGGTGGTTTGATTTCACGTGGGATTGACTTCCACAAGGCCTGGTCATGCTTCATGGCCACGTTACCTTTTTACTTTAGCTATTACTGCTGTATTGCAACTTGTCCAGCATACGCTAGTTCCAAGTTCTACAATTTGAGACTTTGTTTTGTTTTTCTTTGTCTTAAATGATACTAAAATTAAATAGCTTTTGGTTTTGGATCGTTGAACAGAGAAAAATGGATACATATTTGAAAGTTCTGCAATTAAACTACGCTGCATCGTATTACTACAACCATCCCCTACCAAAACCACTGTTACTTCATCAACTGCCATAAAGACTTTTGTTAAGACCACTGAAAGTTTAGTTAATCAAGGTTTATTTATGTTGAAATTCTGAACCTCAACTCATGTGTATCAGATATAGATAAAATACTACCTCACTAGACTTGTTAAATATATTTGTCTGTAGTATGTCAGTCGAATTGCTTAGGGCATGGATAGAGAAATGACATCATTGTGTAGGACAAGTTTTGAGCTTAAAGAGTGCAGACTGAAGGCTGATGATGGCATGGTTTGTAGAGCTGCAACGACCAATTGATTGACTGATTTACTCAATTGAAGAAATGTCATGAATTCAATTTTCAGATTCTGAGCTTGTTGAGTCAATGAAAGCAGTTTGGCTTCATATTATTGTCTCTATTTATTGGCTCCAACCTTACAGCCATCGATAAATCACCAAAACTACAAAGTTTTGATAGTTGTTGTGACTCTTGACTGTTACTTGTGTTACTGTACTACAACAACTAATGCTGCCTCTATAAGTACCTTGAGCCAGTTCAATTCTGAAATGCACATCTGTACCACAGCTGGAACTAGGGTATTGGAGCACGAGTGTTTCAGGCACCAGCAGAGGCGTGTGTTTGTGTATATGTGTGTGTGAGTGTGTATTTTAGACCCCCACCACTCAGCGTAGGGTCAAGTAATCCAAGCCTATTTTCTTTTCAGATTTGTCCCTCCCCCTCCATATATCTTTCTCTCCATCTGGTAGATGTTAAAACCACCTTACAGCATTAGAAAATTCAAGTTTGCTCTTCAGACAGATGTGTCTTTTCTATAAAATAGACTTGGAAATATGTCTACTGTCAGATACATTTTAGATAGCTGACATTAAAGCCCTTTTTAATAGAATTATGTGAATGTTCTTTTTTGAAGCAGAGTCATTGCGTTTTTAATGTGGTTTTATACTATTAGCCTGCCAGTCAGGGCATAAAGCCTTAAATGATGCGTGTTCAGACATGCAATGATTACAGTATCATTTTGGACGAAGAAGTCATTTTGAAGAAGCTGTCTCTAAACCTTTATTCAACACATTAATGACCTTTGTAAAACGAACATTTTCTACCTGGCATAAAGTATTCAAATACAGGCCAATGAAAAGTTGTGTTGTCTCGACAGGAATATATGAAGAAGGTCTGCCATGTATTCAGTTTGTGGTTGAAAGACTGAAGTGACTGAGGGAAAGTTAAAGGATAATGGTAGTGTCCTTACTTAAGTCTTTCCTACAAAAATGGGCCCTGAACCAGGTCTGTTTAAGATTCTTGGAACCTTGATGCTATCTAATGAGCATTTCAGTTTGTCATCAACAAAGGGCGTTGCACCGTGCGTAACAACCTGTAGAATATGACACACCCACTCCAGTTCACCCTTCAGGTCAAGGAAAACCTGGCACTTTTTCGAGTTCATGGCCAATGTAGTTTTGGTCAAAATGCTCAAAACGGTCTAAATTAGGTGAGTGAACTGTACCAAATTATATTCCATGGAAAACCTCTGTCATTGTCAACAAATCTCATCCTTGTGCTATTTCGTGAACCAGCACGTTTCCACAAGTTTTAAGGGGAACCATTCTAATCAAGGATGCGTCATTAGCAGAGTTTAAACCAGCATTTTTTGGTTCCAGTTGGCCACAAACTTTTCCCTTAAACCTAACCCTACCTTTCGGCTAGCCTCCCCTATAGTATATTATATTATATACTTTACCATATATAGTCATTCCTACTAAAGATCTTGGTCAAAATATGTTTTAAGACAGGGGTTCCCTTAAACAGCTTTGGTTTTTAGCTAACTTTCCTCAAACCAGAGCAAATGGAGGAGTTCTTTAGTAGTAGATACATTTACATTTATTGCTGTAAAGAGTACCTCAGAAAGACGGTATATGTTGTATTGGGTAAAAACAGCAGGTGCTACATGGTAATAAAGGAACATGTCTGTCTCTAAATGCAACAGTGTGGCTCATTAAAGTGTTTTTCATAGCTTTTTGAACAAAATGAAAGCTCTCTGGCTTTGGATTCACATTAGTAGGATGAGTTCATTGTTGGCGTTCGTCTTTTAAGTATACTAATTGATGACCTGACTCATGTCTTAGTTTCCCACTCAATAAAGTGCTCAGAGTTTTGTCTGAATGGTGGAGGGAGGGAGGGAGGTCACAGAGGTCAGCGGGGATGTCAGTACCAGGCTTCAGTGTTTGGTTTTCAGGAGAACTAACCTGCTCAGGAATGTGTGTAGTACTCACTCCTCCGCTGTGGTGTTATCAATCATCATCACCAACACCATCACATGTCTGAGGAAATGGACCCTCAGCTGTGGTCTTCTCTCTTGAGGTTTTGGTCAGAAAACCCTTTATGGATGAGCTGCTTATCACTGACCTGAAAAGAAGTGGAAAATACCTCAGCCTGGCATTTTTATGAGTCTGAAGAACGGACAGACTAGTGGCAAGGTTCAGTGCCATCTCCTGCCAGATGGCCACCAGCATATTCACGGTTTGATTCTCTCCCAGCTACAATTCACCAAATGGGATTTCCCATGAAACACATGATACCAGATTTGATGCGGCATTTATCACAAGACAGCAGAGAGAGGGTGAGATCATCCTCAGCTGTGGTAACACACTGTTATCTTGTTTTATCTCAAAATGTCTCTATCCTACAATTTTTCTACACCCACATGATGCATGCAGGCTTTGTAGATTAAAGAAGATAGCTGAGCCGAGACTTATAGAACACACGTCTGTGTTTTGCCCTTCATGTTATGTGTTGTTTTCTGCACTCACGTGGAGAGAGAACATATTTTGGATTCCCAACAAAACTCAACAACAAGATTAAGGTTTCTCTCATGGGGTCAAAACAAGCAGCTGACCAAATACAGCTTTCACCCTGTTGAGAGTGAGTGAGGGTTTCCCACTAAACTCTGGAAAAACCTGCAGAGGAAAACACATCAACTGCAAGATGTGTATCTGTGGCATATCCTCTGGGAAGTGTAAAGGTTAGCTGGAAAGCAGGTTGTTTTATTTTGAAATCCGAGGCATGCTGACTTACCAGAAGTCTGTTTACTTAGTGCTTTAAATCATGTGAAATGGTTCATGTTTGGGCAAATAGCCATAATAATTGGGCAAATAGCCATTATTTTCATTGTCATTTAATCGGTCAGTTATTTTTGCGATTAACTTATTTAGTTTTTTGGTCTTTTTGGTAAAAAAATAAGGAAATAAGCTGATCAGTATTTTCCAATCCCAAGATAATGCCCTCAAGTCTCAGCTGAAATTACTTAAACTGAATAATTGATCATCAAAAAATGGTTATCCTTTTAATAATTGGCAACTAATTGATTAAGCATTGCAGCTGCAGCTCATGAGTGTCTACATCACTAGAAATCGGTTCATAATAAATATACTTAATAGTATGTTTATGAAGTCAGGCAAAAACACACAGCAATATGTATGATGTTTTAGAAGGAACTTAACCCCCTTTTTCTGTGGAGTGTGTTGTTGAATTTAGGCAACGAAGCACTCAAGGCTCCTTGTTTTCAGCAGACCCCAGCCCCCAGCTCATATTGAGGCTATTGGTTTAATTATGCTCTTAATGCCCATGTTTTACCCTGCTGGGTGTGACACTGTGACCCCACAGAGGGAGGAAATGAAGTAAACTCTGCAGCCCCTGCCCCCGCTAATATGGGAACATAGAGCCTCTGTTTGTATGTTGTTAGTCTTGGGCTTAAGCTGCACTCTTCACGTACTGTACTACCTTAAAGTTCATGACGGCCATTCATTCTAAGTGTCTTTGTGCACGCTGTATACTCAGTCTCCCTTCCTCCCCCCATCCAGTCTCAGCCTGTTTTAAATCAGATTTTGTTTGAAGTGATAAGTGGTCGATGCACGTCAAGGGGAGACATGTGATAAGTGTTTGGATCCAGCGGTCATGGGGATACTGTCCAACTTTGTTATGGAAGTTTGAGATGCCAAGCATGCCAATGCTTCGAGGCCTGAGACCCCTGGGAGAATAGTGCCATTATTCCAGATAGGAGCCAGCCCATGTGCACCCGTGACTGCCGGAAATAAGGGCTTCTGGGTAATAAGTCTTGGAAATCACTTTTGTTTTTTGTCTCTCAAATAGCCAGACAGCTGTTTGCTGGTTGGTCTATCGGCAAGATTACGCAATAACCTCTGAACCAATTTCTATGACACTTGGGTAGAGAATGGGTCTTGGCCTGAAAACACCCCATTAACTTTTGTTGCAGAGCTGGATAAAGAGACAGATCAAGGACATTTTCCTAAGTCTCTTTAACACCTTGAGATATGTTGTTTTATGACATTTTCGTGAATTTATCAGGGAATAATCCATGGATCTGAAAAAAATCAGGCATACTTAGGTGGCTGGTGTCTATGAGTGAGTACAATTTGATGCAGATCCAAATAAAAATCTAGGCATATACTTTTGATAAGTTTTATTTTGTATTTTCTTCTGCCATTCTAGTTTCAATGCTGCTGCCTCATCTTCTTCTCATTTCCAAAACCATAACCTTGCAGAGGATTGCTACTTTACTTTGAAGTAACCATTTGTTTGAAGCAAGTTGGTTTGCTGCCTACGTTTCTCATCTTGCTGGCTAATGTAAATTCTGGGGGAACCCCACGTCTGTGCAGTGTTTGAATTCAAAGCAGACTCTGTTATTCGTTAATGTCTTATCCTTGGCAGTCCTTTATGGATCCTTCTTGTCTTTTTTCTGACCATTATTTTTTTTTTCTTTCAGATTCATTGAGGAGAAGATGATGTCTGACGCCAGTGACATGTTGGCAGCCGCCTTGGAGCAAATGGACGGGATCATAGCAGGTAACCACATGGTGCACTTGGACTTTAAGACCTGGCAATAGCACTTTTTTTAAGTGGGCATGGGTCTAGCCACATCTGGAAAGCATTGAGTTTCAAGCTGGGAATACTACGTCCAGTGGACGGTAAAACAATGTGCCCTTCTCCTTTTACTCTTACCTGCAGTTTAATTTAATCCTTCTGAATATACATTGAAGTTCAGAATAAAGCTGAAATTGTGCTGCTGGTTCACTGGCTCTTTCTGCTTCCACTGCATTCCTCCACCATGAGAAATGAAAGAAAGTTTCCATTGTCCCTGCAGTGACGGAAACTAATGATTATTCAAGCTCTGTGAGTTTGGAATACAAACTCCTGCTTGGGAACTTTTGGCCACACTCTGGCTACTTGTGCCGCTGCAGATGAGCAGAGCAGAGCTTTAGTTTCAGAGTCCCTACTTTTCCGCTGATGTGTGTAATTATAGCACTGACCTTTCCAATGGGAGCGAGGCAACTGATCACGTGACATCCAGCCCAGTCCCCCCCGTTTCCGCAGAAACCACAGCCGTCATCAAGCCCCACTCCCTCGCTACTGTGGGGAAGCCATGATTGTTTGGATATTTATTTATTTGGCTCCCTCTTTTTTGTTGGACATCTTCATTATGTCTGACATTTAAGAAAGATGACAGATGGTGTGGAGTAGGCTGCAGCAGACAATGAATACATCATGCGCCTGAGTTCTGTCAACATGTTGTTCCACTTTTTTAAGAAAAATCAGAACATTTGATTTCTCCGGACGGAAGGGATATCATTTTCTTTCTTTTGCTTAAACTGTGTCACATGATGTTTGATAAAATCTCTATAAATGTTTGCTTGTCTGGCACGTCTGCTGGAGTGTGTTTGTGTTTGTGCAGGGGTGGAGATGATACCAATATGTACCTAAATATAGTTATTTTTCAGAAAATGTTAGCTTGAGAGGAAGTAAAATTATTGGTAAAAGATACTCAAGGTTCTGAGAAGCCTATAAACTGGATGTTCTCAGGGCAGATGATGTATGATAGGAAAGTGTGTTAAAATTAAAATACTTAAATAAATAAAATACATAAACAGGAGTAAACTGTAAGGAACCCAATGAACTGATGATGACGTTGATGTCTACACTGTCTGTTTGGCACCCAGACCAGATGAAGAAGTTTGGCTGCATGTGGCAACAGACCCAACTTCCAATTTCTGAAAAAAGACGTAAACATGCCGTTGCATAAAAGCTCAAATTTACAGCTCTGGTTCATTAGTCATCCTGCTCCCACCACACCCACTGATCAGCACCAAATGTGGCGCTGGCTTTAAATCCTTCCTTCTCTGTCTGTGAGAAACCAACAAATAGATTCTAGTTTTGAATATTACTGCCAGCTCAATGATCTATGCTAATTTCACAACCTCTTTTTATGACTCATGTGAAATAAAGAGTGTCTCTTTGTGTCACCCCACATCTGACTCTTCCTCTGTATCTCCCCAGGCTCCAAGGCCATGGACTACTCCAATGGGCTGTTTGACTGCCAGTCGCCCACTTCACCGTTCCTGGGTGGCCTTCGGGTGCTGCATCTGCTGGAGGACCTACGGGGGGCGCTGGAGCTGATGGACAATGAGGAGAGGGACAACCTGCGGTGTCAGATCCCTGATTCCACGGCAGAGGGGCTGGCAGAGTGGCTGCATGGACGACTGGTAAAAATTTACATTCCATGTGTGGTCTTAGTTGTGTTTGCTTTCTTTGTATTTTGTGCTTCTTATTTGCTGCTGTGGTTTGTTCTAACAGTCTTCACAGTCTTGGCTCTTTGCATATTTTTTTCGCTTGAGGTGCTGTGACTTATGATTGGAGCAATTCTCTCTGGTGACATTTACACCTATCATTTCAGCTTTCTTGTGACACTTGAAATCCAGATGTGGATTAATACACAAATGTTTACACTGACAAGGTCGCAGATCAGATTGCAATCCGTCATGATACATGAAAATTACAGCAGTAATGTTTAGTCAAAAACAGTCACACATTTTCTAGTTCTTTGTCACTTATGATTGTAAATTAAGTCTTTGGGATTTGGACCATTGGTTGCTCAAAAAGGTGATTGTGAAAATAAGCGGCACATTAATTGTAATGGAACTAATTGTTAGTTGCGGCCCTAGTGTCAATAAGGAAAGTGAGAGTGCTCCAGAGTGTTGTAGTAATGCACCTGAAACTGTTGTTAAAGGCCGAAAAACCTAGATGAATCAAATTCCAACATGAGAGGCATGAAGAGAGTTGGGTTCAAAGTCCTTTTAGAACAGTTAGACCTTAAAAGGAATATGATACAGTGAAAGAACTCTTCATTCACTATCATAAATGTCAAAGAAAAGCAAAAAATCCACTCTGTCAAGAAGCTGGAACAAGCCAATGTTTGACATTTTTGCTTAAAAAAATGACTGAAACATCTGATCGGCTATCAAAAAGAGTGGAAAATTATTTTCTTTCAGTCAGCTTCGTGTTGCACTTCTAAGTAAGTCAAAGGTTAGACCAGTCCAGAACCACTTTTTCCTGTCACGTTAGTAAGACAGGGTGAACAACAACTAACTTCAGTTCAATCCCAGTGTAACATCAGCTGTTCTTATCACATTGCACAGCCCATGTGATAATGCATTCGACATCTGGATAGAAATCATCTCTTCCTCTTCCTCAGGTTGTTTCAATTATGGGATTTCAATTCATCTCCAGTGCCTCTTGGATGCATTTGAGTGCAGATGTGGTCTCTGATTCTTATTGTCAGTGACCAGAGAGAGAAAATGTTTATTTTTGTGCAGATTAATAAAACAAACCTGTCATTCTCACCATTTTTTTTTCATAGCCCATGTCTGTGTGTGATGATAAGAGTGTATGACGTATTCTTTGATCTGTTTTGCATCTGTTGATCCTGCTCAGGCCGTGACTCTGTTTATGTGAAAGTGCTGTTATGACGTTCTTCGTGAGTGATGGAGTTTCTATAGGAGTCCTGCTGCAAATAGTTTCCATCCTCCAAACTTACGTTGACTCATGCCAAGGCTCTTGTTTTTCTTCCCTCACGGCCTCGTCCCTCCATGTGTGATATCTGAGAGAAGAGTTTGCTTTTGATTCAATTTTCAAATCACTTGCATGTGAGAGCACTGTTGAACCTCACATGTTTCTCTGAAAATTCAACTCGCATATCGGTTCAAGGGGGAAACCATGTGAGCTCATTGTCTTGGATATTATATGGTTATACACTTAGGTGGCATGCACCCATTAGGAAGTCTGTGTGGCTCAAGGCTGGTGTGTATTTTAATTTGGATGCCTCAGCCAGAGCTGTATTTCAACATGACAGCTAAGAGCATTCCCCCTGTTTTCTTCATGAGCTCTCATCTCAAAAGAAATCATTATGTAACAGATGCAGCAAATAACGTTTTTTGGTTCCGACAGCACAAATCAACACTTGTTTCTCATTTCAGACGAACGGCCACGGCTCAGAAGCAGTCTACCAAGAACGTCTGTCACGACTGGAGAGTGACAAAGAGTGTCTCATTCTTCAGGTTTGTTTGCATTGTGGCCACAAGACAGCAGCACAATTACTCCTGAATTGACAATTAAGTGGTATTGTAAGTGGCTGCGTTTGGGTAATTACCACTGACAGAGAGGACGTATTCACAGTCTCGTTTATTGATTTGTTATGTTTGTCTGTTAGTGAGCAGGATATTTGAAAAAGAAAGAAAAAGAAATTTGACAGAAAGATTCCTCTGTTGAAGAAGGATAGATAAGTTCTGGTTGACCAGATTTGTGGTGAAAACATAAAATCCTCAAAATCATTAAATCATTCCCCTCTCTATCAGATCCCGATTGATATATCTGGGGGCTCACAGATATTATTAGTATTAGTAGTATGTTTTTCCTTTTTTGAGAATGAAATGCAGTGAAGTTTACTGTTTAAGCGCACTGATGTCTGATGTTTGTGGATAAACTGTGATACATCCTCCCGTTGTTTTTATGACCACATTTGGTCAAGTCAACTTTATCTTAAGTCAGTTCATTGAGCCCAAAATCAGACATCACATTGACCCAGTGGACTTTACAATCTATGCAATGAACAATAAACCTCTGTCCTTAGACCCTCGATTCAAGTAAGGAAAACTCATCCAAAAATCTGCCCCATTGACCCCAAATATTGAGTATCAGCTGGGACAAATTCTTGAAAGCATGGCCTGTTTACACATAGTGGCGTTCCTTCTCAGTCCATCTCTCAACACTTTCAGTGTTACTGCTCTGTCTTTGGCACTCAGCCCCACGGCCATTTATTCATAGAGGTCACAAGGACATAAAAAGGTTCAACAGTTTACGTCACATCTAACGTACAGTGTCCATGGTAATGGTGATAAAGTCACATCTCACTCGCAGCAACAATGTGGCTCTTTGATCTGTGTGTGGAATAATTTTTGGAACACAATGGGGCTCTGTGACAAAGAGGAAGAAGATGTATCAGGGGCTGGCTGTACAGACAATACTTGGTAGTAGAATCAGTTAATTGTAGGTTTGAGTCTCAAGAAAAAATAAAGACTATCTACATCCTAAAATAGCAGTTACTTAGTGCTCATTACAGTCTTACTTTACAATTGGGAAGATTCGTCTTTATGCAAATATTGTATATTTGAGTAAAAACTGGTTTTGAATGTACACCAAGTTCTTCCAAACTGTTTTTGTCATCAAAATCTTAAGTTTTAGATGATTATGTGGCCTTGAGGTCCCTGCAGTATGCGTTTTCTGATTGCTCTCAAGTTTGTAACGACTCCCATATGTCTCACCATTGTCTAGGTAAGTGTTCTAACAGACCAGGTGGAAGTTCAAGGTGAAAAGATACGGGACCTAGACAACTGCCTTGAGCATCACCGGGGGAAACTAAATGCTACAGAGGAGCTGCTGCAACAAGTAAGGCTGCTAAAAACTTACACAGCTTTGCTTCTCGAGTTTAATCGAACACAGAAGTGCAACTTTACAAAGCGTATGTATTGCTCTACAGGAGCTGTTGAACCGGTCGACGCTGGAGACCCAAAAGCTGGAGCTGATGACTGAGGTGTCTAGTCTGAAGCTGAAGCTGTCCGCTGTGGAGAGAGACCACCGGGACAATGAGGTAGACCGCTGTCCTTAACATGTACTCCATGTGAAGTGGAGCAGAGATGGCTGAGAAGTTCCTCTGAGAGTTGCACCTGCACTTTGTTTAATGTGCTGTTTGAATCCTGGCAGCCACACAGTCATTGTTTTAAAGTCACAAAGGTCTGTCTCTCTCCACTGGAGGGTTCAGAGAGCTGTCATGTGGTGCAGCGTGAACTTCTCCGAGGGTTACAAAAGAGGCTTAAACACCCCTTGTGCTCCAGCAGCTGTTTCCTGCCAGAGCCCCTCCACCCACATCCATACCCATACCTCTCCTCCTCTCCCCTCTCTGAGGGGCTGAAAGGCTGTGAGAGTTATAGTTTCCATACACTCTGTCCACTAGCTGGGACATGTATGTGGAGCATATTATGTGGTTTCCACACAGTAAAAGCCTGGAGGGAGTTGATTGAATTCCATGCAACTTTATGTTTGTTTTTGTTTCCATTTAGCCTCCATTAAGATTTAAATCAAACTGTAAAGAACACATCATGTCAGTTGTCCTTTAGCACCTGATTGAGAAGGGTTAAGATTTTGGACATAAATAAGCCAGAGTCACAACTCAGTCAAACCAACTAGTCTTTCCATTGACAGACTTTTCATGACGATGGGGGTTAGATTCAGCCCACAATGTACAAACTTACAAAGCCAACAATGTAAATGAGTTGTAGTGCGGTTGATGGACGCCAGAAAGAATATGATTTTCTTGTGTGATTGGCTGTGACCATCTCAAGTCACAGTTTGATGGATGTCTGATTGTTTATATACTGTGTCATTTGTTGTGAGAATTAAATGGTAAGCCGTGTGGATTCCTCAGTGTTTCCTCTGTAATTGGCAGGGGGGAATTTATTGTGTCTGACATCTACTTTAGTTTGCCAGCGTACAGTGCATGTACCTTGTGTTTAGAGCGAATGGAGAGATTTAAGCTCACCTGGAAGAAAACACACATGATTTTAGTCTCCTACTTAAAACAAGGGGTACTGTTACAGCTTCTTGTTGCTGAAAAGAGTTCCAGTAATTCTTTCAAACACTTTGTCTGCCAAAACTTTCACAGATAGAAAAAGAAAAATTCAAAATGGATCAACAGATTTTTTTATTCACTTGCCCCTGAGGCTTCATTATATTTAATCACAGTGTCTCCAAAGCGCATTGTTGCTGCTGATTGTGATTTTAAAAAAAAGACGTTTCATGCTAATTAACCATGTCGCCTCCCTTTAGTCCAGGATTTGTCTTCATGTGCGGACCGAGCTTCTCAAATTCTCTCCAGTGGGATGAGGGTCAGACAAATAATGTTTGGTGCTTTTGGCAGGAAATCTCCCCCCTGTTAGAAAAACTCTGAACTCTCTCCCACACAGTCTCCATAAACCTCCCCACTGCAGGTTTCTGTCTGTGTTTAATGGGTAATGGGAGTTCTTTCCTCCTCCCCAGGGTTTGTACCAGGAAGTAACGGACCTGCGGTTCAGGGTGACTGACATAGAGAATGAAAGACTGCAGTGTGAGAAGAAACTCAAAACTACAAAAGTGAGTGTGTAGAGATAACTGCTGAAGGTCCAGTCAGCACACACCTAATTGTTTTACATTTGACAGAAGATCTGAATTTATTCCTAGCCTTTGATTGAATCATTATGTGTTTTAAAACCTGTGAATTTTTCCCCAGTGACATTGTTCCTCTGCTCCCTTTACCCCCTTTTTTCACCTCCTCTTCCTCCCTCCGTTCTACTGTGATTTTAACATCTTTCTGCAACATGCTAACCTGTCAAGCGTCCAAAGTGGAACACTGAGCGGTTCACTGGAGCCGAGGTGAACGAGGTTTAATCTCCAGCCTGTCCTCTTCTTCTTTCTGGCCCTTCAGATGCTCTAAACCTGCTCCTTCTCCACTGCTGCACAATGCTTTCCTGACTTTCACCACACTTGCTGTAAGTGCCTCCACCTGTACCGGTTTTCAGGATTTGTACCAGGTTCAGATCCTCTATTAGCTTGTCTTTTTGATTTACACCTGTAGACTGAAACATTATATGTATAAACTTGCTGTTATGGATGGCAGCCATTTTTTCTTTTCTCTCTTTTCATATAATTTAAAGCTACACATCTGGTTAATCGGTACATCAAAGTCATTCATCGAAGTGTAGTGTTTGAGTTTTGTCTGTTTTTCAGTGTGTCCACAGTTTAGTGATTAATAATAGCTTCCACTGAATCATCTCACAAGACCCACAGTGTTGAACTAACCAACCAAATCACCAACTGACCTGCTGACTGACTAATTCTCAGTAATGTTGTCTGCTGATTTTACACATGAGAGTAGGAGTTTATTCATCATGAGGAGCACTGCTCGGTTTGTAAAAATGATTGTATCTTTTTCCTTCTCCTAAACACTTTTCCTTGCAACTAATGATATTGTCATTGATGATTAATCTGCTGATTATTGTCTCGATTAATCGTTCAGTCTCTGGCCATAAAATGGTGAGAATGTTGATTAGTGTTTCTCAAAGCCCAGGATGAAGTCCTCGATGGTCTTTTGTCTAAAACCCAAAGATATTGAGTTTACTTTCAGAGAAGAATGAAGAAATCAGAAAATACTGACCTAAAAAAGCTGAAATCTGAGAATGTTCTCCTGTTTTTGATTAATAAATTCTCATTTTCAGACATAACCGTGACAGTGACACACATATTAAGACAAGAAAAAGAGGCCTTTTTAGAAAACAATTGAAATGTCAATCAAATCCGAGATAAGTTCCTCAAATATCCTGTTTTGTCAGTCGAAAACCCCAAATTATGTAGTTCAGTAAGAGGCAGAGAAAAGAAGGAAATCTAAAAAGCTGGAAACAACACCTGTTGCCACATAAAATGACTTTAATAAGTAGCAGCCGTCCTTCTTTCAATTGACTGCTTTTCCTTGAAAAAGTACTGAAACATATTATCGGTTATCAAATAGTTGAATAATTTAATAGTTGACAGCTAATTGGATGAATTGTTGCAGCTCTAGTCAAAGGTGGGTCCAGTGTATCCCATGCTAAAGGAGTTAGGAAATCAGCTTCCTTCAGATAAAGAGAATTTGACTAGCTCTAATCATGGCTGCCACTTAGACGCTTCTAGAGAATAATGCTCCGTATTATGTGTCTGGACACTAAAAGCTTGTAGATAAAAGGTTATTCAAAAATTCAAACCAAGAGTAAATTAAATCTATTCGTCTGGCCGAGTCTGCCACACAAATAAAGTAATGAGAATCTCATGAATGGCAGAAGGATAACTTCAAGTCTTGTCTCATTATAGGAGGAGCTGCAGCTTCTGCAGAGGCAGCTGGAGGAGCGAGAGGTGGAGCTGCGGAGGCTGAAGGACGAGAGCAGACTGAGGGTGGAGGGCCACAACAGAGCTGAGGGAGGTGGGAGCTGTTTTGATTACTGTCTGGGATCTTCTTGTTTTTCATGGATTCTAATATTACAAAAGGGTTCATGGGGATTAGACAAATAGACATTTCACATTCCAACAACACCAGATCCCCCTCCAGCAACCTTCCTGGAAAAATAATGGGTACTTTTAATTGTTTCTTTGCTTTCTTCACAGTATGAACAATAATGAGGCGATTCAAGGCCCTTATTTAAGACTCAGCTCCTTATCTGTTTGTCTACAGTCTCCATACCAAACATATCTGTTTTACTCCTTCCACCGTCTGCTGACCTTATCTTATCCACTGATGGTAAAGGAATGCCATTTACTTAAAGGGGAGTCGTATACGTGTCTGCCTGTAAACACATGATGTACAGTACAGTGCTGGTTGTTTGTTCAGACACTGACAACATCATTCTGTGAAGCAACAGATTTTAGATGTCTGCTTTTCTTCCTCGAGATCAGACTGCAGGGTCACAGAACAGGAGTTCAAAGCTCAACGACACTTTACATAGTGTAGATGCTCCTGAGCACTGAACTTCAACCAAAGTTTGTCCGACCAATAGACCACCATGACTCTGGATTCACTGAGAGACAAATGTTTTGTCAAATCTTCTTTTTGTAATATGCAAAGAGCGCTGTACAATGCTTTCAGGTTGTTTTTCTACTGTAAATGTCAATTTGTAAGTTTTTATCTGAATCATGATATTATTCTTGAAAGATTTTTAGTTGAAAACATTTAAAAATTAACTAAAATTGTCAACAGAATGTGGAAAAGTAGCAATTCATGACATGAATGACATTTATGTATTCTGTTGCAGAGAAATCTTGAAAAAACACAACACTAACATACAGCATTATCACCTTAAATGGTTGTTTTGACGAACGTGTTTGCAAACAATTTCTTATTTACACATCAAGCAGAAAAATATTAATATTAAATTCAAAAAAGAAAGATCCAAGGCCCTCTTTAGGTTAGAAAACCTGCGTCCAGATGGTTTTCTTTATGGTGTAGTTCTTAAAAACACTGACAAACGTAGAATTGATTTGTGACACTGCCTTCTTCAGGGTCATGCTACCAAAGAGCACCGTCACCACATGTTGTTTGAACTTCCAAGCTCTCCAGACATTCTTTTTGATTAAAAAAAAAAATCCTTTGGAGTCTTGTTTGATGAACGTTAGCCCGATGTTTACTCTCTTTGCTCCGTTTGTGGTCTTTACCAACTCTGCTGCTGCAAAGGGAGTACACAGGTGGTTTACCAGAGCTGACTCTTCTGTGTTGAAGCAAGACTCAAAATGAATTCACACTATGAACAACCCCTTGTACATATGTCATTTGACCCATTGTTAGTGTAGAAACATTGATTAGTGCAGCTTTGAAGTTTTTCAGATCTGAAAAGACGGGATAAAGATTTGATTATAAGATTGGATATTGGATCATCAGGATTGATTGAATTAACTCCAAACCTGGAACCCCATTTATCTACATCAATATAAAGACGAGCTCTACTCTGGTCAACAGACTTCAGTTCACATGAGGTTTTCCCCCTGCAGATAAACAAGGTTTGGATTAGATTACCAAGTGGTTGGCACATGTTTGATAGAAAACTTGTGTAGCGCTCTCGGTAAAACACTCTGAAAGTCCCTATTTCTGATACATTTATGGTGATAATTGAATCAATCGTTGCCACAACAAGCTGAAACAGAAGCCCTTCTGACCACCAGCACACTGAACTTTAGTAGCTTCATTATCTCTGGTTTGTGCAGGCCAGTGGGAGTTGAATGCAAAATAATCCTTCTACAAGTTTAAGCATGTTTTTTTTCCCATCCAGATACAGAAGTGTTGAAGATGAAGAGAGTGCTGGAGTCACTGGCATCATCCAACAATGAGAAGGTACAATGTGATGTGATGCTGTTGCTGAACAGCTGCTTTGATTTACATGAAGCAGCTGTAACTGGAACATCATGTATGTTTCTATCTGCAGGAACGAAGGATAAAAGAGCTGGAGGAGACTCTGACAAAGTGCAAGAAAGTGCAGGAGTTGGTCAAAGGTCAGCCTGTGATCACAGAACGAACACTAATGTTGTTTACTTCACTTGATATGTAGATTACTGTCACTACTTAAATGTTAAATCCAAGTTTGGGGACTTTTTACAAATGTTTTGGTTCACAGCAGAGTTTTTATTTCCAAAACAATTCGCTATGTTCCTAACTTTCACACAGCAATCAAAATGAAGACATCTGTGTCAAATTATGGCACTAAGGACATCTAAGAATAAACTGTTTATCATCAATTTTATGCTGGAAAAACATCATTAATTATCTGCAAAACAGAGTCTGCAGCTTTCTTGTCCCCGAGATTATAAAAATAGCACTAAGAAAAAACATGCTATGTATGCAGAGGTCACTATTTGACATGATGTAGAGAGAGAGAGCTTTATTTATAATATGCTGCATTACTGTAAACATAAATAATGAAGTCTGGACTCCAACTAGAAACTAAAACAAATCATGTGTTCATACAGTGAGAAATGACAGCGGTGACTTTTGTGAATGCTAAATTTTACCTTTTGTGTGTTTAGTGTTTGGAATATACTTGAATTCAATTATACTCCTTTTATTTAATCTGTGTTTCTTCTACACAATCACTCATGTAAACCAAACATCTACAACATCTAAAACAAACTTTTATTATTGGAAATGAAACAATCCTGTCGTCACACTTGATTGTCTCTTTACACAACTTGAACTCATTTATCTAAACATGGATGTAAGACACAATGGTTGTGGTCGAATGCTAACGTTTGCTTATGCGTGATCAAATATTTAGTCTAACCGTGACATATGGCCCCATGTTTTTGCTTTTCATTTTCTTTTCGGTTGCTGATCATTTGCATAGCGGTAGAATAAAAACAGTTTGACGGTTCCCTCACATTTATAGGGCTGTAAACCTGAAACACAGCAGAATAACATTCTAGTATTTGAGCTCCAGCCACATTAATAATGTTCATTGTAAAGCGCTACAAATGCAGATGTATGTGTCTGTGCCCTGTGTCAGAATAAAGGAAGTAAACAGATACTTTAAGTTATTTTCAACATCACTTCTTCTAATTATTCTTAATATTAGTTTATTTGTTAAGGACGAGAATAGAAAACCTTTGACAGTTGCTGTAGCAGTGTCCGGTGTACTTCTACATGAATATAGCTGAAGCTAGTTTCCAGCACCGGTACCTTGATGGCCGTTAACAGTACAAGCAATAATTAGTAGTTGAAATTCGTAAAGTGCACTTCAGCATCCACCAGAAACAGACATTTCAGCAATTATCTAGATGGACCTACTCCAAAAAACAGCCACCGACATAACAAAAAATACATTTAAAGACCTCTGTTCCTGTACGCCTCATTATTTTCCTTTATTTAACATAAACATGTGGATAAACTGAACTTTGTAGGTTCAGGCTGCAGGACATACCTAATCACTGTCCTAACTGTCCTCCCTCAGACAAGTTAAAGGACGACGACTATGCAGATATCCTAGATGATCCCTCTGTTCCTGTATCCATGGAGGTGGATCAGGTCACCCTGGCGTTGGTGGGGGAAGCAGGAAGGAGCTCTGGCGAGGTAAACACAACCTCTGTCAAAACAATTCACACACAGGATGAACCCCAGACTGCACGCTTCCTTTTAGAAAAGCTCAATTTTCAGCCTCCCACCCTGAAATGGTTCCTCCCTGGAATTCAGAGCTTCTGTTCTGGTGATTAGTTTTTCAGCCGTGTGAAGAACATTGAGAAAATATGTTTGATTAATCATGTTTTTCTCTGTTGCTGCCTGTCGTCTCAGTCCATTCCATGTATAGCTGTGCTGTCTGAGATGAATGAACTGGACAGAGAACGACAGCTACAGGCAGCAGAGAGGTAAAACTGACTTTCACAGCTGATTATTGTTCCCACATGTTATTAAACCCCCATCGCCTCAGCTTTATTTTTCATCTCATGGGGAGAATTAAACACACTGAAATGTCTGCGCAATGTATTAAATGATTCTAGCTGATGTTTTGGAACTTTCTAAAGTTTTTACGCATTATTAAAAACACAGTGAGTTATGGCATTACTGAAACATGGGGTTTGTGGGTAATAGAGCAACAGAGTGCTTTGGGTGATAGAATAGCCAGTTCAAGTTTCTGTTTTATTTATTTCCTCTTTTTACTTGTTTTGTTTTTGAATAAACAGGACTAACTCACTCAAAAGGCAACAAAAATGAATTTGAAATGAACCATGGTGCATTTAAATCACAATATATCAGCATGATTCTTCATGTACCGTAAAGCTTTGCACCTATCATCTCAGAAAGAATTCTGATGTACTTCAACCAGATCACACCGATTTAAGCATTAATTTCTGGTGATTGTGATAGAATATGCTCAGGTTGAAGGAGGACATAGTGTAGCTATGCTGGGAATGTGAAGTCATCTGAATAAAGGTGAAATGTGGAGGGTCAGGAAAATGACAATCAACTCCTAACAAGAGCTCTAATCAAGCAGCCTAACAATTAAAATTGATTATGAATTGCCCAGTCGTGAAGCTGCCGCAGCTGAAAACACTCTAATTTCTCTCCATTGTGTCTTTTTGATGGAATGAAGGCGTTGAATAACATTTGCATCAGTAATCTCGCTTTTATTTATGTCGTTTGTCAGCAAAGAAATGGAACGTCTGTGTTACCTGAGATGAAGTCTGTTTCAGGACTCCCCTCTGAACCACTAGCAGATTTTAAGCGTTTTTCTCCTGCAGCATTTTTACTCACTGTTGGTTCTGTTTTCACGGCAATATACAAGTCCTGCACTTCTATAAAAGCAGCACTAATGTGCAGTATTAAACAGTTAACGATGCCATAAATGAGGTGTCAGCAAGTATTAACCAATATTGGAAAAATAAGGAGACTGATGGCACCACATGTTTTTTTGTAAACACAGACGGCATTTCTTACTGATTTTCTTGTCAAGTGACGGTTGTTCTCAGCCAAGTCATTCAAGAGTCCTCAGTTCCCCCGAAGACCACAATTTTTCATGCTTCTTACAGGATCTGGTTAGTGCAACGGTTTATTTCGGGCAAAATTTTAATTGAGTAGATAAAGTAATGCATTTGTTGCACTCGATTCGTTCAAGGCTCGTTTGAATTGTGAAACTCTGATGATTATTTCTATTTTTACGGTCTCTGGCTGTGATGAAAGCTGATATTTTAGCTTGTTTTGTTTTTAAAGAAAAGACACTTTGAACCCTGCTGGAAGGTTGTGGAGTTCAGAGTGTTTTTCTTGACTAAAACTTTAATACTTGCACTTTGTTATTTCAGCTCCTCAGACGTCCCACAGCCAGGCAGCTCTGACCAGGTAAGACCAGGACACACTACAGACACCTGACTGTACTGTCATATTGTTTGCAAACACTCAGTGTTCATTAAGTTTTCATTTTGACCTTTTAAATGCGGATAATTTGATTTTATTCATGTGAGCAGGTTGAGTAAATGACTGTCAGAGTGTTTTAGCTTCTTTCAGTTCTCTTCATGTGGTCACAGGACCAATCACAGGACTCTCTTCACGGGCCTGTCCGGCACACAGTCCTGCTCTGACACCTAGTGGTCAAATGGCAGAACTACATTTTTATTCTTTCCTTTGAATTGAAACTGAAATGTTTTATCTGTAGCCATATCCTGATTGTTCTACTGTGTTCTTCTTATAGGGTAAAAATAAAGCAGGACCCGGTTCTTCACCTCCCACCAGATCAAACGCCACAAGTGATGAGAGTTTTGGCACCAAGAAGGCTCGTTCCTCTTTCGGTCGTGGCTTCTTCAAGCTGCGAGGAGCGAAGCAGACGGCCAGCTCTCCAAACCTCGGTGACACTAAACTCCTATATTCTCCCTGAATTTATCACATTTTTCTCTATCATTTTGCTGATCCTCATGTTTCTTTCACGGCTCTGTAAATTGTGAAGACCGAACCCGGAGTGCCAGTGCGCCTGTGTTAGGTACAGTAGAGCAGAGAGGGCGTGTTGGCCTGCAGTATGGCTGCTCTGGATAATACAGCTGGATGTGAATAAACACAGTATTTTAACTGACTGTAGGTCAACTCTGATGATCTCATACTGTTCTGATAGATTAACACTTCTCTGAATCCCAACTTTTACTCCTGAATTTGTGAGCAGTTCAATTAAATAACTTTATGTAATGTTTTATACTAAGGTTCTTGTAATAAGCATTAGTTATTAAGTTATTAAGTAATAAGGCTCTTGTTAGTCCTTTATAAGATGCCTATTAACATTAAATAGGCTATATAAGTGTTTATAATGGCACCATGAACATATTTACAAGAAACTACAGGCTTACATTAATGTTCTTCAGCAGTTTATAAATGTTCAAGTTTTTTTAATTGATTTTATTTATGAGTTTATTTACTGTAGTTCCTGCTATTATTTGTGTAAAGACAGAAGAAAATTGTAAATCTGTTTCCAAACTCTTTTATTTAACAGATTTAAATAAGTTAAAGATGATTCCTGAAAGAACCACAGAGAAGAAATTCCTTTATTGCACATTTGTAAATATCAAAATCGAGTGCCTGTTAGATAGAAAGAAAAATCACAAAATGTAGTTTTCAGCAGGGAACTAGGCGAACAATACTAAACTTGGCTTGAATAAAACGTGAAACATTACCTCGTTTATGATCTGAACCAAAGTGAACTGAACTAAACTGAGCAAATACCGAGGACTCCAGTTCTCTCTCTCTAAACAATCTATCAGAACCTGAAACAGAAGTCACCTCTAGGGATCGCTGCTGCAGTCAGGTTGATAAATGGAAATGAAGATATAAACACTTTTGAATCCCAAAAGTTAAAAAGTCATCTCTGAGCTCTCCCGTCGGTCAACAGCTCCAGTTTAGAGAAGAATCTGATGGAACTCTTGGTGTTGATCCCTCCAGAAGTTCTGACTTTTGTTTTGTTTTGATTGAGAGAGCAGCAGAAGTTGCATATCTTGAGTTATAATAATTCTTATTACAAGGACCTTTTTATATAAAGCATTACCAAAATGAGTATTAATTTTCTGTTTCTCTATATTCAGTTTCAGGAGAAAAGTTGGGAATCACTGCTCTAACTTGTAGTAGAAAAGATGTTTGTGGTTGCGTGTCTGTTACTCTGGTGTGAGGTGTTTCTGTCCAGTTGTCTCTTATCCATGACTTTAAACCATCTGCAATGAAGCCGTTTTATGGTACTTATCAGATAAGCTGTGAATCTTTTCTCATTCACTCTAAATGAGAAAGAGGTCATTGTGGTGGAAGTTCTTCTGCATGTCTGGTGTCAGTTGTAATATTAAGTTAACATCAAGTTGTAGTGGTGCTTCAGTAGTTGTTGTAGTTATGTGGCTGATCTGAGACGTGGTTCGCCTCGTTGAAGTACGTTTGTTGTCATGGTAATGTGTTTATGATTATGTTTACAGCTGAGACAGAACGTAAAGGCACAGAGCATCTGGACTTGGCCGGCGTCCCTCCACGTAAATCGCATGATGCAGCTCCTCTGCCGTCCTCACCTGAAACCAAAAAGAAGTCTAAAGGCTTCAGGAAGTTCTTTGGCAGGTAATGTTCAAGGATGTGTTCGCTGTGTTTAAAGTCATAACAAGGCAAATATCGTTGCTAATGTGTGTAATACTCCTGCAGGTTAAAGAGGAGCCACTCTACCTCCTTCAACCTCGATGATGCAGCAGAGATGGAGTTCAGGAGGGGCGGAGTCAGAGCCACCGCCGGCCCTCGACTCGGCTGGTCGCGTGAATCTAAACAAAAGTAAGTGTCGAGGAAAGAATAACCTGATGATGTCATAGTTGTACCAGATGATCAACAGTCGTGCTCTGTTCCCGTCAGTGCTGTCGATGTTCCGTTCTCACGGTGGAGTAGAGATGATGTGTGTGCGTGGCTTCACGAGCAGGGCCTCGGCCTTTATGTGGCCCAGTGTCACGGCTGGATCAAGTCCGGACAAACACTACTGCAGGCGTCACAGCATGATCTGGAGAAGGTGAGGCCGCCTGCAGCGCCCATGTGAAGGGTTCAGTGTCTTTGTCACAGAACTATATTGTATGTACGGTCTGAATATCAGCATCAGCCGGCTGTAAAAGTTTGTTGTTTATGATTTTGTGTTTGTTTCAGGAGCTGTGCATGAAGCAGCCTCTCCACAGGAAGAAGCTGCAGCTCGCTCTGCAGGCTCTCGGCTCAGAGGACGACGACCTGAAGGGCAAACTGGACCACAACTGGGTGAACAGTGAGTGTGACGTCATCGTCATTAAAAGAAATATCTGCACTTTTCCTCACGACTTTTAGATTAAACACACTGATGTTTGTTTCAGGGTGGCTGGACGACATCGGCCTCCCGCAGTACAAAAGTCACTTTGACGAGGCTCGTGTTGACGGACGCGTGCTGCACTACATGACTGTGGTGAGCTGACACAACTTTTTAAACCTTGTCACGTTGCAGTTCAGTCTGTGTGGAGGCTCGTAAAAACTCCTCAGACATGAAAGTGACAAGAAACTTTCATGGCAAAAGGTCTTCTTAATGATTATTTTATATTCTGACTGAACGTTCCCCCAGAGTTAATCATTCAACAGACTTTGGTAATAACTCTTTTATTTTGTTTCCCAGGAGGACTTGCTGTCTCTGAAGGTGGGCAGTGTTCTCCATCATCTCAGCATCAAGAGGGCCGTTCAAGTCCTCCGCCTCAACTCCTACGATCCAAGCTGTCTCAGACGACGACCCTCTGATGAGGTATCACACAGGAAGCCACGACCTACACTCACCTCTTCATCTTCAGTTTTAAAGCTGCTTCAAATTGATCTGAACTCTTTTTTTTTTATTCCCAGAACAACTTCACACCCGCAGAGATCGCCCAGTGGACCAACCACAGAGTGATGGAGTGGCTGCGGTCTGTGGATCTGGCTGAATACGCTCCAAATCTGAGAGGCAGCGGGGTTCATGGAGGGCTGATGGTGAGAGGGGCAGGAGTAGAGTATAGTTTAGGTCAAGCTGACGAGAGAGAACATAAACACTTACACACAATAAATGTGTAAACAGCCTCTAGTGTCTGTAGGAACAAGAGGAATCACACTTTGTCTTGACTGATAGCGCCGACTGTTGTTTTGCATATTAAAAAATCATTTCCCTCTTTGACCTCTCACCACGATGCTTCCTGAACGTCTGCTTCTCGCTGCAGGTGTTGGAGCCTCGCTTCAATGTGGAAGCGCTCGCCCTCCTGCTCAACATTCCTCCCAACAAAACCCTGCTGAGACGCCACCTGGCAACACACTTCCACCTGCTCATCGGCTCCGAGGCGCAACGGCTCAAACAGGACTGTCTGGAAAACCCAGACTACACCGTCCTCACCGCCACCGCCAAGGTCAAGGTACCTGCCCGTCCACCGCGTCACAAACAATCCTCTCTGTGTAAGATAATGACTGAAATTGAAGCTGCTGTCACCACAGTGACAGCAGCTTCACTTTCAGTCATTATCTTACACAGAATAAAGGCTGTTTGTCTTCCTGCAGCCTCTCTGCAGGACACTGAAGTCATTGTGGGTCAGTCAGCAGACACATTTAGGCTTATTTGAGTCTTTTATTGATGAATATTGGCTGAACTAATCTCACTCTTGGTGTTTAGTAGAAGCTTTTAAGGTCAGAATGCTGTTTGGTCGCCTTAACAGAAAACAAGACCAGAAACCCAACGGTTGAATTAAAACAAAAAAACAAACTTTGTCTATATAAAACTGGATACATCTGAAGGTGATTTCTTTCAAATGATCAATCAATAATTTTGTGTCTGAAAAAAACGAAACTGTGAATCACAAAAGTGAAGTGGAAAAAAACACCAATAACTTGTCAGTTTTGTCCCGAAAAAATATTTTCACGGATAATAAAAGAAATTAAGGAACTCGGAAGGATTATCCCAGCAAAACATTTTTATCACCAGTTCTCAATAACTAAAAGAGGGAAGTTATGAAAAAAATAAATAAAATCCTTGACTCGGTTTAATTTGTATTGCGGTATTTTCTTTAATGTTGGATGGACTGTTTGTTTTGAGTCTGGAGCAGAGGATTTATATCTTGTGCCAGAACATTTTCAACAAGAGAAAAATGAAATGCAAATGCAGAAATCCTCAAAGCAAAACTGGAAATAAAGAATTTAATTTTGTTTTGTAAAATGTCTGATAATAAATCAAATTTATTTTCAGCTGATTAATTAGTCAACTAATTGTCTCATCGGTTCCAAATTAGTGCGAAACACTGAACATCTGAAGCGTCTCTATCAGTGAACTCCCACTAAGACAAACCGTCTCCTTTTGTCTCGTTCAGCCCAGACGTCTGTCGTTCGGCGGTTTTGGCACTTTGAGGAAGAAACGTCAGGATGATGGCGAGGAGTACATCTGCCCCATGAACGTGGAAATGCCAAAGAGCAGCAGCTTCCAGAGAGGAAGAGTCCTGATCTACGAGGAGAACCTGGAACACCTGGAACAGGTACGGAGACGCTTCTGCTGCTGCTCAGCTTCTTTCAGACGACACAGTTTAGTTTGGTTCTTCAGTTTGTATCTGATTTGCCTGTTTCCTGTTCGTCTGTTTGTTTATTTCCTGGCAGATGGAAGACTCTGAAGGGACGGTGAGACAGATCGGAGCGTTTTCAGATGGAATCAATAATCTAACGGTGAGACACTGAGCTGCTCCTGTACAGTCTGACAGATCAGAATGACTACAGATGCCTAAAGTGAACAAACATGAGTCATCATCTGAGTTTGTTCTCTGCCCCTCTGTGTGTTTCAGAGCATGCTGAAGGAAGACGAGTTTTACCACGAGGTGTCAGTCGGCCCTCCGGAGGTCGACGCAGCAGCAAAAGAAAACTCCGGTGTTTGAGACGCTTTGTGAAAAAAATCACAAACACGTTTCCCTCCACCTCCCACCAACATCTGAAGTAGAACATTTTAAACTTTTTCCAGTGTTTTCATCATCCAGAAGTTCAGCCGTAGCTTTCCTGATCTTTTATATTTATTGAAGCCGTCCAAAATATGATGCATGAAGATTTTACTGCATTTATTTTATCATTCAAGTATGTGTGTTTTTGTTTTCAGTAATCAGAGAGGTAAGAGAGCGTGTTAGTCTCCCTCCGCTGAGTGCAGTTCTCCAGGTTTAACATCCTCGGCTGCAGTCAGACCGTTTTTATTCGTGGTACGTAAAGTTGTTTTATTTTTTATCTTTTAAGGATCGGCTCATTCAAATCACAGCAAACATTCCATCTTTACGTCTAGGATCTGGCTGCTTTACTGTGATAAACGAGTAAAGACACCAAAAATATTCACATTTTAGAAGCTAGAATCAAAGAACTGTTTTTATGCCTCCGCATGGCGATCTTTTTCCATCAGTCTGTCCAATTCATGGTATCACGAGAACACATGAATTTCTCAGAATTTAGCCCAAATGTCATCTTTAACCCAAATCAACTGATTCGAGTTTGGTTGTGGAACGTCACTGTGACCTCAGTAAACCCAGTTTTGACCGTTACTCAACAAATCAAATGAAAATAATAAAAATGTTGGCGATGAATTTAAAAGTCCACAACTGATTGATCAATCGTTGAAACGGAAATCTTGAAAACCTGGACGAACTAAACCAACAATTATTTGCATAACACCACCAGAGGAAGTGAGAAAATGTTGTTTTTAAGAATAGTTCTTGTTTTGAGAAATATGTTGCGTTTCTTTCCAAGAATTAGACGAGAGGATCTTAAGTACAACACTCGAGCCAGGAGGTGATTAGCTTAGCATAAAGACTAGAAGCAGAGGGAAACTGCCAACCTGACTCTCTAAAGCTCACTAATTAACTCAGATCTCTCTGGTTTAATCCAGAAGCCTTCACAATGAAACAGTTACAGTACGCAACTCTTCCTGAAACCACAATTTGTTGTTTTTCCTTTTTTTTGTGTGTGGATTAACCGAATGAGATAAGTGGTAATTAATAAGCTGGTCTCTAAAGCTCCTGGCTCCAGCCCTGTACCTAACAGACAGATGGTGCAGTGAGCGGTTATTGATCCTCTCAAACTGGGAGCGCTTCTCCAAACTCATTCAAGAAGCAGAATCACTGAAAGTACACATGGAAACCAAAGTCAGTGTTTTTAAATCTTTTGTAATAAAAAAGGAGAAAATGCAGTTGTCCCTGTCTTTAATTTAGCATGTCGTTTAAGCTGCGATCAAACACTTATAGATGAGTTTGATTTACAAGTTTGACGGTGAAATAAATAAAAAACACTTCACAAATTCTTAAGCAGTTGATCTTTATGTTGCATATCCAAACACAAGTATCCACTGTTGCAAAGACGTCACATCAATAACCACGATCACGTTCAACAAATCACTTCTAGCAAAATATTGACATCTTCTGACGCGACGATAGACACGACAGCATGTTTCACTCTGTAACATGTTCTCGGTTATAATGGAAGAAATCAAACAATCTGTATAAATGAAAACAAGTGCTCATAATCATTCTTAGATTCTGCATATAAAAAGCTTCGCAGTGTTAAGGCACTCAGAAAACTCCTGATATTAAAACCAAACGGGGGCGACAGCAGGCGGCAGGTTTGTTTTTTTCGCAATCACGATTATTTTAAAGCCAACAGTCTGAAAACTTTCTTTTTTCCATCAGAAAACTCCTCTACATACTCCTCTTACGGACACTTACTGACTACATGTATTGGTCCGTGCTGTGATTCTGTTGCATGAAGAACATCATGGCATAAATATAGTATACATAGTGCAATACCCACTGCAGCTGTACTAGTGCTTTAATGCTTTCGGGGTAGCAGAAATGATATTCAGATGCTCTTTCTCGTCAAACACCTGGACTCCTTTGGTGTAACGGACATCTAGAAGGTGAACGTGCAGCTGCTCGAGTGGCCGACTTTGTCCAGGTTTGGGTTGCAGGCGAACTGGATCATAGGTGGAGGTCCACACATCAGGATGAGAGTGTCGTCACTGGGCGGAGGAAGGCGTTCCCTCACCATGTCTTCACTGATGAAGCCTCGGCTGTACTCCCAGTCTGAAACACAGAGAAATGACCCAATAAGATTTTTATCAAGAATGTTCTTTAATGAGGATCCCCTACCAGCGTGACCACCGACAAGCTGACCACGCATCCTCGTTTAAAGGGACAGTGTGAAAGATTTAGGGTGAATTATCGGCAGAAATGGAAGAAGAGATCAGTGAAAATATTTAGAACTCAAATGTTCTCCTGAAATGTTTTTTCTACTTGGTTTTACATTATTGAACAAAAAAAATCACACAAGAAAAAAAAGGAATATGAACAAAAAATATTTACATGATTTCACACAAGAAAAAAAAATCTACGAAATTAGGAGCAAATTAATTTATTTTGTTTGACACACGATTCTCCTGAACCTGTTTGTTAGTTTCACAAAGGAAAAAATAAAAAAATCTTTTCAAGAAAAAAAGATCCAAACCCAGATTCTTCATTTTGTTTTCACCCGGTGAAAATAAAATGATTCCTTTGCATGTAACAAGAATAAAAAAAAATTCTCCACCTGGTTTTCACCTAGAAAATGTTTTTCCTGAAAAAAGTTTTTCGCGTGTTTTTTAAAGAAAAAAGTATCCTGGAAAAAACTTTTTTCATCATTCCTCAAAACATAGACAGATAATTTTCAATCTGTTTCACCAAAGAAAAAAAATTCCCCTGAATTTGAAAGAAAGATGATCCTCAAATTCTGGAAAAAATATTTAAAGAAAACTGTTTTTCAGGAAAACTTCCCACAAAAACCTTTTCCAAGAAAACTTTCTTTCCCTCAGTTTCATGCAAACGACTTCAAGGAAACTTTCTGAAGAATTTTCTTTGTCAAGAAAAATTATTTTCACTAAAGCTTTTATACGAAAACTTTTTTCAAGTCTTCAAATCTTTTTTGAAGAAAAATTTATTTACAAAACTTTTTTTTCGTTTTTTTTTTTTTAAGGGAAAGAGTAGAAACAAATCAAGGGATTTTTCCCCCTTGCACTCAAAAAAGTTTTTTTTTTTTTTTTTTTTTTAAAAGAAAAATGTATTTTTAAAAATAAATACTCATGGTATTTTTTATACTAAAAAAAAAAAAATAAAATAAAGAACTTGGAAAGATCATCCTGGCAAAACTTTTTCAACCAGTTCTCACATCATAAACTGAGGAGAGAAGGGCGTGTGAAGCTCTGACACCTCAGAACACAAAACACTCTGAACATCCTTTTCATGTTTAACAGATCAAAATTTTTTTTGTCAACAGGAAATGAATCAGCAAAAAATCTTTGCACGTTTTTGGAGTCTTCCTGACTATAAAAAAAAACCTTTGGGGGTTTTGAGCTTCAACTCTAACATTTGAGGGAGTCTGTGGAAATCATCCTGGGTTCTTGAACATCTCATAAACCAATTTATTGGTCAAATAATCAAGAAAACGTTTAGTGAGGTATCGTACCTTCAGGTGCTCTGTCCACAGTGAACCACAGCTTGAACCGGTCCGGGTTGCTGACTTGAATCTCCTCCAGTTCTGGTCTCAACAGGATGTCTTTCTCAGTCTGTGACGGGACAATAATCACTAAGTTTCAGCTCTCTATGTTCCACCTCTGCTTTGGTAACATCCACTCCAAATAAAACAGGAGAACTAACAACTTAGAACTACTGCAAACATCAGTGGATCGTGTGATACCGCCTGATGAAACTGACCTGGTTGGCGAACAGCAGGTGACACACCGTCTGGTCCTGAGGATCCTTCATCACAGCTGTGATGATCTGCAACATGGGAGTGATTCCTGGAAGAACATACAGAGATTTACGGTGAAAAGAGGAAGGCTGAATTGTGTGGCCAGAAGTATGTGGACATCTGTGTGTCCTCATGGTTTGCAACAAGTCACACAATTAGAATAAAGCCGCTTAAATTTAACTTTGTCATTCTAAGCAGAGAGGCATCTAACCAGAAGTGTATTATTACTGTCAGATCAATCAAATTTCTCGATAAATATATTAGTGGTTTGGTCTATAAAATGTCAGAAATTGGTGAAAAATGTCGATCATTGACGTCCAGAATATCTTGTTTTGCCCACAAACCAAAGACCTTCAGTTTACTGTCAGAGAGGAGGACAGAAACCACAAAGTATTCACATTTAATGAGCTGGAATCAAAAAGTACTCAAAGAAAGTATTAAATTAGCTTGAAATATAAGAGTAAGGTGTGAACTTGTGCAGCCGTCACAGCAGTCATGATAATATGTATATGCTCTGTATGTATGGGTGTGGCGGGATCAGATAAAACTCCACCCAGAAACAAACAGTGAGCAGAACAAACAAGCAGCTCTCATGTGACAAAATGAAACAGTGTGTTCATACTGATGAAAGATAATTAAGAGTAAAAGAAAATACAGATATTTATAAATTGGCTGATAAACATCACATCATTCTCACTTTTAATAGACAAAATATTTAGAGCTGGAAGAATGAACTAATTAACTGAATGGTCAACAGACAATCTATAAATAAAATACAAATAATCAGCAAAGATGTTGATAATCAGTGAATGTTTTAAGTCTCAAATCTGAAAATCTCCTTTTCTCTGTTAAATATTACGAATATTTGGGTGTTTCTGGCTGCTGCTCACACAAAACGAGATATGTGGTGATGTGACTTTTGACTACAGTGGAAACTGAATGGATTATTTTTCACCGATACAAATCGATCAGAGAAATAATCATTAGTTGCAGCTCTGCAGTAGATAAATTGTATGTGTAGGATTCAGACAGTTCAACAGGAAAAAGAAGCAAGTTGATCATCAACATTAAAATTTTTAAACTTCACCAAACAGAGAAAGTGAACTGATCATTAATGAAAATAATCATTTGTTTCAGCCCTCAAAGTTTATATTAGTGAAACATTAACCTTCAGAGAACAAGAGCAGTGGTAAAGTGTAACTTTTGTTCAGACTTCCTGGTTGAAAACAGTTTCCTTACCCGTCCCTCCAGCAATCATGCCCAGATTTTTGGCGTTCTTGGTCACAGCTGGAGACTTTTTCTCTGGTTGAATGGCAAAAACACCTGTGGAAGGAGAGTCACAGCGTCAGATCAGGCAGCTAAAACTGACTTTGTATCATAACGGACTACTTTTCTGAGGACTTCCTGTTCTGGCGCTCACCTCTGCCTTTGTAAACGAGCAGACCACTCGGTCCTCTGAAGTCGATAGTGTCGTTGATCTTGAGGCTCTCCAGATACTGACTCATCTTCCCTCCCTCTGGGAATTTAGGGTTCACATCTTTGAAGTAAATCTGTAAAAAAAGAGAAAACGGTTAGGAGAAATAAAATGAAGCCTTTACATTTAAACAGAAACAACTTCCCTCCAGGTTTTACCTTCACCACCAGGTCCACGTAGCCTTTGTCATCATCGCTGGACACCGGCGTGTACGGACGCACGACCAGCTTCCCGTCGATTCTAGCAGACAAATAGATGTGCTGCCCTGCAGAGGAAACACGGATATCGATCAGTTTGTTTCAGATGTCAGCAGCTTCCTTTAAATCAGGCTTTCTAACCACAAATCAGGAGCTGATTTAGTATCGATTAATAGTTTTAATCCATTCGTATTTCCCAGAGCTTTGATATGTATCACTGACTGACTGTTGTTTCCAGGCTTATGAACACTTAAAGTTTATTCATTCTTAAATGCAAACACCTGATACTTTTGGTCGGAAAAAACACAATTTGAACTAAAGCTGCAAGGTTTTGATCACTGATTTTGTGATTGCTTTAAACTAAAATGCTAACAATGTGTTGATTCCAGATTCTCACGAGAGGATTTGATATATTTTTTTGTCATTCATGACACCAAACTGAGTGTCGAACAAGTTACAACGGATTATTGCAGTTTCTTCCTGTGTTTGCTATGATTTAAATATAAGGAAAACATGCATTTGCAGCTTGATTCCTGCCTACAAGTATTTAAATACACTTCTCAAAGTTTGTTTGGGATATGGGAGTATGCATGTGTGTGCAGGGATATGCAATCAAAATCAAATGAGATGCAGGGAAACACTTAAACATCCCAAAATCTGACTCATTTTGAGCAGTGAGCTGTGTTATGAAACTACATTTTAACATGGAAAGTCTGTCTGGATCCCTGTTTACATATTTTTGGGTTCATGACTACAAACAGCAGTCAGTCCCATGATTAATGTGACTGGTGCTGGATGTTAAACACTGATGTGAGTGCAATACTGACCAATGGGGAGACCCAGGACGTGTTCAGGGGAGGGCAGGGCGAAGCGAAACTTCCTTGTGTCGTGACTGACGATCTGCACATGCAACACACACACGCACACACAGGGAAAGAGAGAGAGGTGACATGGCTGCATGAAAATTCCATCACAAAGTAACGGTGGTACTTGAACGCATCAGATGCGTTTTTAAACACAGAAACAGACCATTTGTGCAGGTTTATAATGTGATATTCAGACTGCTCACCTGTTTGTCTATCAGCCGCAGTGCATACTTGATGTTGGGGTCCTCTAAGGTGATGGCTGCTCTCCTCTTGGAGAAGAAGAGTCTGAAGATCAGGTTGATGATGCCATCAAAGCCGCCCCGGATCAGCTGTGATAAAGGCCAGAGGCGACAGAGTGACTCAGACCTGCAGCTAGCATTAGCTCCATGCTGTGTGTTGGTGCTGAGGGGCGTTGTCTGACTTAAGTCCAGACGTTTTTGTTAAATCCATAACAGGAGAAATGAGTCATAGTGATTCCTGTGGGCAGGCCCACCACAGCTCCACACTGAACTTGGTCAGGAAAACTAAATGTTAGCCAACATTAGCTTCAGAAAACGCAACGGATATAGCTAATTTAAAATAAGTCTGGCTAGTTTTCATTAAGGTATACTTACACCAATGATGTAAGACAGCATGTTGAGTTGGCTGCAAGGTCGTTCGTCGATGCAGAAAGTAGCGCCGGATCAGTTTAGTCTGACTGCGAGGGAGCTACGAGCTGTCACGGAGCCGAAGCTGACAAGCTAGCGACGGCGAATATACACATCCGGTCCCTGTCAAAACAAAAGCATCGTGTAGGAACGTAACGGCTTGATTTTTATTTTAAATAACACACCGGAAGTCAGTTATGATTATAAATATCTTAATTTCACAATAATTAAGAGTTGTATTTGTTTATCCACTCTGAATAATACAATCTTACCGTTTTGAAAATGAAAAACGTTTCTGTAGAAGCTTGATTTGGACTATTTCCGGTAGTATAACGGCTAGCGCGAGCTGCTTGACGAAGTTGATGCTCATACCTCATTTCCGCATGTCAGACCTAGATTTTCAGAATAAACCTCTTTGATAACGCCTCAACTTCCCACAATAAAAGCCCACAATAAACAGTTGTCACAGAAACAAGCGCATCTTTAGTTTTATGAGGCAGTATAATCACCAAATGAGTGTGACATAATGTTTTTTAGTTATTCCTAGGGAGAAATGGAGCCTTATTTGTTCAGGCAGCTTTGATCATTTCAAAGTAAACCACAGAAACAGCAGCAATGGACTGAAGTAAGCCATCAAAATCAAACCAGTGAAGAAGTCAGGCCATTATGTACTTTCCATTTATGTATATATCTATTTTTGTTCCTATTTCTGGATGCGTCACGTTGTACTGTATGCTGTTTTAAAAGTTGCTTATCTCATCTCTGCATCCGGTCATGTACTTCCTCTTAATGTCCCTGCATGTCTTCAATAGAGTTTATTGTGTCTGAATCTTGAAGTGTTTCCTCTTTGTTGTGAGATTGAAATAATACTTTACACTGGCAAAATAATTACAGTCATTTGATATTTGATCATTTTGTTGCTGAAAATATTGATATTTGAAGGCAGAATTTTTAAAGATTTGAAAACTTTGAGATACAAAGAAAGAAAATACATTTAAAAATAGCCAGAAATATACCTAATTTTTAAAGTCTACCATAACACCTTGGTGACGGCCATATTTTCAACAGATATTTATGATATTTGAAGCCAGAACTTTGCAATATATTTGTATATTATATGGTGGCATAAACTTTTACCGTGCAGCCAAACTTTGTTGAAAAACCCCACAGAAAAGTATTTAAATCCTTTCCAAAGACATCAAATTTGTCAGTTTACATTTTAGAGAAATGTTCATAAAATAATGCCAAAAATTATTAATATTTCATATTCCATGTAAAAATATTTTGTAAGGATTAACTTTATAACTCAAACACTTTAAAGCTTCTAAGAAAAACTGGAACAAGCTGATGAATAAGACATGTGAATCTGCCTTCTGCTGTTGTTACTGTAAGTTACTTAAAGGAAGTGAAAGGAAACTGCATGTTGAAGCATTTGAGCTTGAGTATAAATAAATGTGTGTCTAACCACTAAAATACTCACAGGACGTTCTTCATGATTAGATTACTTTCTGGCCTTCTAACAGCCAACTGAGCTCTATTTCATAGCAGCTGCCTGAAATCTATAAATCTACAACCACAGGGCGACTTTATCATCAGATCCACGTCCAGCCGAGTTTCACATCGATGTGACATTACGCATTTTGCTTGCGAGGACAAACTCCCGTCCCCGTTTTGTGGCTCGAGTAGACATCAGCGAATATTCTCTGATAGAAATTGATCTGAGCCCAGAGCGAAATGGAAAACATTTTTGCTCACACACTGTTATGCTCCTCTTTATCCTCTAGATGGCAGTAGTGACCTTGATAACAAGCTGCTGTGGCTGATCAAAAACACAAACCCTCATTAAAAAGTGGGATTTGTCACACATGTAAGGCGTGTAGAGACTTTTATTTTTGGTGTGACAGGAGCCGTGAGTCATACTACTGATCAGTACTGCACAAACACTGTAGTAGTATTCAGATCCTTCACTTCAGCAAAAGTACTAAAACTACACTCCACTACCAGTCCTGCATTCAAAACCTCACTCAAGCAAAAGTATATAAGTACAATCAGCAAAATACTCACTTGGGGAATTCAAGTAAAATGTATATCTGGCGTTTTGGGATGAATTATATTACTGAATTAATGCAAATATGTCATTCTACTGCTGAAGATGTTCAAGGTTGAGCTGTTTGTGGTGTGGCTGTCCTTGCAGAACCATGTTTATGTTTCAGCTTTGTAACAATGCTTTTTCCAGCGAATTCAAGAGTGTTTTGAAAATGTTTTATTAACTTAAGAAATAGGAGAACTTTCTCAACACATAAAGGAAACATTACAGATATATATTCCTTCATATTTTCAGAAATAGATGGTTTTTACTGGACAGGAAGGGTGTAAAAGATTGAAATCTGAAAAAGTAACAGTATCTAAATCTGTCAGATAAATGTGGTGGAGTAAAAGAACAATATTTAAACTATAGAGGAGAAGCGGGGGGGGGGTCTGCTTCAGTAGATGGTTCAGGTAACTTTACGTCAGAACTTATTTTCCAGACAACTTTTCACTCTCCCTCCTTACATTTTAACAGAGACATCTGCTTGTTACCTTATTTTTAATGCATTTGAGGGGAATTATCAATATTTTTTTAGATTGTGTCATTGCACGGTGCCTTCCTGACATCACAAGACTGATTTTAAACTGTCAGTTCAGACGTAGAGGGACGAAACAACGTAAAAAAGACAGAAACAGACTCGACAGTGAACTATCTTTGAGGTGTGTTTAGGAACAGCTTGGACAAAGTGTAATAGTCTCTGAATTGTATTAATATGAACAAGTTCAGTTAGCACAGAAATGTCCAGTCGAAATGTCCTTCAGCGGGAGACTTTCTACTTTTATACGTGAGAACATATCAGAGCCTGGACTTTATTACTTTAGCTTGGGTAAAGAAGTTGGATCAGTACTTGTACACGCTTTGGTGCCACTCGGCGCGCCGTGCATCACAAATGAAAAACATGACATGATAAGCTTCTGTATCAACAGGAAATAAAACATTTTTATTGATCATTTGTGTATATGAAGTTATATAACAACAGTCAGAAAACTCCACAGAGTGAATCACTACACAAAGTGAAACAAAACTGTAAAACACCTCGTCAAAAATGAAGGTATACACAGCAAATATAACCGTCAGCGGCTCGCCGTCACCGCGAGCGATATGGCAGGAAAAAACACCCCGAACAGTTCTACAAGATTACAGAGAAAAGTTTTCCACACACAAAATACTCAAGCAGGCAGTTGATATACACAAAGGCAACTAGGATCTTTCTACAGCATCAGATTCTAATACTTTACACAGCTTTGTTTCTGAAAGGTCAGTGTGGCTGTTCGTCAGTGTCACTGGAGAGAATCTTGTCACACAGAGAGCTTGATAAGTTTTTCTTTTATTACAAGAGGAGAATTTAGGGGTTTGATTATGCGTGCATACTTTGGCAGGAAATTGCAATAAGAGGAGCATTGTGCTGCGGGGTAATGGCTTTTGATTCGCTCGCAATCCAATGGGTCCTGCAGCGCTGCTCGTTGCTGAATTCCCTTTTGTGTTTGATTTTCATTCATCTTTGATCGGATTATTCCGAAAGTACAACCGTTTATGTGTTATTATCGAATTGTTCAGGCCAGTTTTTACAGAGCCTTAACCTTTAAAAATAACATCTCATCAAACACTGACTGTTCTTATTTCAATCACACATAAGACTTCGACTCGCATGATAAATTACATACTTTAAGTAGAACGTGTGTAAAAGAGCGACATGGAAATCGTGTGTGTGACTGAAATTACATATAGTTTATGTCAATCACACATAAAAACTCCACCTAATTTTATTCATTAGATGCAATTTTTCAAGTATTATACATAAAATTCATGTATAAAACTCGAAAAATCACATTACTGTACTTAAAAAGCTTGCATTAGAAATTGTGAAATGTGTGATTGAAATACTTAAAGTCTGTGTTTTAGGGGAATTATTCTTTTGACTGTACTTTAATCCATTTGTTTCATTTAAATCTGAAGCTGTACTGGAGTTCATGGATCTACATTATGTGAAACATGTCAAATAATAAGAGAACCCCTCGGTGACAGAGGGATCGGGGAATGCAGCTGTTTTATCTACTCAGTGATTTTTTGGGGAATCAGACAGGGGGGAGAGTTATGAAATCAATTCGTAATAGTTGAAAAAATATAAACACAATGACTTTTTCTTTCTTTTAACAACAAAAAGTGCAAAGTACATCTAATCTCACGGTAAAAGTAATCTACACCAACACAGTCCATACTGTACATTCAGAGTTTTCATCTCAAATATAAAAGGAGTTTTTGAATGAACAGAGCAGTTAACAGATAAAAGAATAAAAAATAAAAGAAATCCATAACGAGGATGACGTAACGATGATGAGATATAGTATGTGGATGATAGATTAACTGATATTTTGCGGCTGAATAATCACTTTATATTCATTTCTAGATATACATTTTTGACACGATTATGTAAATATATACATGGCATTTTTTTTTTTTTTTTAAGGGGCTATTTAAATGTAGAATCTCGTTTGGTTTTAAAACGAATACTCCCTGAAACTTCTGATGCTGGAACTGTGTGCAAGAGGAGAAAAACAAACCTGCGAAAAGGGAGGAAACCCTAAACAGAGGTGTCAAGCTCCAACCTATACGCTGAATCTACGTGTGCTGTGTCCTAACCATTTCACTGGAAAGGAGAAACATCTCTCTGGACTGAGATCATCCTCTTAAGAGTTAGAATCTTTTTTTTTTTTGTTTTCTCTTTTCTCGGGCGACGCCACCCACGTTAACACTATGGGATGAACATACAAGTATTGCACAGTGCTCAACAAAATGCTGTGTGAAGCGACCTGCTCGCGCTCGGATAAAACGACCCTCCGCCTCTTTATTTTTTTTCCTCGGGCGACGTCATGCGCGCTCTCTTCCTCTGCGTGTAGAAGGGAAAATGGCATTAAACGCTACGACATCACTACAGAACAAACTGGTTTTTCGCTACCTACTGATAAGTCTACATCTCTAAGCACACACGGCAGTCACAGTGATACACAAAGCAGTCCTCAGAGACTCATATGGAATGACAAGTAGCTTTTTCATAATAGTGCTATCAACTACACAATAACATTGAAAACATTTAGAAAGTCCTCCTGAAGCTAGCATCGAGTATATGCAAGAGGTTCCTCCAAGATAAGAGACTTCATGGTTTTCATGGATTAAAACTTATTCCTTTGCTAATTGGACCCGTAGTAAAGGACATGATGGACTAATAGCCTACGCAGACCATTAACTTTACGGTTATTTCTCCTTCTCTTGGTGTAGTCCGGTGCCAACAAGAAACAAACAAAACTGATGCAACGGCTGTTGGCTGAAACGTGATTTGTCATCTCTTTTAATTAAGCCGATCGAGCAGGCGGATTTTTTCTGTCAGGTGTCCTGAAATAAAGCCAACAATTGTCCAAAAATGTCGTTCTAAAGAAGTCAACAAGCAAGTTTAAAGACATCCAGTGCAAAAACAGCAGCCACGTAAAAGTTAAAATTGGCAGTAAAACATGGCTAACTCTATTGTCACTGTGAGAAGGCAACGCAAAGCAAAGACTGCGACTCAGGGCACCACTGCAGCCAAAGACATTGTTCCCGATAAACCAAAGCTACAACCACTAGCAAGTGGGAGTGTGCATGAAGAGAGGGCCTCTACATAAGTCACCTCCCTGGAAATGGCAGTGTTTAGAAACTCGCTTCGCCTCCGTCAACGCTGGCATGCGTCGACCCAAATTTGGAACACCCCTCCTGATTTTTCTTTCTTTCCTCTCCTCTGATTGAAGGCAAGGGGATCGTATCAGAAGAGACCGCCCCCGGTGTCAGTAGATCTCCACCCCCCCGCCCGTCCCAGCCTTTAGTAAAGATTGTAAAAAAAATCATGCAGTTTACTAAAAATAGTCAAGACGTTGAATTGCTCTAAAAAATAGTCCTCTTAAAACCAGAGTCACGACGCTTTTTTTGTGTTTTTTTTTCTCAAACGCCCTCTCAAAGATCGGACCCCGGCCTTAAATGCGAGATACTTCCAACAACGACAAGGCTGTTCAAAGTAAGCGGTTAACAAAATATTGTTAAACGAGCTTAAGGACACAATGGCTACAGCTTGGTGCTTTTTTTTTTTTTGCTTTTTTTTTTAAATCACATGGGGACTGTTTCTGAAGGAGTCAATATTTTCCATTTTTTGGAAAAGAAAAGGAGCTGGTAGAAGTGAAAACGAGGACCTATTTCTGCCAAACATGGAGAAATGAAATGCTAACTGGATTGTATCAACTACGGTTTCTGTGCGTCAAGCTAAACATATAGGTCCTCTGATTGGGAAATAAGTAGAAAAAGTCGTACGAAATCATGTGCTTGTATAATTTCCAGCAGCATAATGTTTTCCCTCAGAACCATAGTAGTTAATGGCCTTGTATTTTGGAGAATTGTGTGTACATATCCGTCTGTTCTGTGACCTTATAGCCAGACATCGTCCTTTACAATGTGATTATATTTCCACTAGTGTCTTGCAGGTTGGAATTCATCTTGGTTTTTACTGGAATGCAATAAGGTAATAAGGTAGAATTTTTAAATCCTGGGATATATAATATTGGCTTTCCTCTATATCTGCATTTACATAATTTAAAATAGAACATCTTATTAAAAACATCAAGATATACACAGATTAGGAAACGGGTAACAACATACAAACACATAAACTAGAAATCATTTTTGTCTGCATACTTATATATACAACTGTGGTACAATAAATTCTTTCAGTCATGCGCTATCTATACAGATCATATTGCTTAAAAGAAGGGGGCATTTGGTCGGGGCGATTAAGGGCACAGAGATGGAAACAAAAACTGCTGATTCAGAGAGGAACAAACGAAAGAGAAAGCGAGAAACGAAGGGAAGTTGATAGAAAAAAAGCAGAGGGAGGGATGTCGCAGGAATTAGGGTTGATTGTGATATCAGGAGAGGCGGGGTTAAGAGAGGGGGCGGGGTTACATGGATGGACCCATTTATCACTGAGGTATTTACACATACTGGCTAAAGAGTACTACAAGGCAGGTGCTGAAAGGGCCCTGCCTATTTCTTGGTGGAGAGCTGAGCGTCCACCTCTTCCTCAGGCTTCAGCACGTGCCACTGGGCGATGGGTCTCCTGGGGTTGGCCAGCATGTCGGACCAGTGGCGCAGCTCCGTCCCCGAGCTGTTGAGGCCCACAAAGACCTTGCCGATGGCATCGTTCTTGCCGATCTTGTCATAGTCCAGAACAGTTATAACAACTTGCACTTTCTGTAGAGCGAGAGAGAGCAGAGAACGTAGATGTAAATCGAGGTGTCGTCAGCATAGAGACGGTTAATCTCTCAACTCCAGACAGACATGTGTGCTTCAGTCTAAACGTAACATTTCACTTTGTTTAATAAACAGCATGGCTGAATCCAAATGACCACCCTCTACACTAGTCATACATATTGTGATGTGTTCACTGTCATAACATCTAAACAGGTGTGGCTATATTAGCTGCTGATAGACAGTCCTGAAGACCACAATAATATAAAAGGAAATTTTGACTTTTGTTTTACCTCCACAACCTGTATTTGTTTAAATTTGTTTCATGATATAGTTGAATATTATTTCTGACCTACGCTAACAGTCCCTACTTATTACTCTAAGTAGTACAGTAATGCAGAGAAAGAGGCGCTACTTCAGACAGTAATGTTGATCAACAGTGACTGACATCCCAGACCAGGCTTCGGTTATTTACAGAGCCAAACACGGCAGAATGTGTGATTACTCAGAGGTCGGAGACTCAGCCTCGGCATGTGTTTATTCAAAGGGACCATGCAAAGAGGAGTGACCTGGGCATCAATCTCTGGCAGAGAATATGAATCTGTGCACAAAGAGCTCTGATTAAGTTTCGATCCACTGGCACACTGAGATGAAGTTACTGCCACCTGCGTGAGCACAGAGCCTGTTCTTAAAGAGCATGCTTAATACGCCATGTAATGAAACGCTGAGGAAGGTTTCCAGATGGCCAGTTAGGGTTAGGTGGGTTTTAAAGGGACAGTTTACCTTCAAATAGATAATTGAATGACAGCTTTCTTTGACTGGATATTAGCAAATCAATATTGTTTTGTTGCGTCTGTTGTCATGACTGTGATTGATTTCCCATTGAAATGAGCTCATTAGTTTTGTTTCTCAGGGTAAATTGGGAAGATTGTCATCAATCTCATGACATAAAGTGTTGCCTGATATGATGAATGTGCACAATTTTGATATATCGTAGGCAGTAGACGATTTAATGGCCGATGATAAATCCGTGGTGCTTTTAATAATTGCGCCTCTTTCTCTCAGTCCCACTCTTTGTCAGCTTCTCCTTGGATTTATAAAATTCTTTAAAAGAAACTCTAAATCAGGGGTTCTCTGACTTATTACTCAGAGGTCTGCATCTGATTTTTATTTAAGGTCTCGAGTCCGAAATGATTGGGGATAACAAATTAACATTTAATCAATAAATTAACGCCACATCTCTCACATCTCAGATCTTAAGTAGGTAATTATTAAAAAATGATCATAGATAAGTTACAAACAAAAGGAGACAAAGTTTATGGGGAAACTGAATGTGTAAGAGCCTATAGATTAAAATAAATGAATGTAAATGGTGTCACTGTCAAGCTAACTGTGTGTTTATCAAGGAGGACGTGGAACTACTTCAGTCATTAACAAAGCTTGTGTTAGTGTTCGGAAATAGACCAATTAAAAGCACTGTTTTTTAATTCCCACACAATCGCTGAGACAATCCAAATCTTTAGATTAATCACACAAATTATCCTGAGGTCAAGTTTAACTGAAAAAGCACTTAAATGGCAGCTTTCTATAAGCAGTCAGTACAATTTGTAGTAAATGTAAACAGAGTAGGGAACGAATCTGCGTGAGAAATCGATTAACAGACTGTATTTGCTTCCCTACAACAGAGGTAACATTGTGGGAGTGAGTTTAATTAAGAATCAGCACAGCTCCGAGTGTCTTCATTTAAAATCAGATGCAATGCAGCCAGAGGCCTTAAGAGCTTTAAACAGTCCATTAGTTTAACATCTACTACAACTTCTTTACGGAGCCTGGCTGGTGTGTGAAAGATTCCCCACAACCAAATCAGGGAATTTGTGTTCTCGTGGCTTTCAAGAGAGCGTTCGATACCCCTAATTAATGACAGGTTTATGATTAATTCAGTGGCACTAATAATTACTTAATGATCAACCTGGCTTTCAGTGATGAGATAAGAAATGCAAATGTATCCAACACACTGGTATCAGCATCAGTTCAAACTGAATCTGAGGCTCGTGGACCCAAACTCGTGATTTGTGAGCTGTGACAGGCTTAATCAATTTGACTCAATTACTATCTTGCCTGAAGAGGTAATGTTGTGCATTGCTATTCCTTTTATGGCTGCATTTTCTTTTTTCTTTTCCTTTTATAGGTTCAGGCTTTATGTTTTCTTTGTCTTGAATATACTGTAATTGATGCACGATGCGCATTGTAATCATTGTGAGACATGCAACATATAGCGTTGAGATACACGCCACAGGCAATAACAAGTCTAGAGAATAACATCAACTGAGCAATAGGCTTGTCAAATTGTGAAACCAAGGCTGATTTAAAGTGAAGTGCCTTTGATTACACTGTTGTGATGAAAAGCCTCTAAACTGATTATTTACTAAATGAGCCTCCACTTGTCCATTCTTTATGCAACTACTGTTTGCTGGTTCCTACAGTACGAGTTGTTCATTCTGTACGGCACATAAGCTTTTAGAGAATTCAGGATTTTCATGTGAATGTATGAAGATGTACCTGGATTTGTTCAAACGGGACTTCAAAGCTAAAGGACTCGTTGTAGTAAGGGTTGAGGGTGTTCTTCTTGATTGTCGTCTTCTTCTTCTTCAGCCTCTTGCCGTTTTGCATCAGGTGGATCTTCACGTATGGATCTGCAGAAGAAAAGTAACATTACAGTCTTTAATTTGAAGACACTCATCTTTTCTACATTTTCTTGCCCTTAAAGGTCCCATATTGTAGAAAGTTTGGCAGAATTGGTTTGAAGTCGTGATTCTGGCCACTTGATTCATGGAAGTCAGATGTTCAATTCTTTTGTTCTCCACCACCAACTTCTACGATGGGGTGCCCAAACTTTTTCCCTTGGACATCCCAAACTGAAACTTAACGAGGGGCGACGGGGTTACATCTGAAAACAACACTGATGAGAACTTCAGCCAAAACAGTTAAGTTGCAGATTGTTAAACAACAAAGCGATGAGCTGAAGGACTCTAAAAACCTGGTTAGAGATGAAAGAAACTGCAAAGTCAGGTGGAAATTCTCATCACAAGTGAAATATTATCCATTGTTAACATGAAAATGCTCTTTTTGACAGCTTTACCATTGATATATATCAACACAGATACCTCCAAAACAAGCAATAGGCTTGTTAAAAAAAAAACATGGCTCAGGGAGTCTTGCGTATTTACATGACTCAGTTCACCTTCCCCATTCAAGAGCCTCATTTTCATCCGTCCGAAAGCAATCTGAAGTGGTGCCCAAGTGGTCTGCTGCGTCCGTCTGCAGCCACTCTCTGGTAATCAGGTAGAGTGCGTTCCTGAAAATGGCAAACCACCCATCGCTTTCGTTTATGACGTGACACTACTCCTCCTGATTTGTTTACAATCTTCAAACTGTCATTAAAACCAAATGGGAGACGAGGAGAGTGAGCGTCTCGGTTTGGGCTCAGAGGAATAACTGATGAGAGGGCAGGCAGCAGTCTCCTTTTTTCCTAAATTGTTGAATAAATACCGTGTTTTTGGCTTTAATTGAGCCATTAAAGAGACCAGGTGAAGCTGCTTGATTTGAACGTTCAGAGAGATCCAACAGAGTCCAGAAGAAGGCTTTAATAAGTTACACGGTGATTTTCAGAGGCACAGACAGGGAACTGAAAATAAATGAGTATTCGTTCATTACAGTGATTAAAAGATGTATCCCTTCTATTCATTAAAAATTTCCGCATGAAATACAATCTACTGCTGCATCAAGAGCATTATGGTGCATTGTTGAATAGTTGACAATCCTGCCGTAAGTTGATGTCACAACTCCTGAACTTCACTATCTGTTGCTGATGGCAGTCGACTTTAATGAAGTACAAAATGAAATGATGTGATTTCTGCATCTGTGGCCTGAATTGATCCGATCGATTTCTTGGCCATGTATCCAGCGTTTCACGTTTTGAATACTCTTTTTACACGGGACAAAAAAACCTACCGACACGTGCCAACATCTGCCATTTGTCTTCAATGTGAATGTGAACAATTTCCATTCTTCCCTGCGCCAAATGACTCTGCAGAGGTCACAGGTATTTAACAACAACAGCTCCAATGGGCTGTGATGAAAAACACAACACCTGGCTGAACACGCTGATCTCCTCTTTTATTTCAGACGCTTTCAGGATGCTGGCTTGTTCATAGTTTCCATCCGACTTCATTCGAGCAGGCGCTGAGTTTGAAAAAGAGACTGAAGTAAAACTCTACTAACAAACCAGTTGTTTAGCGGCCTCCACGTCTGATCTGTACTGCACATGTGCAACTCTCAACAGAGATGAGACAGAAGCGAGATAACTCACTCCTCAGCAACTTCATATAAATTAAAAGAACACATAAAGCACAGGCAACGGATTTCAGTATAAAAAATGTTGTTGAAGATTCTGTTTCCTCAATGATCTCGAGCCACATTCATGAAAACTACACAAGTCATTAGAGAAAAATTTATGAAAGCAACTTTGTGTCATTCATCATTTAAGGCAACACGCTGCTTGAGAAAGACCCAAACGAATGATAATCTCAGAGATGCTAATGAGGGAGTGCCCCGTAGCGACTGAACCTCAGAGCGATGCATGGGAACGAACAACAAGTCTGACTTTGAAACTGAGCTCATAATTAGTTGTTGAAACGCTGCATGCGCTGATAATCTGGATCTGTGTGTGCTGCTCCGAATAATATCTCTGCTTTTAAGCTGGAACATTGTGGGATTTCTAGCAATAGCAAACACTGAACAAGCTTAGCTCCCTTAATCTTTTATCCAATTTGGGGGAATAAGGACCTGATTGCAGACTCGTCCAGTGCCGCCGACATGAATATAGAGAGGAAACCACACAAACAGAGTAAGAGGGGGGGAAAAGCAGGGGGAATAAATATATGACAGAGATGTGAGCGAAAAGGTAACAGGCTCCTAATGGAGTGGGTGTCCATTATTGCTCTCCTGCTGAGAAGAGCTGGAGTGCTGGGATGGAAAAAAACAGTGAGGGAGGGTTGAATGTGTGTGTGTGTGTGTGTGTGTGTGTGTGTGTGTGTGTTGTCACTTTGAGTAGGAAGAGTGCATCCAACAGAGTCTAAATGAGGAACTTCTCCAGCCTCATCTGTGTTCCAAACAGCAGTACGAGCCTTTTATGCATCAGATTTATCCATCGAAAATTCAAAATGTGCACCACTAACATGGATGTTTAGGAATTTTATCACGTAAACTTAAAATCCTACACATCTCAGTGTTATTCTGTGGATTTTTTCTGCACTGAATTCCCACAAATCAGTTGCCGGGGATGTCACATTCACCCCGCCTGGATTATCTGAATGAGTGAAGTTTCTGTAGGTTGTCTTTGTCTGATCAGCCACGGGTGGTTGTCACTGCTCATAGAATCTCCTCGGTTCCTTTTTTTCCTTTTTTCAAACTAATCTCGCGTAGGCAGACCTCTGTCTCAACAAGTTCACAGATCTAAAGACAGTAAAGCACAAAAGCTTGAGGAATGACAAAGCGCAGACAGCGTCTACAGAAAGGATCAGTGAGGTTTGTGCTCAAAGAGAAGTTTAAAGAACCATTTCGAAATTGGAATAGCACTTTGTAGTGACACCATGTCCCATTTTGTTTACAAATGGCATTAAAGAACAAATGAGAGTACACTAATCCAAAGCCCCCACAGTTTATGTTGCTTTGCCTGCCAAGCTTTCTGTTCTTGCACGTCGTACGTGCAGTTTACAATGATAACAGTGCCAAACTGACACTTGAAGTCTCAGTGAGGTTTGAAACACAGCCCAGCTGCCAAGAAATAATGTTGAAGATTAATGTTCCTGCAATGACACGTTCACATTTGTACATGTTGTAGGCTACGTATCTTATTGACATTTCCACAAAACCTGTAATGTCACATTCACATTACGGGGTTATGACCTAACTTCCATGTTTGGAGGCGGAGAGGATGGTGGTGGAGTTAAAGACGACAAGGCACATTTGTCAGCGTGAGAGACTGACATTTTAACTTTTGTTAGCATTATAACACATTTGTGGCGACAAAAAAACAATATTTTTGAGGGGAAGTTCATCTCCAGCTGTGTTTGTGGCGAGAAAAATGGGTCATTTCCCCCCCTAAATGTTCCTGTGCCTAAATCTAACCAGACCAGACGCACAGCGTAAGTCACAAGATAAGACTGAAATCTAAACCTAAAGAAAAGTGAAAACTTTCAACAAATCTAGTTCTGCAGAAATGTACTTTGCCAACAAATTTCCTGGCGACTGGGCTGTGAAACAATGGGTCATTGATTCTAGACAGGCAGACTAAAGCAGGATGCTAATTGCTTGCCAATGAAAACTGTTTTTGTAGATATCACCTATGGAGAGTGAAAGAAACCGAGGTAAACAAGAGCGAACGGACGGGCATCCACTAAATAGAGAGCGCTCCGGTGCCTGTTTCCCTGCTGATATGTTTCCTCTCATCACCAGGACTTCAGACGGTGTAAATCCAACTTTCTTTCTATTTGATCAGTAAGCAAAAAAAAAACACCCTGACTTCTTATTTTATGTTTTACACGGCCTTCTCAAAGCACTGAGATTGTGATTTCTTGGTCAAATTGTGACTCTGACAGTTGTTTTTTGCTTTGGACAGTAGCCACGTTGTGAACGCTAAAATTGCCTGTTTCTGCTTCAAACTTTTGCTTTATTTTGGGGTTTTGAAAAAGACAGTTTTCCAGACTTTAATGCTTACCCTGCCTAGTTATTATGCTAAAATATAATAGGAAAATCACTGTTCTGTGGAGGGGTGTGGCCAGCTGACAACTGTAATGATATCTGTCATAGCTGCTGACATACTGCTACAACAGGTCGTGTTTCCTCTCCCATCGGCAACTGTGCCTGAATAAACACAACAGCTGAATAGGATTATGCCAGATAACCATTCTCAGGGTGAAAAAAAGAAAACACACCTGCGGCGCCAGATCAGTGCTATCCAGACGCCTCTTATCTTTCTGGTCAGCAGATGAGAGTTTGGCATTATTGAGTTTTGGGAGGCTCGTCGTACCTCATATCCGGTCCATTTTACCGTCTTATCCCGGACGACTGTAATCTCTCCCATTTCATGGATGAATGCCAGCGCTCCTGATGCGGGAGCACTTCCCTCACATATGTGTACAGCACAGAGGCTTGCCCTCGCTATCTTCAGGGTTACTCATCTGACTCCTGGATCTTGGCCATAGTTTTATGAGGCGATGCGCGATCAGTGGTCCATATATTTCAAAAGGCTCGAAGCAGACTTCTGGGTAGGTGATGAGCTCGGAGGCAAATCAGCTGCAGAGTTCAGCAGAGCTTCTAAAGCTGTCTAATTTAAAAGTGGTTACTTACAGTTTGTGTTTCAATCTGGGAATAATTGCCAGCTGTGGCTCACTCGATAGAAAGGGTATTGCCTCTCACAGTGGAGGCTTCAACACGACGTTATGTGCAGATGCACAACACAAAGAAAATAGTTTCTTCCCTCTGCTAATATTTCCATGTTCATCAAGTGAGGCTGCTGCTGGCGATGGCAGAGTTGTGCCAAATATAGCCTGGTTGTCATCTCGGCTTTCCTCCCATCATTTTGGATTTGCCATGGTGGGTGCATCCAGGGGTGACTGTCGGTTTAGTTTTACACACTCAACTCGCTGGTGAATGACACACATGCAGCCAGAGCTCACGCATGTACAGTGAAGCTCCTCTCTGAGGCGCAGAGACTGACCTCCTTCAAAACATCAGAGGGGGGTCTTGGACATATGGTACTGGTTATATATCTGCAACTTCTTTGGGATTTCTATAAATTAAAGCAAAATTCTGACAGAAACACTCACAAAATAAATGTTGCACTGGCCTAATCTCTTTCAAATTGCTTCCTTCTCTCAGAGCCTGTTCATCATCTTAATGATCGCTCTGGCCTGTCGCTTTACTGACTGGGAGAAACCTCTCAGTTCGACCAGCCACAGCAACAAAACAAATAAACCTTTCAGCCGATAGGCTTGATGGTGAGCTGAAGCACCAGGTCGCGGCAGTGCGGCTTCATTACCGCCGACACGGCGCCTGTGTGCTTTGATAACCTCCCTCACTGTGAGCCATTACCTCGTATGCGTTGCCTCACAGCCCTCTGGGAAGGTACAAAGAGGATGGGACAAACACTTTTGCTGCCACTACCTTTATAAACTCGCTTTTCTTCATTTGGAGTCGCTTCCAGGCACTTAGCCTTTGTGTCCGACACACTTCTGACTCTGAATCAGCTTTAAATCCTGCACCAAGCCGGAGACACATTATAGTAACTTGACATATTGTAAAATGCACATTTTAAACACCATACATCTGCCGGAGGTTGAGAGAGTGGTCCACGACTTTACCTGCTGGTGCAATTACCAGCTTTTATAACTCTCTTCTACTTGTGAGGCTGTAAAATGTGCTTCCCACTGGAGTTACAGGGGTCTTCGAAATCTGATTGCCTACAGCTCACCATAATGAATATGTATGGTAACTATACAGTGCTGTGGAGTCGGCTAAAGCGGAGAGAGGAGTCACTGCAAGGAGGATTATTTTGAGACGACAGCTAAAGAGCATGGTGCTCGGTGCATCACCGCAGTTAAGTAACAACGATCCTGAGAAGCACCGACAGTCGATTGTACCTTTTAAGATATTATTTTTTTAAAATCTGTTTTCTAAGAGACGCAGCACGGAGGTAGATTTGTGGGGATGTTTCATGAGGAGCCAATCAAAAGAATTATTTCTGATTATACATTGGTTAATGATAATACCCACATCTTCCTCTGCGAGCCATAATTAGGCATGGTAAACAGGATGACAATAGAGGAGAAGGCTGATCCCAGGCCATCAATTACTTGTCCTCCTTCTTAAGCTCTGGCTGAGCCGCCCTGTGGATGGAGGCTAATTATTGTTATTACAGACCTGCCCATTATTTCATCCATCTGCTACACTTTTAAGCCCATTCCCAGAACAGAAAAGCAGTCGCAACTCAACAAAAATCAAAAGTCCAACTGCAATTTAGAGTATATTCTGGTTGTGTGTAATTAGAAAACATGCACTGTGCTATTACTGCATGCTATTAATTCACCCTGGAACCCACAGACCAGTGCACACGAATGAAACATGTCCCAATTAAATGTGACATACAGTATGTGGTGTCAAACTGTCTGGCTTCCCTGCTATTTCCTGTCTCTGTCCGAGAGAAGCCTGGCCTTCAAAGTGAGCACATTCACACTCTTTCCAGACTGGCTAGACGACTCAAAACGTGAACAATCCCACGATGCAAATGGGAACAGGTGAGAGCTAATGCCGGTAGCATAAAATGGCAGCGGGGGAGGTGTGTGTTTTTTTTCTTTCTGGCAAATGGCTGCTTGTGCTGGTTTGATGGATGAAAGGGAGCTCTGAGCTTTTAATGTGCGCCGTGTTACTGTACTGCAGGATGTTTAGGCTTATATGGAGAGACCGGGCTGTCAGGCAGAAAGCAAGTGGACCCAGGTGTATGGTAATTGTTAGAGAGAGAGTCAAGGAGAGGCGGGAGGCGAGTGCACAGTGGGGAATTTGAAATGAACCACTGAAGGAGTCAAAGGAGCGGTAGGAAGGAGGGAGAGGTGGCAGCTTATTGTGTGATTCTGCATTTGTGTTTGCACGGACACCTCGACCTCACTGTCTAAATGGTGAATCTTTGTGCTTTTCATACAGCGCCGTGCAGTGAATATCTGCTACATGTGTGAGATATAAATGAGTAAAACAAACTGCTTGGAGGCATCAACTTGTGTCACCTGTCTGCAACACAATCATGAAAATGTAGCATGTTTTAGCTCATTTGTGGCTCTTTTACGCACAAACAAACAGTGCATAGCAGTCGCACACATCCAGGAACTGTTCAGGGCAGGTGCTGGACCAATAGAGGATGAAAATACAAAAGACACTTTGAAAAAAAAACAGGGAAATCCTATTTTTAATCTAGGGGTGCCTCACTTAGATCTCACCACATCTAATTTCTGATGTTGTTCTCGTGTACTATGTGTATGTTATATGGATTATATGTTTGCCTGATATGTAACTACATGCAATAGAAGAAGAAGAATACAATATACAACATTGTGAAACTGGTGCTCTGCATTTAGAGAGCAGTGGGCAACCTTACCTAGTGCTTTGATCACAAGAGGAAACTCACACAAGCAAACAAAGGACCTGTCTTGGCTGGGATTCGAACCCAGGATGTTCTCACAGTGCAGTTGATGCATGGTGATGTTTGGATGTTTTTTTATATGTTCTTTGAATCGTCATGTGAGAAGAGCATTTGTATTTAGAAATGGAGTCTCTGTATGTCAACTAAGTCTGAAGTCTGAAGCAGAGCATTCACACAAGATATCACCTGGAGAAAATACTTCTGGAGCAAACATTACTTTCAGCGGTCTTGTTTTCCAAAATCTAGTCCAAGATGAACCGTAGTTTGAATGCCTTCGTGTCTTTGTATCACAATGCAGAGTGATTAAGGTGTGTTTGGATTTAAAGCTGTAATGTGCACACAGCTGGCTCTGCTATGCACCTTTGCCCACATTGCTGACTTGCCCCCACAGGATGTAATAAAGAGTTTCACAAAATGAGATTCCCTCTTTTTGTGCTTCACAGCCCCGACATTAAACTTTTATGAGGCAAACTCAGAAATGTGTCCCTTAATGAAACATCCGACCCTCTTTGATTCATGGAAACAGACGGACTGAATATGTTTCATTTGTTCGACTTGTTCAGTCTTTTCTCCAGCAGAGCGTGTGCTTTTAACACGACGTTTTGTCTGAACAATGGAGTTTCTTCGCAGTCTTCACAGAACTTTGAAGGTTTTTTTGGGGGGGAGTAAAAAACTCAACTGAAGTCCTGTTTTTTTGGACAAATCTAATGGTGACGAGTGATGGCTTTGGGTGGTTGTTAGCGTTGCAGGAGAGGCAAAGTGTGTGCTGCAGTGCATGTGTAATTACAGACAAAAGGGCCTGTCAGAGGGAGAGTCAGCGGGCGCACACACGACCACACACGCACGCTGTTACAATTCTCCTCACCTGACAAGCCTCCCACGTCCATTTTCTTCAGGTTTTTGGCCTCCAGGACGACCACGGTCAGCTTGCCGGCGGTGGGCACGTATCGCAGGGAGAAGCAGATATCGCCCAGCTTCTCTTGCTGTTGGGAGACATTACATAGGTGAGAACAGTTTTAACCGCTAAATCCACATTTGCCGCGTGACGTGCTCGCAACAGATGCTCGCTGAGAGGCAAAAATAGCTCGTAGATTCCCCTTCAAAGCACATCAGAAATTGTTCAGTCAACCCAACCTGAAGCTCAGTTTTGCCTTTTTTAACATTTCAGACGTGTTGACACAAACAGAGAGGATGATGAAAGCTGCAAATACCAACGTGTCTTTATGCAAAGTGAGAGTTTAATGGTGTTAAAGGTTAAAGTGCAGCTCACTGACACTGGGGTTATAGAGTGTTTATAGTAATTAGGCTGAATATATGCATGAAAATCTACATAAGTCTTTCATGTAATTGCTTTTGGTGCTTTGAAAAGAACATGAAACAAGTCAAAAACTCCCTTACATCAATGATATCTGAGTTTTTGATCGTTCAGACAGGATCTCATTGGGGAAATCACTTACAACACGTTACCCTTACTGATATTGATCTTTTGTCTTACTCACCAGGAACATTACAATAACATCTCTCCTGCTACTGCATTAAAATAAGTAACAAATACGGAACCGTGTTCGACATAAGCAGCTTTAACTAGAAGTATTTATTAGATTATATGCACCCACAGACATTTCCTGATTTATCATATATTGAGAGCGCTCTGCTGATCTGTTCGCAGGACAAGCTGTTAACAAGGTTAGTCATCATGTGAGCCACCTGTCTGCTGTATTATTGGATTAATGTAAAAATCTTTTTTAAATACTCGAGTACAGAAAAAACCAAAACAAACACACACACTGATCTCACTACTACTATTTTTTCAAAGTGAGAAACTCAGCAGCAGGGGGTTTAAATCTGTGAAATAATTCATGCTCACGATTTTGTTGAATAAGTTAAATCAATTCAATTCCAGCAAGCGTTTTGTTATCAGAGGGTCGCTGGTTCGATTCCCCTGCTCTGCATGTTGAAGTGTCCTTGGGCGAGATACTGAATCCCAAACTGCTCCTGATGTGCTGGTTGGTTTGAATTTGGTTTATTATACAGCTGTCTACTTTATATAGATCTACTCTGTGGCCAAAGAGTGTAAAATCAAAAAGAATTAACGATAAAGATCTGAGTATGTCAGGTAGAAAATGGGATTTGATTTACATTAAAGAAACAAAAAAACAACAATCGAAACCTGTCAGAACAGCGTGACAAATGAACTGCTTCATTTCACTGAGTCACATTTAATCAATCGATTCGGTCTCTTGTTTTGTTATGAATGCTCCCTGATATCAGCTCCCAATTTTATTCTTTCTCTGTGTCACTCGTCACTTTGGTGGAAAAGTACCGACTGCAATCACTTCGCCGGTTCACACGAATCACAACACAAACCTCATTATCATACACGGAGCGGAGAGCGATTCATTTTCTCGCCGTTTTCGTTATCAACGCGAGGAAGGGGGAAGCAGACGCAGCCAATAACTCTCCCTCAGGTCACATCTGCTTTTACGTGTGGCCGTTTTGAGCGTGGATTACAAATCGGAGGCAGACGGGACCTGAATATCGACCTTTGTTTTATTTCAGGAGTCTTTCATCAACTCCCAATCAAGGCCTATTTCCCTGTGTAGTGTGCTGGAGAGGGCTGCAGCAGCGTGAAGGACCAACACACATTTTATGTATCAACCTCTATCCTGAGTGTTTGCACTGTACGTCGACGACAAGGGGCTTGGTTTTAATCAACACAAATGCACACTCCCCTGGACGCCAGCGAGAGAAGGACCGGCGGTTAATTACACCTGTCAAGCGCGGCGATCGGGCTCCCGTAATATCTTTTCTATGAACTGTAAAAGGCCAACAGCTGCCTTTTTAACTCAAAGGGCATTTTCCAAACTTGTTCCTTCATATCTGACCTTAAGAGTAAAGAGGAGTGTGTTACCTGTGAACTGTTAAGTCTCTAGTTTTATTCGTTCTGTCCCATTTTCACAGAACTTGAACTCAAACTGAAGGAGCAGCTTGTCTGTGCTGAGTTCTTACAGAGCGTCGTTTGCTTTATATATATTCAATTTAAAAGTTGCATATGTCAGCCAGAGAGAGATTTCTTCTCCTCAGATACTTTTATAGAGGTAAGAGAGTCCAGTACCTTAAAATTAAAATGGAATATACTGAAGTGTCTGACAAATTTATACAATTTCCTGTAGCACAAATATGTATTTTCAGGTTGGCTTTGGAGATTGTCACTTGATTGACGTCCTCACAGAAAAGGTTCAACAACAAATTATTTTCTTGTTATTCTCAGTTCATGTTGGGGACATTTTCAATACATTCTGAGGTTACAATTGTGGCAATTGTGGGGTAATTTCAAAGAAATCTGAAATATGTTCTTTTGTAACTACCACCCACTGACCATAAAATTCGCATACCTGTAAAAAATGTGGTGTTATTGAAAATTATAACGTTTCTCTGCTGAAAACATCTGAAGCATTCTCCTGGCACAGCCTGTGGCTTAACGCTTTCACAAACTGTAAGAGTAAAAAGGTTCTTTTTCTTTTGGTTTAAGGGCATAAATATGTGCCGTAGCTATTTCTTATTTCCTTTTGGTAAAAGACAAACACGTTTATTTTCCAAAATGTCAAAAGACCTGTTAAAAATGTAATCAAGGATTTTTCTTCACTTTGGCAGGTTTAATTTGCAGCTACTATGGCAGACACATTATCTATAAAGTTTTCTGACAAACTGACAAATGAATCATTCTATTGTCACTTCTATGCATTTCAAATTACAGCTCAGTGACACACTGTGATTAGAGCATTCACATTACACAGGTAATAATAAAACATTTCAATACTTTTCATCAGAAGGTGGAAAGTAGAAAGTTCCGTGGTCCGTGTCCGCAACTGGACCTCCACGACGCCTCGCTCCGGTGTTTCAAGCCTTGCGTAAAATTGTCATGTGCTGCTGTGCGACCAAACGCTAAGGAAGTACAGTGATGCCCTTCAACTGGAACAACACCAGCAGCCATTCGACAGTGTTATAATTAACCTTTAAATGAAACCGCCGTAATCTTAAAAATGAGGTTTCCCTCGCAACATGTGCTATATGCCATGACATTTACCATGAAAATTGAATCTCCTGAACTGTTGCCTGGAAAGTCACACTTCTATTAATTGAAGGGGAAGTGTGGACATCTGATTAAGTGACATTTCCAGGGGAGATGGATTACTTCAGCCACGACAACACATTTGTGGTTCGAGCACAAATGGCTTGCTGAACACAGCAAAAATAATCACTGCGATATCACTTATGCAAGCACCAATGAAAAAATGCTCTTATTGAAACAGCGGTGAACAGATCTGAGCCCCGACACAGAGACGGGCGTCACAAAATGATTTCAAACCGACTCGTTTCCCATTTTCTCAGGAGTGATTGAACTTTTGTGCCTGCCTACACAGGTTTTTAATCAGTCGTACCTCCTCTTTCTCGGCGCTCTGCAGATCCCGCCACTCCTCCGTTATGTGGCTGAAGTCCACCTTGTTCATGGGCACCTTGATGTCGCCGATGGCATCGTGTTTGGAGAAGCGGTCAAAGTCGTACACGGTCATGACCAGCGTCTTTCCACCGAGCTCTACGTAGGGGACCTGAGCGGGATGACAACAGTAACAGGTCAAAAAGGGCTCAAGAGGTTTACTGTCTAATTAAAGGGGTATTTACATACACAGCCCTTTCTTTTACATGGGACGGCTCATCCATTATGACCCATTAAGCCAAATTACACAAGTTTATAAGGACAGACATAGGACTTAAGTATCCTCAGAATCCGTCAGGGATGCCCAAACTCTTTCCCTTCGAGAGCCAAATATGAAACTAAATATTTAACCACAGGCCAAAAGCAAACAACAACTGAATTGTTTTGTTAAGATGCAAAACGGTATAAAGATCCCAGGTTCCCTTAATTCCTGCACAAAGCTTCCCTCTACTGGTCAAGCTGATGATTCCGAAAAATGAATAATGCTGATCCTACATATTTAATTTGTATGTATTTATTGCAATTTAATCTGATTTACTAGTTTGCTGTATCATGTCCAGTGTCTTTGTTTTGAAGCCAGGGTCTGTAGTCGTATATTAAAAGGTAATTCAAAGTTGTTGTCGTTGTGTATATTCAAAATAAAGATTCATGCATTCTAAATTGATATTGTCAGTCCTGGACTTCCAAAGAAGGTTTGTGGTGTTACGGAAGTTAATCAAATGTCAAGAAAAGTAAGATATATGTTGTTTTTAGTGTTGGCTGATTGCGATGCTGTGGGTGATTCTGTTTCCAAATCAATCACTACTCTTCCAGGCAGTGTTGTCAGGCCCACAAGCTAGGATAGGTAAAAGACAGGTGAGACAGGTGAGAAAGGGAGGGTGAGGGGGTGTTTCAACTTTGGGAAGAAACTTATTTTATGGAAAAGTCTTGTTATAAATATAAGAAAGATAAGTCGCTCTCCTTTGTCCTTGACATATCTCCCAAACATCATCTTGGCAGTGTTTATAATCACCTGTCTTGTTTTTTAGACGGACTTGGAATGAAGTAGGACAAAAAAACACCCCAAAATCAACCTTGTATTGAGATGGATTTCACATCACATTATGCTTAACTTTCCCCACACACCTGCGCTCGTCACTGTCGTATGAATAACACAACTTTCCCCACTGCTGAGCAACAGCCATGCATCCATAATGGCCGAGGCAAGGCCAGAGTGTAGCGGTGCATCTGCCTGTGTTAATCCCAATCACGCTGAGCCTCGGTGTGTTTGTGTGTGCGCGAGTGTAACTGTTTGTGTGAGAGAGATTCTGTCAGGAGCTTGTTAATGTGCCAGCTGGTTGCTGTCTCCACACCTTCCTAGCATTCACAGCTGCATGCAAATCAGATTGTCAGTGGAACCAAAAGATCTCAGGCTACAAAAAAAAAAAAGGGATTAAAAATTGGGAAATGTTGTTGAGCAATGTCTGGACTCGATGTACCTTGAAGGTGAACTGCTCATTGAAGGTAGGATTGAGGGTCTTCCTGTGGACTTTGGTCTCAAACTTCTTCTTCTTGTCAGGCAGCAGGTAGACCTTTACGTATGGGTCGGATGTGCCACCCATGTCCATAGCGGGCAGCTCTGCGGCCTGGATGATCCCCACCATGAGCTGAAAGAGGAAGACCAAGGATAATAATTGAGAAAGGGCATGTCAGACTGTCAACTAAATCAAATGATCATAATTGGACCTTCGTCCCACCAACATCCTTACAGAGAAACCATATCTGGCTTAAAGAAAAGTCAAGAAATAGTTCTTCATAATTGCTCTCCCTCCTCGAGGAACAATGGATTTTTTAGTCACGTCTCCCTCTTTTTATAACACTAGCAATCATTCCTTCATTATGCCAGCTTAAAGATGATTCAGTGTCATTTTTCTGGGATATGGCAGCACCATTAGAAGGTTACATCAGCAGAGCCTTGAAGCGGCTGAAGAGAACGTAAAGGTCAGGACGTGTCAGAGCAGGAATGAGAAGACTGTTTCTCTTCACATAAGGCCAATAATTGATAACCACAATTGGGGGCCTGGGAGGCTGATTGACCTGCCAGTCAGAGCCTCAACTCGAAGGCCTCTCAGGAGGCCCGGCTAGTCAGTCAATCAACTTCCTATCAGGCAGCCATCAAGCAGCAATCTGGAGGCTGACCAGGGCACTCAGCCACGGAGCTCTGCAGCTGTCAGGAGCGGCATCAGTTTACTGATTGGTGCTACCAGTGACACAGTGGTAAATAAAAAAGGCGGAAACAATGACCCCCAGTTGGTGATCACGAGGGACATAATCACCAGTATGAAGGAAGATCGGTTTACATTTTCAGTCAAACTACCGTAGATTTATACATGTTTTTTTCTTTCTTTCTTTTCTCTCGTAAGATAAAAGGTGTGATTTTTAAGATACTTGAGAAATTGCCAGAAGCAGAGCTGCCCTGAAGACTGGAATTCTAATTTAGGTCGAGGCAGAGGACCGCAGTTTGGACGAGTGGCATTCAGAGAAACGAGGTAAATACAGTAAAGTAAAAATCAATGTGCCTCAATTAGTTGAAGTAGGCTTGTTTCAAAGTTCAGTCATGACTTTGGAAACGATGGCAGAGAAGGAAGTCATCCGTAGCACTTTGAGGACTTCTCATCTCTTTTCTTCTCTTGGCTTAAAAGGTTTTTTTGCGCTTGGAAAATAGGTCTAAAAAACACAAATTAACATCACAAATCTCCTGATGAAGATCGTGTGACAAGTCTGAAAGCTTAAAGTGGACACTGAATTTAAAACTAAATCTGAGCAGTCTGTTTATACACGGCCACAGGGTTCAATAGTTACCTTCTGCCACTAGTTAGCTGCAAGTAAATCCATGTAGCTTTCAAGTTAAATTAGCATATTAGATTTGAAGCCTTGGATTTGGCGTTTTGGCCGTCATCATCTTGATTTTTGATGCCAGAAGTGACCATACATGTGCGGAGCTGCGGTGGCAACTTGTAACACACAAGGTAGCTGCACCATCTATTCATGTATTTTACTCTAAATGGCACAATAACTTACTTAATAGGCAACATGATGTAATGAAGAAGACTTGAAACTAGAGATTGAGTCCAAAAACTAATCAGGAAACTCTTAACCGAGATTATATATCAAGTGAGGAGTAGGGTCATTTTCTCATAAGCTTACATACAATGGGACTCTCAGATCAGTGTAGTCGCCCCCTGCTGGCCTGTAGAAAGAATGCTGGTTTACAACAAGTTTCTAGTTTCCACAATTACTTTATTTTTTAATCCCTAATTGGATTCATCTGATGCTTCACCTTTTAAAATTGTTTGTGTGTTTGCTCCCACACATTCATGTTTAATAACGATTCATTTTATGTCTTCAGAGCAGCTTTTTCCATGACAAATATTAACGTAATGAAAACTCAAACGAGCAAAATGTACCTTACATGAGTTTGCTTATAGAATGTCATATTTTGGTTGCAATGACGCACCCAGCCCGATTTGTCTAGTCTATGATATCTGTATTGGATGGTGGTGAGATTCCAGTGAGGAAAGGTTGTCATGAAATGGATTAACTTTATGTAAATGTACCACACACACACACACACACACACACGTGTACTGTTTGCACGAACATCTCACATGACGACAGTGAACACAAGACAAAGCGGTCATGGAAAGTATGGAGTGTCCTCGGTTATTTATCTGCTCCCCAGGTTATGCACAACATTTTCTTGACATTACCTTGAAAAACAAGTCCCAAAACACTGAAATGAGATTCTGTCACGATTTCAATGGAGCACTTTGACATAAGTATAACTTCTGTAATTGCACATCTGCGAGTATCACTCACGGCAAAATAGTTACATATTTCAGACGGCAAATAAAAGGCGTTCAATTACTCCAGCTGTCATTTACCTGAACCTAAATGTAACCATGTTTTGCACTTAAGTGCTGTAAAGTGACACTTCGAATTCGAGTGGAGCCATTCATCCCTGCATGCTGTCCTTCTGATTTCCACCCATCCATCAGCACAGTCGGTGGCAGACACAGCGTGTCAAACCATCTTTCAGTGGAAGAGGCACCGGTGCTTTCAAAGAGGGACAAGAGCAGGAAGTGGTTGGAAATGTTGATGTGCGTTTGCTGCTTCAGCTTATTGTATTTTAACTCAAGCTGACACACACAGCGACACAACACCAACTTAAGACAGTGTTTTCCCTGAACTCATTAGGGACACCTTTGTGGGGACACAGTATTTTCCCGTTAGTCTCTGAATACGAACGTCCTGAACTTTTCTGAAATAAAGTTATTCATCTTAATTAACCCAAAATTGGCTTAAGTGAGAGAAGTGACTGCTGGGAAAACCCCTTCAAATTACAATGACTGGTAATTTTCCAGCCGCTAAAATCTCATTTAAACTGCTTTATTTTGTATCTGCGCTGTGAATAACTTACTTGTAACAACCAGAGCTGCAAATAACGCTTATTGACATATTGTGCCAGATTATATCTGGTTCTTTGATTTACAAAAAAAGTAAAATGTTCAACACTGTGTGCAGAAAACCTTCAAGGTAGAAGTTCACTAAAACTCCCACAAAGCAATTTGGAAAGAAGCATCCAATCAAAGAGATTCATACTGTGTTCAAGTCGAAGTTGGAGGTCGTAATTTTCCTGAAGTTTCTGATTCCTCAGTAACTACGTCGAGATGATGAAGCCAGGTGGCCTTGACAGGAAGCTGAATTATTGTGACATTATCCAGGAGAGTCATGTGTCTATATGTCAAAGAGAAGATGGTTGTCAAACACCAAGGCTTAGGGTTAGAATTTCAGGGTGAATACAGATGTTGGTATTTGACAACCTGTGAATGAGACTAGAAAATCAACTGTTTTTCTCTAGAATTACCTTCCCTACCTATAATCAGTAAAGACGATATTGTTAAAATGGGAATACAAACTGAGAAAAAGCCCTCAAGAGCCAGCATCTTCTCTCTTTAATCCACCATTTCAGCACTAATTCTAACTATTTTGTTTTAACAACAGACTATTGACTATCCCACCTATTGTGTTTGCACATCTGTGTGGGTGTTTCTGTTTAACTAAGGCCTCAGGCCCTGTCACAGCAGAGGGCCGCTGGTATTAACCCCTCTGTGTTTGTCTGTTACTCTTCAGCCCAGTGAGCAGCACGCTGACCAGAATGGGTGCAGGATGGTGATTCAGCCCTTGGCAGCTTTATCTTGGAGAGCTTTGTCCCGATGCATCATGGCTCTGCTGTGATCAAACACACACATGCACACTTCCAAAGAAGACCAGTAGTCCCTCTCCTGGCTAGTATTTACCAGCGCGGCTTTGTGTGTGTTATTTTAGAATGAACTCTCGAGGGGGGAACTCTGAAAATAAATTATAGAAAAGAAAAATAATCTGAATGTTTTGAAATTCATCCCTTCTCAACAGCCAGTTTAAAATTCACATATTCTGACCGGACACAATAGGCCGTCTCTTGACCTGCAAAAAAAAAAGAGAAGAGCAATGAAAATGGTAATGATGTTGAAAGTAGGAATGACATTATAATTCCCCTTCCTGCTGCGCTGAGAGGGCTCTCTGTGCTTCATTTGCTGTGTATCTGCCTGATGTAGCCGCGTGGTCGCTCCCCGAGTGATCCGGATCTTTTACAAAACCTTTTCGTCTCATTAGTGTATAAACGTGGAACCATCAACACCGGGGGCAGCAGCCATTTGTGGTGGTTAACATGCAGAAACAAAGCTGAGACTCGTTGCCACAAGGACATGACATTAATCTGCACGTCTTCCCCCACTCAGCCTGATCTTCTTGCCTCAGTCTCTGTACAGACACTAACCAGTGTTTCTACTTCGTTTTGACAGGGTGGATCATTTATAGATGGTGAGAAGGTATCTTTTTCTATTCATAGGTTCACAAACATTGTTTCACCTCTACTTAACCAGACCATTTGAGATTTATAAACTTCTTGAGTACCGAGGACGCTCCCCCCTTCAGCTCTGACAGATCATATCTGAAGTTCCAGCCTGATTCATGTCAAATTCAGAAGTCGAATACTGAATATCATTATTATTTCCTAACCCTATCGCCAGACAGGTTGAAATGCTCCCGGTCAATATTTCATTTAGTTCTACATCTCTGCACTCCCAGCTGCAGAAAAGATAAGGCCTGCTGAAGGTTAGGCAAAGTTTGTACTATACGGTAAATAAACTCATCATCATCATGAAAGAGGAATTCTGGTATTACTTATTTCTAAGCTTCGCTCAAGGAGAAATCTCTGGAGAGGTGAGTTGTTGCAGGAAAATGGTGGTGGAAACGTGAGTCAGTTTTTTTTAGACGAGCTGCCAGCAGGAACGTAAAGGATTTGCCGTAAAGGATTATGTCGCAGCCACTGCAGCTGTGTCCCGGCTGCCGTCTGAGGCGATGATCAATATTCAATTGTGACCAGTTAATAACTTATTTTATTACATTTACGTTAAGTTTAAGCGACCTCATTTCTTGCAGCCACTGGCCAGGTGTGGAGAGTGGAGAAAGTTAGCTGGACTTGTAAAGATAAGAAGGGTTTGTACTTCACTCTTAAGCTCCCTTTTTCATTCTTTGCACAACTGCACAATTACAATTTTCAGCCCTCTCTCTCTAACCGCGAGCTTGTTGCCCTGAATTTTAGTTTATCCTCCTGAAAATATATCAACGCTCCTACCTTTAGACATGGTTGAAAAACATTTTGAGTATTTCTTATCAAGCGTACTCCAGCCTTAAATCGTCCAATATGAACGTGATCTTTGAGCAAATTTGGCAGACACTGAAAAACCCCATCTTCATACTTCAACGGTGATCAGAACCCATCTCTTTCTGCAAATTACCTGAAGACTACACAATCATTGTTCTCCATAATATCCTCTCTTTAGAGCTGCCTCCTATTCAGTGATAATTGAAATTTCACACGCAGCCGTCTCCTTCTTAAAGGAACCTACAGCCGAGCCATGAAAACCAATCACCTGTGCCATTTCTTCTCGAGTAGTTCTATGGTGCTCACGTTGATTACATGGGCCTCAAAGCCTGAGGATTTTAAAAAGAAAACATTTCCTGAAGGCTACTGTGCCTCTGGACTGAGTCCGTCACCGAGCTGAAAGTGGGTCAGATGAGCGGCTGCCTCTCTGGTTTTTAGGTTCCGTCTGCTGAGCTTCTTTAACTTCAGAGGCAGCCGGAGTGGCGATGAGCCGAGCCCAGCTTCTCTGAGGTCACTGTCACAAAGTGTGAAAACTGTCATCCATTCATTACACTTTAGCTCCACAGCGAAGCTTATTACCATTGTAATCAAGAACCTCATAGAGGGACCTGTCACTGCCTCCCACTACATGACAGATCAACCCTGGGAAGTGTAATATGCTCCACATAATACCACCTTTCATGAAAAGACTCAATACTTTGTCGTTTTTCTCTGAAAGAGTTCAGGGTCTGGTCGACTGAACACTAATGATGTTGAATTTTACTAGCGTCATTATTGACTCTTTAATTTGTACACTGATTATTACACACGCTAAAATGAGTGAAGGTGGACATAATCTCCATTAGGACATTGTTGTTCTGATTAAAGTTTTCGGTAACACTTGCATGCACATTATGTGGGCTTTCATTGTGAATTATAATGCAGTCATAGTGTGTCATGACATCAACATATAGTTCAGAGGTCACTAACAGCCAGATTGTGTTCTGGATCTTTACCCAGAGGTTGTCCAATCTAGACCAGGAGCTATAATCCAAAAATTATTGAGTATTATTGAAATTTGATTAAGCGTTTCTATATTAACTGGTGCAGCTTTTCCAGCCTTCACGGTACTGGTTTAGTGATTCACAGACCAGATTCATGTGTTGTTAATCGTTGTAAAAGTCAGTGAGAAGAAACAAGAGGTACATCCACATGGTGTGCTCTAAAAAAAAGGAAAGTGGACGATGAAAACAGAGCTTTTAATCACAAATGGGCTCTTACATCTTTGTTCAAAAACGGCAATGTGAAGCACAAGTCTATGAGCAAACACACAATAAGGGCACTGAAAATATAGACAGCGAGCACCTAGACATGTGTATGAGGATGAACATGAGACCAATCCAATCCATATCAAAACCCCTGGATAAAGTGGGAGATTGGGACAAAAGAGGGAAAGAAAGTTCTTAAGATGTGTTGAGAATGTTCAGAATAAAGTTGTTTGAGATGTTGTGAAATAGAGTTCAAATAAAAGAAGAAAGACAGAAACTCAAGGTACACTTTTTATTTAGTCAATCTAAAAATCACGATCTTTATTCATGAGACACTTGAGGACATTTTCTCTACCTGGATCTCTTTGTACTGTGATCGAATAGCTTATAAATGCATTGTAACTCACTGCGATGATACAGATTTGATCTTCGTAGAAAGTGTAAAGTTTCTTGTGTTGATAGGGAGACGTACCTGTGCCTGTGGATGACTCAGTGTGTACAGGAGCAGTAAGTGTTACTGTCTAATCTCAGGCTGTCAGTTCTGTTTATAATGGGGAGTTAGCTAGCCCAGTGAGGGACAGCGGCGTGTTCACGCACCGCATCTATTATCTGTCACACAACATCTGGCGCCAGGAAGCTGATGCGCTTCCTCATTCTGCTTTTTAAAACTCAGTCGCTGGAAAAAATAAGGCAGATGGATATCTGCAGGGGCCGTTTTCAATCAAGTAGAAAGAAAGAAACAAATTCAGAGGCGAAGAAAATCCCAATAGTGTACTGCATCTTTTACAAGGCTCAGTGGTGAATGCACAAACTCGACCGCCATGATATCCCAGTGAGATTGCTCTCAAGCTTCAGTGGTGAGACTGTGTTTACAGTGTTGGTAATGCAACCCAAAGGGAGAATGTTGTGCAGAACCTGGGTGGGTCCTGTTAAATCTCTGGAGAGATGAAAAGTTGGACCACCTGAGAAGTCGGGTGCGACCATACTTACGAAGGAGAACCTTTCGAAACAACGACACAACGACACAGAGAGATTCGGAGAACAGATCCTTACCGTATTCTCTGTGAAATTGTAATCCAGGGAGTATTGTAATTTGCCAAGTTTCTGGTCCTCCTTGGGCTCGGCCTCTTTCTCCGTTTCAGTCAGCCCTGTCTCTGCATCCTCCTCATCCTTCAAGGCCTGAAGGAGACACCCACCAAGAGTCAGTGTCGCCTGTTTGTCGCTGGTGCTAGCACCCAGCCAGCCGGTCCCTGCCCGGGTCCTGCCAGCGGACCTACTCCTGTAAAAGCTGCCACTTGTTTTATGGTGTGTAAGGGGGGAAACGGGGGGAAGCAAGCACTAAAACACCATAGCAGTTAACATCAGGACATGCTCTGTGATGCACTAAAGCCCCGGGCCTGGTCCCCTGATGATGCTTCCCTATCAATCTCTGGGTGTTTCTGTCTAAAGGGAGGAAAGATCAAATGATGGCGCCAGAGATGAGAGCAATGGGCAGGCATTAGAAGGAGAAGAAAAAGAAGAAGAAGAAGAAGAAGGGAGAGAGAGCGATAAACAGAATGGACAGAGAGAAGGAGAGAGAGAGAGAGAGAGAGAGAGAGAGAGAGATGCTTCTGGAAAAGATCACAGTAAGACAATTCCGTTGATGTTATTTCAGGCAGATCAAGTCTCTGGCAAAAACACGTATCAACTGGGAAGTGTCTGAAGTGGCACAGAGTGAGAAGTGAAGTTGCCTTTTCGCTAGCCTGGCACTGAGGTAGGGGGGAGCAGGTGGTGGCATTGGTGAGGGGTGGGGGGAGGAGGGGTGGAGGAGTTTGTTATAAGACCAACATGCGATTGAAGAGGCAAAGACTAGTTCTCAAGGTCATTCATTCAGCGTCAAACGTTGCCTTCCAAGAAGTCTCTTTCGTTAGGCATGCAGAGCATTCTCTGTCGTACAAACTGGTGCTCTTGTGTGATTCCCCATTCCCATGTCTGGTTACACCCTCAGACATACAGTCGCATTGCCATCATAACCCCTAAAGCTTTCATGTTATCCCCTATGCCGATGGTAGCTAGAAGCATCATGCCAGCAGTGGGTGGGTAGGTGTTGGTAACAGGGGGGTTGTAATGTACATCGGGGGGCCTTGCTCCTATTAGTCTGTCAAGTTGCTCATGTGAAAGCAAAAGGCTGAACAACACTGATTGGTTTTAAATTTGTCCGCTGAGCCACTTTGGTCTCCGCCTTTTGGGAGCAAATCCAAATTGAGTGGTCTTTCTTTGACACATAAAAGAGGGAGAAGTGGAACAGGTCAAATTATTGAGGAAATTTAATCCCCTAATTTTATCAAACCTGTTTTTTTTGTTTTCTTTATAAGGTTAATCCCACTTTTATGCATCTTATGCTCCACGAGAGGCTGGATATATTTCAAGTAGGTTGACAGCTGTGAATGCAAATGCCACTGAACGTCAAAAGCTTCCTTTTCATCAGCCGTTTCAAAAGAACATTGACTTGTAGAGCCTCTCAATCATTCTACGTGTGCTCGCCGCCACTCGTTTGAAATGTAAATGAAAGATTCAAAAGGCAGGAGACTTTAGCTTGGCACGAAAATCAGCATGGTTCAACCTTGTCAATGGGCACCCAGTGTTTATTTCATACATATATATGTGCATATGCAGGTTGTACGCACATATATACAGTAGATATACATGTACTGTATGCATAGTTACATATATTTGGTTCTACGGGAGTAAGTTGTTCTCAAGAGGCTACAAAAAAAAAAACATCAGAGCAGCAGGCTTAAGAAGATCCAACAGCAATTAGGAACCTACCGCCAGTGACCATCCCGAACAGTCATCAGACACAACACAGATAAGGAGGACATAGAAGGAAGAAACACAAATTAAAACAACCACACACAGGAGTTAACACGCCAGAGTCTGGGCACACCAGGAGAAATGACCGCTTGCCTCGGGAGTGGCAGGTTCACCGATCTCAGGGATTAGCTATTAACTGAAGGAGTGTGAAAAGAAAAATTGAGATTGTTCAAAGGCGGTGGGGATATTGGAAAATAATGGAAAATCTTCTTCTTCCACGTTTGCAGCAATTTAACTGACCTTGCTGTTTGTAAAAGCTTCCAACTGCTACGGTAAAAATAAAGAAGTCTTTAACATTTAATTTATGCAGTCTTCTACAATAAGTAAGTCATGAAAATATTGTCAGTGGTTTCTGTCTACGATTCCGAAACCAGCGCTGATAGCAGAGATGTCACAGCAAATTAAACGCACTTTGTACACGTTTACACCGAGGACGGCTGCATAATGATGCTCCGCTGGTGCAATTAGCACGCTAACTCCATCTGAAAGTGTCAGCGTTTCATCTGCCTCCCGTTCCGTACTGTTGAAAGGTAGACTTTTATTAAATTCCCTCTCATTTGTTTATAATTTTTGGTGATGTCATTTCTCTGGGTGGATACCACTTCATTACACGGCAAACGTTACTCAAACTCCTCAACAGGTGAGCAGGTCCTCATTTGACAAAAAGAAAACACTCACAGGAACGAAAAGTAGGAGAAAAAAAAGAGAAAGACTGAAATACTCCCTCTTCAATCTGAAGCCATTTAAATGACTTCCATTAACTCTCTTGTAATTAAACTGATATATTTTTTTTTTAATTAAGTGGTGAATTATCAATTAGCAAGTAATACTGTGTGTATCTCTCGGGCAGCAATAAATACATCATCCAACAAAATACATACAGTGCAGTAGCAGCCATGGCGTTAAACAATAGGGACATTTTTGAAAGTCACATTTGCAGTGAAGTTGGTGAAAACAAAGCTTAAAACTGTTGCTGCAAATGTGACCAATCAAATCTGTCATACAGCATTAGAACCACTAAAACTAAAAAAAAGGAAATGTATGTCAAACACAGCAAAAACTTTATTGCTGATATCTAAAACATACTTCTAGACAAACTATTTTCAACTTCTAGCACAAAGTCATGCACAAAGGATCTAGCAAAAACACAATGTTTTTAGGAGCATTATTAAACTAGCATGTAGGGAGGGATGTGTTTCTGAGTTTTTAGCAACAATAGTGAAAGCCTTTACCTCCGTTTTGGCTCCATCCATGACATCCTTCATGTTGATGGCATTTTTGCCCTTGTCTTTGCCCTTCTTTTTGTTTTTCTTCTTTAATATCCATTTTTTGCAGATGCAGAAGCAGCATGCTAACACCAGGATGATCGCCACAAAGGCAATGGAGACGATAGCCCATGAAGGCACTGGGGAGAGAGAGCAAAAACAAGGGAGAGTTTGGATTAAACTTCTGGGACATATGAAACATTGCTTCAGCTCGCAGAGAGATTTTAGGGAACTGGGCCAAAGCAGCATCTGAACTGAAGTCCCAAAAAGTGATTATAGCAACTGACAGGTGAGATAAAAAGTAGAAAAATGTGTGTGCCTGCAGAGTTGGCACACCGGATCAGCACCTAAGCCAGCGCCTGGGTCCATCAAGAAGTGGCAGACCTCTTAACGATTGGTCCCGACTAGCAGGACAAGACACGACCGCACAGCTCAAGCCAATTCAGTGGAAGTAACAGATGTTGGCATTTTCCACTTGCCATTTAAACAAAAAGATTCTCAGACATCTGACACTTTCGGGGCAATCACCGGCAACAGAACTTGCTGGGATTGAGAGCCGTGGTCATTTTCCAAGGGTGCGTCTGAGAGGCATTAACAGCGTTACGACCGTGACGAGTCGGTGATGCAGAAATCCAAACAGGTTCATGGAGGTTTTCCACACTAATTTCACATACTCTTAGCCTTTATATTACAAGTCTTTTGTGTGGAGATTGTTAAGGCTTAGAATATTTTACAGATTATGGTTATAGACGAAAACCTTTCCCAGACTTGTACCATGAACAAAAAAGCCTAATCTCATTACCTGAACATTTAAAGTTCAGTCTAGAGGAACAGAACAACAGCAAGAGGGTGTCTTTAATTTGAGAGTTAGCGTTAAGTGAACCCGCGGTCAAATCATCAATTTCCCACAAAGCCTGTCCTTGTACTTTCATGTCCTTCAGTTAGGATTAGTTTTAAAAAATGAAAAATCAACTAAGAGTCTTAAAACTAAAAAGAAAAAAAACACAGCAAAGTATCTTCTTTTACTTTGGATGATGTCACTTCAAGTACTAGCTACACTGAAGGAAAGTCAATCTATACTCAATCTTCATCATGATTTGTTTAAAACAGTTATAAGGATAAAACATCCCTTTTCTCTAATTAATGAGTTTATTAACGGTCACTGAGCAGCCCTGCCACTTTTAATTTTAATACCTGCTTCACGTCATAAAGGCCAAAGTATCAAATATCAATGAGGACTGTGAATAATTAGATTATTAGTCAGGAGATAAGGTATAGAATTAATTCATTTTTTTATATTTATAGCATGGTTTTCTAAGTACTTCCCAGCAATATATAACAACAATTCCTGATTACATCACTAATTAATCATTAAGCAAGTCCGGGACTTCATTAAGAAGCACAAAATGCAGGGATGAATAGATGGATGGAACGATCTAAAAATAACTATAATTAATTAAAGGTCTACAAATTAATGTTACGTAAGTTTAGAGATCTGGAACAATAGTACTGGGAATTTTCCAGCCAGCTTCTGCTCAGATCTGATACAAAAACATTAAATAATTGATGTTACAGCTTGTTGCAGGTTAAAAATGTATTTCAGCCCTTTTTTTTTAACACCTTTGAAGATCTTTAAAGGGCGATTCTGAAGAAAAATAGTTGGTTGTTGAGTCTCATTGCCAGATGATCAAACACTGATGCTTTGGGTCGATAGTGAGCCCGAAATTCTGACCTAAAGCATTGGTGATTGATGACCTGACTGAAGTCAGGAATCTTAAAACAGCGCTTTTTCAGAAACCCTGCTCAGTTACAATCATTTTAGTTTATCTGCTTTCAAGATGATAAATCAGAATAGACAGTTGTAATGTGATATAAGTTGTTGTTTCCTCCACCGTGTGTTCCTGCTCTGGTTCATGACCCCGACTGGAGAAAATTAGACAGCACCAGTCAACTCTGTCACCTTCAGACTGTCACACATTCAGCTCAACAACACGGTGACAGCCGTCCACAAACACAGTGACACCTATCTCAACCAAATCCAGCAACTCAGCCAGTGTTCCCTGGTGCACGCACACACACACACACACACACACACACACACACTCTCAACACGGTGATGGAAGGAGAAATGTGTTGTTTTAAGTACCGGAGAGACAACATTAAAGTCCAGATGGGCTGAAAATAATGAGAGCACCTCGCGACAGACTTCTCCCTTCAGCAGTCATAATCGTTGCTCCTTCATTCTCGGCAGACACCAAACACCTGGCAGCCCACCCACTATTTTAATAGCCAGGAATAACAGACGGATTATCCAATTTTAGAAAAATGTTTTTGGATTTTGTTTGTGCTTTTCTTCTCTGAAAAGCAAAGGGAATCCTTCTGACAGAAGCCATCTGAAAACTATAAAGAGATATACATTGTCTTCTTCAAAAATCCACATGAAACAGCCAGTTCCAGTCAGGGTTCATCCAAGGTCAAACTGCAGTCCCTTGAAGACTTTATCTGAAAAACTCCAAAAAAGACCCATCAAAAGAGAAAAGTATATTACAGTCTATCACTTTGGGGTTTGGCTCAGCAGTATTCAGCTGTGGTTTCTTCGCCAAGGTCCGAGGGGGGGAGAGAGCGAGGGGAGAGAAATCGATGCTCTGTTGACAAAATCAATAAGCACTCTCCTCCGAGGGAAAACTGTGAGTGATGCTCTAAAATAACTTTAGGATCTAAAGCTTTGGCCTTGCCTCGGAGCGCTGTGGTAATGGAGGTGATACTGGATGGAACTTGTTTACAATGAGCCATCCAAAACTGGCAGCATTTCCATGAAACTATACAGAGAATACACTCAGGGGTCAGGTTTGTTTGGTTTATAGCTTAGAAACATAAAGAGAGACTGAATTTCCTTTTTGGAGTTTGTGTATCTTGTTATTTTTTACTTGCCAAAATGATTCAATAGCAAAAATGTTGAGTGTTAAAAGGTCCCATTCTGTAAAAAGTGAGATTTATATAGCAGGTCTACGTGCTAAAATCTAATGGCTGTCAGCCATGTGTCCAGAATGGCAGTGGTTGTAAAAAAAATACTGGCAGAGAAGTTGGGGGAGCATGATGGGTGGTGCCTGCTCAGGCCCTTGAGACCTGACCAATCAGAGTAGTAGACCAATCAGACCCCCCCTTAAAGAGACATGCAGTAAAACAGAGGGTCGGTAGAGGTTCTACGGCAATGGACAGTGTTACATATGTTTTTGGACTAATAACATTATTGGCTGAAGACGTAATGGTTTATCCTTTGCTTATAAAGTTGTTACATGGTACATGATACTTGGTAAGTAATTCATTAGATTCTTTGCAAATAACAATTTCTTGTTTTGAAATGGAATACTTGGAATACTGGTATCTTTAACTAAATGTTTTGTCAACATTTAATACTACTATTACACTCCACTTGACTTCGTAGAAAAGTTCTGGCTCCATCTCTACTTTCGGAAAACTCTGGGGACCTCTAACCTTGGCCAAACATGATAATTTGTCAGAGGCTTATACCTCCAGGGATAGTCTGGCACATTTCAGCAGAACAGCTGCTTTTACCTTGCACATACTGTACAAATCCAAACACAAGGTAAGGTAAGAAAACAGTCTTTTAATGGAAATGTCTGAGATGTGACAGGTTCAAATTTCAAGCTGGCAAACCAGAGTGATAAGCAGTCACGTCTCCAAAGGCACCAAATGGAAGCACTGATTAACAGAAATCAAAATACATACACTGTAAATTTTCTTTCATAAACCCAAAAGCTTCTGTCTTCCTACAGTCAGTCCAGCACCTCATCAATGCCTGATGGAACGGCATTTAGAAATTTACAGTAGAAATCAATCCACGAAACCAGCCCCTTATCTTATTCATCAAGCGTGCGTCTTCCAGTGAAAGGCAATTCTGTGTTCCTTAATTAAAGGAACCTGAGTCCCAGAAAGCAATAAAAGCATCCCCTAATTAACTACATTGTGTGAGTGTCGTTTCTCGAAAGAGAAATAGAGCGACGAAGTGAACGAGGGAGCGAGAGGGAGTGTTGCCAGCATACACACTGCTCACTGCACTCCAACTCCCAGCACTTATCTCTTGTTCCGCCGAGTGACACGGCATGGAAAATGGAGTTTCTCTAATGGGTGGGCTGCCCATGATGGAATCCATGTTTGCTGAAACTCAAGGCTCAAATCACTTTTCATCACTTTGACTGAAATGGTATGGTATGGTGGAATAACAGAGTACTAAGCAAAGAGACACCTTTAAAACACTGTGATCGACATGTTCTGTTCTTTCCTTCTACGGTCTTTAATTCTGTCTCTGGACATATTTATAGTTGTTACTTCTTTGGGTCTATTTTAATTATTGATTCATTATCATTTCGGTCATATTTAAAGCAAAAATGTCAACCATTTGCTGGTTCGAGCTTCTGAAATGTGAAGATTTGCTTATCTTATCTTTTCTTTGTCCTTTATCATAGTAAATAAAAAATCCTTGGGTTTTGGACTGTCAGTTTGACCAAAGAAGCAATTTTAAGAATTTAATTAGGACACTGTGAATTTGAAACTAGCATTTTTTAAAAAAAAAAATAGTAAAACAGAAACCTGTTTCTCATCAATGCCAGAATCCCTATAGATACAGGTCGTGGAGGATAGCATATCTGAAATTGTTTTGGGTCTGGGGGAAAATGTGTGTTGAACTTGGTGCTAAAGCCTTGTTTTGTTCCAGATAAGAACAGCGGGGCAGCAATGCCTCAAAGTGATTAATTAGATTAAGAACTGGTTATTTATATGCTCATAAACCTTTCAGTTCTGTCTGAATCAGTCGGAGACGCATCAAGGACTTGAACAGTTGTAGCTTTTGAGGATTTTGAGGAAAAGGCTCTGAGGGGCCTCAAAGAATATAAGCAGAACCAAGGATTCTGCTGGGAGGACTAATCCTCCCTCAACAAGCACACACCCAGACATTAAATCTTAATAAAGCCAACAACACCAAAAGCTTAGCACACAGGGAGGAGGGTGAAGTGGTGGAGGGATCGGCAGCACCAAACGGCTTGAAATAAGGGTATTAGCGATGTAATGTCAGGTGATGACTGTTGAAGCCTGAACAATAGACAGATTATGCCAATCAGCTGATGCAAGTGCAGGTCTAGTGCTCTGCACTGCTTCCCATCTGGTCAGCTAATCTTCATCGTCTTACATTCAAACTATATTTCTATCTTCTACAGCTGGATATATCTCATTAGCACATCAGTCTGCTTATTTTGATTCAAGGTTTATCCCTGCATGGATCAAGCAAACTGCAGGGAACCACTCACCAGTGCACCACAAGGCTGACAGATGCACTGATCAAAAATATATTCGAAAGCATATTTAAATTCTAATTTGGATCCTAATTATTAAGAATAGAGCTGATTTAACCAGAGAATGCTGGTTAAATCAAAGCAATTTAAGAAAACCAACGCAAGCGAAAGGAGACAGACAAAAACCACCTGCTACCTGACTGGGGAGACCACTGAACCATCGAGTAACTCAACCCACAAAAGTGACAATGAAGAGGAATAAAACTCTGCTCACTTCTCAGATTAAACTCTTCTTAGCTCATATTGTCCGTCTAGTTTTCCTGGGCACACCAATTTTCCATTGTAGAGTTTTGAATGACACATCTAAAGTATTTTTAGCCAGTAGAATAAGAAATGTGATTTGCCGGAAAAACCTCAGCCCAGCTGATTTCGGCTCTGATGCACCACTGTGCCGGGTTGGGTTTGCTGAGAAGCTTATCAGGAATTATATCAGCTGTAAATGGAGGCCAGAGAGCAGCAACCTTAGCATAAAGCAGGAATGCAGGTTTTACTGGCTGACATTTTGTGTCCTTTCCACACACTGTATGTTGTAAAAGTCATCATAGATGCACAGTAAGAGAAAAAAGCATAAAACAAATGGAGGACGATGAGTCATTCCTACTGTATGTGTTACTGAGACACAGTGAGTGATGTCATTTTCTTTTGCCTACATACCTTTTTTTTCTGTTAAATCACATGTTTTAATAGTGCTTCAGATAATTCCAGGTTATTTTCAGGGTTTTGCAATCGTTTCTATCTTTCTCTGTGATACTTCAGTTGTGTCAATACGCAGTTTTCTTGTGCAAGGACGGATTTCGGCCGTATTAAGATGTGATTTATATAATCTGACTTAATTTAATAACCTGTTTGACTTTCATGATTGTTCAGTTCCAAACAAATCTTTCATAGACAACACCAAAGTTGTTTAAAACCACTGTTATCCTTCAATAGCACTGTTATGTATTAGTGAATAATGCAGAAGTAAAATGGGGAAACAACATTTCTGGGTATTAACATAAATCTAGCAAGACTCAGTATTTTGCCTGCTGAGAATTAACTAGGAAAGTGACGATCCATCCATCAATCCAATGTGATCGATGAATACTGTAAACATAGATAGGCACCTTATTTTGTAATTCTCCTGGCACTTCTTGGTCACCTTTTTCTGTCCAAGCACACCTTCGTCCTTAACATTCATACAGTGCTAGCACCAGACAGATAATGGCAAGCAGCCAAGAGCAAGAGGACGAGGATATTCATTTCCCTCTTAGGAATATTTCATCGGTGTGTAAATATTTTGTATTTTGGAGAAAAGAAGGGTCAACAGACAAACAGGATATCTCAGTCAGCAGTCAGCTAAACCAGTGCAGTGACTTAAACCATGTTTTATGTGTTGGCTGAGTGGGCCTCTTCTGTGAAAGCGTGGCCACTTCTTCTGTAAATAAGTGAAATGTGCAGACTTGGTGATATCCGCATATATGGCATTGTTGTCCAAAGAATCGACAAGATAGAGTTGACTGGAAAACCTGTGATAAAGTCAAACGCTCCATAACATCTATATAAAATATCTTTTGAGAAAGGCATTAATCTACAATGTGCTCCAAACTTTTTGCCTCTGCTTTGATACATTTAAATCATAAAGATGAATGCCAGCTCTCAAAAGACGTCTCTGTTCTGGATCTATTTAAGAAGTTGTTCAGCTGAATGCTTCCTCCTCTACATTCAGAGCACTTTACATTAGCGGGAGAGGTTTTTATGGACTAGATGGAGTTTGGCAGATGCATTAAAAGGGGCGTGTGCGCATGTGTGTGTGTTTAATATAGCATCTGGGTTATATCCACTTCCAGCAGGCCACACTAATCTAATGTGACAGGACCCTGTTGGTCAATTAACCTTGACATTATATCTTATTATGCTCATGAGAGCAACACTCTGTCCGCGCCCTTTCCCTGTTGTGGCTTGTTTAAGCAAACAATATGACTGCAGCAGCAGGGAGCATCATCCAGCTATACAGCAACTGAGTGCTGAAGATAATAGAGATCTCCTTTTATACCAAACTAGGCTGATCTGCTTCTTTGTGATTTGGTTACATTTTCTATTCTATGAGAAAGTGGGCACCCGTCAATACAAAACATTTGCAGGAAATCCTATGTGTTAAGTGATTATATCAACAGTGCATGGGCTGGATTTACAATAATAGATGTGATAATGACATTTCAAGGCACAAAGAAAAGTAGTTAAATGTGGTGGAAAGCTTTGATTTTTCACATTCAGGGTAAAGGCGTATTCACTCTGTATGTCTGGAATGATTCATTCAAACAGACAGCTCCTGTGGCAGTGATATAATTTTTTGTATCAACTCATTTGGCCATTTCAAGTTGGCCAACACCAATAAAAGCACCATCTTCAGACTTTTTACAAAATATCTGGCACAGAGACTGAACGTATATTTCACCCTCACCTTAACCTTTTAGAAGCCCATCTGTTTTCTCAAAGCTGGTGCTGACTGAATCTGATCTGGCTTTGGTTGGACCACCTTGAGATGGTGTCTCCTGGCAGGCAAACTTTTTGTAAGGTGAGGGCAGAGAGTAGACAACAGGGCCTGTAGCCAGAGCAGCAGGCAGACAGAGACGAATAGCTCTGCTGATCCACCACCGTAATCCCCTTTAATAAACTCTGCTGTCTGTTGACTGTGAGCAGCCACAAAGTCAAACAAGTTGAGACACTTAAACTCTGACGTATCTTTGTGTCGTTCCCTTCACTCTCAAGTTACAGCACAAGGTCTTTTGGTCTTGTTGTTGGTCTATGACAGTCTTATTAGTCAGCACTGAGAGTGAAAGACACTGTTAGTAAGGTTGACAAGCGTTTTAGTCACAATGAAGTTCCAAAAGTCAAGCAAGAGTGCACAAGAAAAAGCTTTCTGGGGAATGTGCTGTTGTGGGACGAAACAAATAAAGTATGTGTCACTTTGAGGTTGGCTCAGGTGGGAAGACAGCAGTCACTTCTGGTTTTTGAGATGCTGTAATTAAATGCAATTATACAAAGTCAGAAAATGTTTACATAACTGAATAAATAAGGAGGAGGACGGTGGCTCCTTTGAAGGGTCCTGTAAATATACACAAAGAAAAACAGTATGAACTTGAACTTGTGTTGTCCATCCGAGGACACTTTGTTCATTAAGTTCAAGGATAATGTACTGGTCATTTTACAAACCAAGCTGCAAAAGGAAATTTAGTTGACGTTCCTTTACGCTACATACGAGACTCAATACAAATACAAAACAGTGGAGTGGAGTGTTAAAGGATAAACTGAAGAGTCACAGCCTGGGGAAATAAACTACTCCATAGTCTGGTGGTACGGGAACATAAGATCTACCTCAAGGACCCTAAACCTGACCCACTATCCGGACGTCACTTACCAAAGACTCGTGATCAGTACAAATTTTGTGAGACTTACGCTACTTTCTAAATGTAACATCAGATTAATTGCCCAATGTATTTCACAAGACCTGTCAAAATTGGATTCAATACATTTTTTAATGGGATTTCATACTTTTTTTTTTTTTAAACCCTGCATTGACTGCCTGCACGCACAGAAGCCCTGATAAAGAAGGAGAAGAAAAAAGAAAACATTATTTATTTTGCTGAAATGTCAATCGCCTGTCTGTGTTATTTGAAGTAATGGCTGGTAGAGCCAGCAGTCATGGATCAAACAGCCTCTGTGTTCAGAGGTTAATTGTTATCGGGGAGTAAAGCCTTGGGTGTTTAGAAAACTATCTTACTCGTTAAATTCAATACGCTGGTTTCCTTGGAGGCACCCTCTCTCCTCAATGAGAAGTCACAATGTGGTTTACAACGATTGCATAGTTGGACCTCGGTGAATGTCTGTATGTGTGTGTATGTGCTCATGTTTCTGTGGAAGTCACCATCATTCACAAATTCATTAAAAGGATTCATTTCTGTTGCAGAGAGAATCACTACACGCACATTTTGTGTAACACAATGATTTTAATCCATTTCAATTGCCAATTACTGTTGTTTATTTCCCGTGTTGTAGAGGCTCCATTGCTCTCCGTCTCTCTACTTCTTAAAATCAATTCTTATTCAATTTAGTTGGCAAAAGTTTCACTAGTACCGATGTGAAGATTTGCTGCTTTTCTTGGTTTTACATCTTTGTTAATTAAATGTCTTCAGGTTTTGTATGCCGGCTAGAAATAACAAGCAATTTGAAGACACCGCCTCGAACGCTGGGAATAATTATGGACGTTTCTCAGTGTTTTCCTACATTTTCTAGACTAACAATCAACAGATTAATGAAGAAACATTCAACAGAACAGAACCAGAAGCAATACACCTAAGAAATTAATTTGTCCATGCTGCCATTGGCCTTTTAAATGATAATTTGTATGAATATTTGTATTTTCTTTTTTTAATGTGTTTTGGTTATTGCTGCCTGACTGTCCGTGGATGATAAAGATATCTTGAACCTTGAAGCAGAATAATTAATTGTTAGTTGTAGTAGCTTAAAGCACATCAACCCAATCGCCAGAATTAATGTTAGCCAAGAATGTTTCTGCCACAGATAAGTTCTTTATGTTTGTTTAGGTTCTATTTTTATTTTTTTATTTTGTCATAATGCTTTGACTCTGCTCTGCTTAAGTTTAGGCACAAAGACCACTTGGTTGGGATGAATTATAAGTCATGGTTTGGCTTAAAATACCTAGTTTGGACACAAAAAAGCCTGAAAATAGTCCAACGTACCATGAAAAATAGTTGGTTTCAGTCGCCAATAAAACGCCTGGAGATGGTCTGACCTCCCTAACATATTAACAGCACCTCCTTCTCCTGAAAGTCTGCTAATAAGCATACAACATGAATGTGACGTGCCCTGTTTGGTGCAATTGTCAACCTCGGACGTATGTGTTGTTTGCAGAAACATTAACTGCTAATATATCCTGGTGACTGGGCGGCAAATACAATCTGAAGACAACAACAAAATGATTACATTTATGACTAAATCTCACCAAAGCAGAGATCAAATGTGCCGTTAAAATACGTTTAGGACTATATTTCTTTGACATGTTGCTCAAATAAAAAAGGCAAGTACAGCAAATTCAGAAAGATCGAGATAAAATCTGCTGGTGTTTGCAGCCTTGAGGCACCAGCCAACAGATGAGGGCAGTGGCAGTCTCAGTGATGTGTCCTGCATATCCTGATAGACAGAAATGCAACCACAAGTTCGGTCAGTTTGACAGCTGACGCGACCAGCCTCAAAGCCTGCAGGGCCTTAAACTGGGTTATAAACCCCAATAGAAAACATTCTGCAGCAGCATTAGACGGGGTGCACGTTCAGCTTCTCTGCTCGCATATTCCTCGTTAAATCTGCTACCTGACTTTCTCCAGACAGTATCGATATTCCTCAGAGTAAACAAGTCTCAGGCCATTCATCATCAGCTTGGCAGCACCGGGGGAGCGAACTCACTGCATTTGATTGAGGGAATGGAGTAAGAAAACAGTATTTTAAAACCCTTTATATTTGAGAGGGGGGGGCTCACAGATAACTTTTTCTGCCCATATTATACAAAAGAAACCCTCATTAGGTTCTCCAGATCAAAATCGGTAAGCAATAAGGAATCGTCTTCTTCTGAAGTTGATGCCAGATGTGGCAGGAATAGCAATACTTGTTCAGTGACAGACATTCAATGCTGAGCCAAAGGGGACAACAACCTCAGCAGCCCCATACTGGAAGCATAATACTGAACATTGTCGATCCTATTCATTCACCCTCTGCAGTAGAGCACGTTCTCTCAATGGATTCCCATTTACCATCAATGGAAATGTCTTGCTCAACCCCACATGGGGCTGAAAGCTCCCTCGTATACCCTGAGTTATCTGAATATAAATAAGGTCTTTTCTTCTGGTAAATATGCAACCTGCTGCAAACAACGTTTCTCTGTGAAAGGAGCAATTTTTCACGCCGACTTCCTGCACCATTACATCTCTGGAAAAGGAGAATATGACTGGTGGCATCATTTGTGTGCTTCTCTTCCACAGGAGTCATTTCCTGTTGTGAGAATTACTTCCACATGAGCCTGTGGATATATCTATATCTTGATTTGTGCTGAATGAAAAAAAACCCTTGGAACTCCAGGCAGTGATTTATCCTTGATGTCACAATGACACCACGCAGTCAAATACTTTAATACTGCAAAATTCTCCAGGCAAGAACATGAGGATGTGGAAGCATTTAGTTGATAAAAGGGAAGGAGGAGTTGTATTATGAGGAAATGAAGAGACGGCTTTGATTTAAAGCACGAGTAAGATAGAAAAACAGAAAATCAAACAGCAAATAATAAAGACAGCTACGCCTAATTTAGCAATTTATCGTGTCAAACACTTAAATTGCTGTTGCCAGATGTTTATTCTCTACTTCACTCATAACATCATTTAGTAAAACAATTCCATTTGAACAGTTGAAATATTGAATTTGTTGTTGCTTCGAGCAACAAAAAGGGAGATGCAGTCCAATTTTTGTGCACCTGATTCATTGGAAGTCTTTGTCAGAGGTCATGAAGAAACATTGACGTTTTCTTGTGCGTCAGCAAATGATGTTCACTCACAACCACAGCTGAATCACTTTTGAGTCATGGTTACACGAGAATCACTCTGAATGCACTGAATGGTGTCGTCTCTGATGGGCTCACTTCGAATCAGAGGGAGTGTAATTATAGACACATCACTTGTAGGTGCAAGGCTGCCAAAGAACAGCATCGATAAAAGGTCTGACACCTGTAAACTGGTGTATTTTTGAGATGTTTTCATGTCGTACTCCTACTGTGTGCTTCAGCTTGAGTTTTTCTTGTAGTTTGCTTGAATTGGCAGACGTTTATCTCCCCTTGGATTGTAATCATGGAGCCTATCAGCCCATTCAGATGAACACACGACTGTTGAAAAGTTTGGAATTGCCTGCAACAAAAGCTTGTTTCGGCACAGTCAGATGAATGAGGGAACTATGTTTTTGAATCGACTTTTATGTTGTTATGTTGTAGAGTGTCATTTAGTAATAGGTGCTATTTTGTTTGAATGATTTGCAAAGACGGTTATGTTTTGTACACGGAGAACCAAACTCTGTACAGTGGTTCAACCAGAAGACAGAAAGAGACAGAGATGCCTCTGAACAACAGTTAAATGACAACATAAGATATCAGCAATCTTTGGTAAAAGAAATTGGAAGCTTAGCGTGAAAATGTGTGCAGATTAATAAGAGGAATAATAATAAAAGGAAAAGGTTGTGTTAAGTATGCAGTGAACAAAATAGTCTATAACAAGCTAAATTTGATCTTGTGAGGTTTGTTATTTAGCAAAGTTATTCTTAAAACTGTAAAATTGAAACAGAAGTTTGGTTTAGAGTTGGCACTATTGTATCATGGACTATCAGCTGAACGTACTAAAAAGTGACAAATAAGTTTAAACATGTTCAATCTAACCACTGAATAGACTGCAGAAGGCCCAAAGAAACATGATCCCATAGCTCATTGTCACTTTTGCTATGAAGGGTAGAACCGAGAGGTATTTCAGGGGAATAAATGGTAACAAAAGTATTCTCCCTTATCGTGCAGCAATTTAATAATTTCATTAGTCTTTTTTTGTGGCCATAATGATTTCAAATGTAAACTACAATTTGTAGTGTTTGCTGCAACTGTATATGCCCCCTGCAGCACTTGATGTGTACAACAATATCGGACGCAATATGTGCCAAAAGAGCCATAATATATGTTTGTCAAAAAATCCAAAATGGCAGAACACTTGTCTTTGTTTTTCTAATCAATGCACAAACCTAAAATTAAGCTGTTGTATACACTATGTTGTTGATAGTGAATCAGAGCCGTATTATGTTTATGGCTGCAACTAACAATTAATTCCAACAATGAGTTTGATTTGATGATATATTTTTTTATTAACTGATAAGCTCCTGTGTTGTTGAAAGCAGAGGAAACACACTTACATGGTATTTTGTTCAGCTCATTCATGAACTTGTCCTTCAGCTTGGAAAAGGCCTCGTCCTTCTCGCCGGTGCCCGGGCCGGCCATGTTGGTGGTGTTGGAGCCAGCCGTGGCGGAGGAGGCGGTGGTGGGCTCGGGCGCCGCAGCCAGCGCTTCCCTTCGACTCTCACTCATGGTGACGATGCTGGGAAGCCCGGCAGATGCTGGACGATAGGAGGAAGAGAAAGACAAAACACAGCGGGTTAGATTTTTCTGCCGCTGTGACAGATGCATGTCAGAGGCTCGGCGCTTGCCTTGTCAGATGACTGAGTTGACGCAGACCGTGTGAGCAGCTGCTGGCTCAGCCTGGGTAAACATCAGCTGGGGTCCAGAATGAATTGGCCAGCTCGCTGCATTCAGAACAAAGCTACTCACTCATTGCTTAAACTCCAGATTAGCATCACAGAGCACAGATAAAATGATTATTTATTACTCTCAACCAGAGCAGGCAGTAAATCTCAGCGCGCCACTGGCTTAATTTAAACCGTGTGCTTTTACAAGTCATGCCAAACGTACAGTAAATAATGTTGCGGTGCAGAGAAGATTACTCATCCACCATCTTATCACACCATGCTCTTTGTACACAGCAGGTGTATTTACTCTACCTTCAGCTCTTTTGTGAGGAGGAAGGAGGATACAATGTATTGCTTATGTTAACCACTGCTTTGTGTGTGTGCGTGTGTGCGCGTGTGTGTGTACACTGTATGTGTGCATTACACTCATGTCCATTCATGTGAAATATATACTCCATTCCTTGAGCATGAACTTGCATTGCTTGTGGTAGAATTATATGATGTTCTAAGCAATTATGTCTGCAACTAAGGCTTTTTTATTTTATCATACTTGGACTTAGATTTCAGTTATTGTCATATGTGGTCATAAAACATACACTGTTGCAGTTTATTGTCCAACTTTGTTTAGTCTATTAAGTTATCAGTAGACTAGAATTGCACTCAGTGTAGTCTGGATCTGTACCACAAGTTAATGGGGTGTTTTCTGGACTGAGATCCATCCTCCATCCAAGTTTAGTGGAAATCTATTGAGTAGTTTTTGCGTAATCATGCTGACCGACCAAATAACAACCAAACTACAAACCAACCAACCAACCAACCAACCAAAGAAGCAAGCAAGTAACCACCCAAGAAACCAAGAAACCAGCAAACAAACCAAACCAAACCAACGACACAACCAAACATTTGGAGGCGGCAAAACATTAAGAATAAATGCTAAAACTAAAACTACGTTTTATTTCCATGAAACAATGGGAAATTTTACCAAACAATAGTATGAGTTACCACTACATAAGTGTTAGTGTGTGCTTTTACTATCATGACACACGACAGTTGAACAAAGCTGCAGCGCCGTGACAAGTCTGCTGCAGAAAGGAACTATTTATTGTCCTCTCTTTCTGTGCAGGTTGTAATTATATATGTCACCATAGCGATCAAAGGGGATAATGGCACAGTTAAGTTGTAGGGTTTTTCCACAACTGCACAGTGAAGGTTGATGGCCTGTTTCTCCTTCTTTGCCACAGTACAGAGCTCACAAACCTCATATGTTCTCATTTATAGTATTGCTTCATAAAGGGCATTGCACTGGTGTGGATAGAAAGATTTTAAAAATCGCTATTTAATTTAAACATCAAACAAAATGCGATGGCAATTCATCCAAATATAATTTTTTAAACATGAAGGAAAAAGAGAGTCAAATATACACACATATATTGCTTCAAATATATTAAATTAGATTTGAGAAAGAGAGCAAGGCAATTTACTCTGAATTACAGCAGAGATATGAAATGTCTTCTCTATATATTTAGGCTTCTCAGATACATTTTGGCTGTATTTGGACACATTCTTTGGGTATTTCACTCCTGAATTTACCGAGACAACGCTGATTACTGGAGTAGCTATGTACAATATCCGCTTGTTTACTTAGCTCTGACTGAGGGCTAAGGAAGGGATGATCATTTCTCATTCTCTGTACTCTTAGAGCTCAAGATTTCCCAGCCGATCTGTGAATTCAGCCTTGCAATGTTTCAGCCGCAACACAGCTTCTATAAAAATGAGGTTATCTCTGCAATTGTGGATACTGCTGCCAGCAACAACTGCAGACACTAAGTTTTATGAACAAAGTAAATGCATGATGGTCCATTGCCTATATTAAGGATTGGTTCTGGGAGCCTTGGAAGAAATGACTTGCTTTTACATCAAACTGTTGGCTGGTAGTCACATCCAAGAGGCAATAGACAAGAGACTTGCATAATAAGTAACTAAGTAAATATTTGACCACATGGCTTGCAGACAACTCAACTATCTAACTTTAAGAGAAAAACTCAAAAGGTCAAAGACAAGCCAGATGTCTTCATAAGAAGAACTTGACTCTGATATTATTTTTAGCTTTAGTCTTAACCTTGAAGACACAAACAATGTTCAAGCCCTGATGCTACACTGGCATACTGAATATACATTTAATGTTTGGACAAAGGGTTTTTCTTAGGGATGTGCATCAGCATGGTATCATTGTATCAATGGTATTGTTTGGCTCCAAGTGCATCATCCTGTATATCGATCAAAGAGCAGAAGTATCTCTACTTTATCTCATTTCACACATCAACCAGCGAATGCTTGATCTGTACATCAAACAAACATACTTGCTTTGAAAGGGATTAATAACCAACCATAAGAAATGTTTGTTATCAAAGTCATCAAACATGTGGTTAAACTGCTCTTTCGCTGTTATATGCAAAATAAGACGCTGAATGTCTGCAGTCAAGTTTAAACTAAATCCTAAAGGCCCTTGTTTCCAAACCGAAATCAATACTTAGGTCTTTTGTGAGTTGATCTGAATACTAACAATGGCATTACATTACAAGTAAGGACATTACTTGATGTACAACAGCAAAAGCTCAGGGAACGCATACAGAGAATAAAGAACATCAAAGAGGCATTAAATTAAAACATTCAAATACAAACACCGACTAGAGAGGAAACAGGACTAATAGCGTTGTAATCCCTTTAAACATCCCAACCAGCCTCACCAGACGGTGAGGTTTTCTTGGTAGCAGCCGATTCACTGACCAATTCTGACGCCAGGAGAAAAAAAAAAAAAACTTCCATTCTGATTTCACAGATAACGCCTTTCCAGGCAAATTACCATGCTGCTATACCAACCCCTGTTGTTGGAGTCCAGTACTGAGAAAGTAAAACAAAGAGAGGCAGAAGCTCAGGCTGCTGCTGATGTTCTACCACCAGCAGGCATGGCTCGGCGGTGGCCCATTAAGCTAGTTGGCAGTGGCAGAACCGCTAGCTGGGATAATTAACATCAGAGCCAGCAGAAACCAGCAGGATGAGCTGACCAGTAGCAAGTAGTCACCTCTGGTCCATTGCTGACGTAGTGCCATTGTCTGAGTGACAACAGGGTGCTGGGAAGAGAGATTTCTGGAGACAAGCTTATTAATCGTACCGACGTTAAAGTGTTTAAGTTACAGGTTTTTTGTGACCAATCAACGAGACAGAGTCACCAACACAACTGCGGGGTGTGTAGTTTTGTGACAGAATGTGGCATTATTTGTCTCTATTCATTCATTAACGTACATCCAAAGTAAGGTCCCGCGAGGAAAACCGGAAGGGGAGTGACTTCAGCTCTCTATATCCTGGCACTGCCCAACTGGTTGGACAGGTTGCATGTACAGTACAGAGTAGGATGATATCTGAGGGGGATAGTTTTAAAGCAAAGTTCACACTACAGGATTTAAATGCTAATTTCCCACTTGTTTTGGCAACTGAAAGACCCAGATCAGAGACAAACACCTTCTGGATGTTTAGCTGGTTAAATATCTGGTTGAGTTTCAAATGAGTTTGGGAGCCAGGAACGAGCTACAAGCCAGTGAGAGTAGGTATTCTCTCTTCTCTCTCATCATGGATTTATTTGTATGGATGGGGCACAATGATAGCTTATATTTCTATCAGAATAAGCACACACGCTTTTCAGTATTTGTAAGCATGTCGACCTTGCTCAATCACAATACGAGCGGTTATATACACGGTTTCAGTGCAAAAATGATCCTTGGTGTCTTTTTTTCATATTCTTTTTCTTCCTTGTTTTGTCACTGCAAAAATCAGCGTACAAATAACTTGGTTTTGCTTCTACTACATCGTTTCTGTTTCTCTTCCCGTATGATCGATCTTAAAATGTGTGACCCCCTCGCTGATCTGTGTTGTTGTGTGCAAGCCACAACAACTGCAACACTCCCAATTACAAGACAGAGAGATGTAGTGTGTAGTGTGATCAGAAAAACTTTGAATGTCATGTAGTGTGGCTAAAGCTTTAGGTCCTTAATGTGAAGATTTACAACAAAGAAATGGGGGGGGAGCGTCTTCAGACTCCATGTGTAGGAGAAGACACATTGTTATATACAACTGGCAATTAGAAAGACTGCTGATGCCAAAGAATAAAAACTGTTGCCAAGAGAAACAACTGAGCTTTTGACTCTAACATAGAGTACCTGTTGTTGTTTGGCCAGTGATGTCATAAACTTGTAAGTCGTTTGTTCTGTTTATAGCTGCTGCTACAGTAACAGTAGCTTGGTAGCAAGGCTGATACAGTGTGGTTGACGATGGGGGTCATAGTTCTGCCTGCACCTTCGCAGCTTCACTTAATTAATATCTATTCAGTTGTTGAAAGAGTAAATTATCTGTCAACTGAAGCACCATTTTCAGTCATTCAAAAAGCCACAATAAGGAGCTTATAACAACTAGGTTAACACACTCACTTCCATTGAATGGATAGTTTGAGGGTATCAAGAGCGACAAGTCTGCAGAGAGAGGAGGCCTGGGACAGATTATGTGGTTAAACACGTACAGTTCTTTTTATATGGCAGGTAATCAATATATCAAGTCATTTAGGTATGACAATGTATTATTTGGATAATATATCATATGGTAAATGTGATGCTACTTCAGAGAAACATTACTTTGCTTTATTCTGTTTTACAGAACTATCAAGTGGCTTTTATCCTGTTTAAGTTATCAAGATAGTGACTTCTCTCGACAAGCAGGATTGCACATAACTGTAGATATGTCACATAATTATTCACAGTCAGCTCGATCTAACCAAGGTTAAATCCCTTTCGTTGCCACCGAACACGGTGAATTAAAGGAACTGCGAGTGAGTTGCTATCACAATCCCTGCATGTTTGTCAGCTGCTGCCTCCCCAACATACTGTGAAAGCATGATATCACTGCACCCTCCAGTTGTGATTTTAACACCTAGCTAACACTTGTTTAACAACATCTTTGTCTCTCACTGAAATATATTTTAGAAGACATGACACGTGGCTCAGTGCTGTGGAACATACCGCCAGAAACAAGAGAAAAAAGAAGAAGCAAGAAAAACCCGATTCGTTTGAGGAGATTGAACTTCAGGTAAAGAGTGGCAATGAACCTTCTCTTGCTGTGAACACATCAACCATTGGTAACCTCGGCCCTCTCAACCACCCCCTTTGTTACATGGACGCCTACACATGTCCATGTTCGTTCAGCCTCCCTTTGGTCTCCCTTTGAAATGCTGCAAGGTTAGTGTGGGGGCTGAGCCATTGAGAGGCACGCTTGGCAGTGACAGAGATACTTCAACACAGGCGAGGACTTTTAGGGAGCACAATGATGCTCTGCAGAGTGCCTGTGGGAGGCTTCTTCCATAGAACAAGAATTGATCGTGTCCTGGGGGGGGGTGGGGTGCACATACGCTCACATAAAATATTTCCAAGTGAGCTTGTGTCTGATGCGAGGGACAGATATGCAAACAAAATGTTTCAAGATGTTTGTACAAGGATCTGTAATATGTAGGGAGATGCATCTAGAGAAGACAATAATTACCCATAAGAATTCAGCAGACAGTGGGCGCAACATTTTTATGTAAATGACACCATTCCAGTGAATTAGAGACCTTTCAAATATGCAGAACAAGACATGCATCTGAACGAAATAATGTTCCAAGCATTTTACATCGCATAATTTTCCTGAGGATTGTGTAAGGCTGATGCCTCTCCAACTCCGAAACAAAATGTCAAAGGGAAGACGAACAAATGTGAGCAGTGTGCGTGGAGGACCTCCCACAGAGTCTGTTATGCCTCTCGCATCGGGCCTCTCATCGCTGGCAAAAAATGAAACATTAATTCAGCTCATATTTGCACCTTAATGACTACTTGCCCATTCAAGCATAAGATGACAACTTCCATATTATCTTCATTGTCTGCAGTACCTCACCGCAGGCAGTCCACTTGAAGAGCCAGTCTCATTTAGAGAGGATCGGGTCTTATTTATCTTGCAACCTGAGAGCGGCGGTGACCTTTTTCCCCTTCTGAAGGCTGTCATCGCAATGTAATCATGCAGCATATTCACTGCAACACAAAGTTAATATCTGCCCTGTCACTATTACGACCCACTTGGAAGACGGCTTTAAATAATGTTGTTGTTTTTGCACAAAATGGCTGCGCTTTCCTCCTACAGTTACACAGCAGCACGCCCTTTCCGCTGTGATGATAAAGTGTCACATTAGATCTCTCCATCTTGTAACCTGTGGGTGATATGAGCTAAAAGTGCTGAATGCAAATTTGAGACAGAAGATAAATATAAATTAAGAACTACATGGTATCAAATCTAACTTATTTGCAACTTTCACTACGTTGCACCACTTTTTTCCTCTTTCGTTTTCACTCCAACCATCCCTTTGGAGGTGTGCCGCTCAGGTGTAAAACCCCAACCCAATTACAGAGCCGCCAGATGGCCCAGCAGGTCCCCAACCACAGTGGTGATGCTGGCACACAGCTCCATCCTCTCACCTCTTTCTCTCTCCATCCTTCTCTTGCGCTCTCCCTCTCTAACTGGGTCATCTCTCCTGCTCTCTACCCCCCACTATACTTCCTGTTATCTCCTCCATCATCCTTTCAAGTTTTTTTTTTTTTTTTAACTCCTCCCATGTCCCCTTCAGCAATGGATTCTCCCCAACCTGGATAGTCCCAATACCATCAACACGACCTTTTCTACAGAGCAAAAAGAAAAAGGAAGAAACAGCTAACAAGGAGACAAAAAAAAGATGTTACCCTTTTCTTGAGTCCATACTTGGAAAGCATTTTGGATCGCTCCGCTCCCCACTGGTTTCCAGTTTTGGCCAGCGTTCTCAGTGTGCCATGCGTGACGTATCATGCTGTGTTAAAGCTGCCAAATTCAGCCCAACCCCGGACTAAAGCTGTCCATGTTGTCATCAAATTTGATATATTTCACAGACCACAGCCAACTGTATGGTACAGTAAGGACAGCAAGACACACGGGCGCCCACTTGCCAATATCACTTCCCTCTTGTCATTTTATGGGTTTCATGAGTTAATCACCCAGTAAATCACCAATTAAACCCATTTTATCAGGAATAATCTGCTACTTATCACAAAACGATTAAGCAGTTGTTATATGTCAATTGAATACATGTAGGCTCAGACCCCACATTAAAAAAAAGGGACAGATCGAATCAATGTGTGAGGGATTCTGTCATGTACATTTACAGAATGGTTTTCTTGGTAAAGAGGTTCATTATGCACGACTGAGATTGGTGAGTTATTATTTCTTCGCCTGAAGCTTATTAAAATTAGATGAAACAGAAGCATGTGTTTAAAACCATTTTCTTCAATTAGAGCTATTTTTCAACGCCACCCATAACGAAACGAATCTCTCAACAATGGTACATGCAGATGCAGCAGCCAGTAACAAATTTCACTACAGTTTTTTTTTGTTTTACAGATTTAAGTTCATCAGCATCGGAGGCACAGGCATTAAGAGCAGAGGACTTGGAGACGATCGCTGGCCACTGCATCTTTCAATAATCAAACCTGACCAGCTGGACCGCTCAAGGGTGGAAGAGTCAGAATAAGAGCCATGCTAATCCAGGCTGCTCTTGAATAAAATCTGGTTGCAGGGAAATTAAATGGACGAAAATGGAACCCAAACAATGAGAACAAAGATACTATTGTGCCCAGATGTTTAAAGAGATCTGTCTCCATCCTAACATCCCCGATCTAGCTGACTGAGCACAGGACGAGGACAGGTGGATCTGCAGATAAATGATCATGTGTTCCCTCACAAGAGACACTATTCTGAATTTCTGCCATCAAATGATTGAATCACAATCCATGTGAAGTACAACGGGTTAACTGTAAATGTCAATGGACACAAAAGAATTCTGCTTCAGTGAAATTGATGTCAAATCTAATCATCTAAAATTGCAATGGCAAGGTCGCCATACAAAGGCTGAACTTCAAATCGCTGTCATTTGGGGGAAGCAATTTAAAAGGACTGTTGGATTTCTGACTTTGTAAACAGTTAGAGACTAATAGTGGCGTAATTGTTTTGCCGAAGACAAATTAAAAATCAGCAAGAGACGCATAAATGCAACCGTAGTGCAGTGATCGAAAGTCGGGATCAATAGGGAAGTGCTTTGACTAAACAGTCAAAGACTCTGCTGCTTGGGTCTCAGGCAAAAACAAGGACTAGAAATAAGAGTGCACATTTTATTTGCATACAGAATCTGTGGTTTATATTCCCTTTATAACAATGAAAGGCTAATGATGTCATCTTACGATGTTTTAACAGACAGTCTTTACCGGTGAACAGTTGCTCAGAGGTTCTTTAATTGTTCAAAGAGTGGGAATTCCTGCTGTTTAAAGTAATCATCAAGGAAGACACTTAACGGATCTGGATAAACTAATAATCATGGCAACGAAACATCCAAAGGGAGCACTAATAGTGTAATTACAATAAATGACAGACAAAAAAGCAAATTAAAGCTTGTGTAGCATGCATAATAAGGTGCTGCATCAAACAATTAACACAGTTATACAGAACTGGGGAGATATTCAGCTGAAAACTTTGAACTTTCTAAGTAATTCCACACTTTATAGAGCATTTAATTATCCGACAGTTATGACTCATCTTTATTGAATGAATTTTGGTCCTTCTTGTGGCATCAATATTCAATGTAGAAGAGCGAGTGCCATTCAGGTCTGGCCTTAGTCATCACTGCAATCTAGCTAATAGCAGTAATATCAAACAGTATTTCAAGGAGAGTGTAGATTCAAGTGACCTTGTTGTGGGCTGAGACCTGAATTACAAAGAACGATTTATTATTTCATGAAAACATCTCAGTCTTTTCACTGCTGTACCAAAAAAAACTGACACTTATTCCTAGAATAGTCTGAATTCATACAAATAGTCAGACATTGAGTCTGTTCATATGTAGGTATTTGCTTATATTTCTCATTGGCAATCAGGCAGATAAGGAAAAAAAAGACCTTAACTAAAGGGCTAGCCAAAAGCCTGCCTACTTTGCGCATTTGAGTGTAACTAATGAGTCTGTTGGGTCATTCTAGTAGAAACAGCAATTCATGTGTAAATCCTCAACCTGCACCTCGGACAGACCCCAGATCTTACTGTGATCACCCTTTTGCTCTCTCTCTTCTCCGTCTCTTCCCTGCCTTTGTTCACTCCCCATCAAAGAAAATCACAAAAATCGCCAACTGTCAACCCAGTGTCAAACAAATTGCTGTGTCATTGCCGCTTCACAAGAACAAGAAAAACTCAATTTTATAAAAATCAACTGGCGGCAACACATGTCAAATATCAAACCAATGCAGCCCAACAGACCGACACCTACAAATGTACTAGAACTACGGCCTTATGGTTGGATGCCTCCACCAGCCAGTCGATTGCAGTTTACATCCATGTCGGTTCAGACTCACGTATGTCGGCAAATTGGAAGTTATCAGTGTAACATGTATGACTGCACTGAATAAGAACCATTTTCCCTTCACTTAGACACTATCTTTACAGAGGAGTAGAAAGGATTGGTGAAAAGCTTCCTCACATGGTGCTAAAACATTTGAGGTCATGGTGACAGGCTTCAGATTTTGGAAGGACTGGAAGGATGTGGTTCAAAATAAAACAAGAAATCATCATAGGACTGTAAATCTAAAAATCTACTCGAGTCCAAGCGGATGTTTTTGCCAAATTTGAAGACATTCCCAAAAGGTGTTCCTTGGCTATCGTGTCAACCATAATGGGACAGACGGATGGACACCTGGCCAGGGCTGTCGCAGGTGCAGAGGCATATAAACTAGATGCAGGTAGAAAGCCTGACAGTGCATCTAAACTTTTGTGGAGAAGATAAAGAGGAAACATGAGTTGGTGAATGGACATTAATTACTGGCTGTCAGTCAGGCATCCACCACTCTCTGACTGGGACTCATTTGCCGGGGGATTGCACTTCCAGACACCGTGGTCACACACACACATACACACAACAGGGGAATCTTTTATGTATATAATAAGTCACGTAAATGATTGTCAGGTGAGCTTCCTGCAGTGAGCAGGGATAAGAGGAGACTGAGAAGGCCCCGTGGCCACTTCCCCTTGTCCAGAGCAGCCTCTTTACTCACCTGAAGCCAATCTCAGGGGGTAATGGAACTGGAAAAAGTTATTAACCCCGCTTTGCAGCAAGGGCAGGACAGCTCTATTAAGCCAGTGCACAAAGATTCCTCCATTTTCAATTACTGCCTCCAAAGCGCAGAGGAAAGTTAGAAAAAGCTGCCTTGTTGTCTCGGTCAGAGAGAAGGACTCAGGGGCCCCAGATCCCAGCAGCTCTTATCATATACTCTTGTTCCTCATGCAGCATCGGCCTGACACACTCCCTGAGTTGTTGGTGGATAGGTTCGGTCTATTTATATGAAAAACACAGCAAGGCGGCACACCCACTGGAAAATGGGTCTGTCAGCCAGAGGCTAAATGAGCGGCTGGGGAGTAGAGAGCAGGGTGAAGTGTAGAGAAAGCCCATTGTGGTTTTACATTTAGATGCTGAATCTGGCATTAAATAATGTTGTGATGATTTCAATCAATACTGACACACTAAGAACAACCATAAGAGCTCTCTGTAGGCAGCCCATGGGCAAATGGACCTTTCATTATTCAGCTTCAACATGAACTTTAACATGAGTATTAAAAGCTGTAGTAGTGGTATAAGTAACGGTAGTATAATGAGGTATGGTCAGCGCTACAGGACACGCCCATTAATATATCTGAGATGGACAGAATACCCTGCAAGCTATGAAAAAAAGTATTCAGCCCCGTAAAATCCCAAGTCTTGTGACCAATTTAAACTTTTAGTCACTTTCCTACATTGAGGTATGGTGAAGCAACAAGGCCTCTAAAGACTGGATTTGCCATGTTACCACTTGATGTCCAGATGGTCGGGTCCAAGCAACTATGGATCAATAATCGCTCGTTAAGACCTTGATGTTCAAGGAGGAAGACGCAGTAGAAAATGCTGGTGTATTTATCTCACATAAGACTGGTATTGCTACATTTATTTTGCAGCTTAATAACTTGGTTGATTCAGTTGATTATGCCTAGTTTCTAAAAGCCTAGACCTAACAGAAGATTACATGCAGGATTGTGGTTGTATGACTGTCATCTGTATTTAGTCACAGCAGTAGTTCAAACACATACACATAGACAGCAGAGCCTGAAACAACAAAGAGAAAATACTGAAGGTTTACTCTTGTTTTGTTTCATTATTTAGCTTGTGTTTGGCAATCAAAAGGCCTATTACTCACAAATTACTCACACATGAATTTACAGGGGTCTGTAAGGTCCACTGTTCTTTGGCCTTCCGTGTTTATCCAACAAACAACAGGGATGGAACAGTTGGCTGTTTTCTATGAACTTGGCAAAACAGTTTGAAGGCGCTTTGAAAAACAAAAAACCTCCTCTCACATTTAGTGACCCTTAGCCATGGTTGCGTGCTAAGTTGCCTGTAAGGCTGGAGGGGGGCAGCGGGGATGCTGCTGAGGGCCGGGGCTAATATAGCAGCGCCTAGGGAGTCATGTCTGTTGGAATCAGTCTGATGTGGGAGGCTAGGCCAGGGGGCATAGTGCGACTACTGGTAGGTGAGTCATACAGATAAAGGGAGGCTATTTGCTCAACCATTGCCTTCCTCCAGGGAGACCCTTCAGGGAGATCTGCCTGGCAACCACTCGCTGTGTGACAGGTTGGCAGAGGCAAAAGGAAAGTGAGAGGATTTCAACAGTCAAGGAGCGAGACCGACCCTTGGAGCAGGGCGACAGATTTACTCCAAGTGGTTACAGAGAGTTCTGGGTTCATTTTCTCAAGTAGAACAAGGTTTAAGATTCAGGACAGTGCTGGTAATCTTTTCTAAAGAAACTACAATGTGTCTGCTTTTAAAAGAGCTACTTCAGTCAGAAGTACCCTTTATAAAAGATCATTTGGTACATGTTGTCTTTGAGAAGAAATTAAAGTTGCCTTCATTTCCGTCAAGATGATTGCATCAAGGTTAACATATTTCAGCTTTTAGTTTGAGAGTGAGCTGAGTCAGAAGTTGTTTTCTGCATAAAATGTCTAGACTAGAACTTCGTCTTAGTGAGGTGTTTAAAGTAATCATTGGTTCAGTTAGGATGATTGCGTCAGGGTTTACGTATTTTAGCTTTTAGTTTGAGACTCTCAGTGTTATTTTATCAAATTCTCATAAACATAAATTCCAAAATGAGGAGGCAGAGGGAATAAAATCTGCTGCAAGCTGATACAGTGCTCGCGTTTACGTTTCCGGTGCCAGTTGATTGTCCCAAATAAAAAGTCAATTTTCTGAGCTTTCAACTGTATTGTACAGTTAAAATATGAAATGTTTTCGCAGTAAATGTCTAAAAACAACTACATCTCTTGAAAGCTAGTTGGTGGACATCTGGTCAAAGGTCATTCATTTATTTCTATGCTCTCATTTGAGCCTACATTCAAATCTTACACCTGCCTTTCACTAGTTTCATAAATCTTGACATAAAGTGACATTCATACTGTTTTTGGTTGTCTTTGATGGCACATTTTCTCATATCTGCATTTTTAAATCAAATTGTGATAAGACAGATATGAATATTTTGGCGTTACGTGCTTTAGCTCGGTGGAGAAACAACATAAAACAAATGCCCTGCGGATTTGATTTTTTTTAGCTTCCAGCCTCCGGCTTCACTTCTTTCTTCTTCTTCTTCCCGCCCACTTCTTCACGCCTCCCTCTGCAACACTCTGCCTCCCGCAGGGCTCAGCCACAGATATCACAACTGACACGGTTCATCAAGGCAAATAATCAGTGGGGGGAATATTATGAGAAGTTGGGAACCACTCATTTGAGATTACAGGGGATCTTTATCACCTCAAGTATAAGTCTTCACATTTCTAAATACTCATCACTTTAGCATGTAAATAAAAATAAAGAGATGGTTAGAGTAAATGTCTGGAGATCTGGGATATCTTGATTCCTATGACCCCTGGATACATGAAGGAAATGGTGTGTTCCTCTCTGTTCCCTGTACAAGTGACGTAGCAAATGGAGCCGTCGCGCTTTCTTATTTGTTGTTGCTGCCTTTTGTCATTTTCTATGGTGGCCGTGTCAAACAGACAGGTCCCCAGAGCTGTTGATGTTCTCAAACAGACGGCCCTTCAAGTGCTCTTTCCAGACACTTGGCAGCTGACCTTTTAATTCTGTTTAGAGTGTCGGGTGTGTGCAGTTTACTGATGATGATGATGCCTCAGACCAGTTCAAATAAGACGTTTGTAAAGCACCTGATGACTTACAGATGAATAGGTGCTGTCTCATTTGATTTGTCACTTTATAAACACTTACTGAAAATGCAAATAGGCAGTATTTCTGCTAAGCTGTGCATTCGAGAAGAGGCAGTTCTCGTGCAACACTTCCATATGGCATGACTCATGAAACTTTTTGCTCGTGTCTGAAACAATTTTTTAACTCGCACTCACACTTCCTTTGCTTATTTCCTGCATGATAGAAATTGAACTAAAATGTGTAAGTTTCAACTTCTGAGAGAGTTAACGCCAAGGGGGATGAATTATACAGCATCAAAACCATTGAAATGTGGTGAAAACCAGGTCGCCAAACATCAGCATTCAGCTGGGCGATGGAATAAATCAGCTCATCCTGGAATTCTTCACGACAGGCCCCCACGTCTTGAATCTCATTGGCACTTCCGACAGATCGGTGGTCTGATTTCACATTTGAGTCACAAGATCTCTGAACCCCCTTCTTCTTAATACACACAGAGCTGACAGGTTGCTAATCCAATAGAGGTGTCGTAGAGTGATGCGGAAGTGTGATGAGAAGGTGACAAACAATTCATCTTCAGAAATAACAGCTCGAGTGTCACTGATCTGCCGCTTCAAGCAGATGTGAATAGATCGTGGCAGCACAATCGAGGAGAGTGAGCGATTAGGATGATTAGGACATGAGATTCATATTCTAGCTTTCACAGCACATCTTGACTTTTTCCCTTATTTCATGTATCTCCTCATGGTGTCATGTTTCCTCTCACACTTTGATGTTTTTGCTTTCTCCTCGTTGGTCCATTAGAGAGCCTTTCCCCCACTGGGCATCCTTTCATACGCCTACGGCCCCTCACAACATTTCCACCCACACACTTTGTTTGAAAAACAGCACGCCTGCCAATGTTCAACTAGCTCCATAATGGTCACAATATAATAATTTGACTGTGCTCATTTTTATCTGCAGCAGCACAAAGTAAATAATGACATCCAGCGAATGGGAGTTTGACCTTTTTGAGGGGCAGCAAAGAGTCAGAAAAATAAATATGCTATCGTTTTCCATCATTTTCTTTTTTATTGAACTAGAGTGAGCTGTCAGATCGGATCTCACTGGCACTATCATTTAACACAACAGCCTCCCTAAATCATACTCCACATTGCCAGGGTGGCTTGAAGAGTGAGACTGAACTCATTGACAGTGGTGGCAGCTTGATAGATAACATTGTGAGGGTGACATTGAAATAAACAGGCATTGTGACCAATGATCTTTCAGCTTATCGTTTGCCATCAGGCGTCTCTGACACTGCATTAGCATGAGCTTTGATTTTCTTATTTGGCAGAAGCTCTCTCATTTGCAAGTGGGTTGTTATCACTGTGACCCCAGGTTGTGAAAAGCTCCAGAGGTTTAGAGAGAGATGGAGCAGGAGGAAAAAAAAGAGAATAGACAGATGTGTCTGTCGTACATAAATTACTTTCTAGTGCTTTGATATATCTCATCGTCAGAGCTCAGATGTGGGCTACAGATGACTGGTGGGGTGGCTCTACATTATGTTTCCAACCTCAGCCATCTTATATTTGTTTTACAAAATGACAAAACATGATTTTAGCATAATTTCAAAACTTTATCTAATGTTCCCTAAAAATGGACCTGCTGATTGGCGTCCCTATCTTTGAGTTTCCTGGGGAAATTACTGTTGCTAAGCTAGATTACTATGAACGAATGATATGCCTTACCAATCACACGAAAGAGGATTAGCGTCCTGTTGCTGTGGAAAACAAATGCGTAAATAGTTGTGCACATCATTTCCACAAGGTATCATATGGACCAGAAATAGACATGCATAACAAATGTGCCCAGCAGGTAGATGTCATTGCATTATTTCTTTATTTTTGACATCTCTTATCCATCATTTCTGCTGTAGTGGAGCTGTTTTTTGGTTTTAGCAGCAGAAACCTTTATATGGCACACACTTGACAGGTAAACTGGATACCATCAGAGAGATTTCTGTTCCTGTGAGCATCAAGTCTGTAGATTGGGATCAGTTGCAGCCGTATCAAGACAGCCCATGAAATTGGGTTGAAATTGCTCTTGAATAATACAGTCTGCAGCCATGATAGTGCGATACAGAGGTGGAGCGCTAAGATGGATGTTTGGCAGTTTACAGCCGGTGGAAATGGGACAATATGCTTGCAGGCTTCGTGCTAACAGAGGTGTCTCCTGCAGTTGACCCTGTCCTGTACTGTTTTACAGCTCTTCCCTTTAAGAAGACAGAAAAGACTTTGCACAATGTCCTCTCCTTCTCCTGTTTAGCTGGAACCAATGATTATTTTCAGATTGGACTAATTGTTAATTTACTGTTCAGTGTATACAATGTCGATGTCAAACTGGCAAATGAAATTTCCCAGTGTCTGAGATGGTATCTTTAAATTGCTTGTTTTGCACGACCACAACACAAAGGTATTCATCTCCTGACATTTGAGAAGCTCAAACGTTGAAACACAGCTTGACGATCTGTTATTTTTCGAAAGAAGAAAAGACCTAAAGCCTTTATTAATCAACTACAGTGCAGTTGATCAATTAATAGATTTATCGCCTAATCCTTTCAGCACTACCTGTGATTCTGCATGCTGAAGCCTTTTCTGAAAGCTTTTTCTCGCTTCTTTTCAACCAGCTAGCCACTGCATCTCCATCTCCCTCCTCCCTTTTCTCACCCTCTGCAGACACAAGGGAGACGTTCCTCGCTAGCTGACAAAGAAAGATAAATTAGAAAGTAAAAAGGTTAATCGTTTCCCCCCTGAACACTGCAGCGCTTTGAACAACAAACCAGCCACTGACCCCTGACCCCTTCAACTCTAACAGCTCAAACCAACCTACTGGTCGTGACACTTAGAGACAGGATCAAAATCACGATGATCCCAATATTGGCAGATGAGGCTCCGAACCAAAACATCTGTTGTCGTCGTACCTCCAGGCAACAACGGAGAACCCTCTCCGCCTCCCACAGCCCACATGATAATTATCACTGCTGGCTGTGGCCAAGCCAGCTCCATGCTGCCATGTCCAAGTAACGCTTCAGTGAATTTCGGGTACTGCATGGCCTGTGATTAAAATAAATGAGGTCTACGGGGGTGTGTGTTATTTGAAATCAAGAGCGCCTCTAATTAATTTGGTCACTTTCATTGAGTAAACTGAAGAAACTCGTATTCATTCAGCACTTGGAGCTGTCCGTGGTTCTGAAGGGACATACAGCACAAAAATGAGTTTTTTTTGTTACACAAACAGGAAGTGCTGCTTCAGTGACAGACATAATCTGCAGCTGAATGAAATCAAACTGGGTTGAAATAAATGGACGTTTTATTAAAAGTAGGAAAGGAGGTAGCAGCTAGTTAATGTAATGTCAAAGGCCGAGTGACGAGTTCGACATTAAAGCACAGTTTTCTGCAAAGTTTAGTTGTTTCACACAAGATATTAGTTTGGACTGTTTTGCTTGATTATTCAATATTTGATCACAGTTGATGCCCTGTTTGCTCCGAGACCTCCATCAATCAAAGATGTGTTTTTCAGTTTAAAAACTCTCAGAAAATAATAATGCTTGTATTTGTTTTGATTGATTTGATTGTCACCTGTCTGATTATGAACAATGAGGACAAACATTTGCACTTTAAATCCGAGTTTTCAGGATTTTACACAAAACAAAAGTTGGCATCATGCTGATGAAAAAGTTTAGAAAGGCGAATTTATTAGATATCATAAAGCATTACAGAAAACCAAATACCGATGACTTGTCCATGATTAATACATAAATATAAAATATCTAATATCAGATAAAATATCTGTCAACGTCACATTTTTGCTCTTAAAATAAGGTCCTAACTTGTAGTTTATGCACACTTGAGGGTGCCAAAAGGCTAAGATGTAGAGATCAAAGATGGATGATTTAATATTTGATATCTCTAATCACATTAGCAAGAAATATCTTGTGTAATTACCAATTTGCCAAACAATATATATATGTTGATGAGAAAGAATCGATAATCTAACCTAGATTCTGAATGGAGTTAGTTTTTTCAGGTTTCAGCTGCCATCTTGCACAAACTTGTGATTTTTTTTCATCTCTGTCAGCTCAGTTACACAACACTTGAGATTATTTCTGCCTCCAGAGAATTTCTGCCACAGAATGCGTCCAAGCAAACTCCAATCTGTGTGCTTTGCAGAAAACTGAATCTGACACACAACCCTGTCAGAGTGGATCAGGCCCAGGCCCAAAACCCCGTACACATCCAATTTCACTGCACGTCTTAATTCCAAGAGGGCTGCTGAAATCTTCCCTCGTATAAACCTCTCTGTCATTGCTTCTCATGACTCACTGCGACTTCACCGACTTCCCATTTATAGCCACACCATTAACACTTAAAAAAAACAAAACAAGGAACAAGTGTGAAGAGTCAACATGGATTCGAAAATTAGATATTTGAGGCGCGCAGGTAGTCGAGTGGTTAGAGCGCATGCCATGAACGCAGCCGACCCCGGTTCGATTCCGGCCGGCGGTCCTTTGCTGCATGTCACATCCCCCTCTCTCTCCCATATTTCTTGTCTGTCTATTGCTTAATAAAGGTGTCTATGCCAGAAAAAAATCTTAAAAGAAAATTAGATATTTTCTCATTCAGATGCAGCGCAAACGCTTTCACAGATCACGATGACTAAAGCTAGGATATGACTAACAGATGCTGGAAACACTTGAGCCTTTTTTCCACATTTTCATATCCAGAGCAGAAAAATCAACCTCACTTTAAAAGTCAATAGGCTGTTGATTAAAGAGGCCATAAGTAAAAGATTTTTTTAGAGCCGCGGGCACAATGGAGTAGACATTTACGAGAATGTTGGTGAATATAAATGAATCTCAATTGTCATCTCTCCAGGTGCAGAAGTTTCTGGCTTTTTTAAACATGCAGTAACCACTTAATACCCATAAATCAAAAGACATTCAGACCTGAAGAGAGATATCTCCATTTCTGTGCTGAGCGTAATGACAGGCTGTGGTGTTTCTGCTGGATATCAGCTCTAATTAGCAGCAAGGATGAAAAGATGAGTCCCATTAAAAGATTATTTACTTTGTGTTTAAGTTTAAAGAGACAAAAAAAAAGAAAAAGAGAAGGCAAGATCCTAAAATTGTGTCTCCAGTGACGGCAGTAGAAATGTAATCCCTATTGATCCGAGTCTGATTTAACAGTTCACTAGCTGGTGTTTTTGGCTGGAGAGGAGAGTGCCCCCTCAGGGAGATAAACAGAGCTGCAGACACAGCGTGATGGAGTTTAATGGAAGACGGAGGAAGAAGAAATCGAGCTGCCTTTTCCTCCAGTCTGTCTCGTGTTCAGGTCAGATCACACCGGCCTGACACCGGACTTGTACTGCAGCTGAAGGCAGGCCCGGGAACTGGCTCGGGCGGTGAAACATGCCTCTGAGAGCAATTAGGAGGCCAATTACTTTCTTCTTATGGAGGATGGCATGTCAGGGCTTGCCAGCTTCAGAGTGCAATCCTTCCTGACATCCGTCCCCAGCAACAACCCGCAACTGACGCTTTTCATTTTCACCACTGTGGTCAGAAACTGCAGCAGCTGGCCAGCTAGAAAAACTCTATGACAGCACAAAGACAAATCCAGAGGGGTCGCAAATCCACAAGTGTTAATGCTTGTTAAGCAAAGCTGTGATGTTCTGAATGGATCTATTATGGGAAATTAAAGCATGAAAAACAGTCAAATGTCTTTAGCTTTTTACCATCCTGTCAGTTTTTGTCTTGTTTGTCTTATTATTAACGAGATACTTGTAAATTTAAATAAGCATTTAATTAGCTGAGCATGAGTGCCAGTCGATAATTTAAATTATGAGAGGTGACAATGAGAAGCAGGATGTGCCGCGGTGATAATTCTTATTTTTGGTAAACAGCAGGAGATTTGAGAGGAGGAGCAGGATTGGAGGGATATTTTCCCAGTGAGACGTCCCAGCAGCCAGCCAGTTTGGCACCAGCAGAATGCCAGTCGGCCTCCACTGGGCATCGGCAAACAGTTGTGTCGTACAATTGTGGCCCAATCCGATCAGACAGAGGAGAGGACGGCGGGCCGCCGCCACGCTGAGCCAAACGTCCAGAGCCCAGTGGAGGTCAAAGCACACAGAAACACACTGTCCAAATCCTCCCTGCTGTTTCCCATCTGACAGGAGAGGGGCTGGAGGGAGCCGGCTTTTCTAAAATATTTACTAGACACAGCACGATTGAGAGTGCCGCAGGAATGAGTCCTAAAACCTGGAAATGAGTTAGCATTTTGCAGTTCCCTTCTCTCGAAGTCAGTGGGTTTTCAGTAGAATAAGATCAAAAAAGATTTGGCGATTTGAGGAAGTTTTGTCATACAACATAAAATACATCAGTAAATTGTGCTCTTGAGGAGATTTCAAAATATCCATATATATATTTTTTATCCCGAGATACCCTTAAGATATCACAATATCATTTTAAGGCCATACTAAACAACGGTACGATTAAAAGAAGCACAGGCTGAGCTGAGTACGGAGCAGGTTTAAAAGGAAAATAGGGTTGACAAGACATGGAAACATAATAATTTTCTTTTTGGTTTCCCTCCCACATGTCACCAACACCAACAACCCCTTCCTTTCAACAACTGTGAAGGGACACACTGATTTTTGTGCTCTCTGGTGGGGCACCTTTTCAATCAAGAGATGATCAGTAGATGATGACTGTCGGCCATTATCTATTAGCTCACCCCAACTGAAAAGTATACTGAATTCAAACAAAGTCAGTTAATGAAAACAGCGCTCGTAATAACAACATAGTTTCCAGTCCCTGGAGTCTATTTTTACACCCCCAGATTCCATACTAAACTTAAAAGTGTCTTTTCATATTAAACACCCTCAGCTTCTGAAAAATCTACACAACAGCCTTCATCTGGGAAAAGCCTCATAGTGGCTCTAACAGTTTCAAAGAGCGAGGATGTCTTTTATGTTTATTGTGCTACACATCCTTGTTGCTAGCCTGTAATTTTGGCCAGGTCTCTCTAGAGAGATAAACAAATTCTCTCTCATAATACCGCCGTCGCTGGTTCTTCGCCGTCTGTACCTGCTGCACGATGCTGCCCTGGCTGTGTCAATTGATTTGCACCACACCAGCTCATCCTGCCCTACTTCCTTTGTTGCGATGTTTGCCGATGGCATCTCTTGCCTTGTGCATTTTTGTGTATCTCATATGTAATACAGCAGATAGGCTTGGGTTTCGCTATCTTAAAGCCCACTAGGGATCCGTACTGAAATTCTCACAGTTGGCTGGACTCCAGAAGTAAGAAGTATAAAAAACATAATGGCAGAGTCTAGCCGTGTATTTATGTACTATTTGTAGCCTTTGTAGCTGCACTTAAACATTCCCGAGCACTGTGGAATCTGAAACCAATAACAAGAAAATTTAGGAATAAAAAACAGTCTCTCTTGCTGAAAGAAACTGTTAGTATTGAACAGTAACAACAGCAGTAAGTGTTAGTATGAAAAGAAAAGCTTATTAAAATATGTACAACCAACAATATGTCTTTTTATGTTTCCCTCCAGGTTTCAAGGATTCATTGTAGTAGTTTTCTCAGCAGCACAGCCTCTATAACTCTGCCACGCTCTGAATCCCAGCCTACAGTCCTCTGTCGTCCTCCTCCCAACTCTCCCAGCGTGCTGCGGGATGGAGCGGTGCTTATTACCTCAGACCTCACTGTGATTGGACCTGCCCGGCTCCACCAGGGGGACCCAAGTACTGTAGCGTGGGTCTGGCCTCTCCGACTCAGCCCCCATGACCTTGGAGTGAGGTGTGGCGCTCTAGGAGCCCGTGGAATGAACAATATGAGGCGAGAAAGGAGCCGGGCATACAAACAGTCCATTACCATCCATAATGTGGGCTCTCTGCTGTGCCTATCCAGAAACCTTACGGCTCGACCATCTTCTCTCATTTTATCCTGCCATGTGGGGGGGGGGGGGGGGAATCTCTCTCTCCTCTCTCCCCCTGTGTCCTTGCAATCTGGCCAAAGAGGAAGAGCCCAGAGTACATGAATAAAGGGACTGGTTTGCTCCAGGCAGAGCTGAAATTGGTCTATTACGGGGCTCCATTTGAGATCAGTGTGGGAGGGAGTGGCAGGGCCAAGCACTGAGGGTTTTCCCTTTTTGCTTTCTTCTGTCTGTTCCCTTGTAGCCTGGGTAGTATATGTTACAGAAAATACTGTGACCCCCAGGCAGAGAGTAAAAGTGCACTTTAAACGATTAAATATAGAGAAATTTGAGCAGCAGCTCCCCGCGCTGCTAAATGACCTAGTGTTATGTCCTTCTTGTAATAGCGTCCTTTAAGACTCATCAAGATTTTCACATTGGGGCATGTAGGACAATATCACTTTAATCAGTTTTATCCCTCTTCAGTTCAATGACTTAAGTGGAAAATAGGAATGGAGCGAGCATGATTAGCTCAAATTGAATATATGAAATTGCTGCTGATAGTACATTCAGCTCTGACTAGCCATGATTATGGAGATGGATCACCTCCTATATCGAGCAACGTTTCGCTTTTTTATTATTGCACTATAATGACTGCAGCTGCTGGATAAAAGCACGGTTCATCCAGCTTTTTCCTTACACTCACTGAACCACAACACAGAAACCATCATAATGCCTAATCAGAGACGTCAAACAACCTTTATCCAATCGTGCAGAATGGCACATAAGTGGACTGATTTTGTTTCCATCTGTGACGTGCGAGTTGATAAGGTGATTGGGGTGGCTTCGCAGCGGAAAGATTACATAAAAATAAATGATGTCTTTGGAAGTAGGAACAATAGAGTTTCAACTCATCTAAAGTAAGACCGGCCTGGCACAAGCTATCTCTGGGAACAGTGAGGACCGTACAATCAGGCAGCATTGTAGTTGGAGTGGGCTCCTCTCCTGCGTGATGATTAGGCAAATGGAGATTTTTCTTCATTCCACAGACTCAGAAAAAGTGACATGCTGTATAATCTTTGCTGCTGTGTAATCATCTTTGAAGTGAAGAGTGTTGCTCTCTAATCTACTGTGCAGCAGGGAGAGCATATTAAAGCAGACATATTATGCATGCATTATGCATGCTGTATTCCCCTTCTGTCTGAAACGCTCCGTTTCAGCTCCTGTCCCTTTACAGCCACCCCTCCTTTATACCCAGTCTCCTCTGATTGGAAGGCTCACACACACCTGAGCCAGCACCGCTAACAGCAACAGAGCAGCTGTGCTAAAACTATTCCTATATGGCAAACAAGCTGCTGGGCATAAATCCTGTAAATGTGTGACATGGTGACGTAGTGTGATGTCACAAAGTCACAGGACTACTGAGGTGATTCATGAGCAGTGTTTTCTAAAGGGGGTGGGGGGTGGGGGGGGGCCTTCTACTGGTGCTGACTTTGACCTCTTTAACTTTCAAGATCTTTAACGTGCACAAGAACATATATAAAACCCTAAAGGGAAGGAAAACAACTGCTTAAGTATAACTGATATCTTTTAAACAGTATTATTTCTCTGCTCAAACTCACTGAAAGACCTTGAGAAGAAAGGAACGAGGTCAGTTTCTCAACTCTGAGACGTTGTCTGCTAAAATTATAGGGCCCATTCTCTATAATGACTGCACTGAGGTAAACAGAATTAATCAAGATTACTGGACAGGATAGCTTGAAGGTGGCTCCCTGTCGGGAGAGAGAAAGGCTGATGCTCAGCGTTAGTCGTGAGCTTAGCTCAGCTCAGATAAATAGGTGATTTATAGGAGCCATTAATCGTGAGGGGCAGCCCACACATCTCATTACACAAGTGAGATTGTTCATAGTTGGTAGAGAAGCTGTTATGAACGATGATGTCCAGCTTTATATGAAAGGTCAAACTGATGCAGACATGAACAGATAAATTGTGGAGAGAATTAGGAATTTTTGCAAAAATGGCAGCATTGCATCACTCTATGACTTGGCTTAAGACATACAGCCTCAAAATACCCACCCCCATGTTTGATCATGTTTATTGTCTTCAGCCATCTGCAGCTGATAACCCTTGACTGAACAAGCTGTTGGTTATCCCATGAGGGAGTGAGGAGGAATATCCGCACTTGTTCGGAAATGGCTTCCCTGTGAGAAGGCACTACTGCGGGCAATTCACAAAAAGAGGCAAGAGGGTGAGAAAGAGTCGAGAATCTACTCAAATGTCAGAACTGATATCTTGATTTCTTTGAATTAGAAGCAGAAGCAGTTTGTGAGGCGACGTTGCTCCTGAGGCACTGTTGCTCTGTGACTCACTGCTGTGGTACTTTCAGATATTGCCACCAGGAACAGTGACAAAGTAAAACTACAAACTTATGACATTGCTTAACTGAGTCTCACTCTTCTGATTGTATCATGTGAGGAGAAATATACAGAAGCTAAGGCAAACAAGACGCATCAGCAGGTTTCACACTGTTGCTCCGTTCAACACCAGCTGAGTGTGTTCCTGTGACATTTAAGGGAATTAGGTGGTGTTAAGAAAAATGACAACCGCTTTGTCTCTGTTAAAGAGCTTAGCCACGACATGGAGAACAATTTCGTGTAGCTCTCACACGAGCCTTGGAAACACAAAGGGAAATCTTTGCTCGTCTGGTGGCCCTTGAGTGAACCACTCGCCGGGGTAAAAAGTTGTGAAGGAGCTGTCACGACTTGGGCCATCAAAATTTCTTTCATGCCTCATTAATGTCAGGTTTACACAAACAGGCTGCAGCAGTGCTTCGAGTTCTGGGAATTGGCGCTGGAATAAAAAAAAAATGCTAAAAAGAAGAGACAGCTTGGCTTTATTTGTTGTTGTGACATGGTACTAATGTAAACCATCACAAGGCTGCTGGAGAGCCTCAGGAGACGGGGAGACGAACCGTCAAGACAGCCTTGTAAAACTGAATCTGAATGTACTTCATACTAAATAATCAATTTACTAAATACATGAATGATCAACTGATTAATACAAGCAGGAATTTCTTCAGCAAAAGCTTTCATCTTCAGATAGTTTCGTCTGCTGTAAAGTTTTACACGAACTACAATTTCCTCAATTTCGGTCTAATTGGACAACTTTCACCATCCTCCAGCTCCCTCCAGATGTCTGCTGGTTCCCCCATAAATCTCTTCTAAATTGGCCTGATTTTTCATGTGAATGAGGGTGTGTGTGTGTGTGTTCCAGTCTGCGCTGTTCTGACCTTCAGCTGTTGGCCAACAGTCCACACCGATCAGGCAAAAGGGAAACCAACTGTCAGCCCGACTGCGTCCACTGTCAGGTGTTGACAACTTGCATAAACTTCAATGAGACGAGCGCGCCTCACCTGAGGGGCAAAATCCTGGATGAATGATCTGAAGAGTCACTCAGATGAGAACAAGTTTGACTAGGCTGAGCTTGTGAAGTGAAAGTGAAGGCCAAAACATCAGGACGTTTTATGTAAATGTTTCGGAGGTAACATCCGTCCAGCTCTTGGACTTTGGAACGACACACTTGAAGAGATAAGGTTTGCAAAATCGTGAACTCCTTGTAAATCTGTTATACTTCCTGCTTTTATCTGATATTGTCTTTTGTTTGCTTAACATCTTTCCATCCTTTTATTCCTTTCATTATTCTCGATCTTTCTAATTCTAATTCCTCTTTCGTAGCATCTTATCTTTTTATTGCTTTGTACTTTTTATTTGCATTTGATTGCTTTTATGTGATTTTGCCTTTTTTCTATCGCTTTTATTCCTTTTACTTGATTTCTTCATCATGGCATTTTGTGTTTTGCCTTCTTGTTTTAACTTCTGTTTGGCTCGACTGTTGAGTGTTTATTCTTGCTTCCTGCATTTCCGACTTTTGTTAACTTTGTAAACTGTAAACTTAAGGTGATACATAAGAAAAAACATCAGCTAGTTCAAGGCTTAATATTTAAAAGGCTGTATTCAGGTTGGGCAGGTATTGGAAACTCACTGCCTTAATAGAAATATGGACTTCGAGATCTGAGAAGTGAAGTGAAGTGAAGCCAATGCAGAAATGTTCAAATGGCCAGTAGGGGCGACTCCACTGGTTTCAAAAAGAAGTTTGATTGTATGTAAGCTTATGAGCAAGTGACCCTACTTATCAGAAACAATTTCCTAATGGATAAAGCAGGTTACACTTCAGTCGCTACCACAACCTTCTCTCTTGCTCGCCCCTCTCATCCATATATGGTCACCTCCGCCCCAAGAAAACCAAGATGGCAACGTCCGTAATGCCAAGTTCGAGGCTTCAAAACAGCAGTTCACAGACCAATGGGTGACGTCAGAAAGCTTTCTTCAGAGGCTTTCTGAGTAAACAGATAAGAGGAATTAGAATGATGAGTGACGCTGCATCACCCGTTTTACAGGGGAAGGCGTGTGTCTTCTCCTTGATGTGAGCTTCAAGAGAAATGATACGTAAGCTTCTGAAGATAATTCTGAGAAAGCCTTCCTTTCATGAGACACCGAAATTAATGTTTGACAGGAAACTGTTTAATACGAACTCCAGTGATCCATGGCAGGTTTATCCCAGACTTTTTGACTCCTGCATGTGTGTATGACCTGTGGGCAAAGAGCGCTTTTACCTTCTAAGGAGTTTTATTTCAACATTTTTCCTCCTTCGTCTATATCTTGTTTGGCATCTAATCACATATTATCTTGTGAGCCCTTAGGACTTCTCAAACACTGTTTTTATCTCTATTACAAAACCTATTTGTGACTCAGTGTGATAAAATAGAAGTATGTTTTTTATACCTTTACCTTGTCCTGTTGATTCGTTGTCTTCATGCAAATCAATTGAATCCACTGTAAAGAGCGAGCTGTTTTCGAATGACTGACACAAATAGGATTGGTCTATTAGCCTATCAGTCATGCTATTAAGGTCTGCCATTATGAATCAGGCTTGATGGTTTGTGATTGGACATTAATGCATGTTGGGCTCATTAGCCCCCACTGCTCTCAGCAGATCTGTCCGGATCCAAATCAATGAGCTCCACTTCTTTAAAGGACTATAACAGCTGTGACCTCTAAAGCAGCGGGGTCAATGCGATGCCAACTTCCCCTTAAAATGAGACTGTTTCAGGCTTCACCTTGTACAGTATCAAACAGAGTGGCTCCTCGAATCACACGCTGCTGCAAACATTTTTAACAAGGAAAGTTTTAACTATCTCTAGATAATGTAGTAGGCCTCAAGGCTTAATGTACACAGAGGCGAGGCAAATGATTCCTGGGCATCCTGTCCTGTCCTGTAATTATGCAAACAGTGATTTCCCACAAGGGAGAACATTGTGGGCCTAGGACAACACAGGGGGGAAAGCCCATATACACAAATGCACACACACTCACTTGTAAACCACAGAAGGAGTGCTGCCCTCCAGGCATATCTCCGTCGGTAAACACAAAAAACTTCATCATGGTGAAACAAATTTGTCCTCAGCAGCACGTCGCCAGTAAAAGGTGCCTGGACGGTATTAAATTATACAGAAACTGACACTGCTGCTTAGTCCACCAGTGGTTCTGAATGAGCCTCTTGATGTGTTTTGAAAACCCAAACAGGCTCTCCAACTCGTTTTGCTCTGTAAAATTGTGCTTTGATGGTTTCCCGGAGAAACAGTGCGCAGCTCGCAGAGCAGGTCTGAATTTCCTCAGGAGCGCTTTGCCATGCCTGACATGATCCTATTTTGAATGGTCCTCTCCGGTAATAAGGTCATTTGTCTTGTGCAAAGGAGAGGGGATCTATAGTTGTCATATTCTGGGCTGGAGATAAATGTGAAAGGCTAAGACTCTGCCAGAGAAAAGAATTTATGCAGTCGACCCTTTCCTCCTTTTCCTCTCAGCAGTGTTAAAAAAAACAAAAAACAACTCGGTGTCTGGAAGTAAAAGGACGCAATTAAAACCTCCAAGTTGAAAGCAGATGTTTGTTTTTCAGTTTAGTTATTGATCTTTTTGCAAAGTTATAATAATATACATGTCTACATTTTCTTGATGCTGTTTTGTTGCACCCTTACCCCGTTTATATGATCTGACCACCAGTTTTAAATGTGGTTCTTTTGAAGAAAAAGAGATTTTTAGGCTGCTTTCAAAACCTGACTTGTTTGGTTTACTTCAAAAGAGCTATTTTTTCTTTGGCTTGTTTATTCGGCCAAAAGCTATCAATTAAAGTCAGGTCTGTACTGAACATCCAGACCTAGTTCACCTGAAAATGTGGGACTCCAAAATGAACTGTGGTGGGAGTTTTTGGTGTAAAAGCAAAAAAAAAAAAAAAAAAAGAGCACATGTGTGATGTTTGCATGAATTCAGAAGCTACACTGCTATTAAATCCATTTGCCAAAAAAGCGATCTGCATTAGCACTCATTTGGCTACCATGGTAACAGATACGCGCTGGATTTTCTGGAATCAATCGCATATTGAAAATGAGTTAAAATACCGAAAATTCTTCATGTGGAAGAATATGCGTTTTAGCAGAACCTCATTAAACAGCATTTGAAACATAGAGTCACTTGCTTCTGTAAGTACCTTTTTTCTTGGTCATCATTATTCAACAATGAGTTGCAGTCTGGACTAATTATGATTATAACTGCTGCTTATTATCTGTGACCTCCTCGTGACTCCAGAGAACATAATATTACAAATCAAAAGCATCAAAGTGCTGCATTACTTTCAGTCAGTCTCTAGAATGTATTAATTACTTCATGTGGATCTGTGCAGCGCTGATGATTCACGATGACAGTCGCTTCAACTGTACATAGAATGAGTCATCTGATGGCCTCTATGACCTCTGATTCTGTTTGTGAAAGTCGTCGTGAGCATGAACCAGATGTGAACTAAAAGGCAGGAATACATCATTATTTTCTCCAGGTCGAACCAACTTAACATCACTACCAGTCCATCATCCGCAGGGAAATTAACAAACAATGAAAAGGATTCTGTCTTCTCAGGCAAAACTTTGACTCATGTGAAACTTTCTTTAGAACTTTTCCATTTCCAACAACCTTTTCTGATGCAATAGTTCAAAATCTGCACAAAAATACAGATAGAGGGACTTTAACCTGGTTGAATAAGAGTGAATGGGTGATCTATGAATGAGCCATACTGCTTTATCCTTTGAAACACACAAAAACCCAAATAGCTTCCTCTGCTTCTTCTTCCTCTACTGTGATATGCTTTTATTCTTAATGCTCTTCTTCCTCTAATAGCAAAATTGCACGTGTTAAAAACAAAATGGATTTTTCAGCCACAGCTGCTAATACCTCCTCCATCATTGTTCAGTAACTGGCTTAGCTCCTACACAATACTACAGGCTTCGTGGTTTTCATTGCCTCTGTGGTTGTGAACAGACTCACCGGGGTCTGACCTCGCAGGCTGGCTCCACTACAAAGCTTTTTTTTCTTCGCTCGGCTGTTTATCGTCATGCAGTCAAATTCCTCGCTGTGCGTTTCATGTTATACTTTTTCTTGGATCGGGTAGGAATGAGTGTTTTCACAGCTATAGTGGGAATCCGATTATCATACAGGGATCACAGTCGTCATGGAAACCAAGGATGGTGCATGGTGTTAAGCCATCCCTGACACATCCTGAAACATTGGGAATTAGTGTGAAAACGCAGCTCCCTTAAAATAAAGATGTGACAAAGTCTGTCTCTCATATTAGGCACATTCTCAAGCAACAGATCATATTTTTGCTTTATCAGCCTGCATGTGTGGGAGGAATACAACCTGTGCTTTATAGAAACACCACTTTGTCACATATTTTATCATAATTCATGCATACTTTGACACAAAACACCAAATATCGCATATTCAAAGAAACAGTGGCTAAACACAATGTCATTTTGTGGCGTTTAGGCTTTGAATCGGTTCAGAAACTGTTAATTTAACTCATTAAAACACGTCAGGTAAACTTTAACCCTATTATCAAACTATGTTAATACAGTTTAAACTCTGCTCTCATCTAGCAGCCAGGAGGAGCTTGACAGATATTTTTTGATCATTTATTTTGTGTTTCACTATGTTTATCAATGTCTTTGGAACATTTGGGAAAGAACTGGCTGTAACAGCTGTTGCAGTGAGGACATACTGTAGGACAGACTCCAAACAGATTCATGTCGAGGTACCTTTTTAAGCTCTTGTCACCAATCAAAGCCACATGTTTGTTAATCAAAAAAAGAGAAAGAAATCTGTTCACAATCGAGCAGATTTCGGACAAATTAGAACGAATACAGACAGATGCAAACACAACATGGTGAATGTTACACATGCACGAATGGAGAAAAGCAAATTATAACAAATATGGCACTTCTGTTTGCTATTGGTGTATCAAGGAGGACTAATGACCTGCACTGGTTGATAATTCAGTGTAGTTTTTTGACTAGAACAATCAAAATGTGTTAGAGAAGAGCTGAATAATGATTTGAATAATTGATTAGTTCTAAAACGCAAATATGTTCCGATTTTCTTAATATTATCTAACAGTAATTTAAATATATTTGGGGGTTTTGGTCTGTTGGTCTCACAAAACAATCAATTTAAAGACATTTCATCGGGTTCTGGTAAATTGTGACAGCCTATTTTTCCAACATTTTCTGACAAATACTAAGAAGCCCTGATATAGCTGAATGTAAAGTGTGCGAGGCAGCAATTTTGCATATATATTGCTCATAAAACTGAAAAATAAAACTAATTCAAACGTCAGAAATGTGTAAATTCTAAAACACAGGATGCAAGTTTTGTGAGAATCTCGTCTGACTTAGAGAAGAAACATTCATTCAAGCATTCATTGTCTAAGCAGATAAGGCTCGGACAGTCTGTCTCATTATCGCCAGTGCGGCAAGTGAAGGCTGGACTTCCTGTGAGGGACAGGATGGGGGAGCGCAGGTGGAGGGGAGAGATGGAAACAATGCTGTGAAAAAGAGATAAATGAAGCCAGAGAGTCTTGGCCACGCTGAGAGAGGACGGCCATCTGCGAGCTCATGCCGCAAGAATCTCATCTTATTACCACTCGTCCTGCAGAGTGAAAACTTTGTTTCCCACCTCTGTGTTTCTCCCCTTGTTATGTCTTTTCAATTTTTTTCAAGTGCTGAAAGAACTGTGCTTACTGAAAAATGTCTTAAATTAGGAATAAGTAAGGGATAGCATAGTCCCTGGGCCACGTTTGAAAGTTTATGCCAAAAATGCTACTAGAATTGGGTCTGTATGCCAAAAACAATGAAAATGAGCAACAACATGAACATCAAAATAAGCTACTCAAGCTGTGGGAGAAGCACAGCTTACACTGAAGTTAACCAGTTAGCTTTAATCTTCCAGACCATGTAACAATAGGTATATATCCTGTCCTCCATAGACACAACACATCTCTCCTTCTTGTCTGAGCAAGCTCTCCAGTGACAAATGAAATGCGACATACGTTGCCATGGATACAGGCACAACTTTATTAAGTAAGGATAAGATACAAAGTCTAATACAGGATAGGACACAGCCATGAGTATAGTAGGAAGATAGAATGTTTCCTATCTTTGAAAGCTAAGTTAGAATTGGACTGGATGTTATTCTGTAACGAGGACAAGAATGATCCAGTTTAGATTTCCACACTACTGTCTGAATTTAAAACTGTCACCTGCGTTAAAAAATTAACAACCATGGAGACACCCTTCCATTACTGCCCTGTCATCCATCAGGCAGTGAGCACAGGCTGAAATTGGGAAAGCATACACGACGCAGGCAGACAGAATTAGCACAAAAGAATCAAACCATAATGCATTTAATCATTACAGGGACAGTAGATGTCCGGGTCATCCATTCACTGCAGAATGATACACTGTGGTATTGAAACGCAACTCATGGTCGACCCTGAACCCTCGACCCAACCCGCCTGCACAGCACTGCCTTGGGCCCACAAACAGCTCCCGACTCACTCTGGTAAACACAACAACGCACAATATGCCCGCGCACACAACAAAAGACATGACTCGGAGCGCTGTCACCACTCATCATGCTGACACAAAAGAGGATGCAGCTCAGATACTGTGTGAGTGGTATAATAATGTGCACACAGACATGATAGGATATTTTCCGGATGCTCGGGGACAAAAAGGCCCAGATGAACGGGATCAATCCAGGAATCAATACAGCGATGGTCTGGTGGGCATTAAAAGCTCAGAGGAGTTATGCATTTTAGGAGCCAAATAATGTGACAAAGGAGGTCCTTGAACAGCACATGTGACCTGCCTTGTGGCCTTGTGAAGGAGCTGATGAAAGAGATACATCTTTGAGAGTCACACAGCGGCTATTATCATCCAGTGTAGGCGTACGATGCTTCTGCCATTTTAAGAAACATTTCTTTCAGAGACACATAAAAGAATGCAGAAATGTGTGGATATATATGTACATGATCTGGCTGGCACCACACACTGCGCTCGAAGGCGGCCAAGATTTCCTCCTTAGTGCCAGTCAAGCTTACTAGAGCGTGATGCGGGCTGGATTGATTGATGGACTAAAGGGGAGAAGGCAGGTGGGGTAAGAGACGTGCACAGAAGAGAACCTGAGGTTAGACACTGTCACTGATCTGACTGGTGCATTCAAGGGAGAAAAAAAAAGGTTCCTCTTGGGTGTAATTCGGCTCTAAAAGCTCTTAAACCTTCAACTCCGGCACAGCCAACACTTCCCTGCTCTGGTCCGGACTGAGCAAACATGGGAAGAATGTAACTGACATCACATTTTCTTTTCCAATTACAGAGCTGTTGTAAACACTGACCTCCACTTTATTTTTCCTGTCAGCGTCTGCGTTGTATTAATTTTCGCCTGTGTCACTTATGATGCTCGCACATTTTCAATGACTGTTTGCGCAAAACAAATTTGAAGAATGTAATTACATGTAAATCAGGTGTGGTACCTTGTAGCACTTCCCACTGACTGGTCTGACACCTTTTGGACATAGGACAAAATAATATACTGTGCTATTGTGATGGAAGACAAGCACAAACCAAAGATTATCATGTGTGAATAGAAGAACTCAAAGACATGCAAAAGGGTCACTTTTGAATGCTTTCTATGATAGTACAACAATCTTAAAAGATAAGGACAGCAACATTATATGTGATGTGTGTAAAAAATATTTTTAAAGGCTCGTAGTGTCCTATAAGAGCAGGGGATTGTGGTCTGAAGCTTACATTACTCAGTTACAGAGTACATTTTTAGATGCACATCTGGGGCTGTAGTGTACTTTTTTGCCCCCTGATGTGTTTTCTTGTTTTGGATGGTATACAGTAGGTTTTGGCTTTTTCGAGAGACTTTTTAACTATAAGAAAGTACAATATTACTGGACTTAAATGCGAATACAAGTGAGCAATGGTAAGCTATAAATGCAACAAAGACTTTCGTTACTGATGATATGTTGAGTATTTTCTTCAGTAAAAGGTAGTGAAGGTGATCCAAGACAGCTGATTTTTGAGTCTTATACCCAGGTCATAAAATAGCAACGCTCTGGGTTAAAAATTGGGACCAAAGTGATGGTATCTGATTTTAGAGGAAGGATACTATACTTCCAGTTGACTTATCATTTAATAGCATTAAAAGAAACTTTGAGTTAACAGACATGAGATGAAAAGTGTAAAGAATAATCAGGATCCATAAATCAAAATATTACATAAAGAAGCAACTAAATAAAGAAACAACAATAAGCACACAACAAGACAGAAAGGTTACTGCAACGAAAATGTCAAATACCAGTCTGCCGTTGCAGACAGCAACCATCAAATTAGGGAGATGTGCCCTCTAAAAGTAGTAAAACAGGTTATCTCGGCCCCTGCACTCACTCCCTAAAGACATTTTAGTCCCCAGAGTGAGCCCTGGCCACGCAGCGACTGATGGTGGAAACAGTAAATTAGCACAGAGTATTCAGTGAATGTCAAACTCAAGCAACTGTAATCCAACGACTAGTCTCTCTGTATGCATCCTGGGTAATTTGTCTCTCCTGCGGGTTTATCATATCAGGGGCCAGAGAGGTTATTCATAATGACAGTTGTGGCACAGAGACTGAGGGCTGGGTTTCGTGAAAAGGGAATGAAGGAAGGAAGACTTGATTAACCCTATTATCAAGGATAGGATGTATGCTGAAACATAGTGATATCATTTTAATTCCTCACATTGTGTCGTTCCAAAACAGTGACCTCCCTCAACTTTGCCAATAAAACTTCCTGGGATTTTATCTTTACAAGCAAGCAGCCTTGGGTGAGATGATAAAGGCTGTTAAACATGATACGACAGTGTTTTTTTCACACTGAGGTGGTCTCAGGTAATAGACTCAAACGTGGAAGGCTGGATTTTGTTCATTTGGCCTCACATTTTTGGCAAAAATGCTTTCCAACCAAATACTTCAGTCGCAACTTTTGGAAGTGGGTGAATGCAATGACAGATGAATAATGCATGAGCTAAACATGCTGCCGTTAATCACAGCGACCGCTGTGCACACACACACACCTCTACTTTTCCCCTCTGATCCGAGAACAAGCGATGTGAAGAAACGGGGAAACCAAGCACTGCCCAAACATTTCACTTTCTTTTCTATGCTCACTTCATCCTAGCTTGCTGAAATTCTTCACAGTGTGCACAGTTACTTGGAAATGCAAAGGCACTGATTGCATTTTACCAGGCTTTTCAAAACTCGCTTCTGTGCAAGTTCTCACCAAACGAATGCAGGAGAAAGGAGAATGTACTCTCACACAGATGCCCGCTACATGACCCACTTGTCTCTCTGTACTCCGCAGGAAGAGGAAGGAACTGGAAAAGCTCTGAAATGGACCAGAAATTCAGCTCTTTTTTTTTCTCCTCCCGCTTCGTCGTTGTCAAGACATATTTCACAATTTTGCACATGAATGCAGCGTTCATTTGTGTGTTTTGTCATGTCAGTGCACTGCAACTGTAAGCCCCAGTGAGACACATCTGTAATGGAATCTGTTTATCCCATAGTGGACATCCTCGATGGGGGAGCTGATAATATACTCCCAAGTGGACATCTAAGATCAGTGATTACCCTCCATTTACCACAGCCACTCTCCTTCAGGGCATGTCGATGCATCAAAGGACAGGGTTTGGAGAAAATGCCTGATTTCAAGATAACCTCCTGGCTTTTTCCTTTCTGTGACAGCCTTTTAACATGATAGATCCTTTAATTGCGTTAAGCCGGGACTGACTGGAAGCTTACAGAGAGATGGTGACACCACTGAGCCTGGTAAATAGGAAAGGGGAACCGATGGAAATTCAATTTCTTTCCCGAACAGATGTAGTATGAGCACAAAGACTGTTTACTCCCTGTGGGCTGTGTGAAAATCAAAGATCCTAATCAACAGATAAGTCAAATTGTTGTTGTTTCTCTAAGACGGAAGGTCAGTTGGCGGACATGTACTGTATGTGGTTAATGATGGGTATCGTCAAGATGTCATAGATACCCATCCGACAAGGTGTCCACAATCAGGAATTAAAGGACAACGTGTGCCTGTTGGATGATTGCCTCAAGTGCATTATTCCGCTTATACCTTGTTGACTTGCCAAAGAAAAGATCATTTGTGTACATTTTTAGACAGAAAGCTAACGTTATGGTAGCAAGATCAAAATCATGGTCATTGCATACAGTTAACAGTACATATAATTTCATACCATGTTAAACCAGACTTTCAAGCTAACCAGACATTTCACCGTCCATGGAATCGAGGATTCAACCTGGCCATAGTACAATTATGGATACGGCAATCTGGGTATTGGGTTTATATTCCCATGCAAACTCTTCACACTTTTCCTGTCTTTTGATAATCTAAATCTGCGCTCTGCTTTGATCAGATCACTATTCTGGATCTTTTCTGATGATCCCCTTTCTGATACAGAAACTTATGGTGCCGTCTCTCTATCATTGTGAGATTTGAAAGCCCTCAAAACCCTCATTAACGAAGATCAATCCATGTGGTGCACAGCAAGACACTGGATAATTCATGGCAGGAAAATAAGATTTTCAGCAGTGCATGTCAATATCTCCTGACTATGGCGCAAAATGAGCGTGATGATGATATAGACAGTTTTAAAGTAAGACATTTCCTCTTACCTTTATGAATTAGCCTCATCTCACATTCTGTCAAACACAAAACAAAGCTGTGCTTAGTGCGTCAACGACTGAAAACCAGTTGGTTGTTGCTATGCAACAATTAAAAAAGTTTGAGGTGTGTTACTCTGCAGCTTTCCTTTACCTCTCAGTAACCTGTGCTGGAAAGAAATTGCACTTCTTTGGTGCTGTCAGCTTTGCCCCCTTTCCTCTCTGTAAATAAAGGTCTCTGGTGAATACGCAGCTTGCTGTGGAGTCAGAGATGTTGTGATAGAAAGTTGCTCTTCTTTTCCACTCAGATCGCAGCAGACAGCGCACTGATTTTTACGGCGCGGTGACAAGGACGACAGCTGCAGTGTACTGTGATGGAAAACATATCCTTGCCGCAGCCCCATCGCTAGCATCCTTCCCATCATCCCTTTCTTCACTTTAAGCCCAACTCAAATCAACTCTCTCTTCATGTGCCCCACCTCCTGCCATCAGTGCTTCTGTTGCCTGACTCCTCTCCTAGAAGGAGGGTTTATTGATGGGATGTGGACTTGAAGAGGAACCGACTACTTTCCAGAGGTTGCAGTGGCCTTTGTTGTTGGGTCAGAAGAGGAAAGAAAACATGTGTGAACTCTCTTTAGCCTTGTCTGTTTGACACACGGAAATTACCTTGCAGCGGCCGGCAGTCTGAGTGCTGTCTAACCTGCCACACGTGGCTGTTTTCTCACTGGGAAAGTCCGCAGTTTAATAACTCCACAGAGACAAAGACATCTCGAAGGAAGAAGAAAAATGGTCACACCTTAGTTTCACGTTGTTGACAGCTGACAGGGGAACGAAGCGAGGCAGGGCAAAGGGGAGGAGACTGAACGGATGGGTGCCTCCCAGTTCATGACAGCGTTGAGCCGAACAAACACAGCCGCACATGTACTCGCTTCTTTTCTGGACCGTTATTAACACACCAGTGGAAAACACTTAACTCATGCCTATTCAATTATGCTAATGCATACATATACAAATGACCCTGGTTAGTTATTAGCTGTCTCAATTAGAGGACATGTGTATGGGGGTTTAGCAGAGAGAGAGAGAGAGAAGAAGAAAAGAGAGGGAGAGGAGTGACGGATGGTTTGCTGCCCACTGGTGATAACAGAAACCTTAGGGCAAGACTTGTTCAGCCTCTTATTGTTTCTGTCGGAGTGCGCGGTTGATGGTGGGGGGGCTGGAGATCCTTTGTGCTTGGAGGACATGCAGCGAGGCACAAAATCAAAGTCATGCTGAGTCCATGTATGCATATTTGTGTGAACGTGTGCGTAAATGCATAAAACAGAAGTGGCTCTTATCTTTTACGGCTTTTCTTGGCATGTCAGCGCTGCAACAACGCTCTGAAAATCTCTCCTGTGAACTCCATCACAAGAGATCAGAGTGCAGGATACAGTGAGAGCTTTCATCCAACAGCCCTTACAGTAATAACCCGTTTTCACATCTGATTTCGCACCCTTTCACTGTGTTCACACATAAGATGTAAAATACATCTAATTAATTCATGAAACACCAGCTCCAGAACATGACGTCCCAGTTGTTTAAAAAAATTATTGCACCGATGAGTGTACTAAATTTAGGGTTATACAACGAATCTGAATCATAAGGCCGCCGTTTTAAAACGCTTTGCACGTACATGCATATTAAAACCATGCATTAAAATCAATATAATGGATCGACAAAGCCATAACTGACTCATACATCACATTTATTACAGCCAGAGCAGATTAATCACGATGATTTGTAGTGTGAAATGAGGCATGTTGCTATGGGAGAGAGTGTTGGTCTTGGGTATGGTACACTAATGCTGAGGAGCGCAAAGCTAAGCTGGGGACAAAAAGAAAAAGAAGAAGAAAAGCTTACAGTCAGGGTTTGTGGTCACGATGTTTGCCAATGCAACAAGAGGACTAATACACCACTTTGCCACGTCATCAAGGAGCCACTGCTAAATCTAGTTGAGAGTAGAGAGCCCAAGGGATGCTTTCCATTTTACTGAAATATAGTTATTTTGTAAAAGAAGACAATACAAATCTAATCATGGCTCAATCCGATTTCCAATTTTCCCACTTACCCTTTATTTTCAAGTGCCCCCTTAACCCTCAGAACAGAGTCACGAAAGCCTTCAAGACCCTCATACATCATCAGCTGTTATCGATGGTGTTTATGTAAACAGACGTGACTGGACATTTCCAACATATGGTGATTTCTGATGAGTTACTGTGGCAATCCTGATATTATCACAATACCATTTCCCATTTATTTGTTAGAGACAGAAAAGTATGGACACTTGCAATTCATTCACAACTTCAGGCTAGCAGTCAAGTCATCAAATAAAAAGGACAACCTTTTGCTTCAACTTGGACACTAGCAGTGTTTTATAGGCTAACATCAGCAACTCGTGCCCCTACCCTGCCGGTCTGCACTGATATCAGAGGAGCGGTTTTTTCACAATAGTTTTATTAATCCATCATCCGGTAAAAACGTTATGCACTGAAACCTTGCCCAGCGAGTCTGAAGCACTGATTGTTTTATTTGTTACGGAAAAAATTGTTTTTGTATCCAAAGAAATAATGACTTGGCCAAGAACAGACCGAAAAAAGGGACAGATCCAGATTTTCAACATTATCCAATCCAATGAATTTTGATGTGAGAAAATCGGGAGTATTTAGGTGGCTGGTGTCTATAAATCACTACAATTCAATGTGGATTTTTGATCTGGTAAGCTTTAGTCATAGTTTAGAAGAAATATAGAGGGATATGGGGCTATCAAGTTTGATATTGGATTAGGTTTAATTGAATTAAATGGGACTGTTGGGCCTGGTCGGAAGGAATGTCCTCTAGTGCCATTCTACTTATAAATATATAAGAATGTAGAACATCAATTAATCAAACCAAACTAAATGTGAATGAACCCTTTTGTACATGTAGCAATGTAGTCTTGGGATCTTGGTATTCACAAATTTCATGAAATCATGAAATCATCATTCTTGACATGACCTTGGGTCTGCAGATGATCAAAACGTCATAAAGCCACAGAGCTATGGCAAAGTGCCTCATGAGTATCCCTGACTGTGAGCCAACAAAGATTTAATGCTCCAGTGAACAACTTGTACGATGGCAAAAAAGCACATACCCTGTTTGTAGACTTTGCATATTTGTTTATTTATCCAGGCTACCTGGTTAAGCACTGAGCACTGTTGCCTGTGGACTCAGACACTCGCTGTTGGTTCCTAAACACAAATAGATTAAAGTTGGTAAATATTCCGACGCTGCTGTGGCTGCTCTTCAGCTACACCGCCTTCACAACCATAATGTAAAATCTGGTACTCCCCACAGAATATTATCTCATCATCGTACGAATAATCTTTACAAACTAGGCAATATCCTCCCTGCTTTGACCCCATGAGCGTTATCTTTGCTATCATTCCTAACTTCTCTGCTTCTGTCTGATCTCTGACTACAGTATATGGACTGTTCAGAAAGAGGTGGTGCTGAAATTTCACCCTCCTCTGCTTGTTGCCATCTCTCTCTCTCGCTGCACAGAAACGCTGTCCGTGGTTCTGAATCAGTGCCGCACGCTCTCAGCACACAACCTCGTCCCACAGAGAGAAAAAATATTTTTGCTGGCTGGGTGACTGGGTGGAGCAGCTTGGACCTCGTCTCAGCCGGGTCCGTCTGCAAGAGTCACACAAGGCAGAGCCTCAGCAGGCAGGGAGCTCCACGCCCCGTTTGCTTCAGAACTGTCACATGTGACAGCGTCATCTACAGAGAGAAGGGGGGGCTGGAGGCCTGACTACATCCCTTAGATGGATACAAAATATGACTATGGATGTGGCTGTCTCGAGAAGGATGATCTCAGTGTTTGCTCAAATGTGTGAATGTCTGTGACAGAAAAGAGACAGAAGCAAAATTTCCTCTCCTTTCTGGTCTAACTTCATGCCTGTGTTTTCAACAGTCAGACCAAACACATTGTGAATGTGCATCCAGTGGGACGTTGTGTGAAAAGAACGGCTGATCCCTGTACACGAGAGGCCGACCCCGCTCCGTCCCGTCTTTCCCCGGAGTGTAAAAGCCAGCCAATCAGAGTGGATGAGTGCAATGAGTCACGGAGAGAGTGGACTGCGTCCAGTCGACCGAAAGGAGCTGCCTGCCGCTCTGGGCAGGGAAAACTGTAGCGTCCATGAGTGGAGTGATTCTGGTCAGGACGCACACCAACACCCGCATACAGGAGAAGCATGGAGAGTCACATGTATCTTTTTTGGGCAAAAATTTAACAGACCTAACAACAAAACTATATTTTTTTCCTCCTTCCTCCTGTCCTTCACTATCTTCTTTAATAAGATTTATGTGACAAGTCATTACTCTCAAATGTTGCCACTCCATGATAACTAATCCACTGTAACACTGCAAGGTTGTGTGAAGGTCAGCATGTTGCCTGGATCCAAATACAGGCTGAGCCGTGTTTAAGCTTTATGACGGCACGGTACATTAGACCTGCAACGATTAATTGATTAGCTAATCAAAAGAAAATTAGTTGCCAACTACTTTGATAATGAATTTCAATCAATTTAGGTATTTTTAAAGCAAAAAACATCAGAGATTTGCTGGCTCCAGCCTCTGTAATGTGAGGATTTGCTGCTTTTTTTTGTAATTTATGATGTAAATAATAAAAATGTATGTTAGTTTGGGTTTTGGAGTGTTGGTTAGACAAAAAAAAAATCAAGTTGATGACGTCACTTTGGACTCTGATGGGCATTTAAAGACTAATTTACTACCTTATTTGTGAAAATAATCAGCAGGTTAATCAATAATGGAAATAAGGTACAGTGTGTGTCACGTTATGGCCGTTAGAAAAACAAAACACTGTGTGAATGGGCTGTATGAATGGGTGCTAGAGACGCTCATTAACTATTAATGCGATGGGAGATCTCACAGCTGGATACACATCACACAGCGTGGACACGCACAAGCAACAAACTGTCAAATCACCTCACAATGCCAACCTCAAAGAGAAAGAATCGTATTAAATAGCTTCCACAAATGACCCCAGATTTTTACACATAAATCTAAATGGTAACAATGGCATGAAAATGAGAGGTGAGCAGATTGTCCCGGTCCACTCGGGGACCCAGAAATCCATTTTTCCAAGAAGCCACAAAGGCACGGAAGATGTGAATAAGATTTATTGAAGCCTGTCCGAGGATAAAGGATTTGGAAGGTGGTGGAAAAATGAAGTCAAAATCCAACTGAATTAGTTTCTCTACGTTTTTGAAAAGACTGGGAGCTGCGTGTTAGCTTTCATGGCTCGCTCCTGCACAAGACAATGGAATCAAATAGACGGTGGGCTATTTGAAGCCACACAATCTAGCAACCTTCACCTCTTTCATGTTTCTAAATGAGGGAAGAAGAAAGAAATAGAGAAGCGCAAATGTTATTAAGCACAGTGCAGCTTTGTTCAGCCTCTGGCCCTGTAGTCTGTCTTTGTTTAATAGTCTACTGTACGTCAGCATGTATGAATGCAGGGAGGGATGGCAAAGGAAGAGAGATGGACTAGTTCATTTCAGTTGAATCTGGGATAATGAGGATGGAGAGAGGGAGATAAGGAACGACAAAGGGGAAATGACAAACAGCAGGGAAGGCAGGGCAGTGATTCGATTACAGTATGACTTCTCATTAAATGACAAAGCTCTGGGTTGGGAAGCCATTGTATCAGACTGTACAACTCCTGAATCCGGCACGTCTTTTTTTCTTTTCTTTTTCCTTTACCTCTCTGACTACGCTGCTGCCACCGTCGATCTGGAGCTCGACCTAACCCCTCTGTGGGAGTCAGCTTATCCCCGTCAGTCACTAATGTCACGATTCCTATCAGCTGTAGAGTCACATCCAGCAACAGGGGCTTCAAGGAACGATTATTTTTACTGCCTCATAAATCCATCAGTCGTTCGGTCTAAAAATATCAGAAAAATGTCAAACAGTGTTTCCCAAAGCCTGAGATGACACTCTTGTTCTGTCTACAACCCAAAGATATTCACATTTTAGAAGATGTAGTCAGATATTTTCTTTCCTCCTGTTTCCGTAAAAAATTACACAAACCGATTTATCAGTCATAAAAATACTTTGTGAAAAATTTTGGCAGCTTTCTTCCGGTCTCATAAATGTAGATGGAAACAAAACGAACTGATCACAAACCAGTTTTCAAGGCGCTTCAAAAAAATGATGCCACAGATACAGTGTGGAAACCTCAACTCAGATCTGTAGTGAGAGTTTTTCACACTAAAGTACTGCAGAACAAGACAGTCTTTCCAGTTTCCCCACACTTCATCTGATTTAGGAAACTATTGTGTTTTTGTTCTGAGTAATCCCCGTCATTGTAAATCTGCCATCCGCCTGACATCTGCCATCCCGCATGACACCTCCTCCTCATCTTCCTCCTCTTCCTCTACACAACCTGACTGTTCTGATCACAATTACAGTACAATCGTCCTGCGAGCCACGTTTGCTCACACACACACACACACACACACACCACACATCAAAAGCAGCGTGTTGTCTCCGTTTCAGCCAGGCATCACATGTATCATTTTCACTATAAACACGCTTCCTACGATCCTCTCTTACCTGGAAGCACGCTGTCTTCCCCGGCTCCTCTTAAACAATCCCAGCGAGGGGGTTTGGACAAGTTCTTCCTTTGCTGTGGGAGCTCGATGTGGCACTTTGGGAGGAAGAGGGAGAAGAAAAAGGGAATAAAAACAAAGGCTCAAAAAGCAGTGTCCCCTTTTTTTCTCTCCAAACGGCGGCTCAAGAAGCACTCACGATCACACACTCGCACACCCAGTCAACAGCTCTGCCAGGCAGCAGCTCGCTATTCCTTCCCTCCCTCTCCCTCTCTCTCTCTTTCTCTCTGTCCGTGACACTCGCCTCCTCTCTTCCCGCCCACCTACTCCAGCCCCCTCCCCCAGCTTCTCTCTGTCTCTCCCTCGCTTGCTCGTCGTCTGTCAGACAAAATGCACACATCCCCTCTATCTCCCTGCTCACTATTTTCTGACATTTCCCCCCCTCACCCACTCACACATCCTGCTCCATGAAAACAAATATCCACACACAAACTTATTCTTGCTTTGTGATATTCTGCCTTGGAAGAAGACAGAGCACTGGTAACAAATGGTGATGAGGCATTCATATTGTACATGATTACAGTTCTGGCTCCATTTTTAACGCCTTAACTGCCGCTTGATCACACTTATTCCTCTTTACTCCATCCTCTCCTTCCGTCTATTGTCTCCTGTCTCTCCTCATGGCTCTCTGGTGTATTTGATGCCGCTCACGTGCTCTTCTTCAGACAGCAAGTCAAGGGCATTCCCAGAGTAAGTGTATGCTAATGCTCCGCCTCAAGGAGCTGCCTGGCGTCCCCTCGACTCACAGCCCGACCAGATGTGTCAACCGGGTCTCCCAGGGAGGGGGCAGCAGATGCGAAGGCAAAGGAGGACCGGCAGCAAAAAATCTGCCAAGCGGTCGGGTCTCATTTGGCCACTCGGGTGGACACAGGGAGGCCAGCGGCGCCTGACTTGATGGAGGTGTGAATGTTTAATGGCGCCTTATTGGCATGAAATTCAAAAGTACTTAAGCCTACTGCCAGCCTTTTCAGCCCAGAGAAGGTGATGACAACAAACAGCCCTTTGTTTAATCTAGCAACTGACAAAAGATCATAGGGGTGTAAACTAAACATCCCCTTCACGTTTGGATATAAAGACTTCCTCACTTTTGTTGTTATTCTTTCATTCACTGAAAAGTAGACAGAAGAAAAAATAGGAGAGAAGCTGAGCCATGTTCTATTTCTGAAAAAAGAAATAAAGTACTAACAGGAGGTAATATTTCACGAAGGTTACAGACAAGGACTGAGTATCATTGAGGCTTTTAATATGCTCACAAAATACCTTATGTTCTGTGCTGATACCAAACAAACAACATACCGAATTTCTCAAATGTTAAATGTCGTCTCAACGAGAGCTGCAGTACAAGAATCTTAAAAACAACTTATCAAAGAAGAAATACAACTCTGACCAACATTTACTGACTTCTTGAATAAGTACTTTGATCTGATATCCTGCACTGTGGATCTTAGATCCCTGCTTAGTGGGATTTAATGGTTGCCGTTTGAGAAAATAGAAATATTCCTCAAATACCGAACAAGCTGGTTGGTTTTTAGGAAAATCCTGCATTGTATACCTTCAATATATGGATAGACAATTCATCTTTTACCGACACTGACTAATTTATAATAATCTGCTCAGCCCATTTGCCAGGATAAAATGTTACTGATACATTTACATGTGTACATGTCATAGCCTACCTTAGCCTGACATTTAAATTGGGAGGTGGAGGGGATTGTGGTAGAGTTACAGAAGAAGGCTACCAATGTTGAGATAGTGTTTCAACATTTCTAAATATGACACCACTGGATATTTTTAAGGAGAGCCAGGGACAATTTCAAGCCGATCTTGTGGCAACAAAAAACTATATTTCTGACAGGAAGTCGGAACATCTTGAGCTGTATTTGTGGTGCCCAAACAGGTATTTTAAGCCAAAACATTAGCTTTACTTTCACCCTGAACAACTTGTTTAAATGCCTTAACCTAACCAGAACATAAGCACAGCATTGACACTAGATAACATTGAAAATGTAACCTAAATAGCTTAACGTTGCAACATAAAGAAATGTGAAGTTTCATCATATCCATATATGTCCATCGATTTTGTTACATGCTTGACTGACTAGTGTGTGCAGTGGTTAGCTGGAGGGCAAAACCTTTTCAGGGTGAGACTGAACAGAGCTTGTCTAATCAGGTTCTGTAATTATCATGCTATGAACCGATCCATGAAGGCCAATTATAAGCTCACAACCAAAATTATTTATATAATAGTAATTGTAACAGTTATCATACATGTCATACTTGTTTTATTGTGCAGTACAGTTATCTATCTGAATCGTATTTATTGTTATTAAAATCAATCCTAGTGATAGCTATGACAGTTGTAATATCTTTTATATTCGTCTGTATTATGGCACCACCACTCACTGTTCAGTAAATGATCTTCTCTTACACTTACCTCTACTAAGTTTCTATCTTAAATTAAATCTTTTCCAGCCTCTGGGTTTATACTTTTTAATAACATTCAGGTTGTAATAAAGTCATCACTGCAGATGAAAGCTGAAAAGAGAAAACTAAAAACAGCTCAAGCTCAGGCCGACAGTGCCTGAATTCATAGGTCATTCACAGTATTTGTTTTACGTCATTATCAGAATATGTTATTTGTGCCTTGGCTAGTACTGCGGTATATGTCTAGAGCTACATTTTAGTCCGATATTAACAATAAATTTCAAGTTCAAAGTTTCAAAATTTAATGAGTTCCAACACACTCACTGTAGCTATGTAATCTGTTAGATTAAACTTCGGCCATTACGAACGTCTAACACCTCCAAAGTTTTTTATGTCTGTTAATTTGAACCTATGAGTAATAGTTCTGCAGAGCCCTGCTGTTTGCCTTCTGTGCTTCCTGTCTGCCCTTACAGCCACAACAAGCATCGTGTTAATTTCCTTGAAGAGGTCATCCAATCAATCCTCTCCTCAGGATATCCTTGAATTTAACTTCAAAGTGTTTGCTTGCTTGTTTTATCTACTGATTAATTATGAACCCATTTTGTACACTCACATCTGTCTTTCAAGCTCATTTGTGAGCTGCCAGAGAACAGGAAGTCTGAAGCAAACTGTAACTGTGCGAGAAAAGCGACTGCGGGCGTAAACAGATGTCAGATGTGTGTGTTACTGTATGTATGTGTGTCTATGGAGAGATCCAGAGAGTAAATAAAGTGCACAAGCTGATAAAGTCAATGAGGCACATAGCACTGTTGACAACACGCACACAACATGTATAAAAGCTAACAGACCTATAGCTGGGGCCGAAGCAAAGCAAACAGGGAGTCCATGTTAATGATTACCAACTAACACCCTGCCTGGACACTGCACAGCTTGCTCCCCTGCACATACGCTTTGGCTCTGTGTGTGCCTTTAGTCATGAGGCCTTGGAGAGATCGATTACTGGCCGGTGTAGATTTGTGGCACAGCAGTCTTATAGTTGAACCCTAATGAGCAGGGGAAGAAGTGCATCCATGCTGAGCGGTACATGCCATCATCTATGGAGAATATGTGTTGTCTTTCCCAACAAAATCAGCCAAACCCACATCCTTGTGGTTGCAGAGAATGTCCGCTATCGCAGCTAGGGGCTGAAAACTGCACACCTCCAAAAGCTCATCACCCTTTCAAATGTAAACTGGAAGATAAATAATGGTTTTGGCCAAACAATTACCTGGAGAAAGAGAGTAAACACTTTGGAAAATCTACATGGTGTTTGAGTTGTTCTGTTGAAAAACATAGGCAGCTGTAAATCACTAATGACTGCGCTGGGTCTCCAGGTGCAGATAACTGCCCTCTGCGGATGTCACTGAGCTCTGAAGGTGCAGCACTTATCTGTGTTAAAACACCACTGACATCAAAAGACTGAGAGCACAAATGTGCACTGTGTAAACATCCTATTTCCTGCTGGACAGAATATTGCCTCAGAAAAACAGAAAAAAAACATTTATTCCGACTCCATGAAATTCTCACTTTATATGGTATCTTGGGTATCTTGGAGAATTTCCTGGTAGATACAGGGGCTGACAGCCAGTTTGGAATAAAAAAGAAGAATGGGCAGTTTTCTTTAGCAGTGAGAGAAATGTGCCCTTAGAGGTGCATCTGTAAGAAATTTAGAAATGAAACTATCAACAGAATTTACAGTTTTCATGTCATGTTAAAGATGTCAGTGCTAACCAGCTAGCCCATAGCTTGTACCTCAAGAAGTATCATAGTAAACAACACCAGCACTCCCTGGCTGGAGTCAGCTAATAAGACCGTCGGCTGCAGGGTTAACTGAGCTTACTTGATAACATACTAGTGATATTGATTTTATTCAATTTGTTTATTTGACAGGGAATCTAAAAAAACATATTGATAGTGTCCATAGTCCCTAATGTGCCTGCATTTGTTGGGAGTATGAATTCAACAGGTGGCCGTTTCTTACATATTGCACCTTAAATCTGACTAAAGAGCCCTACCCACAAAAAGTCAAACTTAACCATTTCAAGTACAAAAAAAACAATCAAGCAAAAGCAAGTCTGATAATGACTGTGCTGTGTGATTGACATATGACATCTAAGAAATGTAAAGCAGAAAAACGAGAACATCGACAGCTCAAACGTCAAGATGAGGCCAAAAACATTTTTGCCATCGATGGAGGAAAGAAAAGATGAAACTGACAACAAGCAATTTTAAAATGCTGCAACAGCACTTAATGCTCTTGACTTATAACAAAAAAGTGCCACAACAACATTTCAAAAGAACCTGACAGGGGATATGAACAGAAAAGCTAAAAAAGCTAATCTTTCCAACCAGAAGCCTGAGAGTGGTTGAGCTAGATGAAACAGGAAAGGAAAAATGGAAGGAGGAGAGATCAACAAGGTGAAGGTGGACTGAAAAGGGCGAAATGGCATTTAGAAGAAAAAAGGCAGTGAAATAAAAGGAGATGGGTGAACAAAAAGGACAATTTCCCAAATGTCAAGAGCATTTGAATGGCCACCTTTGGACACTGTAAATCACTGGTCTTATTCAACCACGGAGAGAGAGGATGTGAAGCTTTACAACTGGAAGAAGCTTTTGTTTCTCAGAGGTGTGGACCGATTTGCTCTTGACTACACATTTTATACACAAATCTTCATTTCACACAATTTGTATTACGTATGGACAACAATATAAATCCACAAAGGTTACCTTATCTTTTGTTATTGTCATTGTGAAAGATTGTTAAATAATCTGTAAGACTTATCCACGGAGGCCTGCAACTGATACAAATATTACATTTGCTACATTTTGGAGAAGGAGAAGTAATTAAGTCATGCGTATATATTAATTTTAGTGGCACACTGCATCCTCCAGCAAAAGGACAATGGACATTTTCCTGATAAAATCGAGCACCTGCATCATGCATGAAAAACAAGGTGACTGCTAGACTTGTCTACAACAATTAATTCAGTGCTAAGAAAGGCACTATCTGTCCTTGGCAGTATATTCTGCACTGGCTATTGTCCATATTCGGGAGGTGTGATATGTCCAAAATCTCAAATCCAAATATAGGTTGTTTTTTTATCTAGATAACGAAATACATCACGATACAGCACATTGTCTGGACACTGACCAATGACTGACCATCAGCCTGGTGTGTCAGGGCTCACAGACAACACATTACAGTGCTAATATCTTTAAAAAATACAGTTTTTAAAATATATGCCCATGGCAACTAAGTATTGGGATATGGAAAACATGTGTTTATGGCAGTTAACTATGGCTCAGCAATATTTGAGGTTATGGAAAGACAGAAATTTTAATTCCAGGTCTGTGAAGGTTACAAACTCCAGTCTCTTGCATCAAAGCTATTCAGCACCACTTCCCCCACAGCCTTAATTAAACTGCTTGGATACAGAAAGGGCATAAGACCTCCTTTGCTGGCACTGGACATAAAATTGTTGAGTGCTGAACTTTTGCACTTTTGTCCGGAGCAACGTACAATAAGTGCGTTTGAACTCAGTTGACAGGTAAGAGCAGGGGTTACTGTGGGAGGTTTTCGAGCCTGAGGCAAAGATGAGAAGTCTGACTGCTACTGTATAAAGACAGATTCCTTCTTATCGATCCCGTTTCCACGTGTAGCACTGATGCTAAAAACTGAAAATTTGTCAGGAGGCCCTCTGTCAGACGTGTTACTGTCTTCTTGTGGTATTAGGTTCTGTAATTCTTAGTTTTTGCCCCATTTGACTTGTATTGCTTTGGCCCACCCAGAGAATCTGGTGCTAATTCTCTCTGAGACAGAGACATGCACTTCCAAATGGAGGAAAGTAGCCCTAATTACAGCTGATGCTCTTGTTTAATCTCTCTCCCTCTCTCTTCTCTCTGTCTGTCTGTCTGTCTCTCTCTCCTGCAGGCAGGAAGCTGCCACAAATCACTTACAGCTTTATCGAGGGATAAGTGGCTGTTCAAATATGGAGCTCTTTTCAATACACACAGATGTTCTTTTAACCATCACCCAGCTCGCTCCTGCACATACATGCTGCAGATACTGTACGTAAACATCATACTTGTGCATAATTAACACATATTCTTTTTTTGGTATTATTATGATCTCGTCGAGGTAATGTTAGGCTGTACTGCACATGTGAGGTTGTGAACCTTCTTTATGGTGCTTTCAAAGACACTCTGATGACAGGAATTTAGAGTAAGTGTTCAAAAAGCATTGGAATCTGTTATACCTGTATAAAATCAAGCTTAACTCAACAAACAGGTAAACTACAACATGCTCTTATGTTTGGTATGGTTAAAGCTAAATCTTCTTTTTTGGGAGGGGTTGTGGTCAAATTCATGAATATATTGTTAATAAAACAGAGAAACAATGCATTGTGGACACTATGAAAAGGACGACGCAAATTTCGTGCTTTCTTAGAGGAAAGCGTTGCTACATCTCAGATTTTGGAGAATAATTCAATGCACTAATGTCTAAAAACACTGCAATGATAACATAGCCCTGACTAACTGTACTGTAGAAATTACTGTAAGGGACTAAGCTCCTGCAAATTGATAATGACGTTGTAAAACTCAAAGTTGTTACCCAACAGGTAGGAAATTAAAGCTACACAAACCAATATCTTTTTGCTCAACAATGGTTCAAAGGACTACATGTAACATGAGAGCAATCTCTTGTAGTGAAGTACTTTGCAGCTCTGCAGTTGCCATTAACTCTGTGGTGTGTTTCAGCATCTTAATCTCACTGGCAGACGGACAGAGTTAGCAACTAGCTGGTGATGATACTGAAGCTATTAGCAGGAGTTGATGGAGACCAAACAAGGCTAAAAGGACTAACAGGAATTGCGTCCATCAGATGGCCTGAGCCCCTGATGAATGATAATGTTCTGAGTTTAATGGATGTTTTAACAGACAAATGAGTGCTTATGTAAATGTTGTGTTTACGGCTTGTTTTGTTCCTCCCAAATGGCTAAAAAAATCCATTTGTGCTGCTTCAGTCTAAAAAATGGGTCTGTTATGTAAAGTTTAAACAATCTTAATGTATATATATTAAATAGACGTGCACCATTGCCTCAGAGCTGACCTTTATCAATCTACTTATAACTTCAATGTAAAAATAAGCCCTGCAGAGGAAGTAGAAACCTTCTATTAGCATGCTCAGTAGCCTCTCTCTCCTGTCCTTCTCTCCTAACTCCAGTCACCAAGCACTGCTGCTCACAGAGGCCACATCCTATTCATCCCAGCAGTGTTAATTACGACAGTCTTATGGAGAGATAAGTGGCCCTTTTGACCTGAGAGTCCCCTTGACTCACACACACGAGGAAGGGAGCGGCAACGTGAGAGGAATTCACAGGGACTGATGAGTGAAGCCCTTTGTACTGAAAGACACATTGAGGCAGCCACACAGTACAGTATAGAGAGAACTCATCTTACACAAATGAAGCCACCAAGGAGCATCTTAGTGCAGACAGGATCAGTGTTTCTTTTGGAGTGCCCCTGTCTGGGACGGGATCGAGGAGTCAGCGCTGCCTGTTAGAGCGCCCCGGGCCAAGTCTGTGTAGGGGACTCAGAAGGGGGATTAGTTGGGATTTAGAGAGCAGTAATTACCCTTGCCCGTGGAGGGTGCGGTAATTAAATTACCTTAGCAACCCCGTTACTGCCCAGCCACACGGAGCCTCCAAGGTCAGCGAGAGTGAAATCTCAGAATATTCAAATTTGTTTAGTATTGTTATCAGAAAGCCTCGCTATGTGGGTAGTGTAGTTGTTATTATGATTTTGTGTGTGCATGTGTTTTGGGTATGATCCACACGAAATGGATATAGGTTGTAAGTGCGATTGAAGTGTGTGAATGAGAGTTGAACGCACATTTTAAAAGGAGCTTTTCTATAACAGGAATGTTATATGCAAACTAAAATGGCTTGTTTCTTTAATGGATGAATGTGACATGGAGTAAAGTGGTGGTTAAGTGAGAATTGAGCTGAGGTTAAAGACCAGTGGATCTGGAGAGAGAGAAAAGAGAGACTGAGATGATGCGTGGGAGTAGCAGCAGCTCCCACACAGGAAGGAAAGTCACGATCCAGCACTCAACAGCACTCGCTCTTCAGCTCAAACTGACATATAAACACACCATCAAGTCCCCAGCAGAAATGTAATCCTACATTCGCTGCACATGTAAAGTCTGAGTTCCTGAGTATGACATGAAGAAAAAGCAATGTCCATAAAAAGTCCCATCAGGCTCTGCTCTAAATTCATCTCGATGCCACTAAAGCTTAAAATGTGTCTGCATCGGTTTATTTAAGTGACAGTCACCCGACATTAAGCTGCATCATTATTGAGTTCAATAGATCCATCAGCTGCAGCAGGGAGATAACATCCCAAACCAACCTACAGGGTTTCATCTTGAGCATCCATGCAAACACAAATGCACACTGACATATACATGTGGACTCACAGAAGCACCTACACGCACTCAACCAAATCACATTATGCTCAAACACAGAGCTGCATTTTTGATTTTCCCTCTCTTTAACCCCTTCTGTTCTGTTTGTGTTAATGTCCTTTGAACCATTCAAAATTTATGATGAAGGTAACTTTACCCTTTTCTGAACAACCACAATTATCTATGAACGTTTTACAAAACAATGACTATACTCCACTGCTTAGTAAGGCTTATTTTGACACAATTTTAGTGGAAATGGTCATTTGTGATTGTGAACTTATGATTAATTTTAATTTTTGTGGATTTTACCAAATAAGCATGTTCCCTTATGGATGTAGAATTTATAATATATAAATATGAATGTCTTCATAAATGTAGTCAGAAATGGTTGTTTATTGTTAATTTTCAGAAAGTGTTATCATTGTTTTATTTTATATGGCAACGGCAGTGCATGGAGATGAGGCAGCCAGTAGCTCCTCCAAATTATGTTTGAGTGTTTTTTACTGCCATTTTTTGGCTTCATTGCTGAAACATGTATTGTGGCTATGGCATAAATACTGTTATTAAGATTGGAGAATAAAGTGGGTGCTGTGGACTGAGCAACAGGCTTTGAGACCGTTGCAGCCCACGGTGTCTTTTGACCATCGAACCTGACAAACCTGACAGTTCCATGGAAGAAGAGAGTCAGAATCATGAGTCATGCCAATCCAGCTTGGTATAAGGAAAAGGAAATGGACAAACGGGACTGAGGCTGGCAAAACAACTGGAAGTCAGAGACTGTTGTGGGCACAACATCCCAGGACACAGGACTACAGCGGGATGAGGAGAGGTGGACTCTGAAATTGGCTTTCAGTGGATAAACAGTATGATTTTCTGTTAGTAGAGTGCAGATGTCCACTTTGTGTCTTTGGGGGCAAACTGAAGGAGTTGATGATCAGCTGGATAAGAGGAGTCAGGAGTCAACTGCTGCAGAAAAAAGGGAAGCCAATAAAACAGGTTTCCAAAAATTGTGAATCACCTCAACCATAAGATGTCTTTGAGCAAACGCTCATAAAAGCGCACACAAAATAAAAGGTGGATGGGTCCAGGAATGTGCCAGATTAGCTGTGGACAGAACCACACACAGACACATACAAAACGTATGATGCCCTCCAGGAGTGCATCTGGCGGAGATAATAATTTCATGTATTCATGCTCATTATATTCATGTTTGTGGAAGGTCAACATGGTGGTGGCTTTCTATCTTCTCCATTCAGCTGGTGTGGCTGCATTGAACATAGGGTCACAAGAAATAACTGGTCAGTCGTCAGCATTTTTCAACTCTCTCGCTATTTATATTTCCGATAGGTGTTGGTCTAATACCTACACAGGGAAGCTATCTTCGTGAGAAATGAATACTGACAAAGGTTATCTGGGTGGATGTGTAGTCTGTCTGTGTGCTGACGGAAGCAGTCTGGTCGTATCCGTGCCTTGCTGTGTACAACAGACAGTATAGTACATGGCAGCACAATCGCTCATTAGGCACAATTGACTCCTGTGCCTGTGTTTGGAGGAGGGAAGGCAGCCAGATGTGTTTCTTGGGACTGCAGGGGATGATTGATGCCATTATTGTACATCAAGTGTAAAAAATATCAGAGACCCAAGGCTCATCCTCTACTTAGTTTTTTGTCCTTTTTCATCATCTTTGCAACTTCCTGAGTTACAGGAGGGAAGCAAGGCAAGGAGGATTTGGCAGCTCTCCAGAAGCAAGTCGATCGACAGACATGTATCACATAACAGCGCCATTACCATCCACTGCAGCTCACTGGAACACGTGGACAACATGAACAGCTGGTGCCAGATACCCTCTATAGCACCTGACGGGTGTGATGCTATCGACTTGGCAGAATTAGGCCGCCCCAACACAGCAATAATTACAACAAGAGATCTTAATCTCGACCGTGTGAATGATTGCAAAAAGGAAAAGTGGGGGGGGGGGCAATCTGTCAGGAAAATTTCTCAGTCACGTAGGCTCCCTGAAGTCACATCCTCCTATATTCTCCACCCCCAGAAGTCACCTTGACAGTGCCCTTCACGGCCCTCCATCAATGCACTGCCTGCATGTGACAGCACAGATCTCACATTGTTAATTCAATTCAGAATCACTGCAAGGTGTTACAGAAAATACACACCTCATTGATTTGAATTAAAACACTTGATCCCTCCTTTCATGAGGGAGCAAAAATACTAACTACTCACATATTCCTAGTATCATATGGTAACCTAATTTCCCCCGTTATAATCCACACATGAAGTGAATTAGGGCATGAAATTAAAGAAGATGAAAAAGTAAAATCAAGCTAAAATTCCAACACTTGATGTGCACCAATTTCTAATCAAAATATTTTGCATAATTTGCAGTAAGTATTTTGCAATTACACACACAGAAAAGCAATTCATATGTGAATAAAATGGCAGATGGTTTTAACAAATTTGACAAGTCACAAGAGAAATGAGCCCTGTGCAGGGATAGCTCATGCCGGGAGAAAGCTGGGGAAAGAGGGTGGGTGTAACATCTTCATTTGGCCAGTGTCATGGAGGGAGATGGACTCTAATACACTCTTTCTTCTCTGTTAGTAAGCTTCAAGTACACATTTACTCTCTGGCTAAACGACAAGCTCAAAAGCAGAGTAAGTTACAGAGAGCCAGGGACCCTGGGACTCTTAGTTTAACCTCGTCTGCACAGATGAACGCAGATGAATTGCATTTGTTTTAGCAAAGAAAATTGGGGCCCTGCTCTGGACTACAGAAGGCGGAAGTGCAGACACTGTCCTCTCACTCCATCTGAGCTGCATGCTTCTCACTTTCTCCCCCTCTCTCCGTGGACGGCGCGCTGCCACTTTGGATATGTCACGGGCAATAAGGATGAAAAATTGGACTGCTCTTTGGGTGCCCAGTCGACATGCCGGCTTCGTCCTCTACCTTCACAGGCCTGGAGGAGGCTGAGCTCCACACTCACAAAACAAAATAGGATTTAACAAGGCCAGAATCACTCACAATGCCTCAGTAAATAGCCACTGAACCTTGCCTGAACCAGCACTGGTGGAGGAATACAGACTTTAACATAGAAGTGTAGAGTGAGAGGATGGAGTTTGACAGCATAGGGCCAATTGTGCAGGTTTAAATCCTTGGGAAGATACAAATCAAACATGGAAGTTATATCAAAACTCATATGCCAGAATTCTTTGCCAGGTTGAAATACCCGTCCACTACAATTTATCAGATATGCTGCCATTAAAGACAGAGAAAACTACAAAATATACACATCTGAGAGGTCACAGCCAGTTCATCACTGACAAATCAGCGATGACAATAGTTGCCAATTAATTTTCTGTTTATAGAATAATCAGTTAGTCACTTGTTTTATTTCTTTTGGATCATTTCTGCTCACTGAATATCAATTAGTGATGAGCAATCAGATAATCTCACACATTTAATGTGACAGGACAAGCATAACAGATGTCGTTTAAGACAGATAGGGTGGCTTTTCATGGCCTTACTGATAGGATAGCATTGAGAGATGACAGGAAATGGGATGAGAGAGGGGGGATGACATGCGGCAAAGGGCCACAGGTCGGACTTGAACCATGGGCCGCTGCAGTGACGACAAAACCTCTGTATATGGGACACATGCTCTACCAACTGAGCTACTAGGGCGCCCCGCCACCATACCAGGAAGAGGCATTATTTTCCCCAGTATTTATCCCTAAGTTACAGTTAACTGAGGTATAACAAGAGTGAACGGACGAGGATTCACTGGATGAGAGCGCCAGTGTTGTGTTAAAGTTTCTCCCCGCGTTTGTGTGTGTCTCCCCATTAAGGCATGGTGCAAAGAAGACCACTGGATCCAAACTATATTCTCTGGATGTCGCTTCAGCACATTTCCATTTTCATATGTGGGAATGTGTTGATATGAAACAACAAAGTCTCTCTGTTCTCAGTATTCAGCATGAGAAATAGTTTCCAACAGATTCCCGGACGACACATGATTCATCTTGTTTTTCTTTCTGTCCTGATAACACGGCTTGTACAATGACAGGCAGATGTAGAGTACAGTCAGCGTGTGAGCCTATTCTGCTCTGATAAAGGATAAAATCAATAACACATTATTCAACACATATGTATTGGACCCATAAGCAATCCATTGTCAGGGCGTGAAGGCTGTACTATCTGCATAACTGACAGTTCTTTCCACACGCTAATTCTAAACAGTGGGTGCATCCACAAATTGGTCCTCTGAGCAGTGGCGGTGTCCTCTAGGGCCAAAGCAGACCTGCTAATTTTCTATTCATATATTCACAGCGTCAGCCTCTTTGTGAGTTTACAGTACACTTTGGGTTTTGGGCTGAGAATGTTCCAGTTAAATAAGCTTTAATCGAACAGGAAAAATATGCTACGACGCAGTTTCAGCAAATAACTTTTTCCAAATGCACACTGCTGCATTTATGTCCAAGGTTGGATAGAAAGGGTTATGACACATCATTGTCTATACTCGGGAAAAACATCTGAAGAATATAATTAAACACTGAATGCATCCACAAAGCGATGATTTTTCTTGCTTTGTGTTGGAGAAGAATGATATTCAGCAGGGGAAAATACATTTTGTGTCCCATCGAATTGGTGTCTTCTTAAATGAATTCTCAATTAACAATAAAACATGAACATAATACACACCATCAAAACACATTACACAACAATAAAATTGCTTTAAATGAATCTGAAATGACCTCCAGAGGGGAACTGGTGTCTTACATACATCAAGCAATGGTGGAAAACAACACAGGAAGGAAGATAACAAATAAAGTCGAATAATGGGATCCTAAAACCTAAACTGTAATATAAAAAGGTTATGGATTGAAGCACTTAGGGGTGGAAAATGTATAAAACATAAATTCGTTTAACAGCCGGTTGCACGACACTGTAGACGCATGACATTTCAGTAAAATAGATTTTCGGAGTGATGTGTTAAGATTGGTAAAAAGGGACAGAAACTAACCTTTAACTCAACGCTGCAGTGTCTCTTTAAATGCTTCCTCTGCGCTCTCCAGCAGGCACTCCGATCTAGAGAAGGTGAAAATGAAAAGAAAGACAAATGATTAAAATGATGAAAAAAGTAGATTATCTAAATGTTAGTTCTCACAGCTGAGATTCTTCAAGGGGTTCCTCAGAGAATGTAAAATGAAAAAAAAAAAAAAATCATAGTGGACATAGAGTTGTTACTCTACATCAATGCAAGCATCCTAAAAGGAAAAACGGCAGGTACGCAAGACAAAGACAACGGACATGCTTTGTATTTTGAAATCTAATCAGAGTGCATAATGGGCTCAAACAACTGCATCGAGAAGCAAGGCACTTCTCTTGGCCCTGTTGATTGTTCCATCAGCTCAGTAATCAGCGCATGTCAGTGGTGGGGTGTCACATATCCATTATCAATGGACTGTTTTCACAGACAATTGGCCATGTTCAGGGAGAGGCCAGTGGAGACCAGCCATGTGTTGGAAAGGCAGCGGAGAGAGCAGCTGGGGATCTCCTCCCAGCAGATGCTGCCTGCTGTGGAGGTGTGGGAAGATTTCCAGTACAGCCCTGGTGGAGATTATGGAGGTCTGGGTGCTGTCTACACTCGCTACTCCTGTCCTACATTTCTTTGAAAAGGTTTTTAATGTACCGTAAACTTTTTGAAACTGTGTTAAGCTTTAGTGCTGGAATGAATAGTCAATTAACTGATAAGCTGACTGACAGCTTCTCAAATGTTTGGGCATTGTCTGTTTTATAGCAATGAAAAGCAAATATCTTTGGGGGTTGTAAACAAGAAATGATGCCAACCTCTTCTTGATGTATTAGCCTGTGTACGATTAAACACATTTACATATCACAGACCATTATTCTCGATTTGAATGCTGTCGACTAGTTGACTATCAAAACTACCAGTCGACAGTGTATTGTTGTATACTAATAATTCACCTGAGATTTTAGTACAGTGCAGTAATAACTGACAGCACATTGGATTATAGAGCACTGTACAGAGCTCTTGAGATTACTTCACAACAGAAGGTGAACATAACTTTTAAAAGTTGTTGAACATACTTTGGTTCAAATAATCATTCTCTATGTTATGCCAAGTTAAATAAAAATTATTAAAGCTATTCAGAGAAGGAAAGACTCTTACAATACATGCAAGAAAGAACAGTATCTCCAGCTCAGACAGACTTGGTGCACATTTTTAAAACGCTTCTTCGAGCCAATCAAGAACTTTGCTAGATCACTGCACCAGGGTGGTCAAGCGTACATTAGTTAACCATTTACTGGTCGTACTTAAGCCCTTTTTGGCCAGAACTGACCATTATTATTGAGTGAAAAAAAGAGATAAATCATCAGCGATTATCTAAACTATTTATGTATTGGTCATGAAAGCCCTACAAGGCAAGTCATGGATGGCTTCGTTAGATCATGTGTTTAAGAAAATCCATCTTGCTGGGCTTGATCAGTGTCCTTCCTCCTTTATGTGCAAAGACCAGCAAGGGAAGCAACTGCTTATTTGACAACAACAATGGTCTTTGGTGTAGGTTGTGCTGTACTGTAGCAACAGTTATATCAGAAATGGAGAGTAGTTCTTTATTAAAAGAGGAGCAAAGAACGGCACTAAGGGCTTCTCTTAATGGAAAGCATGTTTGCACTCTTTTCCCGACTGGCTTCGAACAAAAGTTTACCAAGTTCATCCTTCTTGGGATCATGAAAAAGTGTTTCATACTTTATCACATAAGATTTATTGTGTCTTCAGAGTAATTATGACTCATCCCCTGTGGACTTGACTGTTGGTTTTCCAGATAGCTAGACATGAACGCAAATGTCAGAAAATATGAGAACAGCCACGACAAACTTCAACAGAAATGTGTCCATTGGTTTATGAAGTTTTTATGAAGTGGGCAAGTTGTAAAAAGTAATCTGCTAGCACAGGAGGAAATGAGACTCTGCAGTATAGTTGTGTGAATGTGGTATGACTACTGATGACTGTCATTCATTCCCTCCCCCTCATACTGTGAAAAGTGTATTTACCGGCCAACTGATGCACAGATTAAAAGCCATTACCTCTACTTGGCAGGAATACAAAGTCAAATATTCTCAGACAGCGCGTTCATTCACATTTCAATGCACCTGTCAAGCTTTATCAGAACACAGAATTAGAGTGGAAAGTGAAAGGGCAAATAAATTCCATTTATGTTGCACAAGACACATTCAAACATAGTCAAATGTTGAATATTACCATGATTTTTTTTTCTTACAGCTCCTACACAATCACATCTGAATACTGATTTAAAATTACATCCATTATTGTGAGACATGAAGCAGTTCATAATAGATTAGGGTACATTTATGTGTCACTCAATGGCAATCCAGTTGGATTCAGTAGCATTTATTATGGTAAACTGTCAGCTAAGTGCAGATTTTTTTAATTCGAATTTAAGAATAAGAAGAATTTCTAATGTGTTACCAACCCTAAGAACATTTTGTGCTCGCTTTTGTATGTGATGACAAGTGGCAGCCCTATTCATTTTCCCTAACAACATCATAAATTAGTCGTATATCGGGTCCCACTGGAGACTGACGGGCTCCTCTCGACACGTTCGCACACTTTCCAGCTGCTCTCACATGTAAATCACAAACAGAGAGTGCAGGCTGGTGATAGCAAGTCGCTTTGCAATCTTGAGCATGAATCAATGACACATCATCATTTTAAATGCGCTGCTAAATATGCATGCATAACAAATAGCATGATCAGAACACAATGAGCATGTCATTGTGATATTAGTCGCTCAGATCTCAGTTTTTGCCTCTGTGGCTTTCAGCAGCCATCTGCAAGGGTTCTTTTGTGAAGCTTTATAGAACACTGTTCCTGTTTCCTGCTGTGTTTTCACATTTTCTTCTCCAATCCTTCTGCTCATCAGTTTTGACCAATATTTGCTGGACTCTTAAAGAAAATTCTGCTTCCAAATATCACTCCGTTTGGAGGTATTCGTCCCATCTATCTCTCTCTTAGAACCCCCTAGATTTGTAAAATAGCTCTCATTTCATCCATCTGAACATAAAAATGACATACGTCTTACTGAGTAGTACTGCTACTTAAGTTATTTCACTCAGGTAGTTTCTGTCATTTACAGACTTTAAGCACAGACTATTTGAAAAGATTCTTCATTCACTCCCAACACGTGAAATACAGCAGTCTAGTCAGTGACCATAATTTTGAGACTGTTCGTTCCCCTTGAACGACAGTTCTTGAAGGGGTGGTTGGGGTGTCATTCACAGGACTTTTACAGCGACCTGGGATTGCTTCTAATTTTTTACCAATACCAAGACAGTACACAAATAGAAGCAATGTTGGAAAGAAGTAGTTTTGAGAGAGTTTTCCAATTAGGAAGATGTTTTCCAAAGTAACTCACACCTGTGTCTGAGTGTCAATACATATATTACTCCACCTACGTACCTTTCGTTACAAGACTGAATGTAGTCAATTTCAACCAAGAGTATGATCTATGTCTAACCATAACCGTGTCATCGTTTTGTTTAAACCTAATCAAACAGCGACAACCTGATCACTCAGCCTTTATTTTGAAAGTCTAACCCAACCTTACATACAAAATATTAGTGTTAGCTGCTAAATATGAAAAGTTTAGAGTGAGAACATCTTTGACTCTTGGGCAAAGAGCAATTCCTGTAAAGAATATGAACCCTAATCAGATGTAGGCACATTTCAGAGGCTGCAATCATGCAACCACAACCAATTCCCCTACTGACATTAATAGCAGAAATGACATTCATGCCTCTCACTGCATCCTAGATATGGCAAATGTAACATGCAACCCAATCTCCATGCTCAACAACCTGTGCAGTAGCTTATGTAACGACATGATGAGAAGGCAAGGACACAATCTTTAGATCTGTGTGGGGGGGGGGGGGGGAAGACACTCGACAGGAGAGATATTACCACAGTAATCTACACTGAGAGGGTGAGCTGAGGAGCAAGCTGACCTTGAAGTGTTTAACCTGCCAATCAAAACAGTGTTTCTCCTCTCTGACAGGCAGCGAGGCAGAAAGCAGAGCCCCAGATATGTCAGCCAGGTCTAGATGTATAAATGATGTGGAGACATGAAAATAATACGTTCACCAATTTCCACACTGAACCCTAGTGATATCACCCACCAGAATGTGCTTTGTATTATGTGTGTCCTCATGCATGCTTTACACCAGACGCACACCAGCCTGTAGTGTGGCTGTAAAATGCTAAATCTCATGAGGAGGCGCAAGCGGTTGTTTGAGAGGCAGACGCTGTATTGGCTAACAAGACTGAGGCTGTATTTATATTGTCTACCCTGCATGAAAATACACCGAAAATTAATTCGGATGGGGCAAGACTGTCAATTTAACGGAGATGCTACAGACGCTGCGTGTGTGTGCTGCGAGTTTTACAAACTGTTGCACAGTGTTTTGGCATCTGATGAGCTTTTAAATAAATTCATATGTAACTCAAACTTAACTTCCTGCATCGTATTTCATGTCTCACCTGTAACTTTAACCATGGGCCTCCATCAACGCAGTGATCATGGCTTAAAACTTTAATGAGCTTAACTGCGTCGTGCTTGACATAAAAACACAGCATAACATTTTTTTTTTTTTTTTTTAAATCTCCAAGCTTGAGTCGGACTCGGTTACTTTTCTCCTGCATTCAGTCGAGTTCAGACAGAAAAATTCCCTCTATTATGAGCGCTAATTGAAGCTAAGAAACATGTCCCCTCCCTCCTTCAATTTGGTCAGAAATCCATTTCGCCAAAAATATATAATTAAAGCATGTTTTGTTTAATCATGTATTTCTGTGCCATTTGGGCGGAAGAGGATGTGTTAAAATACAGAGGAAATTAGGTAATTTTACTCATGATTAGAAGCCTTAATAACCTGCAGCAAAAAGGGAACTCTTCCCTCTTTAAAAGCTCCACAAAACAATGGCGCAGTATCCTTAATAAAACTGAAGAAGGAAAACATTTTGGCAAGACAGAAAACCTTGGAACTTGAACATCATTGAGGCCAAATACATAAAAGTGTATTTATAAGCGTAAACCTTTTTGTGAATGAATGGGTATAATAATGCTTGATATGCGATGCTTTTAAACCATGTGTCTCCTACTAAAAAATGAATGCCACTGAAGAGCATAGCAACTGTTTCCCCAGCATGCCTGATAACAACCGTGCTCCACTGTGCAGTAAATCTACATAAGGTGCATCACTATGCACATAGGTCTCCACCAGGCGCACCATCTGGTCCTAAGAAGACACTTCTACTGGTCACTACCACTGATGCTATCAACGAAAGAGTAAATATCACTGCCGGTGTACAGCATGTCTCTCTATGAAACTGCTATTTCGCTGAATACTTTGACTTCCTAAACTTAAGATTTTAGCAATAACTCAGAAAAATGCATTAACTTTGAATAAATGATCATAAAAAGAGAAAAAAAAATGTGAATTTTGACCTCTGACACATGCATGATTTCTAGATTAAGTTGTTGTACCATTTCTGCTCATATGGTCTGTTCACCATATGTGGTCTATCACCCAGATGCCTTGCTCTGTTGCCCATAACAGAGTTTTATCCTGTACGACACTTGGCTGATTGACAGTGACTATAAATGTTACAAGGTGCAGAGATTGACACCAGCCAGGGGAACGAGTATTAAACAAAATAACATGACTCCCAGTAAAGCTGTAACTTGAGACTGAGGCTTGTGTTTTGTCATTTTTGCAGTTCTATTTTTGCAAGAAAAACTCGCTCATAATTCCCATGCGGCTCCATCCCTCTATCTGCCATAACAACACCCCGCCCGCCGTTCTTCACACCTCAGACTTTGAATCAGGTCTTGGGTGGAGATATGCTGCACCTTGGTAAAATGCAGACTCCAGCAGCTGTGCTATTGGTGGATGAGTTATTCTGTTGTGACACAAATGCAAACCACTCATTCTGCTTATGATGGCTGCTCACTGGGAGAGTAATTATGAACCCCAGAGATCACTTTGAATGGAAAACGCCCCTCATGGGGAGGCAGTCATGTCAAATTACATCAGTCAGGGGTTAGTTTTTACTAAAAGGGTTTGTAAAAGATATGCAAACTTTCTATTTGTGGGTTTTAATTGTGGTCCTCATTTGCTTTGTTCTTTTCTTTTGCACTTTCATTTGCGCCTCCCACAGTTTTTGTGATGAATCTTTGCAGGTCGTCCCTCATCTCCAGTGACGTCACACAGATTTGTGTGCACACATGCTGAGCTGCGAAGCGACTACACCCCATCGCCTTTAAAGACATGAAAACAGGGATCACAATATCTCCACCGTGGGCCTTTATCCCTGTGGCAGCGTGCTGTCCTGCACAGGCACTGCCCTCTGAGCAAACAAGATTACATTGATGAACAGAGGCAGGCTTGTTTACTCCCTGTGTCAAGGTACTTTGGGGGTGACTCACTGTCAGCGAGGACGAGAAACTTTGGAGATGAGATGCCGCTCTCAGGTATCTGAGGCGATCAAATGAAAATGCTGATTTTAGAGTTTTCTTAAACCAGGTCCTCAAACAACTCCGGCTTTTCAGGTCGCCTTAGGGCAACAATTAAAACTTCTTATGAACTGTCCGTTCTTGTTTTGTCTCATTTGTCATCTTAGTTTGTTTATTAGTTTTGTCCTAAATTGACCTGCCACAATTCTCTACATGCAAGCCAAAGGACACTCTATATCGCTTCAGCCAACCTTGTATCCTAAGGATGTTTTTACACAGCACACTTCACTTTTCAATACCTTTTGTAAAAAATGCCACAGCCAACATAAATGCCAGGATTTTCATCCAGTGCAGGAATGAGTATCATGTTCTTATAGAAGAGAAAGGGTGGATACCTAAGCATACAAAGCATGTGGTTTTTCTTGTACTAGGGGGACAAGGGGACTATAATCCCATACATACCCTGAGTAGATGCATCGGACAAATCAGTGATTGGATGTGTCAGAATTTTCTTCAGTTAAACAAAGATAAGACTGAAATAATTGTTTTAGGATCCAAGGAAGAACGACTTAAAGTCTCTGCTCAGCTTCAGTCTGTAATGTTGAAAACTACAGACCAAGTCAGAAACCTTGGTGTGACTATGGACTCAGACATGAATTTCAGCAGCCATATTAAGACAGTTACAAAGTCAGCCTACTATCACCTTAAGAATATATCCAGGATAAGAGGGCTTATGTCTCGGCAAGATTTGGAGAAACTTGTTCACGCATTTATCTTCAGCAGACTCGACTACTGCAATGGTGTCCTTACAGGACTCCCTAAAAACTCCATCAGACAGCTGCAGCTGATTCAGAACGCTGCTGCTCGAGTCCTAACAAGAACCAAAAAAGTAGATCACATCACTCCAGTTCTTAGATCTTTACACTGGCTTCCTGTCTATCAAAGAATAGATTTCAAAGTCCTGTTGTTGGTTTATAAAGCATTGAATGGTTTCGGGCCAAAATACATTTCTGATCTGCTGCCGCGTTATGATCCATCCAGACCTCTGAGATCGTCAGGTACCGGTCTGCTTTCAGTCCCCAGAGTCAGAAGTAAACACGGAGAAGCAGCTTTCAGTTACTATGCGCCACATATTTGGAACAAACTCCCTGAAAATTGCAGGTCTGCTCCAACACTCACCTCTTTTAAATCAAGACTTAAAACATTTCTTTTTGCCACTGCTTTTAACTGAAGCAATTCAAGTCTTTGAACTGCATTATTACTCTGACTCTACAGTCTTGTTTCTTTTAAAGCTTCTCTATTTTAGCCTACTTGTTTTGATGTTTGTCTCTTAATGTTGTTGCGTTCTTAAAATGCTATTTTTATTTATTTTTATTTTTATTATTATAATTTTTATTTTTATTTGTTTTAATGCAATTTTTAATGTCTTTTAAATGAAATGTTTATGTCTTTTAATGTAAATTGTGTGTGCCTGTAAAGCACTTTGAGTTGCCTTGTGTCTGAATTGTGCTATACAAATAACTTGCCTTGCCTTGCCTTGCCTTGTAATCCACACAGCAAAGTCAAAGTTCTGAATCTGGTAGTAACTACAGTTATTCATGACTGCAATGCAAAACAACAGTCTTGTTTCTCAAACCAGTGGTACATGTTGGCGTACAGGCCAATGCTTGGTCAAGCAATGTTCATTGTGTCACAACATCTGTACTACTCGCTCCATGTAAACATTGTTCATGGACTTGACCAGTTTAGGTCACACATGATTGTGATGGATGTCTGGTGTACGGAGCAATTGCCGGAGCAAGAGAGATAGCTGTGCGCTTGGTTGGCAAACCGCCATTTGAGAGTGGGCTCCATCTTGACTCTGGATGGCTGATTCCTATCTCATTCTCTGTCATTTGCCACAATGGTTTATCTTTCTACTGGAGGCAATACTCATGTAGCATCCTGAGGTGAGATGATTATTATTCATACACATGCCTGAGGCATCATACAATGCCCAGGGACCCTAAACGGCCAGTGTATGAGTAAGGAATCTGGACATGTCATAAAAGAAAGATTGGAGACGGTTAAAGAGATCTCGGATAAACAGCAGCTCTGCCACTTCACTCACTATATTCAGCAGCTTTACAAGAATACAAAGAAACTCCACATGAAACATCCAGAATAAAAATGCTTGCATGCACCTATACGAAACACAAATGCTGACCTGTAAAAAGTAATTTATCTCCTCATCTATACTGACGATTTGTATGCAGTGCAGTGCGCAAGCAGGAGGTGAAAGCATGCAATTCACAGGCAATGATAATCCTCTTGGTTCTTCGATACATATGTCATACAAAAGCAGTGTCTATTATGCGTACAGAATCGTGCTTTATTTACATTATAACCTAACACATCAGGCTGATCTCACAGAATATTTGTAAATGCATACTGTTGAAATGTCCTTTTTGCCTCCCATAAGAACTAAGCTTACAAAAGTAATTGCTGTCACAAACAGGTAAGCAATTCTTCTCACATTTTAATGTTTTAATGTGAAGCCTGTTACACAGCAAATGCATGAAAGCTCCATGAATAAGCCCCTACTGACCTTCAATGTACACTATGCTTTATATAATGTCTGGATAGCCTTTGCCCACCAGGCTAAGTGCAATGAATGTCATTATGACTCTGTGATGTCAGCAGAGACCATGTGCTCTAGTCTCCTTAGGTTTATCGCAGCAGAATGTAAATCATAACATGTGAACAGGTGTGTCAGCTCTCTGTGGAGCACTGCATTCATGTGTATGTGCCAGTAAGTGCAGGCAAACTAAACTAGGCCAGAGGGGGGTCGTGTCCATGGTGACAGCAGCAAAAGAGCCACATGCACGTGAGCAATGCCAGCTACTTGGAGTCATTTTTGGGAGTAGAATGCTTCATAGAAACTACTGTTAATCCTATGAGGACTAGTAATATTTTCGTCAGTTGGAACCTCCGTTAACAGAATAAACACAACTTCATAAAAGCATTTTTTATATTCTGTCTGTCAGTATTTAAAACAAAATGTATCACCACAGGTCACTTCGACCCAAGGGGCTGGATGCACCAACTGGGCTCACGCCTGGTCGTAACAAGGCGTACAATTTATCTGTTAACATCACAATACAGCAACACAACAGGACAAACTGACAATGTTTTATGCAAAGAAATGACTAAATTATATTTGCCAAATTTACATAAGAGGTTAAATAATTAGAATTTGCTGCAGACAGCATTTCATGGAGTTTACCGTAACTCAAAATCACAAAGAAAATATTTTTAAGGGAGACTAGACCAACATATTCAACCGGTCAAAAATATTCTAGGCAGCAGGGCCTTAAAATTATATCACGATTCTTTAATGCGTAAATTTAAAGCAATATTTAATATGCAATAACTGCCTTGATATTCTTGAAATCTTCTAAGAAGCAGTTTATAAATGTTAATATTGGGCATATCCCGAGCTGGCACATATTGTACGATTGCTACATATACAACAGAAACTAAACTCACATAACACAAGCATTGACAGCATGAAGTGAGAATGTTCTCAGTAATAAGACTCGCAGTACTTTAGTTCTGGAACTAAGGGTTTCAAGTATTTCATCTTTTGAATATCACAAAGCTCGTATGTCACACAGTGCATGGAATGGAAAGAATAATCTCTAACAAGTTTCTACTGCCTTTGGACTCCATGTACCAATCCATGGCATCTTTTTTTATATAAGAAATGCACCGAGGCCACCAAATGAGGCCTAATGCACTAGCATCATAAAAGACAGTCACCCCAGTGCCTTTAATGTAGCTCTCCACCGTGGGCTTTCCAGCAGATGATCAAAGCTGGTCCAGACCTGTATAAAGCTTGACTCTGAGGGCAAAGGGGTCCATTGACTCCAGCTCCTCTCCCTTGCCTTTGAGAGCCCAACTAGGCTTTCATTTGCTCTTGCTGCGTCACTGCTATTACCCAGAGTGGATGCCCTGAGAGATGCCTGATGCTTTTTCTCATCTTTAAGTGCAAGGGGACAAGGTGTGCTTGGCAAAAAAATGTTTTATATATAAATGCTGTCATTTTCTGTACTTTTCTACAGGGTTATTTTTTTTTCTAATATATGACTGGCTATGTGGAGTTAAAATAGGAAAGTTTTGGGGTGCAGAAGGGGCCAGGCTCATAGGGGGCGACTGCTGTGTCATGTTTACCCCTGCTGTGGGACACATGGTGCTCTGGTGCTTTTATGCTCTGGAGGTACAAGCACTCCGAAATTTGTTTAGACCCAAGACTGACCCTGCGCATGTGTCATTTTGTTGCACTAAGGGATTTTTTTCAAGAATTGTTATCTTTCAGGCTTCTATTATATTCACATGGCCGCTGAAGAGAGTGAAATGTGTTCTTCTTTCAGCAGAGCTTCATTTCCATTTCGTGGTTCATCCACAGTACATGCTTGTTTCCAGACGGATTGATTCTTCAGCATGTTTGAGGATTAACAAAAGTTCCTCTAGTTCTCCTGATAAATTAAATATGATATTTTAGCTTTACTTTGGCAAGATCCCTCAGCTCATCTGTCTAACAAAGCAGCTTGTGAGAACAGAATTTATTCTTAGAGGAGTGAAAAACCTGACGTAGATTTCAGAAATAACAGCACCAGTCTTTGGAGGCGTTTTGTTACCTAGCAACTCGACTGCAAACCTACTTTACACATTAACTAAATAGAATTTGTAGCATGGTCCCAACAGACAGAGAGAGCACAGAACAGCATCATAACACTAAAAAAAGGAAACTTAATCCGCCTCACCCACAATAGGAAAAACTGCGTCAGGCACAGGAGGAATTAAAAATCCTTTCTGAAGTTTGGGGAGCGTTGATGAAGCCACGCAGGCAGAAGGTTCACTGGTGTTTGAACACAGCAAACAGACACCTAGAATTACGCTCCCATGTTCAATTTACAAGCGACTGCGAGCCAGCGCAGCATTAAACAAGCATCTGGGTGTTTTGGCTCAGGTCGCCATCAGCTAGGCAGAGAAATCCCTTTTCCTTTCAGAGGCTGAGCACAGGGATGTGACTACATCTGAGGCCACCTCATTTAAACTGAAATTAAAAAAAGTCGGAAATAAAGTTGGATGATTACAACTCCATTAGCAGAATCAATTGTGCTTAATGTCACTGTAATCGCTTCCAATGATTAAAGTGTTTGTTGCGTAAATTTAAATAATCAGAGTCCAGACAGAAATAACTGTGCTTTCAGCTCTCAGTACTTTGTGGCTTCTAATCATCCATGGTTTAAAGTTTAGTTTCTCTCCTGCATCGCTGTTTGTACATTCAAATTTCTGCTGGTGAAAACCCAACATTTCCTGATTTTATTGCTTCATAATAAAAGCTTACAGCCACTACCTTTAACCACTATTCAAGACATGCATGTCATCAGTTAAACACAGGCTTTCAAATAGGTAGAACTGTTGTAATGGAAATGCAAATCCCTGCCGTGCTGCACTGACATGCCAAGTCAAACTGAGCCAGCACATGTGTATGGAACAGCCCCACGTGTGGCCTTCATAGGATGAAACACCTGAGATGAGCTAATTATGGAGGAGTATTGTATGTGATGAGTACAATGTCAAGACATGAATACAGGGAAAAAAAGAAAAGTAGATCAAAACCAGCAAATCCATGTCTGAGACTGACATGCTGGTAATGATTTTCAATAGTCTTATTAATCCATCTGAGAGTTTCTGGCTACGAGCTCTGATATGCAAAGTCACGAGCTGAGCAGGCATCATCAGCGTGATTGAGTTCACCCCTGTGGTCTGTTCAAATATTTCCCTGCCAGATTAAGTTTGCTAAACACACAATTCAGCGCAATTACGTTAGCCTCGGCGTGTGTCATTATGGCGCTTAGGAAGAGAGATGGGCACAGGCTGCAGTGACAATGAGGGGCAACTAAACTGCTCCAGAGTCAGCCTTTCAATCCATTAACAGTCCAATTCAAAGCAGCCTGCAGGCAGGAAGTGAGAGGGTCGGATGTCTGCTGTGCTTAAACTTTGGATTTACTTCAGAGGCAGAGAAAGACTGGAGGAAAAGTAAAGAAAACTGAAAAAAGTTAAATAAGTGATAATTAAAACAGGAAAACTCCTGAAACAACTCAGAAACAATATACATTAATCTCTGGACTGTTTAGCCTGTATTAGGGAAAACAAGTTAAATTAGCGAACACTCGAATGTCAGACATAAGCTTCTTATTTAATAAGGCAAAGAAGATGAGAAACTCATACTGAAAACATAGGAGGAAGAAAAAGAGGAATGTGGAGGCCAGATAGTGTATATAAGACTCAAGCTCATCTGTTCTGAATATGCCAAGACTTGTTTGTTCTTCAGGCAGTAGACAGAGTGGCCTTCTTCTAGTCTTTGAATATTTACCAAGCCATAGCTTAATCCCCCAAGAGGAAAAAAGGAGCAGTGCCCACGCTCCTTGAGGAGTGGAAAGAGGGATTAAGCCCACAGTCTTTACCTCACACCTACACACAGCCACACCTAACCACACAAACAGCATTACATATACCCAAAATGTTTCAGCCTCCCCGTGGTGGTTCACAAAACAAATGTTGCTCGGTATTGACATTGACTCGGTCTGAAAGTGCCTCGGGCTGTGATGAGTCACATGAAGCCGATCCAAGAGCAGTTTAGAGAAGCTTACTGCCCCAGATATTTCACATAGTCGAGGAACAGATTAGAAAGCAGCCGCTTTCATCCTGTTAATATGATGCCTACCATCTTTGCTGCCACCTTTAGTACATGAGACGATTTGCCTCTTCCTGTCAGCGATCAAAAGGTAGGGTTAGCACCGTGGGTCCTTTTCCTTCACACCAGTTCTCCGGCTCTCAATCACCAAGTAATGAGTTGTGTTCCGTATATTTTGAAGCGTAAAAAATACATCACATCAACAGTTTGATTCCTTTCATCTGAGTCATAGCAGGGGAGTTTACTCGGTTGCACATCTGTGTTTGGTCCACTTAAGGCAAATCAGGGCTGTAAATAAACTGTACAATCACACATAAGTTGCTTGATAATTTGACACTGTTGTCATTAATCGTGTTTGATTCTGGTGGTTTAAAGAGAGAGGAAGCCTAGTATCACACAGCAGCAAAGGTGTCCTTTCATCCCAGAAACACCTACGTTTTGGGTTTTTTTCTGTAATTAGTTTGTATTATTTAGTGTCTACTTAGGCTAAAATCCTCCATGGTGTGTTATTTTCATGAACACATGGCTAACAAGCCACTGTCCCCGAGCAAGGTCTTCAAATCATTTGCAGCATTTACCACACCCTCGTGATTTGGTCTGCATAAACAGGACCTCACTTCCAACTTCCACCAGGAAAGGAAAACTACATAATGCAGCAACAGTAAACAGTTAACCTGCTTCCTATAGTTTTGAAGTTACCTTCTAATTCTGGTAATTTCTTTCACATCGACTCATTTCTGGTTGCAGGAAAATTGAATGAACAAAATGAGACTCATGTTGCCCCCATAGCTTTACAGAGGCCTGGCCTCACCTCAATCACAGATCATGCTTTTACAAAAGTAAAACATATAAACATGTTCTCACCAAGGTTGCACAGTCCATTCAATGTTGAGACATCACAATAAAACAAATTGAAAAACATCATGTTTAAACTTTGATAAATCTTCAACTGCTACTTCTGAAAACTGAAAATAAAACTATAACAAGAAAGCCCACAAAGAATGTGTACTTCCACATAGGCTGTACAGTTCTATAAAATGTCTAAAACTGAATGAGTCACTTTCATCAGGATGCTGATATGCATCAGACTACTCAGAGCGACAGTCATGGGTGCCAGGTTCTTTCTTAAATAAGAGTGGCAGTTAATCAGAAAATAGCAAAGGGGCCTTATCTTAAAATGTAGAAAATGCTTTAAAAAAAAATCCTGGAAACTCACCAAAAAACTAATCACTTGTTTCTTGGCGCTTTGCCTGACATTCCAGTAAACTTCATTGAAAATCTGTGCTCTAGTTTTTGAGATGTCATGCTAACAAACAAACAAATGTGACCACAATAACCTTAATAATTGTATCTTTGAGTACAGACATATTTTTAGAAGGAAATCTCTCTGTATTATCAGTTATGACCAAATATTACAATCAATTCATGTCTATCTTGGAGTTAGTGAGCCATGTTGTGTCTGGTTTGGTCTCTATGAAGTATCCAGCAGTCATGAAGCTATCTCCCAGGAGATAAACTCAAGCCAGAAAAGAAAACTTGCTTTCAATTTTACACACACCAGGAGCTGCGGGTGCCCTTCTACACTGTTGCTTTTCTATTTCTGCCTGGACACGAACAGAAAATGGACTAATTCTGTCTGTGTAGACATAGTGCATGTCTGTGCACGTAGGGGGTCCAAACTCAATCTGTTCACGGATCAGCTTTTTCTTTAGACATCCCCTTTTCAAACACATACACCGCTGGATGGAATGATGTCTGAATGATCTCCATAAGAAGACAGTGTGAGGTAGATCTACAGCTCTGTGACTACTTGTGCATATAGGGTCTATATGAAGACATGCCGATGTAACAACAGAAAGGAATCTTATTTAGGTAAGGAGGTTGGAGACTGGGTGTATCACAGCGTGTGACAGGCTGAGACATCTCTTATTGATCACCTTCCCTCCCTCCCTTGAAGTTTTAGGTCATAGGTTTTGTTACAGTACATGTGTTTCAGTGAGTGACCGAATGAAAATGTCACATTTCTATGAAATAAATTGTCGTTTAAATTGCTTCTAAATTAATTAATGAAGTTAATGGATTGATTATTACATTTGTTTCACCGTTTTTCATTATCGAAGCAGGGCTTCTGGCAAATATTCCAAATTCATCCAGCTTTCTAAGGGTGCAGCTGTTTTTTATTCCTACAGATGTATGCTAATTTTGTGAAACACTTAACTAATGAATTTGACAGCCCTCCAAAAAAAAACAAAAAAACGAAGAAGACGACAGCTGAGCTCATGCAATATCAATGAGCCTTGCATTCATCTCTCTACGGAGAGAAGCAAACAGGGTCCGTCTTTTGTATATGTCATATCTCCTCCAGCCCATGGTGACCGCAATGTGTCTCAGACACTCTGGCTCACAAAGGACAGATCGACACCAAGGAGCCAGGGGAATTGGAGCATTGTGGGAAATGGCTTCCCTGTGGCCATTTTGAACACGCCAGGCCATCTTCCCCCATGTGTTGACTTCTCTTAAGCTGATCCAGAGGGGACTTTTTTCTCTTTCTCACTCTGTAAGGATCATGGAGCTGCACTGACAGAGACAAGCCATCCCATCTGATGGTTACTAAACACTGCGTGGCAGCCCCAAGCACACACCAGAGTCACTGGGGAAATACTACTCTATATATTTAGTGCTGTACTTTAAATGCATTGAAGTAACACTGTACTGCTCCATAGCACACCGAACATGTTAGAGTACCTGGGTTATCTTATTACCTCATTTCACTCACAAAAGTCATTTAAAATTTGGATTATAACACATTTCTGTCAGTTTTTCTCAGAAATTCCTTGGCCTACCTATGACATGAAATGCTGTCTGCCTGATGTCACTCAACCATTATCGAACAGATAATAGAACACATTGATTCAATGAACAAGGCCGGAAATGAAATAGAAGCACAGTATGTGATTAATAAGGGGAACAGGGAGTGCTGCTGTCTGTCCAGACTGAAAGGAAACATGGCTGGATGCTAACCTTGACAGTGGAGGAGGAGGATTTCATTTTGTGCTAGCAATGACAAGGCAGAAGACTGAATGACAGTGCTACTGATTGAGGTCTAGTCCGCTCTGGGAGATATTATCGTACTTATAAGAATAGTAATGGTGACACATGTAGTTATAAAAATGTGCTTTGACTCCGCTTCCCATTGACTCCACTGCTGTCTTATTCATTGGATTTTTGGGACTTTCTTCAAATATATATAAAAGGGTTCAAATTAACTCACCATCATCTTTTATCAACATTTGTACACGTGGACTGATACCATGTGCACCAGCTAAATAATCAACCTTTCCTCATATCTAAACGACTGAATAGGTCGCATTCCAGAAACACCCAAAGTCCATTCTCTACTGCATAATAATTAGCTGCTGGAAATCACCACCTAACATCGATATGTGTCTATATTATTATGAGCTGCTGTCCAAGTCGGCCTATATGGTTGTTTTTCTGATGACGATGGGCGTAAATAATTCTCGAAAAGGAATGAAGAAACAAAAAGACAAAATACCTAAACTCTACAGCTATGATTGGAACCAAATGATAACATGCTAGCATGAAGAGAATGACAGTGCTGACATGATGAACTTTAGCAGTATAATATTAGCCATATTTACCATCTTAGTTTAGTGTGTTAACTGGCTAACATTTGCTTAATAGAACTAAATATAAAGTACAGCTGAGCCTAAAGGGGATTAGTTGTTATGTAGGTATCTGGCCATAAACCAAAGTACTGGAAAAATGAAAATCATTCATTTAAAACTTGCATCAATGAAGTACTCAGGAGTTGGTTATAACTATAGTTTATCACACAGACTGAATAATAACATCTTGTCAGTCATGAGTCACTCCGTCATGTACCCTGAAAGTCAGACTGTATTAATGAGTGACAAATTATAATAAATTAAAACTTTACTAAGCTCATACATCTACAAATACATAAGCATACTGTTTTAAATCTTTGAGCAGTAAAATATAACGTACAGATTAGTTTATTACTGTTTTGCACTACATAATAACTCCACAGCACTAAGCCTACTCACTCTCTCAGAGGGAGTTTGAGTGAGAGTTTATAAATCGAATGAGACGGTTGTCAGTCCCCATGAGCTGACATTCACCGGTACAGTCATCACCTCTCTCTAAGTATGAGCTGTAAGGATAATATTAGGAGTCAAGTAAAAACTTCAGCAAAAGCTGAACTACCAACAATATAAATTTCCTTGTGTATATGGCTCAGATAACCTCTAAGCATCTACAAAGGTGCACTTTGCAGCAGCTACATATTCGTTTTTAAGGTAAAGTGAATTTCAAAATGACAAGGTTTTCTCTACTGTCTGCACACTGACCCAGACAGCTCTGTAACCTCCTGACATTCCAAAACTCTACAAAATACTGGAAAATTTGCGGACATAAACAAAAACTGCTGCCAAAACAAGCACCACATTACTAAATGGAACAGAAGTCTTTTAAAATTCCCCCCATAATTATGTTTACTGTAAGTGATGGGAAAATTAATCAGTTCTGTGAAAAATAATAAAATTGTGTTACTGGAGGCACTTCCAGCTTGTTTCATACCACATAGATAATTTGGTCAAAGCATGTCTGTTTTTTTCTTGTATTGTGGACCACAGGGAGCTCAGGGGATTAGTGGCACACTAGGAAACAACCCTTTTTGGGGATTATCGGTGGTTGCTGAACATGAAGCACCCTTAAAGGAGGAATAAAGGCTCTACAGAATGACTTCCCTCAGGCAAAATGTGGAAACACGGTACACTTGGATTTTAACCCAATCATATGGCATGAAGGGTGATTAATATGCCTGCTAATGGGAGGAGGCCGAGACATCTCTGGATGTGAGATCAGGTACGAGGCGTAAACAGCAGTGCACACTGGCAAGTGGAGGTGGGAAGTGCACAGTGCATCAATCACTGGTGACAGCTGGGACAGACGCGGGGAGCTTCATCATCGAGAGAGGAGTGGGTGCTCCACTATGTCAAATCAGACAGTGCTAATTAGTAATTTCTGCAAATCTATGCCTCTTACCAGGAAGCAAGCAAAACCTTTCCAGCTACCCAGCAAAACTATTCATTAGTGCTCATCAATCCCCATATGTGAAGTAATAGCAGCAGTAAATCTGTACTCTAAATCTAGTGATTTTTATACAACCTGTAAACCATTCTTTCTTCAACATCGGGACTGTAGCTAAATATGCAAATTGTGTCATAACATTATCTTTTCACCTCTATCACCTCAATGTGCATCCAACAGCAACTTTTTTTTTTACAGTTTGTAGAACAAATATTCCATCGAGTTCTGGTTGAAATAGAAACAAGTACAGGAAGTAACACATCTATCCACCCATTATCTATTATTGAGTAGGTATGACAGACAGGACTCAGACAAAAAGTTTCTTGTCTTTTGTTCCCATAACTCCCCATTGAGATTCTTCTGTAGTTGCTCACATAAAATATAAACCCAGCAGTTATAAATGTGTCCCAGCTCTTCATCTAACAGCTCCTACTTGTTCCATTACTCCCACAGCTGCATTTTTGAAAAACGATAGCTGTTAAGTACTAAACTCACTAAACACATTGCATTTCCTGAGACCAGCCTACATGTGTTGTCACTGTTAAATGGCAGTTACAAGCTTTAATGTGAAGATGCAGCTGTGGGAGATGTTCAGCTTGTATTAGCAGTAAATTAACCTTACCACTCTACAGATAGTAAGCTCTGTGTAAAAAGCCCAGTGTCATCAGTAACTCCAGTCTTATCACAAGCTTGTTAGGTGATGGAAAAACTGAATCACCGTGGTAACCTTAACACCAAGGTGACTTCTTCAAGCTGAGGCCAATTTGGTCCAGTGGGTACTGAGCCAACCCCCAGGTGTTCCCTGGTTACCTTTACCCAGGTGAGGTATAAAACTTGATGTGTTGCATGCAGAGCACACTCATACAACAGTATAGTTTAACCATTTTTTTTTTTCATGTTTCTTTTTTGACTTTGAGATTATTTTAACAAAACAAATCCTACAACCAACTGACTCCAGTGTTAACCCAGTGTTTGTTTTGGGCAAATTAAAATGTCTGCGAGGTAGCTGTTGACTAATTTAATTTAGTTTTTTAATTTTATTAAACCTTTCAAACTAATTCCATGTTGAAATGTGTTTATTATTTACTTTTGAGAATACTGTTGAGCTTCTCTGTCTCACAGCACTTTATGTAGCACACAGGTACTGAAGTGTGTTCTGAGAGAAATAACACTGTTGTGAAAATGTTCCCTGTGTATATTTTGCATTAACATATTGTATTTACATATGCAGACATTATGTTCATTTGTGTAGGCGTTTATAATAATTCCAGCCCCAAAACAGTTGTCCTCCAGTCCATTCTACCAAATAAAGAGTCAACACAAATGTGGACATCATGTAGCCTATAGGATAATGTCTCTCATCCTCTTGACGGAATGACCACTCTAGTCCTTCTGATCACAGCTGACTTTACTCCATTGAATTAGCACACAGCCTTCTGGGCTACAGGCTCAGGGGCCATGTTGGAGCTCAGTGGTGAATATTAGATTGCACGCCTCCAGATCTCATTAAAGGAAGCAACAGGACAATGTCTGCATCTCAAATGAGACCAGGGGCCATCAGGCATCCTGACTCCCTGTTGGATTTACTGATTTGATTGATATTGTGTGTATGTGTCAGGGGCAAAACAGGAGGGTAAGATGTCCTTTTCACTAAATATAATTAGGCCAATTTTACAAATCACAATTGGGGGGGAAATTGGAAATTGGGATTCTACAGCATGCTGTAAATAGCCAACATAATACCATTCATTACATACACAGGCCATACAGTTTCAACGATGAGGCTAGTGGCCAGACACTTACGATATCTTCAGTTAGTGGGCGTTTTTTCTTTCTTCCTTCCTTTCTAATGGCAGATCACTGAAAGAGACATATCATAGTGTCAGTGACATTAAGTATAAAAACATCTTCTTTTAAGGTATAAATTGCACAGAGAAATACAGTAAAAGTCTATGAGAAAACATCATACAACACACCAGTCATTCAGCCAGTATATTCCACCCAGAATCTAAGGTACAATCTAATTAAATCTGTCAAATGAGTCCATGAAGACGTATGAATGAGGCTTTGCCGCCGAATTAAATTAATGGGTCAATTTAGATTTTAACAAAGATGTCCAGTATTGTGCCTAAAGCAGTTGTTCATAGTGGTTAACCAGTAGCCATTAATTAATACCATTCAGTAGCTGTAACATTTCCCAAAGTCCAGAAAAGAAGTAGGCTTATACTCCAGAGAAGTGGAATGAAAGCCCATAATGGTAATTTACTGTAATTTAACTACTGTTGGACTGAGAAAGTGACATCCCATTTTCATGACACACTGTTGGACAATGGACAGTGATTGGTTGATGGACGTTGTAATGGGTGTTAAAAAGTCAAACACAACGTATATCAACAACACATACCAATTCTGCATGGCAAAGCATGTGATTTAAGCTGTCAAAGCAAAAGTTGGTTTCTATTTAGATCCTTTTTTCAAGAAGAAAGTGTGACATTATTGCAGTAAGAGAGAGAAGAAAAGATTATTTTCAAGTGGAGGTGATTGGATGAATTTAGAAATACACGTTTTATGTAATCCATAACAGACAGATGGGACTAGTGCCTCTTCTTTCATATTTAGTTTTTTGGCTTCCCAATATCAATTCTACTTCACAACTGGAAACAATACTTAAAGGTTCCACAATCTCCTGTGAGTGAATTAGGAGCACAGTTGGCATGGAATTGAGCTGAAATAATTAGGCTTTCAATCAACTGGTTTGAGTTTCAGTTAGGTTTTTATAATAAAAGCCTGGCTTCAACCCAGTTCCATTCCTCCACTTAAAAATGTTAATAAGTCTTACAACAAGTGCTGACAGAAATTATTGGTCTTATTTGCAGACAGCAGATGGCACACCATAAAGATGTAATACATGAACAGCATCTATCCATATGCTGAGCTGTATTGGGTTCAAAGAATAAACAAGCTATAAGAATCAGAAGTCACGACTAGTCATAACAGTAATAACTATTTCTTTGTCTGCCTGTATAGCCACAGATGAGAGAGTTTTCTTCCCAAGATCTTTGTCAGTTCAATCGTGTGATGAAATGGTACAAATACATAAAAACAATAGATGTCAGTGTTTATAACCCTGGCAAAGTTTCTTGGAAACCAGCCATATAATGCGTCAAACAATAATAAACTTCAGACTGTATGAAGTACTTCGGTACACTTTGTTAAATTAAGTCCATACTAAGTTTAATCTTGAAGAAAGGCCATATATCATAACACGTCCAACTCAGTCAACCTGAGCAAGCACATGGAAATGGGCTAAAAGTATTTCTTAATTGGCCCTTGGAAGTTCTCTGCTGTTAAAGACAAATCTGAGGATATTATTGGGAGTATGGTAGCCAGGAGTCCTTTGGAGAGGTGAGGTGTTACCCTCCTAAATTAGATACAAGTGTGGTGACCAATATCACACCATGGCGGGGGGTGTAAAATTTCCCTGCCAGTGGCGGGACTGAAATCTTCAGTCATTAGTGCAATAGTTTTCAAGTTCCTTTCCTAATTTTGGAGTTACAACCAAAAACATCTAGTATTTATTCTTTATTTTGTGGATAGAAACATATAGATATATAGAGAGAGAGGTTAGAGGATGTTTTGTCTATTGATTGCTAATGGCAGAAAATCAGTACCAGATCTGGCCGGCTGTCTTCCAAAAGATGATGCAGCGAAAGATATAAACAGCCGCTAATTAGAGGCTGATATTTACCAGTAGACAGCAGGAGGGCTTTGAAAGCCAACTCAGTGCTTTTACTCAAAAGGTGTTTTGTGAATGTGCAACAGTCATGTGGGATTGAAAAACAAACACCTCACTGTCTGCCCAAAGGGATATATGTTCCTAAAATAGAGTCCAAATGCTAAGGGATACTCGTCGGCCTCACTGGTAGTCATTGATACCCAATATGCTAGGTGAAGAGGGCCTAAAGACATTTCTATTTTTACCATGGTATGGTCAAGAATAGATCCTGTATCTTTAGAGATGGGGACTCAGAGCCCCACAGCTAAAATCCACAGCAGGAGGCCTGAAAAAAAGATGTCACTGCACTTGAATCACTCACAGAGAATGCCCTTAAATAAACCAAAGCCGTGTTCATCACCATACTAAATGCGTAAATATGAGTTTGTTGTTGCTATTCATAAATATTTTCCCTATCAAAGAGAGAGAACACAGTGATTGACGGCAAAGAATGAAATATGGTTTAAAAAAAAAAAATGGGGAAAAAAAACCCAAACTTTAAGCTGTATCATTAAGTCACATGTAAGATTCAACAGATAAGAGAGGTTGCCTAAATACATTGAAAAGATATTTAAAAGTCAATCAGCTCTATTTCTAAACTGTCATTAGTTAACAGAGTTAATATATTTGGCAAAATGTTGAGTGTTTATCTTTCATTTTCCTAATCCTGAGGAGGAAATGCTCATAAAATGCTTGGCTGTGTGTTTCACCCTATTTCATAGCTTACATGGCTATTGCACCATCACAACTTTGGCAGCCTGTCTTTTATTCTCAGCTCTCATATTCAAAGAAGCCATTTCATGCTGCCCTGCCTTTACTCTAATATCCCCAGCAAACATTCATCCTGGGAACCTGCTGGAGGTGGGATCAAACATTATTATTGTGGAGGTTTCATTGCTGATCTGTGGACCGAAGCCATCAGTTTCATCAGCAGCAGAGTGACCAAGCCAGCTGGAGTGGGATTCTCTTTTCATGTTATGTCCTTTCTAAGATCCTTTTCAGGGCTCTTTGTTTAAGCAATCCCACCACACATGGAAGTATGAACTGTTTCAGTTTCAATTAAACCAAGATCTGTTTATTTTGTTGGTGTCATGTTAAGTTCTGTCAACGTTATGCAATTTCCTTTAACAGTTACATAGCAGTGATCTGTTGAACATGATTAATAACTTTGCTAAACTACAAGTAATATTTAATAAAAATGTAATTTATGTATTCAATGTGATAGAGAGTTAAATGCACAGTATGTACTTCCAATTGTTAAATGTAACTCAATCAAAACAATGAAGGAAAAATACCTGACCTGACCAAGAGCTCAGAGATTAATATTACATTTTTGAGATTAAAAATCAAGTTTATCATTTTGACTGCAGCAGCATTCCATGGAGATGACATCCATTGTCGGGGAGTTAAAGTTCTGTTATGTTGACTGAATAGTTGGAGCTAGAGGGTCCTGTCAAGGAGGCCAGTTAGATTAAATGTTGACTGTTATTGTGCTTTCAATCAAGATAAAGGTTATTGTATGTGGTTAAAGTTAAATTTAGAGTCATACATACAAATAACTGACCTATATGATCTCATTGGGCATACCACTTTGAATAAAATACATGTATGCAGGGCTGTAAACTAGCAGTCGCCACTCGCCAAATGCGACTAAAATATTCCCCTGGCGACTTAATTTTGGAGGGATACATGCCACGGGGCGGGTAAATGTTTGTCCCGATGGTCGTTCCCTTGCGATAAATTATGCATGATACAACAAAACATTGTAGTAGCTGTAAAGTGATAAATTATGACTGTTGCAAACGTTAGTGCTTAACCGGTGATTTGTTATGTGTCGCACTGAAGTAGCTCCCCCGACGTCACCGCTGTAGAAAATAGTTCCCCTCAGAAGCAACGTAGCGTGAGCGTCACCGCTCTTTAAAAGTTTGGCGCAGTGACTGTAGCCATTTTTAGACAGAGCACCAAGCCGCAAATTTGCCCGTCCTTTTGGCAGCTCGGTCAGCGGTTTTAGACAGAGGCCGGCAAATTGGGGGTCTGTTTTGGTCCACCGATTTTCCGCCTCGGAGGGTACACTTATTTCCGGAAAAGTGCCGGCCGTGGGTGAGATGGGTGGAGGTGTCAATGAACTGCACTGTTGTGCGACCCACAACCAAGGAGTTTTAAAACCAGTCCATCACTTCATCCGCGGACATTAAGATGAGCAACTGGACAGCCGCTGAGATCCAGGAGATGCTAGCGTCTCCTCGGTCTCTGTAGCTGTTTGGTTGTGGGGGCGCCGTGACATTCCGACACCCCTCCATTGCGAAACACCCCCACTCCGAAACACCGCTGTTCCGACCCTCCCCTCAAAACACCGCCGTTCCGAAATTAAACACCGCTGTTCCGAAATTGATTTTCAAGTTTACATTACTTCCTACATCAAACACTGCCGTCCGCTCACCGGCCGCATTCACACAACTCATTGCTTTTTATTGCTAATAGGCCTATGTCACTATCTTCATTTATTATATATTTTCGCTTGCAGCAAACACATTTAAACGTTTGTCTAATCTTTTTACACGCACTATCCGTGGTGCTGAAATCCCCACTTCCAGCCGCACTCTCACAACTCTGAAATAAACTGTGGCCCATTTGTGCGATCTGCCGGGGAATGACCCCTCTGCTCGTTCGTTTTAACATAACTTGTCTTTGTGGAAGGTTAACAATGTATGAGTGGATTGAGCACTGCTGCTCAGTTTGTCTTTGAAAAAAAAAAGGAATTAAAAAAAGCATTCAATAAACATTACATGAAATTGATTGTGTATCCATCTCTTATAGCCATAGACGGATTATCATGACCACGGGCCTACCCACGCAAACTGTGCGCACGCAAAGGCACTGTAAGGCAAGGGCGCAAAGGCTGTTACATAATTACATTGAATGTAATAATGTCCGCAAATGTAATAAACTTCAAACACCTACTAATAATACTGACCGTGCGTGCAAAATCCAACTGCTGACCCTCCGCTCCGCTGTCACACAACGGATCCCCCGTCCGCGCTCCCTCTCTCTTGCCCGAAAAATAATTTCCATGAAGAAAACATCGCCTGACATTTAAATTTAAATTCCCATTGAAAGTACAAATCTCAAGAAATCTGGATGTATTGCTCATTTGTAAACACAACACTTGTCAGTCTATAGGCAAGAATCTAAAGGTTTATTAATGCAATTCATTTAAAATTCGCTTTATTGGCATGAATGCCACAACAACAATATTGCTCCAAGCACCAAGAACCAGGAAAAGAATACCTAGCACAGTAAATAATAATAATAATAATAATAATAATAATGATAATAGTAATAATAATAATGATAATGATAACTTTGAACATTATCACAATTGAGTTATCAATCTGCGATGTAAACAAAATGCAAACATTACCGACCTCTAACCATTTTCTAAAAGTGTCTGTATTTTAATTGAGAATAGTTTTTATATAAATTACACAAAAGGAAAAGAAAATATGATTTGTTTTACCTATTTCAGCCATAAGCGGTCATATTGACCACACATAATTTCACGGGATTTCATACATTGTCTCTCGTCTCTAACTTTGTTAGCGGTCTCCAGCTGTGTGACTGTAACACAACTTTATATGAAGAAGGACTAACACTAGTAGCCTAATTGATTCTTATTTCTTCCACTTACAGAACGGTTTACGACTCGAAACAATGTTATTATATATGACGTTTCTGACCAAATGTTGCGGCTTCAAATGCATCAAATTCCCACATCCAGTTACGCAGGCAGCTGTCCAGGGTGCTGAACCAGGTCACAGACAAAGGCTGCACTCTGCGTTCTGATGTTTGCTGGGCAGATCTGTCCCCCTTGCTTTCTCATCCACTCTGTTGTGGGAGATCTCCCACAGAGCAAAAGTAATACACATTTTTTCTCTCCCCGCTCGGCTCGAGCCCGGCTGAACTCTGGCCTGAGCCCACTTCACCCAGGCGCGAGCCTGCAGCCCCCGCTCCTGCTGACAACAGACCGGGGGAGAAAACAGACATTCCTTTGCTCAGAACCCATATCAGGCTGTGTCTGATTATGCACGACGATCGGTATAACGCATTGGAGCAATTTTCATACAATTTCGGATATTTAGCTTGATAAAGTAATTTCAATTCAAAATAGCCATTTGTCCAGCTGAAGCATAATGAGCGTTATGTCATTAATATGAAGTAGGCTTGTTTTGCGGTTAATCAGCCACATGATCCGTTTGAACCCACAAAGAAAAAAAGGATAAATGCGCAGCCTCCGTTTCCTTTCTGATTGAGTCCGTTCGGAGTGGGGGGGTTTCGGAATGGAGGGGTTTCCCCAATAGACTTTTCGGAATAGCGGGGTCTTTGAAAAAAAGGGAAACCCCGCCATTACGATGAATTGAAGTCTATGTTCGGAACAGCAGGGGTTTCGGAAAGGCGGGGTGTAACCTTGGTTGTGTTAGCTTGTTGTTGTAGCGCAAGCTAGTAGGAACGGTCGCTACTTTCAAATTAAAAGCCCCCCGCTAAGAACCCAGTTCTAAACTCCGATAGGGTGCAATGTAAAGCTCTTATTTTGAAGACAAATTCGTTGTCACTGTTCACAGCCCAACGTCGAGCTTCACGTCACGTCACATGTTTACGCCTACCTCAGAGGCGGCTTTTGGAAAAGGAGGAATATTACACCTCCGTTGTAGAAAGATTGTCCGGCAAATTGCTGCTCTTACCTTGGAGCAAATGTGCTGCCTTTTCTATCTAAAAAGGGCTTGTGATTTGAGTGCAGCAATTTGGTTCAGTGAGAAGTGGAAGACTGACAGGGAATGGCTTCAGTACGACGACTCGACGGGTGTCGTGTTTTGCTCCGTCTGCCGGACACACGCCAAAGAAAAGCAATGTTATGAAATTTAATTAATAATATTAAAATGTATTTCTAAATAATGCTTTGGCCTCTTTTCTAAGCATGTATTGCTACATAATACTGTTATCTCCATGAAAAGTACTGAAACAGATGTATATGCAACAAAAAGAGGCAATTTATTATTTGGGCGGTAAAAAATTTACTTGGCCGGTAGATTCTTTCATCTACCGGTCCCCTTGGCAGGTGAGCCAAAAAGTTAGTTTACAGCCCTGCATGTATGTCATCATCATAGAAAATGAATTTGCAAATGAACATATCACACAAATAAAACATCTTTATAATTTACTACAACAAACTGAAAAGTAATGATAGATCTTTTGGTCACCATGACCAGTGGTCCAGCACGCTCAGCACGCTCTTGACTGTATCACATTCCTCTTAGATTCAAATATCTGCAATTGAGATAAACAACTCTCCATCCCACCCTCCAGTTATCTTGCTCCTCTAGACAACACATGAAATATTACCGGGTGTACACAACACTGCAAACTCATATGGACTAGGATGGTCAGTCTCATGAAAAACACAAATACACAATAGCTCAGGCTCATATTGGTGTTTGGTGTTTAGATCTCAGTATCTATTTAATAAGAAACTGAGGGGACCAGTGTTTAAGGAACAATGGTAGCCCCTCTGTTTGGCTGCAGGGCACAAAGCCAATATCCGGTATGGAGATATTACCCCTGAGAAGGAGAAGCCTTCATCATTCTGAAAATCTCCTGCCATCTTCTCCTTAGAGTTTGAAGGCTGGACGGAGCCACTTCCATTGTTTTTCTGAAGCTGGTTGCTTCCTTCCCACCAGACAGGCAGCCTTGACAACAGCCAGTTCTGAGGCATACTTGAATTTGGCTCAAAGTACTTGGCAGACGAATGCCAACCAGGCTGTTAGAAAACAGCCAAAAGATGAATACACCTCTATTCTGCCAAACCTTTGCACAAGGGCACTTTTTGTGGGATGTAATAAGACTGCCATATGACACTGTCTGGTATCCCCTCCTGTTTTTGAGCTGTGAACATATCATACGTGACTAATGTCTTGTTTTGTATGTAGAGTGACAACTGGAGTTTACATCTCCCACTCCGGAAAAAGGAAATTTGTGGACCAGTACATGATGTTTTGTTTCTGCTGACGTGGTTGTTCTGGACAGTTACAGAAAAAACAAATGACAGCATGAAATAGCTATATGTATCCAGTATTTCACATATGTCTGGTCTTTTTTTACCAATTTCAGTATTTGGTATGGATCATTTGAGGACTGTCAAATTTATTCTTGCCAAATGACTGTAGTTTCAGGCAAGACACCCTTCTTCAACCTGTATTCTGGCGTGAATTTTCCCACAATACACGTTGAAGAAGGGCGTCTTGCCTGAAACATCCATGTGGCCAGAATGGATTCAGCCCCCAGTACTTAAGCTATATATATATTTATATATATACACGAGTTAGCATTCCTATTTGTAATGACAATCTGAAAGTACTCAACAGAACCTGATTAACTGAGAAATCTATCCAAAAAGTATTTACTCTAGCCAGGAGAAACAATCGAAGGACAGAATAAAACTCCACAATTAAAAACAAGCTATGGTCAATGAAGGTCAAACATGTTTTTTTCTGATTAAATACACCATCTGTCCAAAGCAAAAAGGTAGTCCTTGATGCCTGCATACACACGCCCAGTCCAGAACCTCAGAACTGGCATCTAACTAAAAGAGATATTTAACTCAAGCAGAGCCAATCAGCACAGGGAGAAAAGACGTCTGAATCTCTCAGAGCAAACATTGTGAAACCAGCACCTCCAAGAAGTCTCGTAGTGCTTATAAGCAGAAACATGAGAGTAATGACTAGCGAGACAAGCTCCCTGAGAAGCACTTACAGGTCCAAGCCTATAACAGATATGTTTTCTCTGAAAGAAAGTTAAGCATCAAAGAATGGAGAATTATTTTCTCCCTTCTATCAGCATCGAGTATTGGTCGGGCTTTAGTCTACATCCCTACTATGATGATGCTGGTGATGGAATATGTCCTTTTTTATGGATTTTCATGATAAATACTCCTTTGTCGTTGAACCTTATCATTAAATTAGTTTTTGTGCTATCCCTGGGCTTTCCTGTGAGGTCTTTTTTTCCCCACTCTGAGGTAATAGCATTCAAACTCCATCTCTTTTAAAGGATTAACAGTGAACCCACATAAAAATGGCCCAGCAAAACTCATTTTTCTCCACATCTAGTCAGCTCTGCCTCTGTCTGTTGAGGCGGTAAGCATAATTAAATGTTTTGTTTGCTTTGTTTTTTTGTGCAAAGGAGAAAGGATGAGTCTCTGCTGTCAGTTACTGTATGATCTGTTGCTCCAGTCTGGCCAGGCCTGTCAGTCAACATTTTTCTCTCTTGACATCAAAACATTTGATAATCAGGCCACTACAGATGCTGGAGAGGGGGGAGAAAAGAGGAACAGCCTGGTACGCTGTGCCTACTAATTATGCTGCCTGAGATGTCTCTTTGTCATTGGGCTAGATTGCATGACATTTAACAATAAATTGCATTTTTGCCCATTTACTTGTGCAAGGGTAACAATCAAAACTGAATGCCTGCAAATGAAAAATGAATATGTGACAGGAATATATGAAACAGGCGTATCCAGTGAGGCGCATCTATGGCTTTGGTTTGATTGTCTCCAGGGAGAACATAGGCTGATGAAACAGAGTTGTCACTTTGATTATGGATATATGTTTCTTTGGCAGACATATATTTACTGTTCAAGCCACTGAAGGCTTTGCCAGCGCACTACTCTGGGTGTAGGTGGAAGACAGTCAATAAACTAAACCGATGAAGCTGCAGGCAGGCATACTCAAATCCAATCTGACCCACTGAAGAACATTTTTATACTAATCTAGAGGGCGTGTTTTCTTGTAGAGGCACTCTGATTGGTCACAAGGGGCCAGAATTACTTAGGAGCACTTTTTGAGATGTTTTCCTGTGATGGAGCCAGAAAATAGCCATTACCTTGGAGCCACAGACATCCTCATCAAGAACATTACTACAACCCAGCAGAATGGAGCAAATTGTGAGCACTCAGCATTAAACAAACGATGTAAGCCTATTAAGGGTTGGAGAGAATAAAGTGAAATGTTTTTTCTGTTGTATAAATTAAATGTTGTTTGTATATGGTCGAGAACTTCAATAACTGTCTGGGTAGAGTAGAATGCCCTTGAAGCTGGCACTCAAATCAGACAGCATAATAACATTCAGATGGTCTCCCTGCATGATGATGACACAGCACTGGCAAGCCCTGCCTCTCCGGTGCTCTGTCCTTGAATAATAAAGCCTTTACCCCTTACATTTACACAGTTAGTTCAACTTTAATCACAGGCGTTTCTGCTTGGCATCTGCTGAAAAGAAAGAGAACGTAACAAGTACTAGTCTTGCATCCATTACTGCACCTGAGACACATGACTCACTCGTCATGCAGGAGTTGAAAGGTAAGCAGACTTTGCATAACTTGATGCCTCACATGGTTTATTGGAGGAGACAACCATGACCGCGTGCGGCTTTCAGCCAGACTCACTGGTCACCTCTGGTCAGGATGACCCACTTCGAGACAGACATCGATCAAACACTGTTTAATTTGAAATGGAGGATCTTAAGTCTCTGCCAGTCTGGGTAAGCTGTTTAAGGCAATGCTCTTAGGATTACATCCAGATCCATAACACAATTCCTTGAGACACAATCTGTCTTTGTTTAAGTGATACACTAATAGACTGCAGGGAGCGAGCTAAACCCAGATTTCTGATGAGATATTTTATAGATTCACAGAACACAAACCAATCTTGAAAGTGGATCAAATACTCTTTGAACTCTCCCTACTCTCTGCTTAAGGTTGATCAGGACTCAATCCTCTCATGCAACACAATCAAACTGAATGACAGCACTCAGAGTCTGCACTCTGGATAATCATGCAATCAAACTGCATTATTTGGCTTCCACAGGTGCAAAGAGAATGTGGAGCATTTGCCATCGATGATAATTTCAGTCGTATTTGGCTCGTTTGCCTCAACAGATCTCTGCGGAAATCATTACACTGTGATGATAGGGTTGTCTTCGTATTTGAACGCTTGGTAATGGGATGTTTCAGACTGTGATTCCAGTCATAACAACTCTGTACAGGACTTAAGCATCTTATTATATTATTAATGTATAAACTACCCCGTCCATCCCTCAGGCATCACCTGATCACCTGCAGTCCTGCAGTCAATGCTGATGAAAATTCCATCTATGCAGGACATCTTTCATCTTAAGAATATTATTTTGGCTGAATCAGAGGCATAGCGTGAATGCAATAATTTTTTTTCAAAGTTTATACATAAATGACCAGCTTTAAAACATTGATTTCAGCTTATTATCCATGTTATTGTATTAAAGACATGGCATTAAAGCTTCATGATGGAAGCTAATTAAGAACGGAACGTAATTATGTCTTGGCAGAACAAGACAACCTTTCTGATGTTAATGTAAAAATGGGCATTGTTACTGCACGCAGATGGCACATGAATATCAAGTTGAGAAGAAAAGAAAAGATCTCGCTGAGCAGAAGTCTTTTTGCCAACGTCGACTTTACCAGCCCTGTTTTAACGGTTGCTAGGCAACACTCATTAGTGTGCTCCAGTGATATAGATAGAGTCAGGGAGATTACAAGTATGAACCCTAAGTTGCACTTATGTTCAGAGGCAATTAGATCCCTTTTGTGGCAGTTTGGGAACAAATACAAACACTTGACATACTGCTCATGTGAACCTAAATATAACCAGTATAGCTAAATGTTAAGTCATATTTTTAAAAGTTTTAGAATTATAGTTTTAATTTCTGCCTTGAATATTTATTTTTTAATTACATATCACATTGCAGCACTTTGATGTTCTGAAAATTCCAGGAATTGTGAGCAAATTCATTAAAAAATCTCTTTGATAAGAAATCTGTATGTACGTCCTGGAGTTTTGTTTAACTTGCGTCTTAATTTGATCAATATAACACCCCCAAAAAGGATGTTTCATATCAGTACTGGTAATTTCTTTGGTCCAACATCTGTGTGAATCACTTTGTAACATATGGAGCTAAAGCCTACAGGACTACCCATTGCTGAGTTTCATATTGCCACAACCAGACCAATGAAACAGAGATATTTGAGGCCAACAATGCTAATAACTCAGCAGGTTATGATAAACTATTATTTACACTTGTAGTGGGAAACAATGTTACTGTTACCAAGCTAAGCTAACTAGCTTCCAATTCCCAACTGTTCACAAACTCTACCATGTCCTCCAACAGGATGGATGGTTTAAACAAACCATGCTTAAAATGCTGATGGTATAACAAATACTATAAACATCATGTAACATATGGGAAAAAACCATCTGTCCATCAGCATCTATCCTGGGCTACCTTTAACCAATCACATCAACAGTAGGAGAGTGCTGCCACCAGCGCAGTCATCTGGTAAATAAAAATCTTACAGGAGCCAGTCAAAAGAAGACCAAAAATACCTTTGGCATCAAGAAAAGCCTTCAGTGCTCTCTTCTTTCAATTAAGAAATAGTTCAGTTCTAATGGAATTGATTCTATAGCAGCATCTATGCTAACCTTTTGAGAAGCAGCTATAGTTGTTTGCTTGCTGCCTTGCAAATTAAACCAGCAAGCCTTAACTTTAAAATGTCAGTCATATACTGCCAAATGAAATGCCTGTCCAAATATGAAAACTTTAATTTGTGGATCACTGAACTTAAGTTGATATTTCCACTTTAGTCCAACTTGCTTCTGCCTACTTCATTTGAAATGTTTCATTTTTCATTTTGTTTCAAGAGTAAAGCTTAAACCTCACCATGTGGTAACTAAGTGTATTTTTGGTTGATGGAGGAAGTGTAAAAGCAAGCATGCTTTTATCAGTGGAAATTCCAGGGTCACCTTTATTCACTAAAATCTGGAATTTCATATTGCTTTCACATGTTCTGCTATCAAACTCCGTTACAGCAGCTGAACATCTACGTACAATGCGACATTGCCCATATCTACAGAAAAAAGAAAAAAACAACATTGTCAAACAAAATGCACCCAGGCAGGGTCAATAAGAAAGAAGTGAGACTTGAGTGAGAACGTTCTAAATCCATAGAACTGGGTTGCTCACAAATTGCTTGACTGTTCAATAAACTTGTTTTGTGCATTTAGATAACGACTGATAGTGTTTCACTGTATCACAGCCCCTTCATTACTGACAGAAATGCCTATTTGCAAATTCATTGCTTCAGATGTGAAACTGGCTTGAAAAAAGAGCATGAAAAATGTGGGGTATGAAAATACAAAGCTGCACTACTGAGGCCTTACTGTAGAAAATCCACTGTTTTTAGTGTTTGAAATGGGCAAGTGTGACCTTATGATAAGCACAAATCACCCACACACATACACACTAGACCTTATCTAAATATACTCCACTTACAGCACTAATTCTTCTCATTTCAAAACTGGTGGCGAGAAAATAACCAATAACCTTTCAAGGGTATTTGCCCTTGCTACTGTGTGTGCATATATTTGAGCTCAGCCACAAACAGTAGATCCCATCCAGATCCATTCATTAGTTTCGGATTGAGTACTGGCTATTTTGCAGTTAAGAGAGTAGAGAAAATTCAATTTTGCACTCATCCTACACGCCAATTCTTTCTTTGGGAACCTTTGAGGTGGCCCGCCTAATGAGCTCCCATGAAATTTGGTTTCCACACTAGACAATATATCTCATTGTGTCCAACAGACCAACATTTATTTCTCCTCTTCTGCATGCACATGCTTGCACTCACACACACACACACACACACACACACACACACACACACACACACACACACACACACACGGAATGAAGCAATTTGAATTTGAGGGAGCTGCAAAGTGTAAGCTTTCAGTCATTACCTTACAGCCAAGTGATATGACTATTATTCAGATGTGCAGAATGGTCTTTTGTGTCTATTAGCTAGGTTTGTGCAATACACTGTGAGGGTCAGTTGTACAGTCAAGACTTTGAATAAAGAGGCTCTGATCTTCTCATATGTAGGTATGAAAGGTTTATGGTCACTGTAATTATTTTTCTTCTCCATTCTGTCCATGAACCCTCTGTTTGTCTTTTGCCAAATTCTGATGGGTATATTCCAAAATTACTTTATTTTCTGGGAGGGGGATTCCTTCTAGGGTGCTGTAGTTCTGTTGTCTTAAAACACAAACATATCCACCTTATTCCTGACTTCGTGAGTTTACCCATGGTTCATAGCGGTATTCGGTTATGCTCTTCCGGTTGAACTGGCTGACCTCAGTGTTTACGCTAACGTAGCTGTCATGCTCGCTCTAAAAACCGGCTTTTAACACAAAGAAAGCGACAGAATGGATAAAAATCGGCATTGGATACACAGTACAGATGTTTTAATAAGTCGTGAGGACAGTTCTCACAGTGCCTCACCCGTCAGTTCTCATGGAGTGGGCAGATGACATGAAGCATTAGCAGTGCATTAGCCCGACGTTAGCGATGTAGCTAACGTCGGGCTAATGCTTATCTTATATTTTCTGAAGATGTTGACGGCAGAGAATTACGCAGTTACAAAAGCACAGAAGCATACAACTACCTGCACAGTAACAACATATGGAAAGTACTGTTGAAGAAACACAGCAAGTTATTTCTGAAGGCAGCAGTAGCGCCCAGCCAGAGTGTCAATCAAGCTAAACATACAGCGTGGATAATGCTGAAGGAAAGTGAAGTCGTGGAGATAGGCGGCTGCTCGGAAGTTGCCGGGTTAGGAAAGTCATGCAGCAGCTATGCTGTGGAAGATATTCATAAACCCAAATATTTATTTTAGTGTCAAAGGCGCGAGCCGCGCTAGTCTCCGTTCCTCCTTCCTCAGCATGGCGTGTAGGGCGCAGGGCACGGACAAGTTTGTCTAAGTTGTTGATGTAGTACACGAGACATTTCTGAAAAAAACTTCAATTTTCATGAATTGTTGTGGCAACCAACAACGGCACATGTTGTACCTGAGCTCATTTTAAAAACAATTTAGCACTTATGACCTAACGCTAGTTGTTTAGGGCTAGCTTAGCGGCAGCGGCCATCATGCAGTTGCAAGGCAACCGGAAACAGAAAACCGCTGGCGGAAGTAGTTATCTGTCATGGCAGCCCCCAGAGGCTTCCGAGGAAACAGGTGGATAACACACGAATGTAAGGACAAAAAGACGCATTTGGTTTAGCTTAAAACTGAGCTGATTTGAGTTTTGAAACAAGAACTGAAGCTGATGCTAATGACTTTTTAAATAATGACTGTGATTTTGGAAGATTACAGTCACAAACTCAATTGAGTGCATACCTACCTGTCTAGAAACGACCTACCCAAGAACATGTACAAATAAACAAAAACTCAGACCGAAGAATATATCAAGCTTTCAAAAGAGTGTCATGAAGTTTGAGGCGTGATCATTTTCAAAGTGGATTCCCAAAAAATTATTCTGCGAAACCTTGGTATTACGTTCAATGGCCTTTTTTTGTGACACAATGCCGACATTTCTTACTTTCTACAAATTCTTTACATGGTAATTGTTGTACGCTTATGGTTAAACTATTGTTCAGGTCAGTTTTGGGAGAAAAGTCACCTAGACCAGCTGGTTAGGGTTGGGTAAAGCTCATGGTCTGTATGATCTGTGACGGGACACAAACTCAACCTCACTTCAATGTCTAGGAAAACTGGGCTCCTGCAGTGATAGATTTTCTGAAAAAATGCTGTACTGTGTCATCAGTACAGAGAACTATTCTGATCATCTTGTCATACCACTCCACTCCTCTCTCAGAACTGTTCCTGTACAGATCTAGGTCAGCTGTCCTGTGTTGAGTATAGTGCATAACGCAACAGACTTTTTCTGTCTTTCATTCTGAAGCAACATGTTTTCCAAGTTACAAACTACAAGGGTGCTGTCATCGAGGGTGCTGCCTGTGGCCCTGAGTGCCCTACATGCTTATTTTTGGCCCGCTGTCTGTATTTAAATGGATAAACCAAGGTCCTCTCATACGTCAGGACATCAAGGCAGAAACACACACGAGCACACTCATACACACACACACACAAACTGCATCATCTAGCAGCCGCATAGATTAGACTGTTTTAATCAAGTTTGTTTGATGAGAGCATGGCTTGACTGGGACATGCAGCTGGCAGCAAACGACAGAAGAATTGAATTAGTCCCGCTGTGGACAATACAGTAAACCTCTGTGGAGATTTTATGCTAAGACTGAGACCAATTTCTATTGTATTTAGAAACAACTATCGCAAGCATTGCAGATGAGAATTGAAAGAATGGTCAAGGGCAGTATGTGGCGAAGACTAAATGTTGTTGGTTTTTACAGGAAACATACGCACAATACTGTTTTCTGCATTGAGAAAGTGGTCAATAAGCTCAAAGTCGTATTTGAACAACTGCTTTAAAACACAGATTTCACAAACAGGCTCGTCTATGACTGTATGATCTTATGGTTTAACATCCTGCTGAGCACTGACCATAATCATGTACATCTGCAGTGTGAGGGGGTGTGGAGATGCTCATTTTACAAACAGGCACACTGAAGCTGTGAAAAAGGCAACGGCTCACCTTGATGTGATTATATTCTCAATTCTTTACAGTATTGGAGTCCAGCTGCGGGTGCAAGTGACAAGCCTATTCCCACCTCCTCTCTCAGACAGCGGGGAAGCCAGCAGGGTGCATGCAGGATCTGTGCTCTGTCACAACGGCGTATTCAGTATTCTATGACTCAAGCTTTTTGAACCTTTTCTGACCTTTCATGTTTCATTAAGAAGTCAAAGCAGCGTCCAGCTCGTCAAACTGAACAAAATGTTCAAGGTCCCTGAAAGCTTCAACTGTGATTTGTCAAATGTCTTTTTCTTTTGAAACCTCTATTTTAAAAAGAATAGCGCTTTGAAACAATGAAGCAGGGGGTAGCTGCATTTATAGGTTAATGGGGTGCAATCAAAGTTAGCAAAGTCTCTTGAATGTGTTTTGATGTATGAAAAGGCCAATTCTATGAGCCTGAAAGCCATCAACCTGACTGTGACAGATTTAAATGGCATTATCACCCCCAAAAGATATGGATGTAGGTTAGCTCAAGACTCAAGCTGTCTCTGAGGTAACAGGTATATCTGATCCACTGAAGTCAGACGCAAGTCCACTCAGTTTGGTAGATGATCTCTTTGTGACGCAGCTTGCTCGGCCTAATCAGTTGTTTTTGTTCTGGCAGAAGGGACTCTACCTCCCCAGCTCATGTCCATTAACCATAATTAACAGAGCAGAGGGCTGCAGATGAGGCAGAGCGGCTCTGTATGAAGACAGAAGTGTGGGATGCACTTGTGGAGCTTCTCTCTCATGATTTGAAGTATGAGAAAAAATGTTAGAAAACAATCTTTCCACTTCCTTTAAGCAGAACGTTTAGAAAGTTTGTGAATAATGATCGTTATGCTGATTTGAGCAAAAAATGACATGCTAATTTGACCTTTTGTATTTTTTTTGTTCCAGGACTTTATCATCACGTCACAGAAGAAGTGCTTCAGAAATTACACAAAGACATTGAGTACCCAGCGTTAAGTGCAGCTTTTGTCGAAATTCCAATCAGCGACCTATTAAATTGTGAAAAGTATTGTGAAGAACTTATTTTCTATCTTTAAAATCAAATTGCTCGAACACACTTGAATGAAGACTAGCTTTGTGAAGTACCTACCTCTAACATTTTGAAGCTGGCCTTAACAAAATGTTGAAATACCGCTGGAACAATAAGTGATTCAAATCCAGTCATTAACTAACTGAATATTATTATTATTATTTTTTTTTGGGGGGGGGGGGGGGGGGGGCTTTCTTTGTCTATGTTTAATAGAGCCTATACGTGATAGAAATTAATCAACAGCTTACTGTGGATTAAGCCAAGAAAAACGCAGTCACAGATATAGACTTATAAACATTAACAAGTCACTCTTGTGGGATTAGTATGCAATTTTCATTATCATAGCTGGTATATTTGAATGCTAATTTAGAAGTGGGATATGGAATTGGTTCAGCTTTTGCATTATATCGTGCATGTAATCAATGTCAGTCAATCCTTTCATCCCAGGATGCTCAATTTCCGCTTTTAATTGGAACTTAATGTCCATAGGAAATGCCAAAATGAGGACTGTAATTTCCCAGTGCCACACTACATTCATTACCACTGCTTGGTAAACAAAGGCTTCCATTGTTTCCATCCTCAGTCTCAGCCCACAACTTCAGAACTGATCTTATTCCATTTGCATTATTATAAGAAGCAATTACCAGCGCTATAACAGACCCCTCTCCAGGAAAATCATATATAGATTACTAATTAGTGCCTAATGAAAACGTAACCAGCCATTGATTGGGGTGTTAAATTACTCTTCTGATTATGCTTTCTGCATATGTATAGACAATCTTGTTTTTATGAAAATGGTGATGAGCTCTCAGGGAGCAGGCGGGGAGAGTCCCATGATTTTCTCGTGTGGTTTTCTGCTCCAGTTCCAGCAGAGATGTGTGTTATGTAATGTGGTCTGTTGCGTCATGTGAACTAGTCTGTGCTGGACAGACCTGCTGCTCTTCGCTGTGACGCGTGTACAAGTATGTGACAGAAATTTCATGATCTAATAATAAAGGGTTAAATGAATTGCATTTACAATGGTTTAGCTATATATATATATATATATATATATATATATATATATATATATATATATATATATATATATATATATATATATATATATATATATACTGATATGGTTTTTGCAGGGCCCAATATGGTATCAAGGAGACGAGGCCTGATGATGACTCGCTTAAAGATTGAATAACAAGTGATTGAATGTAACTACAGACAATTTACTCAAGTACAATTTTGTGACACTTGCACTTCCCTTGAGTATTAACATATTATGCCAAATTATACTTCCAAACCACAACATTTTGGAGGCAAATTTTTTTTTTTAAACTGCGACATTTTCAAGTTCTAAAATCACCAATATATATGAATATATGTGAAATCCATGTCATAATTTAAAAGGGATAAGAAATGTATTTGTCTCTTAACATCAACTACTGTACTTTTTTTTTTCTGACATTAGGTCCCATGATGGTCCACCTGAAGGGAGAGACTTCAACTCTCTATAACAATAATAATACTGGCAACTGAGTGTAAATAACATACAAAATAAGCAAAGGACACGCTATTTCTTCATGGTTCACAGTCCAAAGACAAAACCACATTTGTAAGAGAAACCCCAAAGTCAGCCCTCGCTGACGACAAACAAAAAGTAATTTGAAGAGTAAATGGAGGAGCGCAATCAGGCCCCTCTACTGACTCGTTAGTCCTGCATAGCAGCTCCCACTGAGCCCCTATTCCCCTCAAATCACATGCAAATGTAATCTACGTGCCAAAGTTGGCCACATCAACTGCCCACCCACCTTCAAGGATATTTGCATGTGAAGATTGCACTGCTACACTAGTGTGAAGCTGGAGGGAGATGTGAGGAGGGGACTGCTGGGAGGAGGGGTGGGTGAGAATGTGGAGGAGCGGTATGTACCCGAAAGAAATTCATATTCATCAGTTTGTTCTGGAAGGCTTGTGGGACACCACAAACCACAGAGCACATCAGCTCATGCACATCTTAATGTATATACTATAGAATAGAGTCTCTTCATAATGGCTGTGGCTACATGCCCATACACACAACGACATTCACACTTCTAGGTTTAGGTGTTATTCTGCACATTCTTCAACAACCTGTGGTCAATGCTGACGTAGATATGACTGACTCATGATGCTGATGGAGCCCTTGAACATACCATACTGGTACATTTCC